>NW_027507758.1:96670500-97870500 GCF_037356315.1 Lithobates pipiens | reverse complement strand
TTCCACAAAGGTCCTTATAAGGACTGGTAACCTGGTGTAGGGTGCTACAGTACATAGGGTTGAGTGAGGTACAGTCTGCTATTCCTTAAAGACTGGTATAGGTCCACAATACATAGGGTTGAGGTGCACTACTGCTGACCGCTGCCCTATACTGCAGCAGTCCTTCATCAGTATAGGGACTGACGTACAGTCTGCTAATCAGTCACAACCTACTTGTTCCACAAAGGTCCTTATAAGGACTGATAAGGTATAGGGTACTACAGTACATAGGGTTGAGTGAGGTAGTCTGCTATTCCTTAACCACTTCAGCTCCGGACCAATAAATACCTTAAGGACCAGAGGTCTTTTTGCAATTTCGCACTGCGCTGCTTTAACTGGTAATTGCGCGGTCATGCAATATTGCACCCAAACGAAATTTGCGTCCTTTTCTTCCCACAAATAGAGCTTTCTTTTGATGGTATTTGATTGCCTCTGCGATTTTTTTTTTTTGCGATATAAATGGAAAAAGAGCGAAAATTTTGAAAAAAAAAGATATTTTCTTCTTTTTGTTATAAGAAAAATCGAATAAACTAAATTTTAGTCATACATTGAGGGCAAAATTTATTCAGCCACATGTCTTTAGTAAAAAAAATGTCAATAAGCGTATATTTTTTGGTTTGCGCAAAAGTTATAGCGTCTACAAACTAGAGTACATTTTCTGGAATTTACACAGCTTTTAATTTATGACTGCCGATCTCATTTCTTGAGGTGCTAAAATGGCAGGGCAGTACAAATCCCCCCCAAATGACCCCATTTTGGAAAGTAGACACCCCAAGGAAATTGCTGATGGGTATGTTGATCCCATTGAATATTTATTTTTTTTGTCCTAAGGGATTGAATAATGACAAAAAAAAAAAAAAATTTTTTTTTTACAAAAAGTTGTCACTAAATGATATATTGCTCACACATGCCATGGTTATATGTGGAATTGCACCCCAAAATATATTCCGCTACTTCTCCCGAGTATGGGGATACCACATGTGTGGGACTTTTTGGGAGTCTAGTCGCGCACGGCACCCCGAAAACCAATCACCACCTTCAGGATTTCTAAGGGTGCAAATTTTTGATTTAACTCCTCACTACCTATCACAGTTTCGAAGGCCATAAAATGCCAAAATAGCACAAAACCCCCCAAAATGACCCCATTTTGAAAAGTAGACACCCCAAGCTATTTACTGAGAGGCATTTTGAGTCCATGGAATATTTTATATTTTGCCACAAGTTGCGGGAATATTACAAACTTTTTTTTTTTTGCACCAAGTTGTCACTAAATGATATATTGCTCACACATGCTATGGGCATATGTGAAATGACACCCCAAAATACATTCTGCTGCTTCTCCTGAGTACGGGGATACCACATGTGTGGGACTTTTTGGGAGTCTAGTCGCGCACGGCACCCCGAAAACCAATCACCACCTTCAGGATTTCTAAGGGTGCAAATTTTTGATTTAACTCCTCACTACCTATCACAGTTTCGAAGTCCATAAAATGCCAAAATAGCACAAAACCCCCCCAAATGACCCCATTTTGGAAAGTAGACACCCCAAGCTATTTACTGAGAGGCATGTTGAGTCCATGGAATATTTTATATTTTGCCAAAAGTTGCGGGAATATTACAAACTTTTTTTTTTTTGCACAAAGTTGTCACTAAATGATATATTGCTCACACATGCTATGGGCAGAAGTCAAATTACACCCCAAAATAAATTCTGCTGCTTCTCCCGAGTACGGGGATACCACATGTGGGGGACTTTTTGGGAGCCTAGCCACGTACGGGACCCCGAAAACCAAGCACTGCCTTCCGGATTTGAATATAAAATGCTACCAAAAAACCTGTTAGCGATGGCAGGGATCAGGCCTGACTCTGCGATCGCTGCAGTTATGTGTTTAGTGTTTTGTAAGTGACAGTGATCGATCGATACTGCACTTGGGTGGGCTGGGCAGAGGGGCAAAACGCAGGTGCCAGCAGGTATTTGGGCTGATCCCGCTAACAATGCGTTTTTTTGGAACCCTAAACTGCTGGGGACGCTAGTATAGATCTGATCAGATCAGATATTGATCTGTTCAGATTCTATACCACTACGGGAGGTGTATGCTTTGTGTGTGGGTGTTAGCGGTACTGGCACTAACCTAGCGCTGCCTGGGGCGACGCAGACCCTGACCCTAAAACCTAATTGATATCACCCGCCGGGTGATCAGGGGGTTAAACCTTTATTGGGTAATAAATGGTGGGTGCCCTGATGCTATAAAAAACAAACTAACCAGAGTCACCCGTAACACTTATACGGTGATCAGTGGTGAAAGGGTTAACTAGGAGCAATCAGGGGGTTCAAATTTTTATTAGGTAGTATATGGGGGTCCCTGGCGCTATATAAAAACCTGACGGGGAACCTAAATAACTAACTGGCTAACCAGCGTCACCAGTGACACTTATACTGTGATCGCTGGTGAAAGGGGGTGAAAGGGTTAACTAGCAGCAATCAGGGGGTTAAAACCATTATTGGGTAGTATATCGGGGTACCTAGCGCTATAAAAACCTGGCGGTGAACCTAAAAAAATAACTAGCTACCTAGCGACACTAGCGACACTGATGCAGCGTTCAGAAAAATTATCGCTTAGTGACACTGGCAAAAGGGGGTGAAAGGGTTAACTAGCAGAAATCAGGGGGTTAAAACCATTATTGGGTAGTATATCGGGGTACCTAGCGCTATAAAAACCTGGCGGTGAACCTAAAAAAATAACTAGCTACCTAGCGACTGTAGCGACACTAATGCAGCGATCAGAAAAACGATCGCTTAGTGACACTGGCAAAAGGGGGTGAAAGGGTTAACTAGCGGCAATCAGGGGGTTAAAAACATTATTGGGTAGTATATCGGGGTACCTAGCGATATAAAAACCTGGCGGTGAACCTAAAAAAATAACTAGCTACCTAGCGACACATGCAGCGATCAGAAAAATTATCGCTTAGTGACACTGGCAAAAGGGGGTGAAAGGGTTAACTCTAGGGGCAATCAGGGGGTTAAATCTTTATTGGGGGGTGATAGGGGGCTACCCTGGACCTAACACTAACTGTCCTGACAGTTTTTACTGTCACAACTGACACTGAATGCATTGATCAGTAAAGAAATGATCAATGCAATCAGTGACACTGTGACTGGGGGGGGAGGGGGGGCGGGGGGGGGGATCGGGGGGCGATCGGGGGGGGATCGGGGGGGGGTTTGTGTGCCTGTGTGTACCTACATGTCAGTGTAGTGTTGGTGCACACTTACTTTCTGTCTTCTCCTCGTAGTCTGGTCAAAAAGACCGCCCCGAGGAGAATGACATCACTTCCTCCTTCCTGTGTAAACAATACACAGGGGAGGAAGCTTCTCATTGGCCAGGAGCGATCCAGAGGGGGTGGCCAAAAACCAACGGCCATCCCCTCATCACGGAGCGCTCCTGGACCGAATCGGACCGCCGTAACCAGCGGGAGGGGGTCCGATCGGACCCCCCACCCGCTGGAAGGCAATCACGTAGATGTACGTGATTGTGCCTGCCTGTGCCATTGTGCTGACGTACATTGGCAATACGGCGGTCCTCAAGTGGTTAAGGACTGGTATAGGTCCACAATATATAGGGTTGAGGTTATCCTGGCTGACATTATCCTGGATGATGAGCAGGAGCCAGGCCACCACACCGCTTCCACTTTAGTGCAAATGGGGGCCTTCATGCTCCAGTGTTTTAATAGGGACCCCTGTATAAAAAGCATAAGGGTCAAGGACCAGTACTGGGTAGCAACGTACTTAGACCCCCGGTACAAACACAAAATGGCGGAAATGCTACCGCCGTCACAGAGGGCTGTCAGAATGCAGCACTTCCAGTCCTTGCTTTGGGAAATGCTGCATTCTGCTTTTGCGTGCGCTGGTAGAGGAGCAATTCCAAATCCCAGAGAAGTAGTTGCGGGTACCAATCCAACAGCGCCTGCAAGAAGAGGCCGGTTTGAAGATGTGTTGGTGACTTCGGATATGAGGTCATTCTTTCAGCCGACCCATCAACAGGTGTCATCAGGATCCAGCATCAGGGAACGCCTAGACTGTCAGGTGTCCGACTACATCGGGTTAACGGCCGATGTGGACGCTCTGAGGAGTGATGAACCCCTGGACTACTGGGTGGGCAGGCTTGACCTCTGGCCAGAGCTTGCCCAATTTGCAATCGAACTGTTGGCTTGCCCCTCATCTAGTGTCCTGTCCGAAAGGACGTTCAGCGCAGCAGGGGGGATCATGACCAATAAGCGTACTCGCCTAGTTCACGACAGTGTTAACTACCTCACATTTCTAAAAATGAATGAGGCATGGATCTCGGAGGAATTCAACACATGTGACCAGTAAACCATGTATATGTCTATAAACAATTTTTTAAATCGAACACACAGACCTTCTCTTTCATTTGGCTCACTTCCTTGTCCAAAAAAAGCACACCGTACTATATGCCCGTACCCTCCTGTTTGAAGAGGTTGAGCGGTGTCATATTTCTACTGGGGCTGCTTATTATGAGGGGCTCCCACCATCCCTGTGCTATGCTAACATCCTCCTGGGGCTGCTTATTATGAGGGGCTCCCACCATCCCTGTGCTGTGCTGACTTCCTCCTGGGGCTGTACCTCTGCTGTGCATATTATGAGGGGCTCCCACCATCCCTGTGCTATGCTCATTATGAGGGGCTCCCACCATCCCTGTGCTATGCTGACTTCCTCCTGGGGCTGCTTACGGTGCAGGTGTCAGTACTCTCTATCACGGTGCTGCTGTCAGTGCTGTATATCACAGTGCTGGTGTTAGTGCTTTATGTCACGCTGCTTATGTCAGTGCTCTCTATCACGGTGCTGTTGTCAGATCACTCTATCATGGTGCAGGTGTCCTTGCTGTATGTCATGCTGCTGATGCCAGTGCTCTCTATCATGGTGCTGCTGTCAGTGCTGTATATCACGGTGCTGGTGTTAGTGCTTTATGTCACGCTGCTGATGTCAGTGCTCTCTATCGCGGTGCTGGTGTCAGATAACTCTATCATGGTGCAGGTGTCATTGCTGTATGTCACACTGCTGGTGATCATCTCCTGCACCCTCTTCTTTGCCTACCCTGGTCCCTGACCTTCCCTCTCCTCCATTGCCTTCATGCGCTCCACAGTCCTGAATTGTCACAACAATTTCCCATATAAAAAAAGAATGCTTGTAGTTGTCGATCCCAGATTCACCTCATACATGTGTTATGTCATTGGCCATGTGGTGGGACTATGTTTGCACAGCTATTAATTATTTTGTGGCTGCAAATTTGACCTGTAGGTTTGCAAAGTTCGCCTCCCATTGAAGTCAATGGGGCCCGCCGCGAACGTTACGGTTCGCAAACTATCGGCCGCATTCGCGGTCCGCGTTTGCGAAATGTCCTGTCAGAAGTTCATCCATCACTACTGGCCAGTAACACACCTCCTGTATTACAGTGGCCATCTCTGGAAGAAAGAGCACAGAGGGCACCTTTGGACAGCAGCATTGTCAGTCTGCACAATAGCAATGTAAATTCCTACATTTTACCTGACTGGGATATATATAGATTTTATCTATCTATCTATCTATATCTATCTACATCTATACATCTATATATATATGCAGAAAAGTAAATGATTCAAACCTCCATCAGCACCCCATTAATTGACACCTCATCCCTTTTAGAAATATCAAACAAGGTTTTTTAAGGTAAACCAAACCTAAGAAAATGGGACGTTAACGGTGCAAAAAATCAGAGTTATATTCATAATAAAAGGTTTTTCTATACAAAATTTATTTATACAAAATTCATAAAAACAGAGCAGTAATCTGTATAATCATACTGAGGTTATATACAGCTTTGTGGTCCAATAGACGGTAAAGTTGAGGTAGTTGTGATTTATTTATCCCGACATGTTTCGCTTAATGCTTCATCAGAGGATAAGCCAACTACCAACATAATAAATTCAAAAAGAAAAAACATAAATTAATTTCACAAAGTACATTTCTTTTTACATCATTAATACAGATGATCAGCATATATAGTGTTTAAAAGACACGAGTAAGGCTCAAACAGATGGAAATATGCTCACCCCCATTTTACCGACCCATTCGTACCCCAGGAAGAATTATATAACTACCAGATGGATAGAGGAGTGCAGGGCAGCAAGTACAGCAGCCAGGCAATATAGCTGGAGAGGGCATAGACGGCGGCTGATTGGGACAAAAAAATTATACAATATGTCAGCATACTATTTATAAACAAAAGCTATTTTATTATTTTATTTTATACTATAATCAAAATATAGGAATATCCTATAGCCATTTTAATATATTTTATCTGGTATGGCAATCATTTTTAAATTATGCATTTTACTTTAAATAAATATATTTTTTGTTAATTTAGTGGAGCCCAGTTATTATTTATTTAAATTCATCCACTTACATTCACTGACGATAAAGTAGAATTTCCTTAATATTTTATCCAGATTTTATATTATAGCCACCAAGGTATATAGGAGGTTCTCCTTCAGATTAGAATAAGCCCGGAAGGGTAGCTCACCCAGACGGGCTTTGCAGCCTGTTTACAAGGTGTCTGAGAAAGAAAAGTATATTTAGCATTGATTAAAGTATGAAAAAGGAAAGGAAATCATTCTCAGCGATCCAATGTTAAAATTACTAACCAGCTAATAGGTATGGACTTCCTCCTAGCACGGCTCCCCCACAATTGAGCCGAGTGTTTGATGTCCCAGTATATATGCCGCTGTCCATCGAGCCGGCGTCTGACGTCACCGGCTCGATGCGGACATAAACAGCGGCAGTGCGCATGCGCTAGAGAGCCTTCAGGGGAATCTGGAGACTACGTTTCCCACAATGCATCGGTGCAAACACCGGCATTCAGGGAAACGCAAAAGAGAGGATAGCCAGAGCACAGCTAAGGCAATGCTCCGGCCAGCACACTCATATTGCCCCAAGGTGTATGATTCCCTGTCTCGCACGCAGGGACCACCGCTAACCAGTGGGCAGCCTGCCAGATCAGATATAATCCAACCCAGCAAAGATGCCCTCGGGCGTCCATATGCTCCTCTCCAATGCCAAAGTGCCAAAAGCAGCCGACCAGAAGCCATGCATCAAAATAACATGCGATATTCAAATAATATGAGTCGCATGATAAAATACACGTGGGGAACGAAAGAGGTTTGTAGATAGAAACCAAGGGGGGAGAGAGAGATATAAATAAACGGGGGGGGGGAGAAAAAGGAAAATATACCCCAATATATCAGTCGGTGCGATCGCGATAATGGACCAAATTAATCGCGAAATCCGTGTATATATTTTAAGAGCCCATCTCGTGTCCTAAAAACAAAATTCACAGTAAATTTTAATATCAATAATATGAAGTATCACAGCCAGGTGTAAATATATCCAATGTATCAAAATAATTAGTAATTATATAAATAATAATTAATAAAAAACAGGACAAAACAAAACAAAACAAAACAAAACAATGCAACAAATATCATCCCCCCCCCCCCCCCCCAAACCAACGATTTTCAAAGAAATGATCGATAACTCAAATTTTCATTAAACCCAGGAAATGCTATTGCTTTTAAATTATATATCCATCTTGCTTCTATCTGTAGGAGTTTTTTGTCAACACTTCCCCCTCTCGAAGAGAGTGGGACATGATCTAATGCCTGGAATTTAATATAGTCTGGGTTAAAGTCATGATGTAGGCCTATGTGCCTACCGATTGCTGTAGTCATTTTTTTATTTAGAATTGGTTTTATGTGATCTCTCATACGTATCGAGAAGGCTCTTTTTGTTTTGCCTATGTAAAATCCTCCACACCGGCACTGTGCTAAATACACTATGCCAGGTGTGGAGCAGGTCACACAGGATTTCAATTGGTGCCAATTTCCATTTGGTAATTTAAATCTACTGCAACCAGCCATATATCTGCACATATCACAATGTCCACATGGGTAGGAACCATATTTCCCTATTTTGGGTTCATTATCACAGTCAACAAAATGACTATGTACCAAACAGTCCTTCAAAGAAGGAGCACGTTTGTAAGTAATCTCTGGGTATTCATTAACATATTTTTTCACCACTGGATCGGCCAATAGTAGAGGCCAAAAAGTCTGTATTATATCTCTAAATTTCTTATTTTGATTAGAATGTCGGGTAACTAATCTTACAGTCTTAGCTGTTTGAACAGGTTTTTTAGTAAAAATAAGGGTATTCCTATCTTTTTGTTGAACTAGATTATATGCTTTTTTCAGGCACTTGTGGCTATATCCACGTACTATTAGTCTATCATACAGGCCTCTAGCTGCTAGTTTATAATCTGATTCCTGGCTACAATTTCGTTTGAGTCTGAGATATTGACTGTATGGTATAGATCTTATCAAGGACGGCGGGTGTGAGCTTTTGGCATGTAGAATAGTATTTCCAGCCGTCGGCTTCCTAAAAATAGAGGAGGTCAGTAGGCCATCAGAGTCAACATGAATCTTTAGGTCTAAAAATTCAACCTCCCTTCTATCATATTTAAGGGTAAAGTAAAGGTTATAATTGTTAATCAAAATTTGTTGGAAAAATTGGTTTAATTCAATTTCAGTCCCAGACCAAAAAATAAGGATATCATCCAAATACCTATACCAGGCAAGGACTTTTTCAATCATAGATGTCATATCTTCTCGCGAAAACAGTTCTTTTTCCCATCCCCCCAGGTACAGGTTGGCATACGATGGGGCACATTTAGTCCCCATCGCAACCCCCTGCACCTGGAGGTAATGGGTCTGGTCAAACTGGAAAATATTGTGTCTAAGCACAAAATTCAACAGTTCAATTACAAAGTCCGTATATTTAGCACCTCGAGGGCCTCTTTCATTGAGGAATGTCCGTACAACCTCCACCCCCTTATCATGGGGAATGGCGTTGTAGAGACATTCCACATCAATAGTGACAAGCCAGCAATCTAGGGGTAAAGACATTCCCTCAATCGTCTTAAGTAAGTCTATCGCATCCTTAATATAAGAAAATAGTGATGTAACGTGTGGACGTAAATAGTTATCAATTAATGAACTACTATTCTCCGTTAAACATTGGCAACTAGATATTATTGGTCTTCCTGGAGGTTCCAATATAGATTTATGAACCTTTGGAAGCGCATAGAAGGTAGGTATCTAAGATTCCCGGGTCGTCCGAGGTGGTCTGTCCTTCCTCCTCGGACGGCCCGGGAATCTTAGAGCCTGTTGGTCTGACGATTGAGGGTCTGTCGTTCCCCCCTCCACAACCCTTCAAACCCAAATCTAATAATTTCCCTCAATTAAATACTAATCTCCCTCAATTAAATGACCTGCTCCACACCTGGCATAGTGTATTTAGCACAGTGCCGGTGTGGAGGATTTTACATAGGCAAAACAAAAAGAGCCTTCTCGATACGTATGAGAGATCACATAAAACCAATTCTAAATAAAAAAATGACTACAGCAATCGGTAGGCACATAGGCCTACATCATGACTTTAACCCAGACTATATTAAATTCCAGGCATTAGATCATGTCCCACTCTCTTCGAGAGGGGGAAGTGTTGACAAAAAACTCCTACAGATAGAAGCAAGATGGATATATAATTTAAAAGCAATAACATTTCCTGGGTTTAATGAAAATTTGAGTTATCGATCATTTCTTTGAAAATCGTTGGTTTGGGGGGGGGGGGGATGATATTTGTTGCATTGTTTTGTTTTGTTTTGTTTTGTTTTGTTTTGTCCTGTTTTTTATTAATTATTATTTATATAATTACTAATTATTTTGATACATTGGATATATTTACACCTGGCTGTGATACTTCATATTATTGATATTAAAATTTACTGTGAATTTTGTTTTTAGGACACGAGATGGGCTCTTAAAATATATACACGGATTTCGCGATTAATTTGGTCCATTATCGCGATCGCACCGACTGATATATTGGGGTATATTTTCCTTTTTCTCCCCCCCCGTTTATTTATATCTCTCTCTCCCCCCTTGGTTTCTATCTACAAACCTCTTTCGTTCCCCACGTGTATTTTATCATGCGACTCATATTATTTGAATATCGCATGTTATTTTGATGCATGGCTTCTGGTCGGCTGCTTTTGGCACTTTGGCATTGGAGAGGAGCATATGGACGCCCGAGGGCATCTTTGCTGGGTTGGATTATATCTGATCTGGCAGGCTGCCCACTGGTTAGCGGTGGTCCCTGCGTGCGAGACAGGGAATCATACACCTTGGGGCAATATGAGTGTGCTGGCCGGAGCATTGCCTTAGCTGTGCTCTGGCTATCCTCTCTTTTGCATTTCCCTGAATGCCGGTGTTTGCACCGATGCATTGTGGGAAACGTAGTCTCCAGATTCCCCTGAAGGCTCTCTAACGCATGCGCACTGCCGCTGTTTACGTCCGCATCGAGCCGGTGACGTCAGACGCCGGCTCGATGGACGGCGGCATATATACTGGGACATCAAACACTCGGCTCAATTGTGGGGGAGCCGTGCTAGGAGGAAGTCCATACCTATTAGCTGGTTAGTAATTTTAACATTGGATCGCTGAGAATGATTTCCTTTCCTTTTTCATACTTTAATCAATGCTAAATATACTTTTCTTTCTCAGACACCTTGTAAACAGGCTGCAAAGCCCGTCTGGGTGAGCTACCCTTCCGGGCTTATTCTAATCTGAATGAGAACCTCCTATATACCTTGGTGGCTATAATATAAAATCTGGATAAAATATTAAGGAAATTCTACTTTATCGTCAGTGAATGTAAGTGGATGAATTTAAATAAATAATAACTGGGCTCCACTAAATTAACAAAAAATATATTTATTTAAAGTAAAATGCATAATTTAAAAATGATTGCCAATGCCATACCAGATAAAATATATTAAAATGGCTATAGGATATTCCTATATTTTGATTATAGTATAAAATAAAATAATAAAATAGCTTTTGTTTATAAATAGTATGCTGACATATTGTATAATTTTTCTGTCCCAATCAGCCGCCGTCTATGCCCTCTCCAGCTATATTGCCTGGCTGCTGTACTTGCTGCCCTGCACTCCTCTATCCATCTGGTAGTTATATAATTCTTCCTGGGGTACGAATGGGTCGGTAAAATGGGGGTGAGCATATTTCCATCTGTTTGAGCCTTACTCGTGTCTTTTAAACACTATATATGCTGATCATCTGTATTAATGATGTAAAAAGAAATGTACTTTGTGAAATTAATTTATGTTTTTTCTTTTTGAATTTATTATGTTGGTAGTTGGCTTATCCTCTGATGAAGCATTAAGCGAAACATGTCGGGATAAATAAATCACAACTACCTCAACTTTACCGTCTATTGGACCACAAAGCTGTATATAACCTCAGTATGATTATACAGATCACTGCTCTGTTTTTATGAATTTTGTATAAATAAATTTTGTATAGAAAAACCTTTTATTATGAATATAACTCTGATTTTTTGCACCGTTAACGTCCCATTTTCTTAGGTTTGGTTTACCTTAAAAAACCTTATTTGATATATCTATATCTATATCTATATCTATATATATATATATATATATATATATATATATATATAGATATATATATAGATAGATAGATAGATAGATAGATAGATAGATAGATAGATAGATAGATAGATAGATAGATAGATAGATAGATAGATATAGATAGATAGATATCTATATATATATATATATATAGAGAGAGAGAGAGAGAGAGTTGTAAGCACTCCTGTCAGTGGTAAATGGTTTGTTTCAGCACCCTCATTACTATATTTGCATGAGAGCATGTTCTGTTGAAAAACAACAGATTTACCGGCGGGATCTTCAGGTGAAAATAAAGGACAGAAGGCCTAAAGAAGAAAATGAATGCAGCCATCGCATCTAAGAATTATTAAGCTGCAATATAATAATTGTTTTGCTTTTGGGTTTAACACCAGGTAAATATAGGCAAAGTGAGTTTAATAAATAAGATGACTCTGTGTTCACTTCGCTCAACCAAACGTCCTGTTGAGTTGTTGTTTTTTTTGTTTGTTTTTTGTAAATTGCCACATTTGCTTGTATAATAAAATAAAACAACACAGGTCCACTTTATTCACTTTGCAAAGCAATCTTTTACTTCAATAGGTGAACAAAGACTACTCCTAAAATAAATCACCTCCATAATATGAGAGTCTGGTTGATATTTGTGAGGTGCTGATTAAATATAGTGCTGCTTACAAAAAAAATTGAGCCAAAGAATTTTTCCCACTGTACTAAGCAAAATATTTTCCCAGTTCTGTTTCACATTTATCTCTGGGTTGCGCTTTCTCAAAACAAAGTCGGCTTCTAATAACGTTAACTAAATAGAAATTCCCTTAGTGGGCACATATTAATACTTTTAATGTACTGAATATTTCTTGACTAAGATCCACAATGACAGGGATTTGCCCACCCGGTATTACAAGAAAAACATAAATAGACCCATAGGGTTGGTTTTCTACAGTAGTAGCAAAGTTGTTAATGTTAATTTTATAGTAAATAATGGGAAGTTGTGCTTACTTTGAATAACCAATGATCTGCAATTGAAATCAGGAAAATGAACTTAGGCTAGCATGCGATTGGAAGAGTAAAGTTATCATAGCGTTAAGTTGCTTACTAAGCTCAGCTAATAATTACTTTACTAGGTAACCACACTATACCCTTTTACTAAAGATCTACTAAAATAATACTATTGACAAAACTTTTAAGTTTAATTTTAAGTTGGAAAAAAGTGATAAAATGTAGATAATAATGTGATGCATTGCTGACAGTAAATTATATGCATACAGAAGAATACTATTCAGAAATGACTATTACTATTTACATTTTTTTTTATGTAAATAGGGTGTTACATATTTTTATTAGGATTAATGTAAATTACAAGTTTTTTTTTCAGATTTCCTAAACATGCATACTATCTGCTTTCTGTCTTTCTGTCATTTAGTATGGCTAAAGCTTCAATATACAGTCGACCCCCTGCGAAGTCGCTGTTCTGAATAGTTTTTTTCAGATTTCTCCTTAGAATCTAACTAATAATTGTTCATGGAAACCCCTGCAATTTCACGGAAACTGCAAATATCTTCCATAATTTTTGTGTGACTTTTTTCGTGGCAATATATCATTTTTCATGTGCTTGAACACTAAATTATTAAGAACAATATAATTTACTACTTTTGGCGGGCATACTTAGAGTTTCAACTGTAAAAATAGGCATTTATAGGTATTTTGTTTGACCACATCCAAAATTCACAGTTTTTCACAATTTGCCGGTGCTCTGGGAACCTAACTTCCGCAAATTTTGGGGGTCGAATGTATAGCTAAATTTCAGGTGAGGGATAAACTTTTATGAGAATTGTATAGGGTGGATATGGTAGCTTTTAGGAAAATGGTAGGTTCTAGGCCAGGCTTTCTCAACCATTTAACCCGAGAGGAACCCCAAAAATAATTTTCAGGTCTAGAGGAACCCTTACTAAAACCAATTCATCAGGGGTCAATAGGAACAATGCCCCTTATACTGGTGGTCAATGGAAAGAATGTTCCCCTGAAAGTGATGCTCAGAATGCCACACTTAAAGACAGCTAAAAAAAATATTTGGTGTCATGCTGCTGGCTTTGCTAAGTGATGGTGAACCTTGAACTCTGTAGGCACCATCAAAAAGGTGGTTCATGAGCCACAGCTCAAGGAACTCTTAGCAACCTCTGGAGGAAACCCAGGGTTCCATGGAACCCTGGTTGAGAATGGCTGTTCTAGGCAATTATCAATGGATTGATAAAATGAACGGTGTATCACTTTCCCAAGTGTTTTTCAATATTAGCCTCTAACTAAAAATGTTAAAAACACTACATTTTTGATTTCTAAAGCTCTTTCTTTACATATTATTGCAATGACTGAAAAAAATTATATTAGAACATAGGAAGCTTGCTTTTTTATTTTTAGTTAGCCACTAAAAGATCTAATGTGGATAGCATTGTTTTGCCTTCTCTGTCGAGTATTTACCTCTAGGATTTATTCCTGGCTAACAGAGTACATCTTTGCTTTCTTCAGTATTAGCCTATTAGCTGGGCATTCACTTTTATAAGAGGTATGTGTACAGCAAGTTTTTCCAAAGCATTTACAAGACTTTCAGCTCTGGTTTAGAGAAACAAAACTTAGTGAACAAATCTTAATTGCATGCTATCCTGTCAAGCTATTAGCAAGTTTCGGTAAGCTGGTAAACTTTAGAACTACTTGTCATTTGATTAGGGATCTATTCATAGCAGAGAAATATGCTACATTGTATTTAATGCACACAATTTAAATCGCCTTATGTCACATGCTAATGTGTATTGCGTAATGGTAGCCATTTTATATGAATGAAATACCTAATGTATCACAACTGGCCAAAAATTGATCATGCAACATTTTTAGCAGCACAATACACTGCAATTCATGGTAATGCATTATCACACATTGTGGTGTGCTGCATTGCACCTGCGCTAAGAAGGTGCATTGGGGTGCCATTAAAATTTATTGGCAAAAACCTGGTACATTACTGCAGCACACCTGCTTGCATGGACCCTAAAGAATTCTTAAAGCAGTAGTAAAGCTCGCTTTGTGATTTTTACCCACAGGTAAGCCTATAATAAAGCTTACCTGTAGTTAAAATGAACATCTCCTGAACCTGCACTGTTTAGGAGATATTCACCCTGGATGCAGCCGTGACATCAAAGCTTAATGCCAGAACTGAGGCCTCCCACGTGCATGCGCGGGAGTGACGTCATTGCATTCCCGGCCAATCACATAGTTGGAGTGCCTGAACCCTGAAGAAAGACAGAGGAAGATGTCAGCCCTGTCAGTATGCCACTGGAAGGCTTTGTTCCAGGTAAGTATTTCATAAGGTGCTAACATGCACAGCTGACAGGGCTGACATCTTCCCCATGCCTTTCTTCCGGGTTCAGACACTCCGACTATGTGATTGGCTGCAGATGCGATGACGTAACCCAAACAGGTTTTTACCAATATATTTTAATGGCACCCCAATGCACCTTACCAGCTCAGGTCCAATGCAGTGCACCACAATGTGTGGCAATGCATTACCATGAATTGCAGTGTATTGTGCTGCTAAAAATGTTGCATGATCGATTTTTGGCCCGTTGTGATACATTAGGAATTTCATTCTTATAAATCGGCTAGCATTTTGCAATGCACATTAGAATGTGACATACGGTGCTTTAAATTGTGTGCATTAAATGCATTGTAGCATATTATGCAATTGCCTTACAGGTTTTTGTTTTATTAACCAGCCGTGGTTTACTCCTGCTTTAAGACTACTGAGGGTTGCTTTACAAGCTTGCACACAGCTGCCTGAAGCTTATTGTAAGCTTTGTAAATTCTCTGAAAAAACTTGCTGTACACACTACTGTCATACAAACTGATGTCTGTGTGTAAAATACTTAAAGCTAAACTTCTGGGCAGATATATTATCAAATTTACCAAACCATAAAAAACAAAAAAAACAGGAAATCGCCCCAGGACTTTAAATGAGGTGAAGTCTTAAAATGTATTAAAATTTTCATGCAAACATAAATAACATGAATCATAGCCAAGCCACTGAAATGATACATACAGTATAAAATGTCATTATACGTATCATGATATAAAATGTAAATTGCCAAGTTTACCAAACATAAGGCATTGGACAAGGGACAGTCCTGTTGTTCATCCACCAGCTGAATTTTACAAGACTCACAGCAGCAGAGCCCAGAAACCTTTCATGGAGACAACTAAGATTTTTAGAATTCTCAGCCTCCATTTGGATTTAATATATATACATTTAAAGAAAACTAAACTGGTCCAATTTAAAGCAAAAAAAAATAAAACATGTTTCTAGAGTTTGGATTTACAGTGAGCCTGTCAGAAAGAAGAACACTTACAGTCTCTCACAAAAGTAAGTACACCCCTCACATTTTTGTAAATATTTTATTATATCTTTTCATTTGACAACATTAAAGAAATTACACTTTGCTACAATGTAAAGTAGTGAGTGTATCGCTTGTATGACAGTGTAAATTTGCTGTCCCCTCAAAACGAACTCGACACACAGCCATTAATGTCTAAACTGCTGGCAACAAAATTGAGTACACCCCTAAGTGAAACTGTCCTAATTGGGCCCAATTAGCCATTTTCCCTCCCCGATGTCATGTGAATGGGGAGCAGGTATATTCAATTTGGTGTTATCGCTCTCACTCTCTCATACTGGTCACTGGAAGTTCAAAATGGCACCTCATGGCAAAGAACTTTCTGGGAATCTGAAAAAAAAGAATTGTTGCTCTACATAAGACAGCCTAGGCTATAAGAAGATTGCCAAGACCCTATAACTGAGCTGCAGTATGGTGGCCAAGACCATACAGCAGTTTAACAGGACAGGTTCCACTCAGAACAGGCATGGTCGACCAAAGAAGTTGTGTGCAAGTGCTCAGCAACATATCCATAGGTTGTCTTTGGGAAATAGACGTATGAGTGCTGCCAGCATTGCTGCAGAGGTTGAAGGGTGGGTGGTCAGCCTGTCAGTGCTTAGACCATATGCCACACACTGCATCAAATTAGTCTGCATGCCTGTCATCCCACAAGGAAGCCTCATCTAAAGATGATGCACAAGAAAGCCCGCAAACAGTTTGCTAAAGACAAGCAGACTAAGTACATGGATTACTGGAACCATGTCCTATGGTCTGATGATTCCAAGATAAACTTATTTGGTTCAGATAGTGTCAAGGGTGTGTGGTGGCAACCAGGTGAGGAGTACAAAGACAAGTGTATCTTGTCTACAGTCAAGCATGGTGGTGGGAGTGTCATGGTCTGGCACTGGGGAGCTACAGTACATTGAGGGAATCATGAATGCCCACATATACTCTGACATACTGAAGCACGAGGCAAATGCTGGATTACAGGATTCCTTATCCTGTAAAAGCAAATTATTATTATTATTTTTTTTTTTCAGTTTCAAAGCAAGTTTATTAAGACTTAGAGCAAAACAATCATACATTAATGGCACATGACCAATAGTAAAAATGATACAAAATGTATATCATTGGTACGTATATGAGTGGTAAAACCAAACCACATGAGATTTTGATATTCAAACATGTAGACAACTGGTAAACTTCAAAAAGGAACAGTCAGACTCTATGTAAAGGAGTGGGTTGGAGTGGATAGTCAATCTGAGCTTGAGGGGAGCAAATTATTCTTATTCTGACTTTGTTTTGTACTTACAGACATGCAGACAATAATATACAGTACATCATTAATCATGACCTTACCTGTCAACAGCTATGGCAAGTAGAGCGTTTGTAGAGACATAAAGTGATACAGTTCTGAGATAATTGACAGATGCACAGAGGATATGTCCATGTTCCCAAGACAACTGTTTTACAACATAATAGTCCATCTCAAAAGGACAGCAGACTATGGCTACGATAAAATCAGAAATGGCCAGATTAGCAATTAGCAGGTTGGTTAAATTCCTGAGCTTTTTGTATCTGGCAAGTGCTGCAATGAAAATAAAGTTTCCAATGCCACAAATGAGCATAATACAAACAAGAGCCACTCCGATGACTATTTTTGCAGCGTAAAATGTCCTTGTTTTAGTTACATCTTCATCATCACTAAGTTCATAATCACTGTAGGTATAGTTTAAGGGAAAAGCATAGTTTCTTGAGAAGAATTCTTCATTTTGTATGTAGTTTGCTGCCAATTTATTGTAGTCCATGTTTGAAGACCAACTGAACTGCTTATATAAGAACTTGTTGAAGGGACACAAGGACTTGTCTGTTCAGATCAGTGATTCTTAGTAAACAGTTGACTCTTGAAAGGCCAAGTAATTTCTTAGTTAATATAATTTGAGAAAGAATAAAATTGTTTTCTGATCCAGTTCTGATCTGCAACAAAATAATGTAAATAATCAGTTAATTACATCTACAACCTCAAATCTTACAATGATAGTCCATGGAAATGAACTGAAAGCTACACCATTCCTTAAATGTATTGTGGTAGTTTAAAAAAAAATCTAGTCCAAGTAATAGCTAAAACATACTTCATTTTTTTTTATTCATAGAAATGTATCTTAACATTGAGCAGCCCGCTAACATTCCCTTTTTTTTATTCATAGAAATGTATCTTAACTTTGAGCAGCCCCTAACACTCACAACAAAGTTTAAAGTAGAACTACCTGTTCTGTAATCTGATAGAAGGTATATGTACACGGGCTAACAGGAGAGAGAGCTCAGGCTGGAAATTACTACTAGAACAATTCAATAATAGTCCAAAGAACAGGCAGTAGGTGTGGTAGGGTGGTAAGCTGGCTTTCACCATCAGGGCAATAGATGTAGACCCAGGGCCAAGTTTTCTACATATCCTTGATCACCACTTGTCATGAATTGACGTAGTCAGGGGCATGGCCAGGCATGCCCTGGAGTACATTATATAGATGGGACAGCAAGCACACAGCGAAACTAAATTGCGTTCCAACAAGCTGGAAGCCACCTCAATGAACAGAGCAGACCCTCCGCTGGCCAGATATATGCAACAATGCGTTCCAACCAGCAGGATGCTGATCCAGTACACCAAACCGAACGGACATTCCACTTTCCGGATATCCTATCCACAGCAGTAATAACACTGCCACAATTAATCAGAAAATAGATAAGACAACACTACTATAATAAAGAGGATTGCAACTAGATGTAAACTGACAATTTCATATAACCTAAATTAAATAGAGAATCAAATGAATGAATCTAAACAAACACAACATGATAATTGCAGATATAAGCTCAGTGTGCCGAGAGACGTCACCACCTTGTGTTGTTCACCTAAACAACAAAATAAATTTAACTTAAAATCCTAGTATAAAAGAAGACCCTAGTCAAATACATATAAAATTATGATTCAATAAAAATTTATTCTAAACAAATGGAAATGAAAAAGGAAAATACTGTTATCTGTTATTAATAAAGGCATTCACACCCCATTCGACATGGATGCCGTAGGGACTATAGGTCTTGACCTTGTATATCCACTCTGTCTCGAGCCTAGAGACTCCTCTGTTAATAAGACTACCCCTCCAATTACCAATATATTTGTCTATACCCAAGCATACGGTACCATTGAAATTGCAGTTGTGATGAACATCATAGTGTTTTGATAGATTGTGTTTAGGATAGCCATTTTTAATGTTAATCACATGCTGTCTTCTAAACTGCACGGACACCTTATAAGATAGACCACATGTTAAGTGGTGCAAATGATGAGGGGTTATATAGGGAAGTGTTTACTGGTAGAGTTAGACTGAAAGGGATCTGTCTTCCTTCTACCCTGCAAATTGATTCTGCAAACTGAGCATTTCCTGCATGGGAAGAAGCCCCCTATGTTGTGAAAAAAGACAGCCTATTGGGGGGATCAACAATATTGGGTGCCACTTGGAGCCTCTATGGTGGTGCCCCTCTATAAACGACCATAGGGCATTCCGGTAAAAGGGGACCCAAAACTATCATTGGGTAGTACATTCCAATGGCTGTATAATATTTTTAATCATGTGCTGTTGGGTGGAATAAGTAGTAAAACATGCATGTTTAAATGTCTCATTGGGTTCCTTAATCCTTGGAATCAACAGCTCATTTCTGTTCCTCATACCAGCTTGTTCAAAAGCTTGATTCAAGCCTGATGGGTCATAACCCTTCTCAAGAAACCCAGCCCCAAGAATAGAGGCCTCCTTAATAAAGTCTTCATGGTTAGTGAAGTTAAGCCTCGGATTTTCCACAGACAAAACCTCAGACTTTTGTCCGAAGGCTTGTGCCTGGATTTTGTCTTACATTCAAATAGTACAAAATTGTCTGCCAACAAACACGAACGTAGTGACGTACTAGACGTACTATGAGCCGAAAAAGAGGAAGTTCAATTGTCAGCCACCACCCTTTGTGCTCCTCCTGCACATTTTTTTGTGTTGATCCGTGCTTTTCATTTCACACTTTTCATTTTTTCATTTCTCACTTTTCAGTTAATTTCTAAACAGCTGTTCGTTAACCAGCCATTTGCGGAATCGGAAGAGATAACGTGTTATTTATTATTGGCCTTGGAGTTATTGCTTTGACCCAAGATCAGTCCAGGAACTGGAGGAGGATTTCTTGGACCTAAAATTGGTTGCTTTATTAATCGTGACAAATTATGTCATATGCCTTTGCTGCAGGATGACGGACCCTTGCTTTCACCAACTCTTGCCATTGGTGACCCCCTATATTAAGAAGCAGGACAAATGCATGAGGCTTTTATTTTATTTTTTGGTTGAATAATGATTTGATTTGATGTGGTATATTTTCTATATTTTTGGATGCATAGAATGCACTTTTTGGTTAAGTTCTATTGGCAGATAGCATGTCAAATTTTATTTGTTTTCTCTTTTTAATGCACAATAAAAAATTGTGGCGAATAATACTTGGCTATGTATTTTCCTTCAAATGACAGTTTGGGAGTAAGCAGTTACATTTTAAAAAATACAATGTAAAATTAACAAGGGACACCAACATAGTTGTATCTTTGATCTTAAAAAATACAGGATAATGGTAACTTCCACCAAAAAACCCAACAAAACAAGCATAATATTATTATTCTTGATATTACTAGAAAAAAAAAGCCTTTGAAAATTAGTTTGCAATAACTCCATCATTATCACCAGCAAAGCAGCTTCATTATAATTCCATTAAAGAAGTAGAGAATGTGCGCTGCATTTCGAGATTTCATAATTTGTCACATCACGAATGTTAATTCGGCATTATGAGCGCTAGTTTACAAGACCGACTGCTTCTGGCTCATCCTTGCTTCCAAGCATGTGCGTTTGTACTTTGGAATTGTGTCGGAGGGATTTGTGTATACACGCTCGGAAAATCCGACAACAAACATTTGTCCACGGAAAATTTTAAAGCCTGCTATCCAACATTTGTCTGTGGAAAATCCGACAATTGTCCGATGGAGCATACAATCAGTCGAATTTTCCGGCAACAGCCTGTCATCACACAATTCCCAATGGAAAATCTGATCGTGTGTATGAGGCTTTAGAAACTTGCTGACAGGAATGGACCTCAGCCAAGCCAGATGGTGACAGCTATTGGTACTGATAAATCCGTTCCTGGCGGTCTCCTTGAAGAAAGTGGACGTGACAATCACGTATTGTTGTTCATCAATTTTTGTTCTGGCTGCTTAAGAGATATTCATTTATTTATTAATTTCTATTTTAATATATAATCCATCAAGTATTTCAGCACAGCAGGTATTCTTATATATGTTTATTGATTCTCTTCGTGCTGCAGCTCAGTTGTTTCTGTCACATTCCATTATGGATATCTTTGATTTTAGAACCTCCCATTTGATTAACACAGATGGCTTATTTAACCCAGACAATGTAACTAGTGATTATTTGGATGGTTTGGTCCTTAGGCTTAAAAATGTAGTTACCTCAGAACTACACACGAACTGGGACATTTCCTTCTTTGAACATTATATTTTGGAGAATATGGTTCCCAGAAGTTTGAGGTGGGAATGGTTTCAGTATTTCAATAAAGCAAGCTTGGGACTATTAAATTACATGCTTGGCAAAAAGAAACATAAACTATTAAAATTAGATGAAGAAATTAGTATTCTTAAGAATAAACTCAGTTCCTATAAAGGGAAAGAGGAGTACACCAAAAGATCTGATAGTTTAAGGAAGCACCTTGAGAAAGAGGAAGTAGAACAGAAAAATAAGAAAAAGAAAAAATACTTGAGGGATATAACTGATTAAAAAAAAAAAGTATTCAAATGTCAAAATAATGATGTCATGGCCAGTGAGGTACCCCAGTGAGGTACCCAACAAAATGTTAAAAGGTTAATAGACCAAAAAGAGGGGGGGAGGTGGGTCCGCTCAAAAAAGGAGGTGGGTCTGAAGGACTCTGGCCTCTTTAATTTGAGCTTGGTAGTGATTTCCAATGATAAAAAATATGTTTTAAATCATGGTCTCAAGTTTTTTCCACCAAGACTGCTGAACAAATTTGAGACCTTCATTGATGTTCAGAAGTTTGTCTACAAAATGAACATCAAGCGGTAACCAATTCCTTTTAGGTTGAGAAAAACTGACCCTCAGGGATTAAAAACACTTCATTGGCCAATGCTTCTGTTTTCAACCCCCATGGACACTTGGCACCTTCTATTTCTGTCTTTAGGGATCTTGTCACTAGTGACCTAGAGCAATTACAGCTTAAGAGAAATAGAGGTGACCATGCTTTTTAAAAGGGTTTTGACCTTTTGAAATGTCGTAAAGACACAGTGGTACCTCGTGCGGACAAAGGAGAGGGGATAGTTATATTGTATTCTGCTGCATACAATTTGTAAATGTCTTGTCTCCTTTCTGATAGGGACACTTATGTCCCCCTTGCAGGAAACCCCATGGCTAAATACAAAAGGGATCCTGTGTCCCTTGTGGAGGAGGGCTTTCGAGAGAAGATTCTCCGTAAGAAAGAGAAGTTTTTTTTGGTTCCAATTGTTCTTCCAGTACCAGTGATCTACTACCTCCCCAAGGTACAGAAGGATCCAGTACAACCCCCTGGACAGCCGATTATCAGTGGCATTGATTTGTTTACTTCCAGGGTGGGTGAGTACATTGACAATTTTTTGCAGCCATTGGTGGTTAAAACTCCCTCATTCCTGTGTGATTCCATGCAGGTCATCAATATTCTTCAGTTTATTGAATGGAGGGATAGCTACATCTTTGCGACTGCAGATGTGGTATCCCTCTACGCGATCATTTCACATCACGTCGTGAGGCTGTTAAGCACTATCTTGGGATGGACGACATGGTAGATGCCCAGCGTCAGTTTATTTTGTCCCTGCTTGATTTTGCAATGGGGCACAATTATTTTTGGTTTGGGGGGCTCCTATTACTTACAGAACAGGGGAGTGGCCATGGGGGCTAAGTTTGCTCCTCGCATGGCCAATTTGTTCATGGCTAAGTGGGAGGAGGACATCATCTATACTAGGCCGAGGCCAGAGTTGGTTCGCTGAAGGAGGTATATAGATGATGTCTTCTTCTTATTGAATGGTGATTTGGACTCTTTGGAGGAATTTATGGTATCTTTGAACAACAATGATAGGGGCATTAGGCTTCAATACGATTGTAGCAAATCTGAGATTTATTTTCTGGATTTGAGGATTAGGGTATCTGAGGGAGTGTTTGTCACATCCACTTTCTTCAAGGAGACCAACAGGAATGGATTTATCAGTACCAATAGCTGTCACCTTCCGGATTGGCTGAGGTCTGTTCCTGCCAGCCAATTTTTTAAGGTTTAAGTTTAACTGCACTAACCATGAAGACTTTATTAAGGAGGCCTCTATTCTAAGGGCTAGGTTCCTTGAGAAGGGTTATGACCCAGTCAGTATTGAATCAAGCTTTTCAGCAAGCTGATGTGAGGAATAGAAACGAGCTGTTGGTTCCAAGGATTAAGGAACTCAATGAGACATTTAAACATGCATTTTTTACTACTTATGCCACCTAACAGCACATGCTTAAAAAGATTATGCATAGACACTGGAATGTACTACTCAATGATAGAGTTTTGAGCAGGGCCATCTTAATAGCATCATGGGCCCCTGGGCAAAGTAATGCTATGGTGCCCCTACAAGCCTGCCCAATTTACGCTCCTACTTCTAAGAATTAAAGTACAGTATTTTCTACTTTCTGCTATGAAACATATCAAATTAGAAAAATGTGAAACATGTGTTCACAAATATAGGCCAAAATGTATTCTGCTACATGTCTTTGGTAAAAACAATCCCTGAGAGAGCTGTGCTCTCCCAGCCCCCCTCACACCTGTACACCCCACCCCCTTCACACTTGTGCGTTCACAGCCCCCCTTCACACCTGTACGCTCTCAGCCCACCTCACACTTGTACATTCGCAGCCCTCTTCACAATTGTATGTTTGCAGCCTCCCTCACACCTGTACGCTCTCAGCCCCCCTCAGATGTGTTTGCTCAAAGCCCCCTTACACCTGTATGCCTGCGGCCCTCTCACACCTGTAGGCTCTCAGCCCCCCTCACAACTGTATGCTCTCAGCCCCCTCAGACCTGTACACGCTCAGTTCCCCAACACATCTATGCTCTCAGCCCCCTAACACCTGTATGCTCTCAGCCCCCCTCACACATGTACGCTCTCAGCCCCAACCTCACAACTGTACACTCTCAGCCCTCTCACACCTGTATGCTCTCAGTCCCCCTACTCACACCTGTACTTTCTCAGCCCCCTCACACCTGTATGTCAGCCCCCTCTCAAACCTGTATGCTTGCAGCCCACCCTCATACATGTATGCTCGCAGCCTCTTCACACAGGGGACCCCTCAAACCTGTAGGCCCCCTCAAACCTTTATGCTTGCAACCTCCCTCACACCTGTATGCTCGCAACCTCCCTCACACCTGTATGCTCCCAGCCCCCCTCACTCCTGTATGCTCTCAGCACTCCCCTCACACCTGTACACTCTCAGCCCCCTCCTCACACCTGTACACTCTCAGCCCCCTCATCACACCTGCACACTCTCAGCCTCCTCACATCTGTATGCTCTTAACCCCCCTCACACCTGTACGATCTAAGCCCCCTCACACCTGTACACTCTCAGCCCCCTCACACCTGTACGCTCGCAGCCCCCTCACACCTGTACGCTCGCAGCCCCCTCACACCTGTACGCTCTCAGCCCCCCAATGTCTATACGGTCTCATAATCAGCCCCTTTCACATTTGTATGTTCGCAGCCCCCTCACACCTATATGCTCTCAGCCCCCCTAACGCTTGTATGGTCTCATCCCCCTCACATGATGTATATATGACACACATATGTACACAGACACACATACACATGTGCACAGACACAGACACACACACACATACACAGACACACACACACATGTACGCAGACACACACGTATACACAGGCACACATACATACACACACATACATGTACACAGGCACACACATGTACACAGACACACACATGTAAACAGACACACACACACACACATTACAAAGACACACAGGCACACACACACACACACGTACACAGACACACACACAACCCCCCTTTCCTCCCTCACTTTTTGAACAGCCCTTACTTGTTAGGTGGTGATCCTGGTCCCAGCTCTTGTGCAACACACATGAGGGGTGCACATGCAGGAATTTACCAGGTGGCAGCAAAGAGCCCGATGTGAGAGCTCAATGACACTCACACACATTCTGAAAGCCAGCGCAGCCACGGAGCTCCCATGCACCTGCCCCTACCTGCATTTGCTTTTTGTAACTTTTAACCAATAAAATATGGTTTTACGCTATAGGCTATCCCGTCTGTCATTTCTCTCCCCACCATTGGAGTAATTGCAGTGTGACCGGCCAGTAAAGATACCATACAGGGGTTTCTTTTTCCATAAAGCACAAGTGACTACACTAGAGCTAGATGGTCAACATCTAGGATGAGTTTACATCCATGTGGGGCAGCTGGTCTGAACACCAAGCAGTGGAGCACTTATTTGCCTATTTAGGAATTGAGCACAAGCACTTTTTTCACATTTGTGGGATTTTATATATATTTATGTTTGATTTGTATTCTTTGTTGATTTGTCCATAAGCCAAGCATGGTGTTTGTCTATATTTTAAGTTGTAGTGTTGCTGTTGAGCCACATTTTACACTGCTGCTGGTTAATTTTTTGTCGCAATTTTTTGTTACATATTCTTGTATTTACTGCCTTCGCACTAAGTTATTTGTTTTTATACCTCAACGAGACACACAAAAAAAAACCCTAATGATTGTTGTAAACGCAGCCTTATCTATTAACTAAAATGCTTTTGGATTTAGACTTCAAACTAAAAGTGTTACTAAACCAAGGACCCTGCATTATCTGATCTCCCACAATACACAGAACATGGAAATGCCATTTTTTTTGTAAATATACACTGCTAAATACCTTTTCTCATCAGCAGTATATATAGTCTTTTGACTTTTATTAGTGTTTGGTTAAAGCTTGTAGGAGGAGGTTTCATTTTCTTCTGACTGTCATATGGTGCTGCAGGACCCCTGACCCTCTGTCTGGACAGTGCTGATTGGCCCTGTGCTGATCACATGCACCCTCCTAAAAAAAACAACTCTAGCAATAGACACCAAACTGAGCATGTGCAGAGTGACGCCAAAGGTTCTGTACTATCAGGAAATGGACTGGGGACAGTGGAAGAAGGGAAGTATCAGAGAAGACAGGTTAAAACAGCCTTTTAACTTCTTAGGTTCCACAGTGAGTATAACAAGCATGCTTTACTGCATATACAGACTGATTTTACTGTTGTGGGTTTAGTAACAATTTAACTCTTATTCTGTCCTTAAAAGGGAACCCTTAAAACGAACCCTAACTCTCAACACATTATCTCGCCCTTATTAGTGGGTAATATTAACCCTTAACTCTTACCCAAAACTTCAAAAATAATAACATAAAACTTAATGTTGAACTTCTAAACCCCTGATCCCTAGTCCTATTCTTAATCTAACCTTCAATAACTAACCCCCGAAAACCTATACCTACCTTGTTGTGTGCAAAAAACCTTCAAACACAAAAAGGTTCCTCTGCTGCTAGGAGGCTTTGGCAGATAAAGTAACTGTCAGAAATCGTGAATCAGACTGAGACAGAAGTACAGCAAATCTCACTTGTTTAATAATAATAAAAAAAAGGTAAACAGAGTAAAGGTAATCAAAACATAGCCAGAGTCCTGGAACTGGAACCAATAGTCAGGCAAGCCAAAACATCAGGGAGCCAGAGATGAGCATAGTAGAACAGCAAGCAGGATCTGGAGCCAGAAGGAATGTCAGCCAAGCAAGTCTTTAACAGGAACACAGGAGAGCATCTCTAGAGATGTGACCAAGGTGAAGGCAGAGATAATCTGCGCTGGACGGCATAAGTAGGCAGGACTGACGAGTAGGATATCATCAACAAGTGAGTCACTGTGGAGAGATAGGAACTGGCAATTAGCCGGCAGCTGAGAGGCCAGCTCAGAGAAGGAAGGGATGAGCCCAGCCCTGACAGTACCCTCTCCTCAATGACCCCTCCCCCTTGGAGGACCACCGGGCTTGAGGGGAAAACATCTATGGAAATCACAGAGGACATGGGCATGTGCGTCTGAGGATGAGAACCAAGAGCATTCCTCCGGACCGTACCATTTCCAATGCACCAAATACTGTATGCGCCCAGAGAACCTACAGGAATCAACAATGGACTGTACTTCATACTGCTCATGATTCTCAACCTGATGAGGAACCGAGGTGGTAAAGCGGTTGCAGACCAAAGGTTTTAATAAGGAGACATGAAATACATTTGAGATATGCATATTAGAAGGAAGGTCTAATGCATAAACCACTGGTTTAAAGTGGAAGTAAACCCACCCATAAAACAGTTTCATTTCAGATACATAAGAAATGTAACACTTCTATTGGTTGTGCTCTCAACCAAACTGTCAAACCATCCAATGGTTGGTGTCATACCTGATCATATGTGCAGCATCATTGCAGTTGTAGATTAAACAGAGGCAAAGATTGCAGCTTCCTTGGCTGAAAACAATAGGGGGGTTTACTTACATGTTAATTCTGTGAAGAATACGGAAAGGTCCAATAAACTGAGGTGCGAACTTCAGAAAGGGAACAGGAAGTCGGAGGTTGTGAGACGACAGCCAGACCCTGTCCCCAACCTGGTAGGAAGGTGCAGGCAGGCATCATGCTGCGGTCAGAGTGGAGTCTGTACCTATCATTAGCATGTTGCAAAGCCTCCTGGACTTGTGCCCAAGTGGAATGAAGACCACAGAGATGCTCCTCTAACGCAGGAATACTCTGCGGTACAAATTAGTCAGGCAACATGGAAGGTTGGAAACCATAGTGCACCATAGTCAAAAATCTGAATTCAAGGCATTATTGTGAGCAAACTCCACCCACGGTAAGAGGTCTGACCAGTTGTTATGATGGTCAGAAATATAGCAATGTGGGAATTGCTCGTTCTGTGGCCCCATTAGACTAAGGGTGATATTCCCAAATGTGCACAAAAGGCTCGCCAGAACCGGCACACAAACTGACTACCCCTGTCCGAGACAATCACCTTAGGTAGCCCATATAAGCGAAAGATCTGCCCAGCAAAACTGGAAGTCAGTTGCTTAGAAGTGGGCAACTTCTTAAGTGGAATACAATGAGACATTTTTGAGAAAAACCACCATAAGGATAACTGTGTTGCCCTGGGAGTTGGGTAACTCCACAGTGAAATCCATAGACAGGTGGGTCCAGGGTCTCTCTCCAGTGGGTATGGGTTGTAGGAAGTCCACTGGAAGGTGTTGCGGAGTCTTAAGCCGCGTACACACGCGGGGACTGTTCACCCAACTTTGTTCGTCAAACAGTTTGAGCGGACAGTCCGCTCAAAATTAGCATGGACGGACTTGGCCACACACGACGAACGAACAGTCCGCTGAAACTTGCGCGATGACGTGAACGGCACATACGACGGGACTAGAAATACGACGTCCTATACACTGCAATGCAACCTTCGCCGTGTAAATCCTTTCTGAGCATGCACAGAACTTAGTTTGACGAACAAGCCTACACACGGGCGGACTGTCCGCTCAAACCAAGTTTCAGCGGACAGTTTTACGGAATTTCCGAAAAACTTTGTTCGTCAGACTGTCCGCTGAAACTGTCCGCTGAAGCCCACACACGAGCGGACTGTCCGCTGAAACACTGTTCAGCGGACAAAGTTGGGCGAACAGTCCGCCCGTGTGTACGCGGCCTACCTCTGAGCACACACGGAACAGGCAGCTATGAAAGTCAGTTACATCAGCACATAGACTAGGCACCAGAATTGTTGGGATATGGCCCAAAAGAGTTGATTCTTACCAGAGTGGCCAGCAGCCTTGGGAGAATGGTAAATCTGAAGCATGGCAGTAAGAATGCTCTAAGGCCTTTCTACCTTAATTCTGAGCAACAACTTTTCGTGGTGGACTCCATATATGTTTACCATAGGATTGTTTCACCTTTGGGACTTTCTCACCTGTGTTTCTACTCATTATATACATGTTCTGTTTTATATTCATTATATTTGAGATTGATTTTTATCACAAAGTTTTTTATTATTTACACACAATACTTTATATGTTGTTCAATGTTTATTGTTTTATATTTTTAGCGCTACATTTTTCACTGATCTTTTGCATTGATTTTTTATCAAATTCTTATGTAGCAGCTGTTCATTTTTCTTCACTAATTGAGTTGGCGCAGTAATATCCCCTATCCATAGGTTCAATAATACCCTTTGGGATAAGTGACAACTGCATGTCTGACAATTTAAATGAGGCTTAGCTGATCACCCCTTCAACTTAAATAGTATGAACTCTTAGTAATATTTTCAATCACTTTTACATCCTAAAGTGTGGATAATATATATTAGAGCAAAGCATGAATCTGCCAAAAGTGAGAGGAGAAAAAAAAGAAAAACAATTTGTTATAGTAACCTGGGAAATACATTTGCTCTTTGCACAAATCAATTGCATTGTAAGGGAAGCTCCGGAGAAGATTATTACTTGTGCTGCTGTTCCCAGAAGCAATAATACAGCACCAGAGTAAAGATTATATTCATCATGTCCTATATCATACATCTACAATGACCGGTTTGTACCTTGGAAACACTTTAATATCTATGTATATAACTTTTATCTAAAAAATACTTTGAAAGAACAATCCAAAAGCTTAAAAACCTAAATAAATACCTACAAACAGGTAAATATCATGGGGTATGATATAAGATTTGTAGACCTGTATTTTCTTCTACGTCAAATCAAATTTAACATATTTATGGATTTAGTTGCTAAAAATCAAAAAGCAGACAGCAAATAAAAAAAAAGCATTTATTAAAAAAAAATAACGTTTTTAATTTTCAATATGCAAATGGTATTCTGACTTAATATGAATTCTATACAGCTGTTTTGTTGGTCCAGTGTAATTTAAAACACCGCAACTACCGTAGTCAAATTACATTTCATCTTCTGAGAATAGGATAGAGAATAAAGGCTAAAATCTGATTGGTTGCTATGTGGCAACAATCCATTTTTCATGATTATGCCTCAATTAATGCTGGAAGATGCCACAATAATTAGATCATTGGATCATAATTAGTTCTTTTTTTTTTTTTTTTTCAGGGCAACCAGAAAGGTAATATAGTTAGTTGATCATTCACAAAATCTACACAGACAAGTTCAGGCATCTACAATAATGAATTAAAAAATTATACAAAAGAATTATTATGTAGCACACATTTGCTTTAAATAATTTGTGTACTGTGATACTAACAAAGCCTCAGCTTTCATTCGATAGATGTTAAGTACAATGTTCTGGACAACATAATGACATTTCTTCCAAGAACTGCAGCAGTTACTAAACTATGAACAACTTTGACCGCAGGCTATATATTTTATAATGAGAACAAAATAATCACGCTGAGTTTTACCTTCACACGTCTTTGCCTGTCCGCATTTATTAAGTTATCGTGTTTACTGTCAATATTCAAATATATATATTCCTCACTATTTATATTTAAATATATTATATATTTTTATTAAACTGTAACTTTAGAAGGCAATACTTTGTAATTCCTTTTTTTGAACATCATTTTAAAAGTGAGGACTTCTTCTGGTACTATTTTGTGTACATGTTGTTGTACTAGCAGTACCCACTGATAAATTGTATTTATTGCGTAGCACTGACAGCCTGCATTTAAATGTATACATTCAGCCAGTTCATTATACTACTAGAAAAAAACAATCTATTTCCACAGTCTAAAATGATTGTTAGTATTTATAGACACACTCCTAATCAAGTTGTTTGAAATACATTTGGGGAAAAAAATTCATTATTTTTATTTAAATTTTTTTATTTTTTTTTATTTTTTTTGTGTTGTCTGTTAACCCTTTAAAGACAAACTAATAATCATCATGCTGTTTTCAACATATTTGGGTAAAAAACAGCGACAAACTAGAATCAATCAACAAATCTCTCTTGAGTTATCTCTCTATCATTCATTGCTCTATCTATCTGTCTATCTATTTATCTAGCTATCTATCTATCTATCTACCTGTCTGTTTGTCTATCTATCTATCAAAAATACATTTAAAAAAAAAACATTGTAAAATGTTTTTTGTTTATAAAGGCTATGCAAAATAAATATTTACTTTTAACTAATGGTAATTAAAGCATTTCTGTTTACAGAACCAAACCAATAATTAAAGCAAAGTCAGAAAAATAATAAGGAAAACTCAGAAAGAAAATAAAGCATAAATCATTAAAGTGGAAATCATTACCTGTGCTGTGCTGCTTCGACTGAACAAAATGCTTCATTCTGTAGGAAAAAATCAAACTCTTCCACTGATAAGTAATAGTGTTTTGTTCTGATCCTTCTTTTTAAGCTGCCTTAGCAGTGATCATATGTGCATTTCCAAATTCTGCTTCTGTGTATTGAGAAACCCCAAGGACCTCCTATACAGGTCTGTCTTACCAGCTTGCTGTTAATTGCATATACTGCTGCCCCCTAATGTTCTTTTTCCAAACTGCAGAGCTGTTTGGCTATGTTGTACTTCTAATTAATAACAATGGCTCATGCAGATAAAAGCATGGTTTATGGATCGATGCACAGGAGGGGTGCTTTTCCTTCTATGAGCTACTGCACAGTACTTACTGCCTAGGGATATCTCACTATTATTTAATATTGTGATTAATATCGATAAGAAGCAAATAATGTCCAGTTCCCAGGGTCTGCATGTTCATAATTTTTCGTAATTTATTTTGTAGAATCAAACAACAAATAAGGTGACTACAGAAAAATAGAAATGCTATAAAATGAAGCTCATAGTGAGTACGATATATTGCTATTGTAATAATGCAGTTATCATTAAAATGGAGCTGTCATGCACAATGTTATCATCTTCTACCACTAATCTTCTCCTACTACGTCTAAACATAACAACTATGTTATTTGAGAGAAAACAATTCTTTCCAAGAGTAAAAAATTTACTTTTTGTGCATATGTAAGAACATAATAAAAAGGGGTGTTGTACTTGACACTCCTTGGCATCCTTAGCATGTAACAGGTATCAAAGTGGTTGTAAAAGCTAAAGCTTTTTCCCTTCATGTATTCTATGCATAAAGGTAAAAAACCTTCAGTATGCAGCTCCCCTCTCTGCCTACTAATACTTTCTTAAGCCTGATCTCAATCCAGTTATGCGCACGAGACCTGAGGCTCTCTCGGGTCTCTCCCTCCTGATTGGCTGAGCAGTAGCAGCAGGAGCCATTGGCTCCCGCTGTTGTCAATCACAGCCAGTGAGGCGGGGTGGGGCTGAGCTGTGCCCTTATGGACACAAGGTGAGCACGCACGAGTGCCCCCACAGCAAGGGGCTTGCTATGGGGACACTCAGTAAGTGGGAGGGGCCCAAAGAGTCAGCAGGGGACCTGAGAAGAGGAGGATCGGGGATGCTCTGTGCAAAACCCCTGTACAGGTAGGTATGACATGTTTGTTATTTTTTTATATATATATTTTTTTTCCTTTACAATCACTTTAAGACCCCTTTCACACTGAAGGCAGTTTTCAGGCATTTAATGCTAGAAATAACGCCTGTAAAGCACCTGAAAACTGACTCCCATGCCACCCAAATGTGAAAGCCTGAGTGCTCTCACACTGGGCTGGTGCACTTGCAGGACATTAGAAAAAGTCCTGCAAGCATCATCTTTGGGGTGGTTTGAGAAAGCTGTATAGAGCGCTCCCAAAATGCCCCTGCCAATTGCAATGAATGGGCTGCACTTCCGAAAAACACCTGAAAAGCACTTCGGAAGAGGCGCAACACGGGCGTTTTTAAACCACTTCTTCGGCCGCTAGTGGGGGTTAAAAGCACCCCGCTAATGGGTGAAAATCGATGCTTAAATAGTGCTAAAGCGCCGCTAAAACGAGCAGTGAATTAGCTCTAATGCACGGTTGGCCCCAATGTGAAAGGGGTCTAAGGTGGGTCCTTATGAAACAACTCATTTTTGGTTGTGTGCCTTAGGATATCAGGTGACTTGTATATTAGTTTCAGGATCTTAGATTACATTTGGAAGGTTATTCTCACATACCTTGTGGCAGAGCCTGATGCTTAGAAGGAGACCTCTTGTACAGCCCCAGCTCATAGGCCACTGCTGTTGCGACAATGGCCACAAGAGCGCGGTGAGGTAAGAATGCCTGCAAGATCTTCTGTTGGTTTGCAGAAATGTGTTGCAGGTGCGTCACCTGAGCTGGGCTGGATGGCTGAAGCAGCGGATGGCAACAGGAACAGCAGATAGATGATCAGTGTCACCAGGCACTATGTAGAGCATAGTATAGTGCCTTGCGAAAGTATTTGGCCCCCTTGAACTTTTCAACCTTTTGCCACATTTCAGGCTTCAAACATAAAGATATAACATTTTTTGTGAGGAATCACCAACAAGTGGGACACAATTGTGAAGTGGAATAAAATCTATAGGATTTTTTAAACTTTTTTAACTAATAAAAAAATGAAAAGTGGGTCGTGCAAAATTATTCGGCCCCCTTGCGTTAATACTTTGTAGAGCCACCTTTTGCTGCGGTTACAGCTGCAAGTTGCTTGGGGTATGTCTCTATCAGTTTTGCACATCGAGAGACTGAAATTCTTGCCCATTCTTCCTTGCAAAACAGCTCGAGCTCAGTGAGGTTGGATGGAGAGCGTTTGTGAACAGCAGTTTTCAGCTCTTTCCACAGATTCTCGATTGGATTCAGGTCTGGACTTTGACTTGGCCATTCTAACACCTGGATACGTTTATTTGTGAACCATTCCTTTGTAGATTTTGCTGTATGTTTGGGATCATTGTCTTGTTGGAAGATAAATCTCCGTCCCAGTTTCAGGTCTTTTGCAGACTCCAACAGGTTTTCATCCAGAATGGTCCTGTATTTGGCTGCATCCATCTTCCCCTCAATTTTAACCATCTTCCCTGTCCCTCCTGAAGAAAAGCAGGCCCAAACCATGATGCTGCCACCGCCATGTTTGACAGTGGGGATGGTGTGTTGAGGGTGATGAGCTGTGTTGCTTTTACCTGTACGCCAAACATATCGTTTTGCATTGTGGGCAAAAAGTTTGATTTTGGTTTCATCTGACCAGAGCACCTTCTTCCACATGTTTGGTGTGTCTCCCAGGTGGCTTGTGGCAAACTTTAGACGAGACTTTTAATGGATATCTTTGAGAAATAGCTTTCTTGCCACTCTTCCATAAAGGCCAGATTTGTGCAGTGTATGACTGATTGTTGTCCTATGGACAGACTCTCCCACCTCAGCTGCAGTTCATCCAGAGTGATCATGGGCCTCTTGGCTGATCAGTCTTCTCCTTGTCTGAGCTGAAAGTTTAGAGGGACGGCCAGGTCTTGGTAGATTTGCAGTGGTCTGATACTCCTTCCATTTCAAAATGATCGCTTGCACAGTGCTCCTTGGGATGTTTAAAGCTTGGGAAATCTTTTTGTATCCAAATCCAGCTTTAAACTTCTCCACAACAGTATTACGGACCTGCCTGGTGTGTTCCTTGGTCTTCATGATGCTCTCTGTGCTTTCAACAGAACCCTGAGACTATCACAGAGCAGGTGCATTTATACAGAGACTTGATTACACACAGGTGGATTCTATTTATCACCATCAGTCATTTAGGACAACATTGGATCATTCAGAGATCCTCGCTGAACTTCTGGAGTGAGTTTGCTGCACTGAAAGTAAAGGGGCCGAATAATTTTGCACGCACCACTTTTCAGTTTTTTATTTGCTAAAAAAGTTTAAATTATCCAATAGATTTCGTTCCACTTCACAATTGTGTCCCACTTGTTGGTGATTCTTCACAAAAAATAAAAATTTTATATCTTTATGTTTGAAGCCTGAAATGTGGCAAAAGGTTGAAAAGTTCAAGGGGGCCGAATACTTTCGCAAGGCACTCTATATATTTATCCCTTTCCCGCCGAGCGTACGCAGATGTGCGTACTCGGCTTCCGGGGGCTATACCGGGATGATGCCCGCACCTGCAGGCATCATCCCGGTACCGTTTTGTTCAGCGGGCGATTGGCTATCCAGGCATAACAACCGATGCGGCTAAAAGCCGCTCGGCTGTTATGCCGGAGGAGCGGGAGGGGACGCCCCCCCTCCCGCCGCCTCCCGCCACTGTTACCGGTGCTCCCGCTCGATCGGGAGCACCGATTCGCCATCCGATGCCTCCGGCCGCTGGGGAGGAACTGGAACAAAGCCGTAATCGGCTTCGTTCCAGTCTCCTCATAGTAAACACGGAAGCGACGTCATGACGTCACTTCCCGTTTACTCGGCTGCCAATGGCGCCGGTTTAAAAAAAATATCCGGTATTCAGAATCACCGTTTTCGGTGATCTGAATACACTGAAGTCTAAAGGAGGGGTGGGGGGTCTTTTAGACCCCCGATCCCTCCATAAAGAGTACCTGTCACCGCCTATTACTGTCACAAGGGATGTTTACATTCCTTGGGACAGCAATAAAAGTGATCAATTTTTTTTTTTTATTTTAAACAATTTAGTCATTTTAAAATAAATTAAAAAAAAATAATAATTTTTTAAAGCGCCCGCCGTCCCCGCGAGCTCGCGAAGCAAAGAAAACGCATACGGAAGTCGCGCCCGCTTATGTAAACGGTGTTCAAATCACACATGTGAGGTATCGCCGCGATCGTCAGAGCGAGAGCAATAATTCTAGCACTAGACCTCCTCTGTAAAGCTAACCTGGTAACCGTAAAAAATGTTTAAAGCGTCGCCTATTGAGATTTTTAGGTACCGTACTTTGTCGTCAATCCACAAGTGCGTGCAATTATAAAGTGTGACATGTTTGTTATCTATTTACTCGGCGTAACATTATCTTTCACATTATGCAAAAAAATTGGGCTAATTTTACTGTTTTTTTTTTTTTTTAATTCATGAAAGTGTCCCTTTTCCCAAAAAGTTGCATTTAAAACACCGCTGCGCAAATACCGTGTGACATAAAATAATGCAACAATCGCCGTTTTATTCTCTAGAGTCTCTGTTAAAAAAAATATATATATATAATGTTTGGGGGTTCCAAGTAATTTTCTAGTAGAAAATATGGATTTTAACTTGTAAACACCAAATTCCAAAAATAGGCTTAGTCATGAAAGGGTTAAATATATATGTATATATATATATATATATATATATATATATATATATATATATATGAAAGTTGAGGTAGTTGCACGCTAATATGGTGTGAAATGTGAATCTTAGAAAAACATATAATAGTGATAACTTTTTACTGCAGCTGTCACTAATGTGCTCCCACAGAAATCAGTAAAAAACAGTATAGGTGTGACAGTGCTGTAAATGTGAAATAAACAACACTGATATTGCAATAATCCCTCCAGAATTCCTCCAGATGAAGCCACGTGAGATTCTCTGACAATCCGAGGGAGGGAATGTTTGTACAGGGTGCAAGGCATGTTTGACCCCTTGCAGGGTTATTTAAGGAGGTGAGCGAGCATAGCATGAGGTGGCGGGAGCACTCCATTCATGGAGGTTGTCTGAAGATATCACACAAGCTTGTTTTTGTTTTTTTATTTTTTTGCACAAAGTGGATTCATTAATTTTATGTTTTTGGACTTTTTTCATATTATTGCAATATCAGTGTTTATCACTATATATATATATATATATATATATATATATATATATATATATATATATATATATATATATATATATATATATAAGGTTTGGGCCTATCCACTTCTATAGGCTGGCTTCATGCAGCTCCAATGTGGATGTATACACAGCAGACAGTGCCTCAGTACAGAGGACTGGTCTGAATAAGCTCTAAAGGGAGAGGACTCTGTGGACTCTGATGTAAGGGCTACCTCTGCAAACTCTGGTGTATGGTGGAACTCTGGAGACACTGATTTCAGGAGGAACTCTGCAGACTCTCATGTATGGGGGACCATTGCAGACTCTAAAGCCGCGTACATACGGGCGGACTGTCTGGCCAACTTAGTCCGTCGAAACACATTTCAGCGGACAGTCCACTCGTGTGTGGGCTTCAGCTGACTTTTTCAGCGTGCAGTCTGGCGTACTAAGTAGTTCGGAATTTCCGTAATACTGTCCGTCATACTTTGGTTTCAGCGGACAATCCGCTCGTCAGTAGGCTAGTTCGACGGACTAAGTATGGCGCATGCTCAGAAAGGATTTACATGGCGAAAGGTTGCATTGCTGTGTATTGGACTTCCTATTTCTATTCCCGTCGTACGTGCTGTACACGTCATCGCGCAAGCTTTCGACGGACTGTTTGTGCATCCGTGTGTGGTCAAGTCCGTTCATTCGAAAGTAGGACGGACTGTCCGTCGGATTGTCTGACAGACTAAGTTGGCCATACAGTCCGCCCGTGTGTACGCGGCTTAACTGGCGCACACAGGATCTGGTACAGCTGTCTGAGCTGTGCATAGAAACCAGTCAGCTTCCGGGTTTTATTATCTGAGCTTAAAAGGGAAGTAAACCCTTCCAAACAACTTGGACCTATAGGTAAGCCTAGATTAAGGCTTACCTGTAGGTCCAAGAAATATCTCCTAAACCTATATGGTTTAGGAGATATTTGCCCGAAAATGGGCACCGCTGTCTACGGCGCATGCGCCGTAGACAGCGGCGCGCATGCGCACTAAATGCGGCAAGTCCAAGAATGGATTTGCCAAATTTGTCGACTCCCGTGCGCATGCGCGGGAGTGACATCATCGCGGCCTCGCCGTATGACAGCGGCGGAGCTGCGAGGCGCGACTCCCGTGCGCATGCGCGGGAGTGACGTCATCGCGGCTTCGCCGCTGTCATTGGTCGGAGCTGCGAGACGCCACCAGCAAGATGGACGCGGCGGACTACAGGGATCAGCGGCGACTTCGCTGGCTCCTGTGTCAGGTAAGTGACACATAATGAGCTACTATGCGATGCATAGTAGTCCATTATGCTTTACCTTTGCAGGGAAAAAAAGAGGAAGTAAACCCATCAGGGTTTACTTCCTCTTTAATCAAACAAGCTGAAGATAGAAGCTGCTTGGTTATTATACACAGCTGCACTAGATTCTGTGTGCACTAGTTATAGTAAATCTCCAAAAATATGTTGTTTTGTTAGTTACTTATTCCTGACTCCTGCACTCTAAACATCATGATGTACAGTAAATTACATATTCCTGACACTCCTGACCAAGGTATTCATTGTCCCAACAGTTGCTGGTTTTAATTAAGTTCTTATTTAAGGCAAGCTCAGATAGACAATATAATATAATTTTTGTGTGCATAAAAACATATGTAACGAAAATGTTTAATTTAAAATAAAAATGATCCTTTGTCCTGAGGTTTATTTGTGTCTGTGAGGCTGTCAGTTGTGGTGCTGAGTGCTGTGCATGCCGAAGAACTTATTTTCCGGTTTTGAGCCAGGGTGCCCCAGGCCTTTCATAATCCTTGTCATGCTCACACTTTGTTACTCTGTTTTGATTTCTTAATTGTAGAGCCAGGCAAATTACATATTATGTATGGTTAATACACATTGTTTACTGTATATGGTATAAACGTAACATATATAAATTATAAGAGAGATTTCAGTAATTATACCTCTCTCTACTTCTACACTCTGTATATAAGCCGTGTTGTGAAATATGTCAGAGAGCTGTGTATAACCATGCACAGACAGTCAGGAGCTTTTTCTAAAAATTCCAGAAACGTTCATGAAGCAGCATTACCCTTTTCAACATTGGATGGGCATTCACACTCATATGAATGCTTATGAAGATTCGCAAACAGCAAAATTATGATAATTTGATGCAATCATGCTAAAAGGTCAGTACAGAAAAACATATACAACTCTAATATATAGAAGCTCTGTGTTTTGTCTGTTAGGATATTGCAGAGTGATGTGTGAACTGAACATTCATCGTAGCTTAACCACTTCAATACCGGGCACTTAAACACCTTCCTGCCCAGACCAATTTTGAGCTTTCAGCTCTGTCGCACTTTGAATGTTAATTGCGCGGTCATGCTACACTGTACCCAAATGAAATTTTTATCATTTTTTTCCCACAAATAGAGCTTTCTTTTGGTGGTATTTGATCACCTCTACGGTTTTTATTTTTTGCGCTACAAATAAAAAAATACCGAAAATTTTGAAAAAAAAAATGTTGTTTTTTGTTTCAGTTTCAAAACTTTGTAAATAAGTAAGTTTTCTCCTTCACTGATGAGCACTGATGGGGCTACACTAATGGGCACTGATAAGGCGGCACTGATGGGCACCAATGATGTGGCACCAATTAAGTGGCACTGATGAGGTGGCATTGATGGACACTGATATGTGGCACTGATAGGCGGCACTGATAGGCGGCACTGATGGGCGACACGGATGGGCCACACGGATGGACACTGATAGGTGGCACAAATTGGCACTGATAGCTGGCACGGATTGGCATGGATGGGCGGCACAGATGGGCATGGATAGGCGGCACAGATGGGCATGAATAGGTGGCACAGATGGGCATGGATAGGAGGCACAGATGGGCATGGGTGGGCACTGATAGGCGGCACAGGTGGGCACTCATAGGCGGCACAGGTGGGCACTCATAGGCAGCACAGGTGGGCACTCATAGGCGGCATTGGTGTTATACTGTTCTAACGGATGCCAATCAGTGCCAAACAATAATGCATGCCAATCAGTAATGCCCATTGTGGGCACTGATTGGCATCCATTATGGGCACTGATTGGCATCCATTGTGCTGACTGGCATCCCTGGTGGTCTAGGGAGGATTACCTTTTCCCTGGTGGTCTGGTGGCGTCCCTGGTGGTCCAGTGTGGGCATCTTCGGGGGGGCTGTGCTGATAATCGATCAGCACAGACCCCCCCTGTCACGGGAGCAGCCGATCGGCTCTCCTCTACTCGCGTCTGACAGATGCGAGTGAGGAAAAGCCAATTACTGGCTCTTCCCATTTACACTGTGATCAGCCGTGATTGGACACGGCTGATCACGTGGTAAAGAGTCTCCGTCGGAGACTCTTTACCGAGATCGTAGTTGCCGGGTGTCAGACTGACACCCCGCAACAACCATCGCCGCGATGCGCGCCCCCGGGGGCGCACAGCGGCTCATAATCCTGATCACGTCATATGACGTCCGATCAGGATTATGAAACCACTTTGCCACCGTCAATTGCCTATAGGGTGGGCGGCAAGTGGTTAATAAGCAATCAATCCATTCTGTTAGCTGGTAAAAGTTTCCTTTGGACCTCTTACTGGTTATCTTCTGCATTGTGAGAAGTGTGAATAGACCCCCTGCCTACCTTCATTCCCTTCAGGAGCGTGGGGTTCTCTGACAGCCGTGACTCACATATGGGCCCATGATGCTACAATGGTGCGGTGCATCCAAAACGGGTAATTACTTTTATTTGGACTATAGAGTTGGCAACTACATCATGATGCAGAAAACCCATAAGGTTCCAAGTTCCAAGCTATATTATATAATATTTGGACCCCTATTGCTCTTTTACTTACGGAGCTGTACTTATTCCTTCTGAGAATAGGTTTTGCATGGCAGGAACAGCCCTGTATTGGGTTGACCCTTGTCCCACCATTACGTTAACATGCTTCACTTAATTCAGTGATGTACCTGCTCCACAGAATATTTAGTAGACAAAATTATCTTCTCTTACCTCTGAATTGGAAAACAACAGTTTTATACTATACAGTTGTGCTCAAACGTTTTCCTATTCTGGCAGAAATTGTGAAATTTTGGCATTCGTATTGAAAATATGACTAATCATGCACGGAAACTGTCGTTTATTCAAGGATACAGTTGTGCTCATAATTTTACATACCCTGGAAGAAAGGGGGCAATACACGGTATTAAGAACTGTGGTATATAAACTTTTGATCGGGGGCATTAGGGTAGTTTCTGTTGTGATTTAAAAAGAGTAAACACATTTGACTGATAATAAATGGCTTCATCTAAACACTAACCATGAGTGAAAGAAATATTTTTGTGTTATCATTCATATTATCTGAAAAATGGCCAAGAAATCATAAATTCTGCCAGGGTATCTAAACTTATGAGCACAGCTATATATATATTATGATTATTGTCAATATTAATTGTTTCTTTCATGGCAAATATCCTACTTAGTCAGGTAGAATATTGAATAAAACATATGGCATTGGCATATGTTACAATACAACAATGCTATTATTATTGTTATTATTATTATTATTATTATTATTATAATGCAGGATTTATATAGCGCCTGCAGTTTGCACAGCACTTTACAATATAAAGGTAGACAATATAGTTCCAATACAATAAAATACAAAAGGGTTAAGAGGGCCCTTTTGTATTTTATTGTATTGGAACTATATTGTCTACCTTTATATTGTAAAGTGCTGTGCAAACTGCAGGCGCTATATAAATCCTGAATTATAATATTTGCTCTTATGAGCTTACAATCTACTAGGATGGGGCAAGTGGTACAAAAGGTGTGGGGGATGAGCTAATGGAAGTGGTAAAAGTTCAGTTAGTTGGAGGTGTAATAGGCTTCCCTGAGGAGATGAGATTTCAGGGATCGTCTAAAGGCAGCCAGAGAAGGAAATAGCTGCACAAGATGAGGCAGAGAGTTCCAGAGGATGGAAGTGGCTCTGGAGAAGTCCTGGAGATGAGTATGGGAGGAGGAGACAAGAGAGCGGGAGGTTTTGAGAGTAGTGGAGATGACGATTTGGGTGATATTTGGAGACAAGTTTGGTGATGTAGCTTGGGGAAGAGTTTTTAATGGCTTTGTATGTTGTTGTCAGTATTTTTTATTTAATTCACAGGGCAATCGAAAGCAAGTGAAAGGATTGGAAGAGAGGGGTGGCAGACACTGAGTGGTTGGCAAGGTGGATGAGTCTGGCAGCAGCATTCATAATAGACTGAAGAGGTAGGCCAATGAGAAGGAAATTGCAAAAGTCAAAGTGAGAGATAACAAGGGAGAGAATGAGTAGCTTTGTGGTTCATTAGTTAAAAAGGGGCACATTTTAGAGATGTTACAGAGGTGAAGTCACCCAAAATACAGTATATTCAATGTATTGATGGTCACTCTGTTAAGGTTTGGAAAGCTATGAATAAATTGTTTTCTCATAACATATCTGATCCATATATTGCATGTTAGGAAAATCTCAAGCACTCTCTCATCTCAAGGATATATAGCTGGTCTAAACAAGAAATGTATTACTTGAAACATTCATGCAACTCAAATACTTATTTTTAAATATACCCAGTTGTTGCAGATTGATCATCTTCCTTCTCTTATTGTGCATAAGAGGTATTTGCAGCCCAGTCATGAAATATGAACACACACTTTCAACTTGCTGTAAAATTAGAAATATTGCACAGAGTTATATTATTTTCCTAGAAAAATTGAATATCTCAAAAGGATATGATTTTATAAAAAATATAAAATTCATGCTGTATACATCTAAAATGAGTAGGTAATATTTTATGAACTGGGTGGATAGGTGGGGTGAAGCCCTGCAGGTACTAAGTAAAGTGTCCTAGGCTAACTGTAGTAAATTCCTAACTGTGGATTCCTGACAGGGCTTTTGCAATTAGGTTATAGGGGTCTGGCTGTATTTGTACTGATGATGAGTTTTCTGAGTTAGGCTATATAACATTGAGGAAAGCTGAACAGTACTCCAGTTCCTTGTTTAAAGTGTTTCAGAACTCACAACCGAAAATTGGCTGTTTTGAAATTTACTTAGTAGAGATGGCCTTGCGGTTCGCCTGGCGGTCGGTTTGCGGCAAATTTTGCTCGTTAGCGATTTGCCAAACCGGGGTACAGGACAGCCATTTGAGACATTTTACATTCTGTCTTTTGTCAGTGTAGGGACAAGACGCTGTGTGGAGCAGGGACAGTTAGTTTAATCACTAGCTATTACTATTAGGTCCACAAAAGTCCTTTTAAGGGCTGGTATAGGTGTACAGTATATAGGGTTGTAATACACTTAGAATATACTTTCTTTCAAATATAGAAAGTATATTATGGTGCACTGCTGACTGCTGTGCTGCTGAGTGCTGTCCGATTCTGCAGCTGTCTTTTATCAGTGTAGGGACTAAGGCACAGTTTGGTGTTTTGGAGCAGTGACAGTCTGCAAATCACTAGCTACTAGGTCCACAAAGGTCCTTTTAAGGACTGGTATAGGTATACATTGTATATGGGTTGTACACGTATAATATACTTTCTTTCAAATATAGAAAGCATATTATAGTGCACTGCACTGCTGTGCTGGTGACCGATTCTGCAGCTGTCGTTTCTCAGTGTAGGGAGGGACAGTTTGGTGTTTGGAGCAGGGACAGTCTGCAATTCACTATCTACTAGCTAGCTACTATTAGGTCCACAAAGGTCCTTTTAAGGACTGGTATAGGTGTACATTATATAGGGTTGTACACGTATAATATACTTTCTTTCAAATATAGAAAGCATATTATAGTGCACTGCACTGCTGTGCTGCCGGACCGATTCTGCAGCTGTCGTTTCTCAGTGTAGGGAGGGACACTTTGGGGCAGGGGCAGTCTGCAATTCACTAGCTACTAGCTAGCTACTATTAGACATGTGCGATTCGTTTCGTACGAATCTCAAATTCGTACGAATTTCCCAAAATTCGTACGTTCGGAAGGATCCCAAATAGGAATTGCCATGCGTCCGAATTCTGTACGCAATACAAACTTTTGTTTACGAATTTCGGATTTCGGATCAGTTGACGTCACATCAACGACTCAGTCATTATGCTTATTATGAGGGGCTCCCACCATCCCTGTGCTATGCTGACTTCCTCCTGGGGCTGTACCTCTGCTGTGCTCATTATGAGGGGCTCCCACCATCACTGTGCTGTGCTGACTTCCTCCTGGGGCTGCTTATTATAAGGGGCTCCCTCCATCCCTGTGCTATGCTGACTTCCTCCTGGGGCTGCTTATTATGAGGGGCTCCAACCATCCCTGTGCTATGCTGACTTCCTCCTGGGGCTGTACCTCTGCTGTGTATATTATGAGGGGCTCCCACCATCACTGTGCTGTGCTGACTTCCTCCTGGGGCTGCTTATTATGAGGGGCTCCCACCATCCCTGTGCTGTGCTGACTTCCTCCTGGGGCTGTACCTCTGCTGTGCCTATTAAGAGGGGCTCCCACCATCCCTGTGCTATGCTGACTTCCTCCTGGGGCTGCTTATTATGAGGGGCTCCCACCATCCCTGTGCTATGCTGACTTCCTCCTGGGGCTGTACCTCTGCTGTGCATATTATGAGGGGCTCCCACCATCCCTGTGCTATGCTGACTTCCTCCTGGGGCTGCTTACTATGAGGGGCTCCCATCATCCCTGTGCTATGCTGACTTTCTCCTGGGGCTGCTTATTATGAGGGGCTCCCACCATCCCTGTGCTGTGCTGACTTCCTCCTGGGGCTGTACCTCTGCTGTGCATATAGCCCCTCATAATATGCACAGCAGAGGTACAGCCCCAGGAGGAAGTCAGCATAGCACAGGGGTGGTGGGAGCCCCTCATAATAAGCAGTCCCAGAAGGAAGTCAGCACAGCACAGGGATGGTGGGAGCCCCTCATAATATGCACAGCAGAGGTACAGCCCCAGGAGGAAGTCAGCACAGCACAGAGATGGTGGGAGCCAGCCCCAGGAGGAAGTCAGCATAGCACAGGGATGGTGGGAGCCCCTCATAATATGCACAGCAGGGGTATAGCCCCAGGAGGAAGTCAGCATAGCACAGGGATGGTGGGAGCCCCTCATAATAAGCAGCCCCAGGAGGAAGTCAGCATAGCACAGGGATGGTGGGAGCCCCTCATAATAAGCAGCCCCAGGAGGAAGTCAGCATAGCACAGGTATGGTGGGAGCCCCTCATAGTAAGAAGCCCCAGGAGGAAGTCAGCACAGCACAGGGATGGTGGCAGGCCCTCATAGTAAGCAGCCCCAGGAGGAAGTCAGCATAGCACAGGGATGGTGGGAGCCCCTCATAGTATGCACAGCAGAGGTACAGCCCCAGGAGGAAGTCATCACAGCACAGGGATAGTGGGAGCCCCTCATAGTAAGCAGCCCCAGGAGGAAGTCAGCATAGCACAGGGATGGTGGGAGCCCCTCATAATATGCACAGCAGAGGTACAGCCCCAGGAGGAAGTCAGCACAGCACAGGGATGGTGGGAGCCCCTCATAATATGCACAGCAGAGGTACAGCCCCAGGAGGAAGTCAGCACAGCACAGGGATGGTGGGAGCCCCTCATAATATGCACAGCAGAGGTACAGCCCCAGGAGGAAGTCAGCATAACACAGGGATGGTGGGAGCCCCTCATAATAAGCAGCCCCAGGAGGAAGTCAGCATAGCACAGGGATGGTGGGAGCCCCTCATAGTAAGCAGCCCCAGGAGGAAGTCAGCATAGCACAGGGATGATGGGAGCCCCTCATAATAAGCAGCCCCAGGAGGAAGTCAGCATAGCACAGGGATGGTGGGAGCCCCTCATAATATGCACAGCAGAGGTACAGCCTCAGGAGGAAGTCAGCACAGCACATGGATGGTGGGAACCCCTCATAATAAGCAGCCCCAGGAGGAAGTCAGCACAGCACAGGGATGGTGGGAGCCCCTCATAATATGCACAGCAGAGGTACAGCCCCAGGAGGAAGTCAGCACAGCACAGGGATGGTGGGAGCCCCTCATAATAAGCAGCCCCAGGAGGAAGTCAGCATAGCACAGGGATGGTGGGAGCCCCTAAAAATAAGCAGCCCCAGGAGGAGCAGGCAAAAACTGGACCAGCGGTGCATGGCAGACAATCCGCTTCTCTCTTTCTCATCTAATGAAAATTCGTATTTCAGTTAGGAAATTCTTCAACGGAATTTCGTATTTCGGAAAAAAACCAAACTTCCATCAGCATCGACTGTCATATTGAGGTATATTTTTGCCTTTAAATTAATCGTAACGAACGTTCATACAAATTAACGAACCTAACGACAATTCGTATATCGTACGAAACAAAACGGAATTTCGGACACGAAATACGAAGTACTAATTAATTTTATTTTTACGAACCGTAACGGAACAGAACAAAACAAATTTATTGACGGCTCCCATGTCTAACTACTATTAGGTCCACAAAGGTCCTTTTAAGGACTGGTATAGGTGTACTATTTGGTGTGCTCTCTATCACGGTGCTGGAGTCAGTTCTCTCACTGTGCTGGTGTCAGTGCTCTCTATCTCGTTGCTGATGTCAGTGCTCTCTATCACGGTGCTGGTGTCAGTGCTCTCTATCTCAGTGCTGGTGTCAGTGCTATCTATCTCGGTGCTGTTGTGGTCTCAGTGCTCTCTATCACGGTGCTGGTGTCAGTGCTCTCTATCACGGTGCTGGTGTCAGTTCTCTCTATCTCGGGGGTGGTGTCAGTGCTCTCTATCACGGTGCTGGTGTCAGTGCTCAGTCTCTATCACGGTGCTGGTTTCAGACAGTGAGGGAGATAGCAGCGGAGAAGTCAATCAGCAGGCAGTGCCAGCACCATGGCTGAGGATCAGCACTGTACTGGCACCTCCGGACCACTGCAGTGGAGCCCTGCATGGGTGGGGGTAAAGGCCGGGCAGAGGGAGGGGCTCAAGCACAGGTGGGCACACTGGGACACTGGCACAGGACTGCACTGCCCTGACTGTCGCACTGATCATCTCCTGCACCCCCTTCATAGCTTGCCCTGACCTTGCCTCTCCTCCATGGCCTTCATGCGCTCCTGAATTGTCAAAATTCCACAGATAAAAAAAGAATGCTTGTCGTTGTCAATCCCAGATTCACTTAATACTTTTGTTATGTCAGTGTCCATGTTGTGGGACTATGTGTGCACAGCTAGTAAGTATTTTGTGGCTGAAAATATGACCTGCAGGTTTTTAAGGTTCACCTGCCATTAAAATCAATGGGGTCTGCCGTGAACCTTGCGGTTTGTGAACTTTTGGCCACGTTCGTGGTTCGCGTTCGCGAAACGTCCCGTCGGAAGTCCGTCCATCACTAGTACTTAGGTCTTTCCTTTTAATTACACCAAGGTAATCCAGGGAATAACACATTTTATGTCCATTCAAGGCTAGACTCACTTCATTTCTGGAAAGATAAACATGTCACTGTTGTCATGAAATGTGTAAATGGTAGCACCTTGGATTAAGTTTTCATTAGCAATGAGCAATTTGGTTTACACAGGTTAGGAGAGGGGGAACGTATTCAGTTTACAAACTGATAAAAAAAAGTCCTTTGACTCCCTTGAATTGCAGAGTGCCACACACTACTGGACTAATAGCAGATTACCAAATATTTTAAAATAGTGAGGTGGCCTCGTGGAGTGATTACCCTTCTTTAGCTGCATAATATGGGAGGATGTGTAAGCAAAAATGGATTGCAAAGCTACATGTGCTGGATCAACAAATTTGCATGGCAAGAACAGTCCTGTATTGGGTTGAACCTTTGAAAAATAAGAATTATCTGGAGTTAGGGGAACAACAAAGTAAGCCCACTTCCTAAAGGATAAGAATACAAATATGAATACAATATAAAAACATATTCCTGTATGTATTACCACGCAACCAAGGTTAAGTAGGTAAAAGTGTAATTGCTATTTATTTGTACAACATTACATCTCTGTTAACCCAAAATAACCTTGACCAATTTGCATTGGTGTTGTAAAACATTTACAAGTAAATTGCTATGGGCTCTAAAACTATGAAGATGTACAGCAGCCAGCCCATTGAGAACTCATTAAACTTTTTGGTCTGTGACACTGAAGCTTCTTCAAAAAAATGATGTAAAATCTATTTTAGATTACTCTCCTGGCATCATTCCTCCCTCATACAGTGTGATAATGAATACTCTGGCTTTCCATAACCATCACTTAATGAGTCACAAGACATTTAAAACACAATTCCAGGGAAGGAGAAATCAATCAGTAACTACTAATGCTGCCCAGGAATCTCTGTCAGTTGAGTTTTGCTCCAATGACCATAAGCTTACAGTATCCCTATTATTGGCATGGCACCTAGTCAGTTCTTCTGTGCCATGAAACTTGTCCCTTTAGTAATGCTGCCATGAGACGTTAGTGGTGCAGATTGATGATGACCATGGACTTTCATAATTATAGGGGGCAGCACTTTGTTAGAATTTAGGGTTTTGATTACTAGCAACCCATATGGTTCTACACAGGGGGGTTGACTTGTCTACCCAAGCAATGCAAGGATGAAGAGAAAAACAGTCAACAGTCAACAAGCCCTAGTTGTATTAATTAATGTGTATGGAAATCCTAAATATAAACGTTGCTCTTTTTTGTTTTGTTAAATATACTTGTAGCAGCTCTATTGTGTTCTACTAGTATTGGTAGAGTAGGCAAAATATATTCTGGCCAGGAATAACCTGAGTCACGAAATTAGATCAGGTTTATTAGAGGCCAAGGCTGGGTGACTCATCTCAGCAGCTCTCTGATGCCTCCCCCTGTTTCCAGAGTGCTGGAGAACGTTTTGGAAGATAGTGGGTGGAGCCTATGAGGGGCTACTCAGCATATTTGGAAGTCCCTGGCCTATCCCTGAAAGTGGGCCTGGCAGGGAGTCAGGAACCTTTAAATATTGATGAGTGATGTCAGCAGGGGCAGTTGGGTTGAAGATTGAAATACAGTGTTGAGGAGGCTGTTGGAGGCCCTGAGGGGTACCCCCTAGTCGGAGAGGAGTGTCCTGCCTTGGGCTGGGGCTCAGTTGCTGGAAAGATCCTACCAGGGACACAAGGGAGGAAGCTTTCCTGGAGCCACAGGAGCAAAGAGAGGACAGAGTGAGTATTGCAACACTGGTGGGAACTAACAAAGGGGGGAGGCTGCCACATGTAGCCAGTCTTCCTTGAAGACAGTGGTGGTCTTAAGTCTTCTACCCTTTCCCTGAGTGATCTCCAGAGAGAGAGTCAGCTGGGTGGGCTGGTGAAAAATCAGTTGGGCAGTGTAGGGAGGCAGCTGCAGCCAGTGGAGCTGTCTTTCCTTCCTTGAACCATGATATATACAGTATAGCTTTCCTTCAGATTTTGACTGATGTCACTGTTTGTGTGCTGCATTCACTGGTCAGTCCTGTCTGGAGGAATGATGGACTGCGGTGGTATGGTAGTAAAATCAGGACTGCAGGATGTCTAACTACCCATCATTCTTGCTGAGACATCTGCCAGTGTGAGGCCATCCATAATGATTATTGATCCAAATATGTATTACAGCAGAATAAAAATGCTAACCAATATACTCTATAATACCCTTCCACTACACATGCTATATATTTACTCCGATCTTATTAAATATACTGATCCTATTAAAATATTGTTATATTATACTTTTAATATATTCATTCTTGTCTGTTAAGCAAAACTGCTTATATTGCTATGCTTGGTATGATAGCAAAGACACCTGAGACTCACTTACAACTTTATGTACTTAGAAATTGCTTTAGTTTGTTTTTATCTCTGTTTTAAATGAGCGCAAATAAGGATGACGTCAATGTATTGTATTATAAGATCAATTGTAGTCAAATGGAGGCAATGAGCTTCTTATTGAACAGCCCAGCTGTGACACTAATAGGCTAAGCAAAGACAAACATGGTCAAGAGACTAATAGTGAAACATCCCGCCAGCAGTATTAATAGCCAGCCAGCTGTTCCCTTTTTTGCTCTGCCTTATTAAGCTGCAAAAATACATCTTGAAGTAATATTTAGTGTAATGACTTAGTTTTTCATTATTTTGCTTTAGTCTTTAATTCAACTCACAACAGAAAGCCCAATTGGACTTTCAGTTTTAATCAGCTAAATACCGTATATATACCTTAGTATAAGCCAACTTTTTCAGCATATTTTTTATGCTGAAAAAGCCCCCCCTCGGCTTATACTCGAGTGAGGGTCTCCCGCTGTGTCATGCAGTCTTAACTGTTTGGCGGCCATCCACTGTAACAAAGCCCCGCCTCCTCCTCGTCTGCGATAGACTGAACACTGATACAATGCTGGGAAACTGAATTAGTGTTCCGTCTATCACGGACGAGGAGGAGGCAAGGCTTTGTTACATTGGACGGCCCCCAAACAGTTAAGACTGCAGTTGCATGACACAGTGGGAGACACCCGCTGTTTGTTATCAAAGGTAAAGGTGGACACAGTGAGGCTGCAGATGGGTACAGTGAGGCTGCAGATGGGCACAGTGAGGCTGCAGATGGGTACAGTGAGGCTGCAAATGGGCACGGTGAGGCTGCAAATGGGCACAATGAGGCTGCAGATGGGGACAGTTAAGCTGCAGATGGGCACAATGAGGCTGCAGATGGGCACAGTGAGGCTTTGTTTACCAGTAGTTGCTGCATTTCCCACCCTAGGCTTATACTTGAGTCAATACGTTTTCCCAGTTTTTTGTGGTAAAATTAGGTGCTTCAGCTTATATTCAGTTCAGCTTATACTCGAGTATATATGGTACAGCCCAAGTGCATCAAACAGAAAATTTGACAGAGAGATACAGTTGGTTTGGAAAGCAGGCACAGTCTGATTATAAAAGCCTGTCTTTGGCCAGCATGGTGTAAAGAAGGACATTTGTTCTCTATGTGGAAGCAGCGGGCTCTCTGCAGTGGTCTGATATTCCCCCGCTGTGAGAGACACATTGCTCTGCAATCCAAATTCAGTTTCCCTGCTGATTGGAGAGCTTAGCTGTGCCTCAGCAGAGGATGTGTCTGACCACTATAAGTGAATCGAAGGCCTTTGCAAACACATTGACACTTTGTCCTGAATAGGCAAGGTGACGGTGTCTCTTTAACCTCTTCACGCTGGGCGAATGCACAATTTCAATCATTTGGGCATGCTTCTCCCCAAAAAATCATGGTCTATTGCAAAAGTTAGAAGCACCGTTAGATTGTGGTTTCCAGTTAACAGTTACAGCCGATTCCATAAACCTGGAAAGCTCCTGAACATCTTGATACTGCCTCTCCTTTGGTGGGAGCCTCGGACCACCTACTTTTGGGTTCATCCCACCAGGGGTATTCTCTGATCTTTGTGAACAATTATGGCTCAATAATTACACAGATTCCACATATGCTCTGAAGCTGTCATTGATGTACAACATATTTGTATATATGAGTACATGTGTTTTCATTGTGGAATGTATTTTAGAAATGACCACCTTGAACAAAACTCCTGAACAAGCTGACAGGAAAAGAAATAAAAGTGTTGAGCTCTGTCTCCCTCAACATACCAAGGTAAATATGCCTCACTGTATCACCTTATTATACGATGTTTGATATGATTGTGAGACTTTCAGACTTAGGAATTCTTGCAAAATAGTGTGCATTCCCAACCTGCAGGCATAATGCGCTGTTCTTTATCAGATGTCAGAATTTGATCCATGTATGGCTGTTTCCACCGATCAAACGGCTTCTGATGAACTGGACTGCTGGAAAATTTCAGCTCAATCAGTGCTGCAGCCAATAGGCTGCATTGCTGATCTGTGTATTCTATGGGGGATGGGGTAGTCTCCCTGCTGTCAGAATATGACACTGAATGTGTGGATGAGGCAATCAGTTAAGTTTTAGTTTGTGGCTGATTGAAAAAAAACTGAATGATGTATGGGCAGCTTAAAGCAGAGAAATACTCACCTCAGCTGCCACGATGCGGTGTCCCCAAACTCCCTGGCCAGCCGCTAATATCTTTGGGCGGCTGGCTTCTGGGTTCCCGATTGTGGGCCATTGTAATTGGCTGGGTGGGGAGGATATCACTCCCATGCATGCGTGGGTGCCGATTTTGTACAGTGAGTTGCACGTCAGGGTTGCCAACCTCCCGCAGCATTTTTTACTGACAAAACATGGAAAATTTACAAACGGAGCACATTTTTTACTGGGAACCTGAGAAATTACAGAATTCCTATTGAAAACTAATACAGTGAATATTTGAACAGTATACACATGATATAGAAACACCTATAACAAAGTAATTTGCTTTATTTACACTTAAAAAGTTAACACAGCATGAAATTATCAGCCCCTGATATTTTCTGGCAATTGTAAAAAAATCACAGATTTTTACAAACTGTCAGTAAATTTACTGGCGGTTGGCAACCCTGCTGCGAGTGTGTGGCTCTTCTGCATTAAAAATCCTGCCTGTCTGCCAATTTTATCCAATTAAAAACCAAGCCTCTTTTTGAGATTATTTGTTTACAAGTTAAAAACATTTTTTTTTTGCTAGAAAATTACTTAGAACCCCCGAAAAAAAAAATTCTCTAACACCCTAGAGAATAAAATGGTGGTTGTTGCAATACTTTCTGTCCCATCATATTTGTGCAGCGGTCTTACAAGCGCACTTTTTTTGGAAAACTTTTTTGATTTAAAAAATAAGACTACAGTAAAGTTAGTCCAATTTTTTTATATTGTGAAAGATAATGTTACGCTGAGTAAATTGATACCCAACATGTCACGCTTCAAAATTGCGCACGCTCCTGGATTGGCGACAAACTTTTACCCTTAAAAAATCTCTATAGGCGAAGTTTAAAAAATTCTACAGGTTGCATGTGTTGAGTTATATAGGAGGTCTAGGGCTAGAATTATTGCTCTTGCTCTACCGATCATGGCGATACCTCACATGTGTGGTTTGAACACCGTTTTCATATGCGGGCGCTACTCACATATGCGTTCTTCTTCTGCACGTGAGGTCGGCGGGATGGGGCACGTTTAAACATTTTTTAAAAATTATTTATTTTACCTTTTAATTTTTATTTTTACACTGTTCTTTTTAAAAAAAAAAAAAAAAAAAAAAATGTGCCACTTTTATTCCTATTACAAGGAATGTAAACATCCCTTGTAATAGAAAAAAAAAGCATGACAGGACCTCTTAAATATGAGATCTGGGGTCAAAAAGACCTCAGATCTCATATTTACACTAAAATTCAATAAAAAATAAATAAATAAAAACAAATGGCCCTTTGAGAGTTATGGGCGGAAGTGACGTTTTGACAATGGTACGGAGACGGGTGGGGGCCATCTTCCCCTCATTCGCCTCCATACCCAGCAAGGGAGACGATCCGATTGCCTCCATTGCTGCTGATGGCTCTGGTAAGTGCGGGAGTGTGGCAGGAGCCTCTTTCCTGCCGCTGATAAAAGTGATCTTGTGGTGAATTCACCCCAGAGACCACTTTTATTGGAAAGCAGACCGCTGGCCGAAGAAGAGGATATTCCTCTTCAAAGTTATCAGGTATATCAGCGCGTAACAGTCCATGAAGTCCCACTTCACCTCTGGAAGGTTTACCCCCTTCCTCACCAGGCCATTTACTTGCAATATGACACTGCATCATTTTAACTGAAAAATGTGCAGTTGTGCGACTGGCATTTTGTCAGTGTAACGAATGATCAGTGGGTGCCGGTGGAGATCAGGTCCACAGGACCCACTGATCAGCTCCTGCTGTGTAAAATCAGAGTGAGCTGCCAGCAGCATGCACTCGCACCCAAAACCCGGAAGTGCAGAATCCGGTATATATACGTGATTCTGCACAGCACGACCACCCTGTAGCAGTTAATATGCTATGGGGCGGTTGGTAAGTGATTAAGTCCAAAAGCATGGTACCCAAATTGGATACAATTCACCTGTCGGTGCCTACATGGATGTTGTGGACTGGTTTCTGTGATATACCCTTGTGAGCTCTCAGATGCTAAACCGTCATACTGAATTTTCTGCATCTTCACTCTGAATCTAATTATAATTATATAATTACTATTTATTTATTTCTTCATAATGAGTTTCAAGAAAACAGGATTTGTTGGAAAAGAGAAGACATTTCTTTAGGAGATTTACACAAAGCATATTTAGTTACCCCTTAACTGAGTTAATTTCCCCTTGCAATAAATAACCAGTTTTCTACTCTTTGTGTTGTTTGGTACACTCTTCCATTCCTGGTAAAAGCAGAGAGCGGGTTAATAATTGTAAATCGTTCTGAAATCTATTGAGTGATGGGAATAAGAGACGGTTATTGTCAGACTTTATTTTGTGTTCCTGACTGACTGGTAAATAAAAGGGTGAAGTTTGCCAAGAACATTCTCTTGAAAATGTTGAAAACATTCTGTCAAGTTTATTTTTTACACTTTGTATACTTTCCGTAAACACGATTCTGCAGTCCTCAGCCATGGTTTGCTGCTGTGAGAAATTCACAAGTCATTATAAGGAACCTGTGCTGAAAGAAATACTAAAGTTGCCACTGGTGAGCTTTCCTTCTGCAGATTCTACTTTCCTGGCTGTAATTATGATCCTCTGACTTTATGAACAGGTATGCCGATCGGGCGCTCCAACTTTTATTTGGATGCTTGTTCCATGTCACTGACCTACAACTAATTAAAGATACACCATCAGAGTGACTGCCAGATAACTAGCATTTTCAGAAGGTGGACAACCAAAGCCCCCTTAGGCCTCATGAACATGAACTCCTGGGGCCCCACAATGTAAAATGTGGGCATATTTCCCTGTCCACGAGCCACAGGCGCTGTGTACAAACCAATGGCTGTACACGGGTATATGCCAATACTTGCGTGCAGACATATGATCCTGGCTCCGGGCGGGGTTGATTTACCAAAACTGGAGAGGGCAAAATCTGGTGCAGCTATGCATGGTAGCCAATCAGCTGCCAACTTTAGCTTGTTCAATCAAGCTTTGGCAAAAAAAACCTGGCGGATGATTGGTTTCTATCCAGTGCTACACCAGATTTTGCATTACTCTGAAGTTTTAGTAAATTAACCCCAGGATGTCTGAATCCAGGGGCACACATCCTTATGCATGTGTTCATCAAAACAAAGGTGTTCAAAGTCTTACAGTTTGTTTAACTGCTTCAGCCCAGCATCCTCTGGGACTGTGACATCATATGGGGCGGGGTCACCATGTGACATCACCCAGTGACCCCCCTTGTCCCTATATAAGTTGCTGCACAACGCATCCCCAGCATTACAGCTGGAGAGAGCGTCGTTTCAACAACGGAAAAAGGAAGAAACAGAAGAAGCAGAAGGCGGCGACAGTGACAGCGACAGAAGACTGGGCTAACGCTAGTAAAAGAGCTGGAAGAAGAAAGCAGAGGCCCGGCAAGAAGAACCGAAGAGCTGGACAAGACCCCCGAAGAGCGTGACAAGACCCCCGAAGTCAGAAGAAGACCCCGGATGGCGGCGGCGACGAAGGAGAAAGCCGGGCTCCTCCGCTAGTAAAAGAGATAGCAGAAGATAGTGAAGGAGTCTGGTGAGAAGACCCCGAAGACGTAAGAAGAGAAGACCCCCGGATCTATCTAATAAAGTATTTTAAAAACCTGTGTTGTGTTTTTTTATGTACACTTTTTCCCCCCAGGTGAATGGGTAGGGGTACAATGTACCCTGTACTGATTCACATAGGGTAGGGGCCCGGGAATCTGGGGGCTCCCTTATTAAAGAGGGCTCCCGAATTCTGATAAGCCCCCCGCCTACAGACCCCGACAACCAATGGCCATGGTCGTTGGGAAGAGGCCCTTGTCCTCATCAACATGGGAACAAGGTGCTTTGGGGTGTTGAGGGCAAGCGGCCTGGTACGGCTCAGGAGGGGGGGGGGGCGCTCGCTCGTCCCCACCCCCTTTCCTGACTGTCCGGGCTGCGTGCTCAGATAAGGGCCTTCTAGGTCTGCTATGGACTTTGGGGGGACCCCCAGGCGTTTTTTTTTCGGCGTAGGGCTTCCCCTTTAAATCCATACCAGGTGACGGGGCTAGCGAGGTGTCAATCTCGCCGATGGAGGTGGCAACATTGACTTCCTTCTCTCGTTCCCTCTACCTGGAGCCAGGTTCAAAATTAACAAACTTTTCTGTGTGTGTGGGCAAGTCCATTCATTTCAAAAGTCTATCCAATTTTGAGTCAAAACTTCTTTCTAAGTCCGCCGGGACTTTTGGGAAGAAAAAGTCCACTGGATAATCCGATCGTGTGTAAGCGGCATAACTGTAGGGGGGGGTGGGCTAGCTGTGACACGACACTGATCACCGCTCCCGATTACAGGGAGCTGTGATCAGTGTAATGTCACTAGGCAAAACGGGGAGATGCTTGTTTTACATTAGCATTTCCCCGTTCTTCCTCTCCGTGAGACGATTGCAGGTATCCCCGCGGACATCGAGTTCACGGGACCCACAGTCAGACTCAAGGAGCTTGCGGCAGGCACGCCTCACGAGATCACGTAATACGGTGTGATTTTGCACAGCAGAGCCAACCTGCCACATTAAAACTGCGGCGGCTGGTCCGCAAGCGGTTAAAGAGAAAGTAAACTTCCTCTGCTGACATTTACCCATAGGTAAGGCTTACCTATAGACAGGGCCGCTGATAGGCCAGTACAACTGGCCCTGCTGTACCGGGCCTGACCAGCAGGGGGGCCCGGGCAACCTGAACTGCAAAATTTTATGTATAAAAAAAAAAAAGTCCACCGATCAGTATTTGTTTCAGTATGCGGCTGCAGGGGAGAGACTCTTTCCTGTATTTCGGGCGCGGAAGAATACGTCTTCTGCACCCGCTCCTAATGCTCCTCACACCGCACAAGTCCCGGCCAGCATATAATGTTATGGTGTTGCGGAGTGATATTCCCAATCCTCTCTCTCTCTCTCCGCGTGACAAGAACTTAGTAGCAGAGTGAGAGGCGACTCAGGCGAGCAGAGAGAGCAGGGGCCGGGCGATCGAGTCGAGATCTTGTGGACAATTACAGGTGAGGTGTATGCTTGCTTTGGGGGGGGGGGCAGGGGGGGCTTGAAGTATCTGCAATACATACCCTGCCAATACCCAATACTCTGCAATACATACCCTGCCAATACCCTGTAAATACTCTGCAATAAATACCCTGCCAATACCCTGCCAATACCCAATACTCTGCAATACATACCCTGCCAATACCCTGCCAATACTCTGCAATACATACCCTGTCAATACCCTGCCAATACTCTGCAATACTTACCCTGCCAATACCCTGCCAATACTCTGCAATAAATACCCTGCCAATACTCTGCAATACATACCCTGCCAATACTCTGCAATACATACCCCGCCAATACTCTGCAATACTTACCCCGCCAATACTCTGCAATACTTACCCTGCCAATACTCTGCCAATACATACCCCGCCAATACTCTGCAATACTTACCCTGCCAATACTCTGCAATACATACCCCGCCAATACTCTGCAACACTTACCCTGACAATACTCTGCAATACTTACCCCGCCAATACTCTGCAATACTTACCCTGCCAATACTCTGCAATACTTACCCCGCCAATACTCTGCAATACTTACCCTGCCAATACTCTGCAATACTTACCCCGCCAATACTCTGCAATACATACCCCGCCAATACGCTGATACACTGCAATACTTACCCCGCCAATACTCTGCAATACATACCCCGCCAATACTCTGCAATACTTACCCTGCTAATACCCTGCAATACTTACCCTGCCAATACTCTGCAATAAATACCCTGCCAATACCCTGCCAATACTCTGCAATACATACCCTGCCAATACTCTGCAATACTTACTCTGCCAATACCCTGCCAATACTCTGCAATACTTACCCTGCCAATACTCTGCAATACATACCCTGCCAATACTCTGCAATACATACCCCGCCAATACTCTGCAATACTTACCCTGCCAATACCCTGCCAATACTCTGCAATACTTACCCTGCCAATACTCTGCAATACTTACCCCGCCAATACTCTGCAATACATACCCCGCCAATACTCTGCGATACATACCCCACCAATTGTTTCAAGGCAGGGTCTGGGGAGGGGCAATGGGTGGGGCCAGGGGTGGGGCTGAAGGAGGGACCAGGGGCGGGGCCATAGTGGAGCTGAAGGGGGCCCCATCAGACAGGCTGTACGGGGCCCCATGATTTCTATCAGCGGCCCTGCCTATAGGTAGTGTAAATATCTTCTAAACATGTACCATTTAGGAGATATTTACATTACATGCAGCCAGTGACATCACTGGCGCATGCGCTCTGAAGGAACGGCCACGAATGGGGCTCCTACACAGAGTAACTAAATCGTGGCTCCGGCCAATCACAGAGCCAGAGCCCACGAACCTGGAAGCAAGACGGGTGAAAATGGAAGCAGCTGCAGTGCTGACATCGCGGTGCTGGAACAGCTTCGTTTTAGAGTAAGTTTCACATAATGTGCTAGTATGCAATGTATACTAGCACATTATGACTTTACCCTTCATGAAGAAAAAAAAAAAACTTCCAATAGTGTACAACCACTTTAAGACAGCAGCCACATTCTGAGTAGAAAATCATGTTTCCTGCAAGCAAGCTGTGGAGAAAAACCTTTTCTTTCTATGTGAAAGCAGTGAGGTCTGACAAGCCCCCTGCTGAGTCACACCTATAGTCCATGCTGATTAGAGGGCCCTAGCTGTGACTCAGCTGGGGACATGTTGAGCATTCACAGAGAGAGACCACTGCTTCCAAGCAGAAAGCAACATTACTTCTCTGCAGTATGCTGGCAGGGGACAGGCTTATTTTCTACTCATGCTCTGGCTGCTCTATAAAGAAAGCCAACTTTGCAAATAAAATTACATTTTCTTAGTATCTTCCAAGGTTTCTACAACATCTGGCAAAAAAAAAACAAATGACATGTTAGTGGTAATATATGAGGATACAATAGCTAAAATTATTGGCATTATGTCACTGGTATGTTACTGATTTTATCTTTACAATCAACTGTACTATTTGGCACAGCTGAGGGGTAAACATACTGAAAGGGTCTGCTTTATATTTCAGAAAGGGTCAGCATCCAGAATTACCATCTTGGACACAGCTAAAAAGAGTAATATGCCAAAAAGAAGAATGTGATTCTTGATCAGTACATGTAAACTCAGAATTTGCAGAAAAAGTCAAGTCAGAGACCTTGCTCACAAGGACGTCCATAAGCAATTTCCTTTTTTATACAAATCACCCAACAAATAGGTAACCATTAATTTGCACACGATAATTTTGTAAGCAGTATTTACTGGATTGTGCAGAAAATGTAGAAGAGCCCTGGGGCCACCTCAAACTTTATTTAACAAATGTCTGACTTTTAGAATCACAATTCTCTGATTTAAAGTCACAATTCTGAGTTTCAGAATCAGAATTCTGGGATCAAACATCAGAATACTGAGATAAAATGTCAGATTTCTGAAATCTAAAGTTACAATTCTGAGGTTAAATGTCAGAATTCTGAATTTCAAAACCAGAATTCTGAGATTAAAAGTAAGATTTCTGAATGTCAAAATAAAAATTCTGGGAATAAAAATCAAAATTTGGAGATTAAAAGTCAGAATTCTGAGTTTTGAACTCAGAATTCTGAGATTCAGTGTCAGAATTCTGAGTTCCAAAGTCAGAATTCTGAGTTACTAAGTCACCCCACCCCAAAGCACCTTGTCCCCATGTTGATGAGGACAAGGGCCTCTTCCCGACAACCCTGGCCATTGGTTGTCGGGGTCTGCTGGCGGAGGGCTTATTGGAATCTGGGAGCCCCCTTTAATAAGGGGGCCCCAGATCCCTGCTCCCCATCGTACCTCTACCCATTCACCTGGGGAAAAAAGTGTAAAAAAAAAAAACACAACGCAGATTTTTAAAGTAATCTTCCGTAAGTAAGGTCTTCTTCCGACGTCGGGGGTCTTCTTCCAACTTCTCTGCTCTGTTTGGCCTCTTCTCCCGGTGTCCTGTCTTTTCTTTCGCTCTCCGGAGTAGTCTCCCGCTCTCTGGCGTCTTCTCCCGGGCTCCTCCGCTATCTTATTCCAGCTCTTTTACTAGCGGAGTAGACCGGTCTCCTCCGGCCTTCTACCCTCTTCTTTTTCTTTCTTCTTCTGATGTTGACACAATGCTCCCGTCCGCTGTAATGGCTTGTGCCACGTGCACGGCGACTTATATAGGTATGGGACGCGGTCACCGGGTGATGTCACGCGGTGACCCCGCCCCTTATGACAATGTACCCCTTACTCATTCACATAGGGTTGGAGCCAGGATCTGGGGCCCCCTTATTAAAGGGGGCTCCAGGATTCCGATAAGCCCCCTGCCCACAGACCCCAACAGCCAATGGCCAGGGTTGTTGGGAAGAGGCCCTTGTCCTCATCAACATGGGGAAAAGGTGCTTTGGGGTGGGGGGCCGCAGGGCGCCCCCTTCCCCAAAGCACCCACCCCCCCATGTTGAGGGCACGGGGCCTGGTATGGTTCAGGAGGGGGGGGGGCGCTCGCTCGTCCCCACCCACTTTCCTTACCGGCCAGGCTGCGTACTTGGATAAGGGTCTGGTATAGATTTTGGGGGGACCCCCTGCTGCTTTTTCGGCGAAGGGGGGTTCCCCTTAAAATCCATACCAGACCCAAGAGCCTGGTATGCTCCCATAAGGGGAACCCATGCCGGTTTTATATTTAAAATTTGGAGTGGAGTTCCCTCTCCAGAGCTGATTATACTCTGATTGGCCACGGCCAAAGTCGCCTGGCCTGGGGCGACTTAAAGTCATGTTGAAAGTCGCCCCAAGTCATGTTGAAGTCACTCCAAGTCACGCTGCAAGTCGTGTCCAAGTTGCCTCCAAAAGTCGCACTGGAAGTCGTGTTGTCCTTGTGTGAATGGAGTCTTATACCAGCTGTACACTCACTACTTTACATTGTAGCAAAGGCTCATTTCTTCAGTGTTGTCACATGAAAAAAAATATAACAAAATATTTACAAAAATGTGAGGAGTGTACTCACGTTTGTGAGATACTGTATATACATATATATATATATATATATATATATATATATATATATATATATATATATACATATATAACAGAGTTCAAAGTTTTTACAAAGCTTTCACATCAGATTATAAACTCCAATTCACATATAACTACCCTGTTTCCCCGAAAATATGATCTAGCGTGATTGTTGGTGATGGCTGCATTATAAGCCCTACCCCCCAAATAAGCCCTACTCTGTTTCCCCGAAAATAAGCCCTACCCTGAAAATAAGACCTACAAGGACTTTAACTAGGGCTTATTTGGGGAGTAGGGCTTATATTGCAGCCATCACCGACAATCACGCTATGTCTTATTTTCGGAGAAACAGGGTAATCAGTCCACTAACAATAATTACCAATTCTGAAAACATGAGTTGAAATGGCAATCTATATGGATAGAACAAGGTGTGTCCAAGGAGAAACCGTCACAAGCCCCTGTTCACACTACCTCTTACCCCTCAATGTGGACCTCTACCAAGGAAGGTCAGACAAGCATTTTCAGAATTATCCTGGACTGGTGTCCCTGGAAATGAATTACCATGCTCTGCCTGTTGGGATGCTCCTTCGCTGTCCATGGTGTCCTTGTTACTTTGACATGCTGGTCTATCTTCTTTCTCTCTCCTCTCTGATCCATATTCAGTGTGGTGCACACAATGACGCCATACTTGATTTTGCAAGTTCTGATTTTTAATGTCAGAATAGTTCTAAATTTAACATGTGCACATGTATAAAGTGAAGAAATTCACTAATATACATTTATACATGGCTTTGAATGTATACATATTATTTGTATAAATCTTTTTTTGTATTTTTAATGATTGTATTGGGAGCACCCTTTATCAAAGCACAGCATTCATTCTTTATTAGTCTTCACTAATTTCAGGTGCAGCAACCCTTCTTTCCCTATTTGTTTCATTATTGGTGCCAGTTCCATTTATTTATTATGCATGCGTGGATGCAGGAATCTATGAATCCCTCTCATTCAGCCCAGTGGGTCAGTTTTAAGATGACCATCAGTGCCGGCCCGTCCATAAGGACGCACAGGCGCTGCCCCCTCTCTCCAGCCACCCCCTCTATGACCAATGGCTGCCACTGCCACCTCCTATTCAAGCACCTGGCCCCTTTTCGGGCATGGGGCGCCTGAATTACAGCGATGGGGGTGTTTTTGAAGCACCTGATTAGAGCCATGGGCTCTAATAGGCATAAAAGAAGGTGACCTGCGAGTGGCATGCTTGGCGCTGCGAGTGGCATGCTTGGCGCTGTTCTAACACCCCGGTGTGTTAGAACAGCAAATTAACATTTGCTTTCCTAACACTGAACTGCCTTTCTGCCAATCAGGTACTCGGGTCTGTTACCCGTCACCTGATTGGCTGAAATGACTAGCAATGTGGTTGGATGCCTATCAGGAGGCAAGGATGAGAGGAGAGGACAGGAGGAGAGGACAGAAGGAGATGCATGGAGGACACCGCTCGCCGTCACCTGCTGCCCTACCGAGACAGGGTAAGTTCCGGGCAGATGTGAGCGGGCTGGGGGGTCACAGTGGCGGCATTCGATGGCACAATGGCAGCATTTGATGGGCACAGTGGAAGCATTTGATGGGTACAGTGACAGCATTTGATGGCACAGTGGCAGCATTTGATGGGCACAGTGGCAGCATTTGACGTCACATGGTTTTTTTTTCAGTTTGTTTGCGCCCCCCAAAAATTTTGAGCGCCAGCTGCCACTGATGACCATACACCGGTAGAAGTCTGTTCTATATTTTTAGATTGAAGAACATTCTTTTGATTTTCCATTCATGAGTGTGTGGGCAGAGTCATCTTTGCCCTGCACACTGGGGGTAGCTTTTGTATGTGGAGCGGTCTCATCAATGGCCGGGACCAGGTGGAGGCTGCAGTCATGTGAAAAATCTAACATTAATGCAGTTCTCAGACTTAGAGATGAGCCTTCACTGTGTGCAGTAAAAATGCAGACTTCTAAAAAGTGCTGCCCCATGTCACCACACCCTGTAACTTGATAGATGTTGCATCTGAAGGGATGTGCTGAGCTCACTCCACCAGTCCAGCATACCTCTGTTACCTCACTTAGAGCAAAAGAATGGGGTCCCGCAGTGCACATTAACTCCTTCCTTCCCATACCTCATATCCAGACTATAGATCTCCATAATGCGGGTTTGGATTCGGTTGGTATTGAATACTGACCACTAGGTAGGAGGGCTTAAAATCGCTCCTCTCTCACTACCAGAGGACTTGTCACCCTACCAAGTAACACACCTGGTTGCTTGGTGTCTTGAACTAGTTCTTGGTTACTCTTATCAACTTCCAGTTCCGTAGATAAGGGGGTACCACTAGTCCTCCTGTAGGGGGCCTGGTCCATCAGGAAGGGCCCAGGCATCAGGGCGACTCAGATATGGGCAGGCAGGGTGATTGGTATGGCAGGGAGGCAATTACTAGAACTAATCCTCGTTATGGCACTCTCTGCAGCAGCTGAAAGCTGGCTTCTTCTCCCCTCCCTCCCATTGGCTTTCAGCTGTTTTAGAGAAAGCCATACAAAGGATCAGTTACAGTAAATGCCCCCCACCCCCCGCCACACCGATCACCCTACCTGTGCATTTTACATTTCCATCTGCCACCCAGGCCCCATCCCAGATAGCAAAGATAACTTGCCACACATTTGCGGTAGTGTTAAATTGTAAGTCTGTTAACTTGCTGCACATTTCCACAGGGAAGTTGTACACGTGCTGAGCGCTTGAAGCACAAGTTCTAGTTGACACTTTTCCAAGCTTCTTGTAGCAAATTTGCGTGGCAAATCTCTAGCAAGAGCAAAGTTGCAATGGTGAGTCTAAAGCAAGAGTTCTGCAAGCCACAGTGACCCCTGTGGTGGGATGACTATTGCACAACTTAACTGAACCAGAACTTGCAGCAGACTTGCAGAAAGAAGATTTGCAATGAATGTTGATCTGGGGTCATGCAATGGGGAATTGCTGCAATTGTAAAACAAACTTGTGAAGCCTGGCAACACTAGCAATAGCTTAGCAAGTAATTTTCAAACTTTCAACTCAATTGCTCTCTATCTGGGCTGTAAGCCCCCACCCCCTCACCCCTGCAACGCTGCTGGCTTCCTTCCTCTCCTTCCCGCTGGTAGCTGCAAGCACACAATAGGATCCTTCAAAATTGAGAGTGGGGGAAGGGCTAGGTAAATATGTCATATTTACCAGCCACTTCCTTTCCTGAATGAACAATGAGTGATCAATACCAATCATCACTGTGTTCATTCATAACTGAAGCATTGGCTGTTTGGGGCCCCATGTCAGGTTGTCTGTATGGGACCCCCGTGATTTCAAACAGCAGCCCTGGCAACTACACTCCTCTTCCTTGTTGCTATCCCAGCCATTGAGGAAGGAGAGTCCACACAGAGCCCTCGTGCACATTGCTGGATCAAGAGGGAGCTCAGGTAAGTATTAGGGGGGTGGGGGGGCTGAGGGTCAGAAGGTTTTTTTTACCTTCATGCACAGAATACATGAAGGTGAAAAACCTTCAGCTTTTAGAACCACTTTAATTTAAAATGGTGGTAAACAAAGCTTCTAGCTCATACACATACATAAGCCTCACTTTCTATAAAAAAAATGAAAAATATGTAAATGCTATAGAAGCTATTTTACAGTTCAATGTTATTGAAAATCACCTTTTAACTTCAGCCTGCAGGTGCTGCGATTGCCTAAACAGCATAAAATGTAAAAGTCACTTCACAGAAATACAGGGTGACGTTTGGGGTGAATTATTAATGGCAGGTGAGGAATGGATCTTTATTCTATGAATATTCCCTTCAATCATCCAATCATGTTAAAAGCATCTGTACATTATTGGGGGTATTCAAAGTGAACAAGAATTTGCTTTTCACACGATTGAATAATTGATGTGAATTTTCATAGCATTTTTAGATTCTCTAACCTTTTAGTAAATTGTTCCCATTGTGTACAGAACTGTCATACATATCTTATTTCTTGCTTGTTTCTTTGGCTCTCGGCTTTCCCAGAAGCTTGTACAATGGCTGAAGTCGAACATTAGGCATTTTGGTGAATACTCATTAAGACTCTTCCACTGCTAAAGTGCTCATTTAGAATTGCAGTTAGCGGGACGGGGAAGTAATACAAATAAGTGGTTAAGCTGCATTTTAATTGCCCCCCTTAAAGTGGTTGTAAAGCATTTTAATTTTTGTATTAAAATAACAAACTGTCTGTTTTACCTGCTCTGTACAATGGTTTTGCACAGACCAGTCCTGATCTTTTTCTTCTGGGGTCCCCTGCTAGCGCTTCAGCCCCCCCCCCCCGTCTTCATCAGGTGCCCCCGCAGAAAGCCGCTTTCCATGGGAGAACCCGTGCGGTGTTCAAGTGCTGCTGTCACAATGCTTAGCTTTGTACCCACTGGAGAAACGAATGTTCCTGATGCATGCAGTACTGCTACAGAACCCAACCCATTCAAGCAAATGGGGAAGCACCAAAAACGCCCTACCGCTGCATTGGTGTGGCAATTCCAAGGTTAAAACAGGTGACAAGCAGGTGTCACATCGACTCATCACTCTTTATTAAATACCCCTGAATTGTGATCCAAACGGGGATCACTTTTCAGAAGCATTACAGTTTAGAAGCAAATCTGAACTTAGCCAAAGGGATAGCGATATCAGATAGTGATCATTTTCTCATTACAGAACTAAAATGAATAATTTAATGCTGTGTACACACAACCGGACTTTCTGGTAGACTAAGTCCGATGGTCTTCCCGACTGACTTTTCAGAGGAGTTCCGACGGACTTCCAAATGAACGGACTTGGCCACACACGAATGGACTAAGTCCGTTCGAAAGTCTGTTTGTTTTGAATGTGATTACATAAGACATGACTAAATAAGGAAGTTCAATGGCCGGTATCCAATAGCTTCCCTTGTGTCGTATTTGGTCCGTCGGACCAGCATACAGACGAAAGGTTTTCCCGATTGGAATTGAGTCTGTCTGACAGATTTGAAACATGTTCTATTTCTAGGTCCGTCTAATTTTTATAACGAAAAACGATTGGATCAGCCCACACATGATCGGATTGTCCGACGGACTGATCCATTCGGACCTAGTCTGCAGGAAAGTCCCGTCGTGTGTACGCAGCATTAGCTGGCCATGCACTTATGAAAATTGGTCTGGTTCAGCAGTGACTGGCCAAATTAAGATCAGTGTGCGGCCATCCCTGATCGACAAAAGTGACATGTTGGAAAACTTTTTCTGATCAGCGGCTGCAGCCAATTGACTGCAACCGATAGTATTCTGTTAACTGTATGGGAACGGATGGGAATACAATGTCCATTCACCTTGTTTTGTTTGGATGAAGGAATCTGAAAAAACAGCGTATGGTTAGCTAATTATTGCTAATATGACAAGGCAAATATAAGTTTTTACAATAAAGAGAAATGAATGAATTTTCAGTGAAGTATAATGTGATATATACGGTGTACAGGGCCTTTTTTCTCAGAGAATAGGTGCAGAAACTTAAAGGGGTTTGTTTAGGTTTGTTTTTTATTTTTTAAATAGGTTCCTTTAAGCTAGTGCATTGTTGATTCACTTACCTTTTCCTTCGATTTCCCTTCTAAATGTTTTTTTCTTTGTCTGAATTTCTCACTTCCTGTTTCTTGTCAGTAAACTTCACACCATTACCCGAGTGGTGTTTAGTCAGCCAGAACAGCTTACTGAATAGCTTACTGAGGAGGAACAGGAAGTGAGAAATACAGACAAAGAAAACAAAGAAAAAAAACATTTAGAAGGGAAATCGAAGGAAAAGGTAAGTGAACCAACAATGCACTAGCTTAACCACTAGGGATCCGCGCTATAGCCAAATGACGGCTACAGCGCGGACCTGCTTTGCCGGGACTACGTCTATTGACGTCGTCCCATGCACGAGCGGCCTGCGCGCCCCCTGAGGGGCGTGCGCGGCGCGCTCTGTGATCAGCGAGTCTATGAGACTTGGCTGGTCACAGATCGGAGCAAGGGCTCAATCCCGACCCCTTACCACGTGATCAGCTGTCAGCCAATGACAGCTGATCATGTGACACAACAGAGCCGGTAATTGGCTATTTTTCCTCCTCGCGCTGACAGCTTATCAGGGCCCACCTATCAGAGCCACCTATCAGTGCCACCTATCAGTGCCCAACAGTCCCATCTATCAGTGGTACCTATCAGTGCCCCTTAGTGCCACCCATCTGTGCCACCCATCAGTGCCATCTTATCTGTGCCCATCTGTGCCCATCAGTACTGCCTTATCTGTGCCTATCGGTGCCACCTTATCTGTGCCTATTAGTGCCGCCTTAACTGTGCCTATCAGTGTCCACCAGTGCAGCCTATAAGTGCCCACCAGTGCCGCCTCATCAGCACATTTCAATGAAGGAGAAAAATGACCTGTTTGCAAAATTTTATAACAAACTAAGATTTCTTTATTTATTTTTTGCATCTTTTTTTGTTTGTTTAGCAAAAAATAAAACTCCCAGCTGTAATTAAATACCACCAAAAGAAAGCTCTATTTGTGGGAAAAAATTTCATTTGGGTACAGTATTGTATGACCGCACAATTGTCATTCAAAGTGCATCAGCGCTGAAACACACACACATACCTGCCAAATGGCATCAAATAGTAGCTCTTCCCTCTGCATACAACCCCCTCCCTCCACTGCCCTCATTTTCTTCCCCCTCCTTAAAAGCTCCACCATCTGTCATGTGTCTTACCTTTGTTGCAATATTAAGCTGAAACCCCTATCTGGCTGTAGTACCTCCCAGCATACTATACTATACTGCAGTCACTTGCAAGGGAGATTATGTAGCAGGAGCATCAACAACTGGTCACCAGGGAAAAATGGAGACCACAGAGGGTGCAACCTACCACGCACCCTCTCCTGCCCATGACTGCACTAAACCCATAGAAACATAGAAATATAGAAGAGTGATGGCAGATGACAGAATAAGTCACCCCCTTTTTTGATGTTTTTTCTTTTAACCCTCTGTATTACAAAGCCTCTACATGGAAAATAAGAACGAAAGAAAGAAAGAAAGAAAGAAAGAAAGAAAGATTATTTTGGGTAAGCTATAAAATAACAATCCTTTGAATCTCCACTATGATATAGCATACTGTGCATTTAGCTTTTATACTGAACTCTTGTCTGCAGTTGAAATGTTTGTCTAACAGTGAAAAGCCTGAATCAGTACAAAAAGTGCATATTCTGCTGAATCGGGATTGTGTGATTAGCTGCTTCATGGCTCTGGAAAGATTGAGTGACTATTGAAAACAGTGTCACAAGTGAACATGCCCTGCGATGTCCTGAGCTGGTGCCAAACAGTACAAATGTAAAGCCTTGTCAAATGGACAGCTTATGCAAAAGAACATATCATTGTCAGATAAGAGTGGACATCCCCACATGAACTCCCAGTGGTGTCAATAAAAATATCAGTTTAAGTGGACCTGTCACATACACACAATGGAACAGTAAGGGCTCGTTTGGACTTGCGGTTGGGGGGGTGTTAAGCTGCAAAGGTAGTGGGCGGGATGTTTAAATGTCATGGCTGTGCTGCTTTCATCCGAGGCACAAATGAGTGTGTTTATCTTTTAGAATTAAAGGGTTGATTTACTAAAACTGGAGGGTGTTAAGCTCTGCGTAGAAACCAATCAGCTTCCAGGTTATTTTTTCAAAGCTTAAAGTGTAACTCCACTTTTGTTAATGTAGCACTGACCCCCAAAGGAGCTGCTAATTTGAGTTGGGCCTGCACTCTTCTGAGAAACTCTGTCCCCTTGGCACAGCTGTGGTGCAATAACAATACAGTAAAATATAAGCAGTATACGGTACCTGTATCGATCCCTCAGGATCCTCTGGCTCCACCTGGTGGGGAAAGACAGTAGGCCACACACTTGTACTCTTAACCAGAAATACTTTTACTGAGAATATAACAAATAGGTGATTACAGGGAGTGCACTGCTGTTCCAATGTAGAACATCAGTACAGCATGAATCAACAATCAGATACAATAAACAATATATATGTATGTTATTATCTAGACCTGAGGGCTCCCCTTACTTAATGTCTACATGAGGCCTCACTTAAAGTATCTCCTCCTTTATCTTCTTTCTTCGCTAGCTTAAATGGTTCCTCAGGTAATTGTAATCCAAAGGGGTAAGTGAAGAAAGTTAACTCAGAATACTCCAGGTGTAACTCCAAGAGTTTGTAACCACACTTGGGCGCTAAAGTGAACTGGGCCTCAATCCTACTAAATGTCAGTTGCTCAGTTACGCACCTGTGGAACAACAGGTTCCAGCAAGGCCTGTGAGTAGGTCTAATTGAGTAAAAAAAAGGAAGAAATTACTGTGCTCCTAATCTAAAAGGTAAAAAATATATACCACCACACAGTTAAAGCTGCAGCTACCAGGATGTGATACACACCCAAAAATTCAGTGCATATAAAAATATAAATATGGCTACACTACCTACCCCACTCTATGTGACCCACTGATGTTGTCACTATTTATGGACCATATGAAAACGAAAAATCGATCAAATAATTTTCAATTAATTAAGTGAGACTTAATAATATCAAAATCATAAACCACAATACATCTAAATGAATTCATAAACAATCAAAATTAAATACCTATAGGTGAATAAATAATTATTAGATAAATAAAAAAATATATATATAAATATAAATATAATAAATGATTGACAAGTGATTGATTATAAATATATATATATATATATAATAAATAAATGAATATAATGATTAATTAATTATAAATAAATTGATAAAATCCCAGTGACAAATTGATTAAATAAGTGAAAAAAGTAAAAAATATAAAAGCAAAAAACAATGTGCATAAATAAGTGAACCAATAAACCCACACCCAACAAAAAAAGTCCAACAAAGTCCTTGCAGTGAAAGGGATATCTCTTTAAGAGGATGCCAATCAACCGTGCGGTCCACCTTCACCAAGCCAAAAACAGTGAATCATCAGTAAGAATGCATGCTTACCAGATTGGGGCGTGTAAACGCTCACTTAATATATAAGGTCACCCGAACTGCACCAATCCTTACCCAAGCTTATTGCAGAGCTTATTCCGGAGGGATCACAGAGGTTTTCATATAGGCAGGTAATAGTTTAGATGTTGACTCGAAAAACACAAATGAAAAGGCCTCCCATAGTGTAAAACAGGCGGACAATTTTTATTTAGATAAACGAAAATATACTCACAAACATGTATCAGTAAAACAGCATAAATGCCGGCCAAGCGCTCAGAGGGTCAACATAATTGCGCCAGAACATCTAGACCACACAAAGCGCGTTTCATCATACGGTGACGTCGTCTGGGGTGTCAGCGATGCGCTGACGCATCACGTTTAAATAGAAACAAAAATAAAACCATGCCTCATTATAGGTAAAAAACTGAAGTGTTACAGCATTTGCAACCAAGCCTCGTTCTGAGTTGGAAGGAGCAACAGGAAGTAACCATGGCAGACACAGCTGAGCGCGGATACCATGTTAAGAAAGGGTATCACTAATGGCAAAAATGAAAAATTTGCATTAGCATCCAGACCTATTTGGTAAAAATATGTATACAAAATGTATATGAAAATTATACATAAAATTAGTAATAATAACAAAAAACCTCAGGAATAATATTAACAAACAATGGAGATGTATATATATCCTCTTCAGATGAATTGCAGCTATCTGAATTGGCCCAAATGAAAAAAGCCAGACAAATTTTCTTTATAATGAAATAATAAAAAATATATACTAACGAAAATAAGAATAAAAATGTATGAATATGAAAATAAAAATAACCCCAGATCGGGCCCCCCCAGGTCGGGGCCCTCCAGACCACCCCGCCAGTCGTCACAGACCTCCCAGCGGTCCCAATCTGGATCCCAGGCACTTCGGGACTTGCAGGCCCAAAGATTCCAGCCGTCTGGTAAAGGATGAAGAGGTTTGCCCCCAATTGTTTGTTGTCCTATTCATTTGGTGACCACCAGCTCCCGTGGTTTGGGGACGTTACATTATAAAAAAAAAAAAAAAAAATTCCCAGTGGTATGGTTTGTTTCTTTTCCCCTTGTCGCTCTCCACGTGGAGTTCTGGTGAAATGCCCCGGGGCACCCCCCCCTATCAGACTATCATTTGCTACTGAACTCTTGCTTTTGCTCATAGGGGACTGCCCCGAGGCGGGCTGCCCTGTTGTTATGCTGGCAGCCGAGGACGACACCGACACTGACGTTGCCACCTGGACGCCCACCAGCCAGATACTTTTTTTCCCCTTTGAGGGGGTTTTTCCTTTTTTCCCTTTTTTTTTTTCTCTCTTTATGTATTCCCTGGTGGCTCTATCCGGGTGGGACTCTGGTGGGGGGTTGCGGGCGGGGATGAGGGGTGAGTGGCGGATGGGTAATTTTTTTTCCCCCACTGATAGCCCACAGAGCTGCTGATTTTTCCCGCATCTCTAGGCCTCTGGACCCCTCTCCCTCCCTTTTGGGGGGGGGGAGCGGGTGTTGGGGCCCGGCTGTGGGGGTCCGCCCGGCCCCCTGGGGGTCGGTGGCTTGCCTGCCCTCTCTGGGGGCTTGGGCGGACCCATGCGTCAACTCTTCTGTGGGAGGGGTTTACCCATATTTACCACTGTGTTTTTGTTATACTGTTTTACGTTTCTATGTTTTTGCTAGCTCTCTTCTATGTTCATTTAATAATATTGTTTCCATGTGTTTACTCTAGGCCGGTTGGTCCGACGGACCACTGCTCCCCCAGATGTGTGTACACTTGTACATCTTTGAGCTCACTTTTTATGCCCTGTAGAGCTTGTTCTTCTTTTTATGCTTTTCGTACCTCTTTTCTTTTCTCTCTCTTTTTCTCCTCTTGTCCTTACCCTTCTTCCCCTCTCCCCCCGCTCCTTCCCCCCTTCCCTTTGCTCCCTGGGGTGTGGGAACAGAAGACGTGCTGCTGCATGCAGCCGCCATGATGGCGCTTCATTGGCTTTCCCTGAATGTTCAGGGTATGAACTCCCCCCAGAAACGGGTCAAAATATTCAAATACCTCCAGCATCTTAAAATTGGCATTGCATGTCTACAGGAAACTCATTTTTCTTCTTCCTCGTCCCCCAAATATTTTTCTTCGCATTACCCCCAAGTTTACCTAGCAAACGGCCCTACCAAGCAGAAGGGGGTCCTTATCGCCATTCATAAATCGCTCCCGTTTCTTTGCAGTAAACAGCTAGCTGACCCCGACGGCAGGTACCTCCTGCTGCAGGGCACCATCCAGGGTGTTGAGATTACTATTATGAGTTACTATGCTCCGAATAATAATCCAGGCCCCTTTCTGACCCATGTCTGTTCCCTGCTGAAGACCCACCAGAGAGGTGTTCTCTTTATGGCAGGTGACTCCAATGTGACATTTAACCCCTCTATGGATAATTACCCGCCGGCCCATAAATCCCCTTCCCCATCAGCTAAAAAATTCTTGCAGGCCCTACAAAACCATGATCTTGTTGATGTCTGGCGGGAATATCACCCTATTAGCAGGGATTATACTCACTATTCCCACCCTCATCAGTCCCATTCCAGGATCGATCACATGTTCTTGCTACGTAAACATCTCCCTCAGGTAGCCTCTATTTCTATCTTGACGGTCCCCTGGTCTGACCATGATCCAGTGTTAACTATATGCCACTCCCTTTGTGACAAGCCACAGGGCGCCCCTTGGGTTATGAATGACTCTCTTCTTTCTCTGGAACCGATACTTAAGAGCCTCCACGAGGCCTCTGAAGATTATTTTAAAACAAATGTCGGCTCAGTGTCCTCCCCTGTGGTGCTCTGGGAGGCCTATAAAGCCGTTCTTCGGGGACAAGTCATTCGTATAGCGTCCCAGAGGAAGAGAGAGAGGGTCCAGACTCGCTGTAGGCTTGAGGAAACGTTGGAGACTCTCTCCACAACTTTTAAACACTCCCCCTCTCTAGCAAACCGTAGGCTATTGGACAAAGCTCGTTTGGACCTGGACCTGTGCCTCACGGATGATGCAGAACGCACCCTCAGTTGGGCTCGTCAGAGGTGGTACGCCAGGGCAAACAAACCCAATGCTATGTTGGCTAAGAGGTTGCGGACCTTCGCTCCGAAATTTCAACCCATCACTCTGCGCACCCGCCATAACACTCTGACGGGTAACCCTCGACTAGTATTGGAGGAATTTCGCTATCGTCTTGCCAAACTTTATTCCGCCCCAACTCACACCTCCTCTCTGGACCTGGGTGCTTTCCTAAAGGAGTTATCCTTGCCTTCTTTAAATGATGCTCAGATGTCGCTTATGGACCGGGACATACAGGTCTCAGAGGTCCTGCAGTGCATTAAAGAATTGAAGGTTGGAAAGCGCCCAGGCCCTGACGGTTTCACCGCTTTGTATTACCGCAAGTTAGCTGCGGTACTGGCCCCCCGATTGGTGGCGGTGTACAATGCGGTGAAGGGTGGTCACTCCTTCTCACCGCTGATGTTAACGGCAAATGTGGTAATGATCCCCAAGCCCGATAGGGACCTCTCTTCTTGGGCCAACTTCCGACCAATTTCCCTGATCAATATTGACGTGAAAATCTTGACAAAAATCCTAGCTACCCGTCTGAATTCCTTCCTCCCCCGACTGATCAAAAAAGATCAAGTAGGTTTTGTCCCCCGAGGCAGGCTGGTGACGCCATTAGACGGCTCGTGCAAGTCCAACATCTGGCGCACACTAGGTCTCTGGAGACAATGTTTCTTTCATTAGACGTGACCAAAGCCTTTGATACCCTGTCCTGGTCTTACCTGCTGCGGGTACTTACTAACTATGGCTTTGGCACTTCCTTTATGGGCTGGATTTCGGCTCTCTATGACTCTCCACAGGCCAAGGTGCGCTACTATGGTTACGACTCGCCGGTCTTCCCCATACGTAGGGGAACTCGCCAGGGGTGCCCACTCTCTCCACTACTATTCATATTAGCATTGGAACCCCTGGCGGAAGCGATTCGGTCACATGTGGACATTTCGGGAGTGGAAGTCGCGGGTACTATGCATAAACTGTCAATGTTCGCAGATGACATTCTGCTGACACTTACGAACCCCAGGCTTTCCCTTCCCAACTTGTTCTCTCTGTTGGATGCCTTCGCTACACTGTCTGGTCTGACAGTTAACCCAGCAAAATCTAGGGCGATGTCCATCAATCTACAACTTGCGGACATGGAATCCTTACAGGCTGCATTTCCTTTTCAGTGGACATCCACTTTGCCGTACTTGGGTATTAGACTTTCACCCAAATACTCAGAGCTTTATCAGGCGAATTACCCCCCTTTATTTCGGCAGTTGACGGGTCTACTTGACTCATGGTCAACTCTCCCAATTTCATGGTTTGGCAGGATAGCGGCGGTGCGTATGACTTATCTGCCCAAATTGTTATATTATTTTCGGGTGTTGCCGGTTCCCGTACCCCTTCATGTACTTAGAATCCACCAACGCAAAATTATGCGCTTTATCTGGGGCTCTTCGAAGCCTCGGATCAAAAAGCAGGTTCTTTATGCCCGTAAGGCTAATGGTGGTTTGTCTGTCCCTAATTTGCATGCATATTATACGGCAGCTGGTATCGCCCCCCTGTCTCGCCTACATGAACGCCATCAAATGCCCCTCTGGGCAATCCTTGATATGGTGGACTCCCATCCGATTCCCCTAGCGTCCCTTCCCTGGCTCCCGAAAGTGCAACGCCCACCGAACATAGGCCCAGGCTTGGCCCATTCTCTTCGCCTCTGGGATTCGGTGAAATACTCCGCAGGTCTCCAATCTCCCCATCTCCCGCTCCTTCGTTTTCTACACTGCCCCCTATTCCCGCCCGGCTGTGATAACCCCGGTCAGTTAGCGTGGTGGACAGATCATGGTTTTGTAGATGTCCATTCCTTGCTCACCCCGACTAAAATTATCCCTTTTGCAACCCTTCGGTCATCCCATGATATTCCCCTTAGGGAATTTTATACTTACCTCCAACTTAAGCACTTCCTTCACCAATTGATTGGACCCCAATCTGCTCCATACACACTGTCCCCTTTTGAAAGCCTTTGTAGATCTCGCCCCCACGCCTCAGGGATGATCTCCCTCATTTATGCAGCCATTTTATCAACTGCGAAACCGCCGCTCCGACCCTATCACCTTCAATGGGAGGCGGATCTGGGCAGACAGCTTGACCCGGAGGACTGGCAGGCCATGACCAAGGCATTACCTACATGCTCCAGAAATGTTCTCTTTCTGGAGAATGCGTACAAGGTATTCTATAGGTGGTATTACACCCCGGCGAGGCTGGCGACATTTATCCCGTCTTGCTCCCCCCTATGTTTTCGCGGATGCTCGCAGGAGGGCACAATGGCTCACATCTGGTGGACCTGCCCCAGGGTGACTAGATTATGGGTCAGAATATATGCTCTACTGCGTACGCTCTTTCATGCGGATATTAGGAGAGACCCTTTTGAGGCCCTCCTATGGAAACCAATTGCAGAGCTCCTGCGTCCGGAACGTCAGCTAGCTGCACATCTCTTTACTGCAACCAAACTCACCATAGCAAGGGCCTGGAAGACTCCGGTTCTTAGCTATGAAGCAGTTAAGAACTGCATGAACGATATTATGGTGAACGAAAAACTGACGGCGATAACATCGGATACCCATGCTAAATTTCTTCGGGTCTGGCAGCCCTGGGTGGCTTATACTCGCCCATCCAGATTTGATCCGGTACTCCTCTCCCTTTGATCGTTGGATGTCTCCCCCGCTCCAGGGACCCCCCCGCTCCCCCCTCTTCCCTCCCTCCTCCTCCTCCTCCCCCCTTTTACCCCATTTCTTTTCTTTTCCTCCCCCTTCTCTCTCTTTTCTATACCTCTATCGCTATCTCTCTTCTCATTTGCTCTCCTTTTTTTTCCTCACATCTGTCTCGCAGCGCACCCAGGCTGCCCACTGGCATTTCTGACCAGTAGCGGGGGGTTTTTTTTATTCCCCCTTTTGAAAGCAGCCAAAATCCATCTGCTCGCTGTGTATGAGTCTTGTTTGCCTTTTTTTTTACCCGTTGTGTGGTTTTCCAACATTGGCACCCCATCGAATAAATGGCCTCTGTCCGCCCCCGCGCCCCGTTGGCTATGCTCTGTGGGGTGCGGCTGCGTGCTGAGGCCAGCCTTAGATGTTCCTATATGACTATCTTGGGCCGGACAAGAGTCCAACACTGTTATGTCCATATGTACCTCATCACAGATTTTTGTAATGTTCTTGGCAGATCTATGCTATTCTTGTATTGTCTCACTGATGTGAATTTCTTTCAATAAATCTTTTGTAAAAGAAAATAAAAAGAAAATAAAAATTAAATAAATATGAAAATGAATATAAAGAATGAAAAATGAAAATAAATAAATAAATAAATAAATGAAAATGAGAATATAAAAATAAATATAAATGTAAAAAAAAAATAAAAAATAATAAAAATAAAAATGAAAATAAAAATAAATAAATATGAAAAAAGAAAAATGAATAAAATTAAATAAAATAGTACAAATAAGTTTACCAAAAAATAGTTTGCCCAAAAAATACCGACCAACTCACAATGAGTTCACAAACTTATTACATCTGATATCATATATCTAAAGATCCTCCCACAAACCAAGTCTTTTGGATGATCATAACTACCAGTACCTAACCCATATACCAAAGGGACCAAAACAGTCTTAAGAGTTGTCAATAGGCAGAACGGGGAGATGCTGTTTACATCGGCATCTCCCCGTTCTTCAGCTCTGTAACACGATCGCGGGTAACCCCCTGGTGATCGAGTGCTTGGGTCCCGTGGGCATGGTCACGGTCACGGAGCTCGCGGCAGGTGCGCACATGGCGGGAAATTCAAAGTAACGTACGGGTACATTACTTTGCCCAGCCTTGCCATTATGCCGACGTATATTTGCTGAAAGAGGTCGGCAAGTGGTTAATCACAGCTCCTCTCCCTTTATTTTCTATGACTGCAGAGACTTGACAGCCTGCCAGCCTTCTAATGTAAACAAAAAGCAGATGCCAAATGATATTATAGACATGGCATGGTATAATAAATTGATTGAACGAAATATGTAATAGAGACAAGTAACTGTTGGCATCTAGAGGCACTCAACATGTTTCCTGGCATTACAGCCATTCACCAGGAGTGTTGTAAAGTAATATACTGGGAAGGAAATAGACAGGGGTTAATGATAATCCCCTTTAGAATAAGGGAGGACAGAGGGATTATATCCCAACAAGGTGGAGATAGATAGGGATACTTACTACACAGCCTCAAGGCCAGGTCCGGTATTAACCAAGGAAGACGTGTGGGGGGAGGGATGGGCTGCTGCGCAACCCCCGGGGACAGAGAAAACACCTAACCCCCCCAAGCCCAAGCTGAACCGGACAAGGGGTTGGGAAGTGGTCTGGAAAGTATAATGGGTCAAAGATAATACATCTCCAGGGTTGCAATGTGCAACCGCCCATCCCTACTCCCCACCTTTTGGTGGGGCATGGCTTGGCCTCCTGCTCTGCTGTGTCATGCTTCAACGCCAAAAAACAGCGTTGTCATCGACATTGATTTAACGTATTTTTTCCATCCTTAGCCACGCACGAGACCCACCACTGATGGCTCCTCCAAATGCAGCTCGGAATCTCCTCCCCACCACTCTTTTGCAGATTAGACAATCAGGCATGATGTTGACGGGGCCCCTCCCTGGGAATGGGAGTATATAGTAGCCTTGGAGCAGATGTTGGTTTATTTGCTTGACTCAATCACAAGGAAGCACACATTGATCCCACACACAGGTTACCCTCTTCGCTGGGAAATCAGCCATCCTCTTTTGGTATGTTTTTTTTCTTCCCTCTACTTGGTTTATTTCACATACACCCCTGCATGTAGTCCTCTTGTGGGAACACATAGACGTTTTGCCACATTATCTTTACACTTTTACACATTTAATTAATCCTTTTTGACACATTTCTTCTAGGAACATCATGCACTTTTCGTGCACACATAGTCTATTGGATCATGCTGTGACCACTGTGTTGGGCTCTAGGCGCTGTTCTCCATCCTTAGAGGGTCCCCCCGTCTCAACCCCGAGGGAGACATCATGCCTGTTACCCCTGTCTTCCTTGGCGGATACCGGACCTGGCCTTGAGGCTGTGTAGTAAGTATCCCAATCTATCTCCACCTTGTTGGGATATAATCCCTCTGTACTCCCTTATTCAAAAGGGCATTATCATTAACCCCTGTCTATTTTCTTCCCAGTATACAGTATTACTTTACAACAATCCTGATGAATGGCTGTAATGCCAGGAAATGTGTTGAGTTCCACTAGATGCCAACAGTTACTTGTCTCTTTTACATATGTCTTTCAATCAATTTTTTTATAACATGTATATTTACCATGCCTATTTTTATCTGTATTGCATGCTATGAGCAGCATATTTGATACAAAGTATCTGATATGTACAGGGCTGTCTTTAAGGCAGGGCAAAAGGGGCAGCTGCCCTGGGCACTGTCATTGTTGTGGGGCCCAAAACAGCTGCCTCATACTTGCCAACTATCCAGGTTTAAATTCCCTTGTCCCTTGAAGTTTTATTCCTGTGCTGTGTAGCAATATCTCAGTGTGCAGTGCTGGTGCTAATGCTGCCCAGCTCTGCCCTATTGTTGTGTGTAGATGACTCACCTGCAGATCCTATGTTTACATGTAAATAACCGGCATTCATATGTAAATAGCGGCGACAATACTAAGTAAATAGCTGCGGCCAGCGGCATTGGTATGCAAATAAAGGCAGCATTCCTATGTATATCATGCTCCCCTGCTGTGAGGAGGTGATGCTGTAACCTCTAGCAACTAGTCAGTAAGCAGTAATGATATGCTGTAACTGCTGGCAACCAATCTCAATTGCTGCCTGATCTGATACAGAAAACTGATTTTAAGTCTAGCTGCTATTTATTGTATGTCTCAGAGTAGGTGGAGAGGGAAATTGCATGGGAGGGCCCTAAGAATTTTTTTTGCCCAGGGTCCAATCTATACTAAAGACGGCCCTGGATATGTATTCTAGATTGTAATAAATAAATCATGTACTGTAACTTCATTTCTATGTTGTTGTTTTCTTCTGACATGGCGTTCCCTCATTTAACCAGTTCCCGACCAGCGCATGCTGATGTACGTCGGCAGAATATTGGTGTACAGGTACGTCCAATCTTTAATGCCGCCCTGTCGCAAACCAATCTATAATCGCTTATTGCAATTTTTTTTACCAAAAATATGTAGAAGAATACGTATCGGCCTAAACTGAGGGAAAAAAATGTTTTTTTAATATATTTTTGGGGGATATTTATTATAACAAAAAGTAAAAAAGAATGTGTTTTTTTCAAAATTGTCGCTCTATTTTTGTTTATAGCGCAAAAAATAAAAACCGCAGGGGTGATCAAATACCACCAAAAGAAAGCTCTATTTGTGGGAAAAAAGGGACGTCAATTTTGTTTGGGAGCCACGTCGCACGACCGCGCAAGTTAAAGCGACGCCGTGCCGAATCACAAAAAGTGGTCTGGTCTTTGACCAGCAAAATGGTCCGGGGCTGAAGTGGTTAAAGTCTCACAAACTCTTCCTTTTTAGCCATCATGATTATGTTACCTATGAGAGTTCTATGTGTATTCTAAACACAAAAAATAAGCAATCATACAGTAATATCTGAAAAATGTTTATTGCATTCCAGACAATCCACCTTTGAGTCCGGAATGACAAATATTACAGGCTGGTGTACTTTCTGTTGCAGAATATTAACTAACAAATTAAGGACTAAGTGCTTGCTTAATAATGTTTATTAAATGTATTCACTGTGCCCAGGGGACATGGAGAAACAATCAGCACATAAACACAAAGTAAGCTGCCATAAGAGAATAGAACGTGGCATTACAGCCTAACTCTGGGCAAAACTTTTTTTGTTTTTGTTTTGGATAGATAGGAAGGTTAGAAATCCAATCCTTATCCTCCTCTTATAATATGTGTGAAGAGGAGAGTGGGAAGTGTTTTGTTGTCCTGTCCTAAAATGATAACACTGCTCCTCCATAGATACAGTATAGTGACTGAGCATTGTCACCCTGCGACTTGAAGAATGGAGCTGAACAAATCTACCCAACAGGGGAAAAAACAAAACTTTTCCTAATATACTAAACATTTCTATTTCTCAGTCAAACACCTATTGTGATTGAAACCTGTTGTGTCATTCCTCTGCTATCTGCATGAGTCACATCGGACAGTCTATGCTGACACCAGACAATTCGGGGGGATATGACTCCCCCCTCTCAAGCACACTTTAGGTGAATGTTTCCCTATGAGACTGTGAATAGAGGAGCATGTCATTCCGCTCCACTCAGGTCTCAGATTACACACATCTCACTGCTCTATGCTGTGTAGTGTGATACCTCATATCCCCACCTTCTGGGGTTCAGAAATGCTGTGTAAACTATGTACTTTAGAAGACTATAAAGAAGACAAGAAACAGGTACAACTTATGTAGGAAGATTTGTTTGATCTCTTCGTATCACCAGAGGCTGGTCACTTCATTGGTTTATGTAAGGGTTTTCAACCACTTTACACATACAAGATTTAAAAATCGTTTATAACTGTAGGTATTATAACGTGCTCACTATTACCTTAAAGTTGATGTAAACCCGATTTTTTTTTATGTCATAATATACAGTATAAGATTTCCTATCATTTGAGCCCAGTATTGCCACAAAGAGTTAATCCAGCTCTGAACACTCCTCTTTTATTGTTCAGTGAGATAAATATTGACAAACAGAGAAAAACTTTGTCAAATCCTCCCTCTTGCTGTGACCGACAGGTGATTTACATATTTCGTGGTCTAGCCTAAGACATGCATTATTTTTTAATTCCCACCCCCACTCCTTTCTTCAGCAGCTCTGCAAGGATTGGCTGTTCCACACCTCGGCATGATTTGGTATGCTGAAGTCATGTGGGGACTTTTCTGGGATTTGACTGGATGTTAGTGATCATAGCAGAAGTTCAGTGTAAGAAATACACAGGAGAAAATGCATGTTGATAAGGGGAGTGTAGAGGTGGGCGGGGAGTCTAGTGACTTCACGACTCCACCCACTGAGCCCTGGAAAACAGACCAACTCACAAAATCTGAAGTTTTTCAGGTCTCATATCAGACAGAGGGGAGACATTTGACAGATAAGTATACACGCAGGAGGCATGTATATCCTTCTAGATAACCAATATTGCAGTAGTTTAGAAAGGATGAAAGTGGGTTTACATCCACTTTAACTAACCAAACAAGGCTTCTATGTGCCACTCTCTAAAATAGTTACACTTTGTTTCTTAGAGGCCTGATTTCTCAGAGGTATTGACCAGTTAGGATATGGGCACCACTGCACTCACTATACTATTTGCAAATGTATGGAAGCAGTGAAAGTAGACCTCAATATATAGCGGAATGACACTTCAGCACAGCAAGTATAATATGTAATGGAGTGAAGAAAGAAGCGGTATACCCACAGCTCCCCCCCCCCCCCCAGTACAAGTATAAGCAGATTATTAATAATGCCAAGCTTGCAGAAATTGTATATACTTTTTAAGGAGGAAGTAATGAACATCATAACATGTTTGGGTTCCATCCAGAGTGTTCAACTTACTGCGGTCTTTTTTTATGCCAACAGCAATTTCAAGCTAAAGTACTTGATGATGACCACAAACAATATGTTTTTTTTTTGTAAAAAAAGTTTTTATTTTCTTAACAAACAAACACATAGACAATATAGACATACAACAGCACAGCCATCATCTGGTTATTAACAGGGAAGGGACCCACGTAGGGGTCACAAGGTATCGTTACATTATCAAAAAGCATTCGAATATCTACGACTACCGTAGTATATTAACTAGGGATGAGCCGAACACCCCCAGTTCGGTTCGCAGCAGAACATGCAAAACATTTTTTCGAACGCGTGAACACCGTTAAAGTCTATGGGACACGAACATGAATAACCAAAATTGCAAATTTTAAAGGCTTATATGCAAGTTTTATTGTCATAAAAAGTATTTGGGGATCATGTATCAATGCAAAAAAAGTTTTGAAAAATGCTGTTTTTCGAGAGCAGTGATTTTAATAATGCTTAAAGTGAAACAATAAAAGTGAAATATTCCTTTAAATTCTTTTTTGCATTGATACATGTCCCCTGGGGCAGGACCCAGGTCCCCAAACACTTTTTAGGATAATACCATGCATATAAGCCTTAAAAAATAGCACTTTTGGTTTCTCCGGTAGACTTTTAAAGGGTGTTCCACGGGTTTTGAATTTGCCGCGAACACTCCAAATTGTTCCCTATTCGGTTACGTCCGACTCGAACATTGGGCTCATCCCTAATATGAACATCAATAGGCTGCCATGGCTCTTGCTTCAGGGGTGGACTGTCAATGAACTAGCGCACCTAAATTATCATGCTATCCAGGATTGTTCTATTAGGATGTCAAGGAGAGCCATCATATATCAGAGAGATCACCTGATCTGTTGCAGCAGTAGAGGGTTCCGCTAACTACTTACTCCAGACTCTGTTGTGTTTTTTCGGACAGCCTCTGTGTATATAGGTGTCCCTGTAAAAGGGTATCACATTATCACAAACAATACATTTAATTGAAGTCTGCTTTGTATATTTGTACATAGTGTTAGTTGCTCTATGGTGTGTCATTGGGATGGCTGAAGCTTTATTTATAATGCCCTTTGGCAGATTCCCACATTGAGTTCACTAGATGGTTATCTGTGGTGCTTATGTTTACTAACTATTACTAAGAACTGAAAAGTCTCTGTTATAATGCTTTTTTAAATACTTCTGGGAACTGCAATATTTTTGGCAAACTTTCTTTTCATTGTCCTAATTGTCTTTTCTGCAATGGAACATGCCACTTTGAGATCTTATAGAAATGTCCATAAATCCTCTGATCATGAGTGTGGATAATAATCACATAATCCATGGGGTGTAGCAGAAGAGTGTATAGGAGAGGATAGCCACCACAGACACACTGCCTCTTACCCTCTTCTTTGAACCATTATTACAGGGGTCAAATATGCATAAAATAGGAATGGAATCCTTCAATCAGCCACGATAGATCAGGCACTAGCAGGTATAACAGGATGAAATACCAATGGATACCAATCTCCACACTTGATCCCCATAATCACAACGTTAGATCCACACACAAGGTAAGCCTATGTAATAGAAGTAAATATGCCTTATGGTGCAGTAATCTTTAAAAGGTACTTTATTTAAAAAAGCAAACAGTATTGCATTCACATGTTCCGAATAGAAAACAGGCACTGAATGCTGGCTCACACTGCCAACAAGATGGCCGCTGCGCCCCAGCATACACTATCGTCACATCATGTCACAAGCTCCTCCCTAAGCATTTCATCATCATCGGTTGACGTCGTCAGGGGCGTGGCTTGGTGTGTATAGTATAGCAGTATATTATATAGTTGGGACATCGGGATCATGGTGGAAATTGAATGTGTTTCACATAGCAGAGGTGGCCAGAGGAAGCGAAACCCCACCAACCAACCCCTGAACAGAACAACTATCACCCTCAATACTCAAATTGTCTGAGTGAGCAGAAGTTTATTAAATTACTAAATCAGCAGTTTCTATCGGACAAACCCATAGAAATGATAGCAACCAGTTCGGTAGCATTATGATTAAAACTAAATAATAATGAGAATCTATAAAAAACATTCAAGAGACTAGTATAATACAAGTGAATGTCGAACAAACCCACCCCATATTAAAAGAAAGAACAGCAGCAACAACACTGCCCAAAAAAATATAATTTAATAAATGTAGACATAAGGAGGAAACCCTATGCCTTACTGATGAATGCATTAACATCCCATTTAAGGTTCAAACCGAATGGACTAAAGGTCCTGGCCTTATAGATCCATTTGGTTTCAAACCTAGACACACCTCTAGTCATATGACTCCCTCTCCAATTGGCAGTACATTTATTAATCCCCAGAAACAAAGTTCTCTTGAGGTTTCAATTATGACAGATATCATAATGTTTAGAGAGGTTGTGCTTGGGGAACCCATTTTTAATATTTACAACACGTTCTTTCAGTTGGACATGGAGCATACGGACTCCAGCCCGCATGGACACCAAATAAGATAGACTACATGCTTAGTAATACACACAATAAATGGTTTAATAGGAAATTAGACTGGAAGGTATCTGTTTTTACTTCTCCAAAAACGTTTTCCCTATGGGCAGAGGCTTCTCATAGGAAAACATCACAATTGGTGCAAATCTTTTTGAGCCTCAAAAATTGACTGATGGGAACAGGTCTCAGCCAGACTGGATGAGGGCAGCTATCAGTGCTGATAAAACTGTTCCAGTCAATCTCCTTAAATTAAGTGGAGGTGATAATAACTCCCTCCATTACCCTTACCTGGACTCATGCTGGAACCTGATTCCTCTGTCATTGTCATTAAAACCCATCATGAATCCATCAAGGGAACACTAGCCACCATTCCATATGGGGAGGACATCATCTATATACCTTTTCCATAGAACCAACTCTGGTCTAGGCCTACTATAGATGATGTCCTCCTCCCATATGGCCATAAACAGGTTGGTCATGCTGGGCACAAACTTGGCCCCCATGACCACACCTCTATTCTGCAGGTAATAGGAGCCCCTAAACCAGAAAAAAAATATGACCCATGGCGTAATCAAGCAATGACAGAATGAACGCAAGCTGAACTGCTGTGAGCTCATCTAAATTCAAAAATTGCTTAACCGCTTCCCGACCATGCTGATATGAGATGATGAAGTATAGGGATGACACATCTGCAGTATCAAAGATGTAGCCATCCCTCCACTTAACATCTTTAAGCAAGTTAATAACTTGCATGGAATCCCACAGGAACAAAGGTGTTTTCACCATTTGTGGTTGCAAAAAAAAAAGGTCAATGTATTCACCCACCCTGGAAGTCACCGAATCAATGGTACTAATGATTGGTCTTCCAGGGGGTGTACCGGATCCTTATGCACTTTTGGAAGATAATATATAACCAGTACCCTGGAACCAAAAATAGCTTCTTTTTTTGGATAAGATCTTCTTCCAAAAACCATCTTCCACAAGAGACACAAGTTCCTTTTTGATCTTTGCAGAGGGGTTTCCAGCTTAAGGGACATAAGTATCTCTATCTGAAAGAAGGCAGAGCATTTCTTCCTTGTATGTCTCGGTGTCCAGTATCATAAATCCCACCCCCTTTATCCACAGGGCGTACCACTATGTCTCTACGGGATTTCAAAGTTTCAAGCCCTTTCCTAAACATGTTGTTAACCCTTATTCCTTCTAAGGCCGCGTACACACGCGGGGACTGTTCGCCCAACTTTGTCCGTCAAACAGTTTCGGCAAACAGTCCGCTCAAAATTAGCATGGACGGACATGGCCACACATGACGTACGAACAGTTTGCTGAAACCGTGCGCGATGACGTGAACGGCACGTACGACGGGACGAAAAATACGACGTCCTATACACTGCATTATAACTTTCGGCGTGTAAAGCCTTTCTGAGCATGCGCGGAACTTAGTTTGTCGAACAAGCCTACACACGAGGGAACTGTTCGCTGAAACAAGGTTTCAGCGGACAGTTTTTCGGAAATTCTGAAAAACCTTGTTCAGCGGACTGTTCGCTGAAACTGTCCGCTGAAAGCCCACACACGAGCGGACTGTTTGCCGAAACACTGTTCAGCGGACAAAGTTGGGCGAACAGTCCCCGCGTGTGTACGCGGCCTAAGTTGTAATTGCTCCAGGTTCTTAGTGACCAAATCCTTACATACAGAAACAGATGGAGGCAAATGGCCAGGGGGATTAAAAATAGAGACATTAGCCAAAGAGGTGTTTTTATTCTCAGAGGGACCCCCATTCCTTAAATGAAAAGGATTGGTTATTAAATATCTTTTGATGTTCATTTTACGAACAAATTTCTGGATGTCAATGAAGGTCGCAAACTTGTTCAATGGCCAAGGAGGAAACAATATGAGTCCAGTTACTGAAGTGCATTTTCTAAATCTTAGAATAAGGGTGATGGAGGGAGTGATTATTTCCTCCATTTATTTTAAGGAGACTGACTGGAACAGTTTTATCAGCACTGATAGCTGCCATCATCCAGACTGGCTGAGATCTGTTCTTGTCAGTCAATTTTTGAGGCTCAAACGGAATTGCACTAATCGTGATGATTTCCTACGAGAAGCCTCTGCCCTTAGGGAAAGGTTTTTGGAGAAAGGTTATTACCCTTGTGAGTTAGATCAGGCACTTGGGCGTGCAAATGAGAAGGATAGGAATGAGTTGTTGGTCCCTAGAGTAGAAGAACCCAGTGAGGCCTTTCAGCATGCATTTTTTACCACCTATTCCACACAATATGCTGTCAAATTTTTTTTAAACACTGGAATGTGTTACGCAATGACAGGATTTTAGGACCTGTTCTCCCAGAGCGTCCCTTGGTGGTGTACAGAGGGGCCCCTCCTTTGAGGATCCAAGTAGCACCTAATGTTATAGATTCCCCTAACAGGGTGTCTTTCTTTTACAACATAGGGGGTTTCTTTCCCTGTAGGAAATATTCTGTCTGCAATATTAGTATACAAGGGAGAAGAAAAACAGATAACTTACAGTCTAATTCCACTCAGGCAGTATTTCCTATTAAACCATTTATTACATGTACTACTAAGCATGTAATCTATCTTATTAGGTCTTCATGTGGGCTGGAGTATATAGGCCGGACGGTCCGTATGTCACAAATATGAAAAATTGTTTCCCCAAGCGCAGCCTCTCTAAACATAATGATATCTGTCATAATGGAAACCCCAAGGGAACTTTGTTTCTGAGGATTGATAAATTTACTGGCAATTGGAGAGGGAGTCATATTACTAGAGATGTGTCTAGGCTTGAAACCGAATGGATCTATAAGGCCAGGACCTATAGTCCATTCGGTTTGAACCTTGAGTGGGATGTTAATGCATTCATCATTAATGCATAGAGTTTCCTCCTTATGTCTACATGTATTAATTTATATTTTTGTGAGCGGTGTTGTTGCTGCTGTTTTTTCTTTTACTATAGGGGGGGGTTTGTTCAAGATTCACTCATATTACAGTAGTCTCTTGAAAGTTTTTTTTATAGGTTCTGTTTATACATTATTTATGTACTAACTCACATTTTATGTATTGACTTTCTATTTGTTTTAGTCCACAAAATGGCGCTGTCTTCCTGCATACTGTTTTCAATATTATTTTGTTTTAATTATATTTGCTACTGAACTGGTTGCTATTGGCATGTCTATGGGTTTGTCTGATACAAACTGCTGATTTAGTCATTTAATAAACGTCTGCTCACTTAGAAAATTTGAGTATTGAGGGTGAGAGTTGTTCCGGTCAGGTTTGGTCCCTGTGGTTTTGCTTCCTCTGGCTGCCTTTGCTACAAGGAACGCATTAAATTTCCACCGTGATCCTGACGTCCCGCCTATATAATACGCCGCTATGCACGCCAAGTCACGCCCCTGATGATGTCAACCTATGATGAAACGCTTAGGGAGGAGCTTGTGACATGATGATAGTATATGCTGGGACACGGTGGCCATCTTGTTGGCAGTGTGAGCCAGCATTCAGTGCCTGCTTTCTATTCGGAACATGTGAGTGCAATACTGTTTACTTTTTTAAATAAAGTACCTTTTAAAGATTATTTCACCATGAGACATATTTACTGCTATTACATGGGCTTACCTTGTGTGTGGATCTAATGTTGTGATTATGGGGATCGAGCGTGGAGATTGGTATCCATCCTGCTTTCATCTTGTTATACCTGCTAGTGCCTGATCGTGATTGAAGGATTCCTTTCCTATTTTATGCCTAATTGACCCCTGTAATAAGGGTCCAAAGAGGAGGGTAAGACTATACACCCCATGGATTATGTGATTATTATCCACACTGATGATCAGAGGATTTATGGACATTTCTATTAGTGCTGTACCTATTATATATACTGTTGTATTGTTGTACATCAATATTGTGCTGGCTGCTTACATTTTTATCTAGCACAGCAGACACCCACTGCTTTTACTTTGACATCTTAATTTAGAAGAAGGGGGTATATCTCATTCACCTTTATACCTGCGAAAATGGGGTAATAGAAAGACCAAGGAGTGAAGGTGAGTAGATGCTGCTGGGGAGAGGTTATGTCCTGCATGAGAAAGCACAGGTTTTCTCTAGGTTTTTGATTTTGGGACATATTTGATGGGAAAAGTTAACTGAGTGCTATCATTTTTAATATTAGGGTCCCAAATTACATTTACATTCGCACAGTGGTTAACAATGGCATTCAAATTATATTTTCATGTATTATACCATTCAGTGTGGATGTTATTTTATTAATACTACATCTTATTAAATACTTGCCTGTGTCTGCCTACTGTAGTATTTTTTTTTGGCGTAACTTCACTTTTGTTGAGAAAAACACATCCCCACTTAATAATATATGTACCTTGCAAGGATTTTAACAAACATTGTAGTGGAGTACTATCTTTTTCTGTTCTGAAGAAAAAACTGTTTGTTACACTATTTCTTGCAAAACTGAGTCCTGAATCGGAGGGTCTGATTTGTTATAACAACCTGGTAAGCCTTCAGTGTTCTAATGAGGACAGTTGTGATGTCTAAATCCCTTTAGAAGTTATTGACCCTTAGGGAGTATCTCACAAAAAATGGAATTTTACCTGTACCGGTGAGAAAATCAGTGAGCCAATTTCACAAGCAGGAAATGACATTGCTGGTGTACAGAAAGCCTCCAAGTTGCCATGTCACATTGATTTTTTTTTGACAATTGCTTTAGATTACAAATGGAAAGGTAATTTCTAAGAAAATTGTATTACAAAACTGCTTGCGTGACATTATACATATGTTATATTATGTGTTTTAAGCATATGTATCTTTTTTTCATTGTCATAACATATTAATTAGCAACTCATAGCAGTGAAACTTTGGAGAACGTTAAATAAGGTTGTCAAAGTTCTATTATTGATAAACATGAAGTTATTTACAAAGTACATTGGAACATAAATACAGGTAGGTATATTAGTTAGGACAATACATCAAAATGGCTTTACAAGACTCAACAGAGTCAATAACAAACAATTCGTAACAAATATTTACAGCTGTGTTTCCACTGCCATCCAGATTATAGTAGATCAGGTTGAATTATAGTAAGATTGGGTTGGTAGAAGCCTCTGTCCGTAGTCTATAAAGAGCTGTTCGTGGACAGACCAAAACCGGTTCAAAAATGCAGAGACACTTGGAGTGCCCTAGTAATGGACTTCGGGGGGAGGACTGGGACGACATGTGGGATTACCCTTTTCAAACCCTGGTATCAGTCAGAGACAGACTTATTCAATTTAAAATTCTACACAGGGTGTATGGTATGGGATCGGCAGGATGCTGGCGTTGTACAGCTGATCGCGCTGACTTTGATCATATATTCTGGCAGTGCCAGCAGATTGGGGACTTCTGGAAGGGAGTGACGCACACCATACAAACAGTACTCTCGGTGCTGATTCCTGTTACAGTCGCAGCATGTTTGCTTGGGCTGGTGGAGGAGTTGGCACCTCAAAGGGCGCAGAGGACTATGATCTCCCTGTCTTTGTTTTATGCACGTAAAGCTATTCTGTTATGTTGGAAAAAGCCTGAACCGCCTACGGTGCCATATTGGAAAAGCTTGATTAATAAAGCGCTACCATTCTACAAGGCTACATACCTAAGTAGGGGATGTCCCAATAAATTTGAGAAAGTGTGGCAGTGCTGGTTGGATAACAAGGACACTTTGAATTAATTTACTAGGTGGGGGGAGGATCCCCAACTGACCTGCTGGTGTATGGGGCAGGGTGCTGATCTAAGCCTTATTGTCTCCTTACTTTCCCTCCGGGGGTTAGGAATGCCATTACTGATAGTAGTGCACTTTCTGAGGGGTACGGTTGGCGTACATGGTATGTGATCTGGTGTCGATTGGAGGGCTGCACGGGGGTCTTTTTTGGGGGGGGGGGGGGGGTTGTGGGTCATATGTTTTGTATTACATGTGTTGAAAACTGTTAATAAACACAAATTTGCAAAAAAGATTGGGTTGGTAGTAATATCACCAGGTAGAGGACATTATAGGAATGTACTTGTAGTTGTAATTACATTAAGGTATTTCTTTATTTGTAATTCACATTATTCAGAAAAAGTTTGTACAAAATAGGCAAGAAAGGCCACATCCATCAAATACGTATACAAGTGCAACAGTTTTCCAACACAGTCAATAAATAATGGTAGCAACAGGACAAGATTGTGAAAGCTTACAGGCCAACCCACCCAGCATAGTTTTTTTCCCTAGTGGTGTATTGTCCATAATCCCATCAGGTACAGTGTTTTAGGAATGTTATGTGGAATTTAAAAAAAAATGTAATTTATTTATTTATTTTTAAATAACATTTTATATTTTGATATATTTCAATAGATATGTGGGCATATGTTAGGAATATGTATGTGTGGTTTTGTTGAAGTGTTTTATTGCTGCTGTAAAAAGGTCCCTGGAAAAAATGTTGTTGTGTGTATACAATGACAATAAAGTATATCTATCTCTCTAAAAAGGACTTCATTGGAAGGGAAAAGTAATGCTCTGAAACACGATATAATGGCTAGGTAAGGAAGGGGAAGCACCATGTAGATCTAAGGAAATGCATAAACAAAAAGCAGAGAACAAGATTAAAGAAACAGGATAAAACGTTGCCTGATATATTTTTATTCCAAGTAGCCATGAAACCATAGAAAAGGGCGTTGAGCTCTAGGAAACAAAATCAGGCAATCAGGGATAAACAGCAGAAGAGAGACCTTCAAGGCCGGGAAGTAAAGAAAAGGAAAGAAAGGCAGGGATAATGGAAAGGTGAGGCAGGAAAAAGACAGACAACAGGATGCAAATGGGGAAAAAGAAGGCCATGAGGTAGTAGGTACTCAATGAGGGGGCGCAGGCAAAAAGTATGGGTAATCACTCTACCTGCGACAATGTATTAAGAGCATCCATTTAGACCTGAAAGCTTTCTCTTTATTGTGTAATGTAACAAAACTGGCAAAGTGAATATTCTGCGCTTAGTGTGAATCTTCTACAAATTATAACCTTATAAAATCTAAAACAATTAAGACAGCAGATTTCTTTAGGAAGTGCACAAATGGAGCACTGATAATCTAATTAATTTATCACTATTCAGCTTTTATTATACTCTATCTTTGATAATATATGGACTTTATGAATTGGGATTATTAACGGTAATTTATTTAAATATTCAGATGAATTTGCTTTATTTATATCATATGTATGTACATGGTTTGATATTATATTTATTAGATTTTTTATAAGGCACTTATATGAACTTTATAATACATTTCACAGAATTCTTTCATTTACAGTGCCTTGCAAAAGTATTCACCCCTTGGCTTTTTACCTATTTTGTTACATTACGGCCTTTAGTTCAGTGTTTTTTTAATCTCAATTAATTGTGATGGATCAGAACACAGTTGGTGAAGTAAAATTAGAAAAATATATACATAAAATTTTTTTCCGAAATAAAGAATTGATAATTGGCATGTGCGTATGTATTCACCCCCTTTGTTATGAAGCCCATAAAAAGCTCTTGTGCAACCAATTACCCTCAGAAGTCACATAATTAGTGAAATGATGTCCACCTGTGTGCAATCTAAGTGTCACATGATTTGTCATTACATATACACACCTTTTTGAAAGGCTGCAACACCTAAGCAAGAGGCACCACTAACCAAACACTGTCATGAAGATCAAGGAACTCTCCAAACAAGTAAGGGACAATGTTTGTTGAGAAGTACAAGTCAGAGTTAGGTAATAAAAAAAAATCCAAATTTTTTGATGATCCCTAGGAGCACCAGCAAATCTATCATAACCAAATGGAAAGAACAGCAAACCTGCCACACATCATAACTCACGAACCAGGCAAGGAGGGCATTAATCAGAGAGGCAGCACAGAGACCTAAGGTAACCCTGGAGGAGCTGCAGAGTTCAGCAGCAGAAACTGGAGTATCTGTTCATAGGATGACAATAAGCCGTACGCTCCACAGAGTTGGGCTTTATGGCAGAGTGGCCAGAAGAAAGACATTACTTTCAGCAAAAAACAAAATGCCATGAGTTGAGTTTGAGAAAAGGCACGTGGGAGACTCCCAAAATGTATGGAGGAAGGTGCTCTGGTCTGATGAAACTACAATTTAACTTTTTGGCCATCAAAGAAAGCGCAATGTCTGGCGCAAACCCAACACATCATATCACCCAAAGAACACGTCCCATGGTGGTGACAGCATCATGCTGTAGGGATATTTTTCAGCAGTACTGGGAAACTGGTCAGAGTTGATGGAAAGATGGATGGTGCTAAATACAAGGATATTCTTGAGCAAAACCTGTACCTGTGTTATTTGAGGCTAGGACAGAGGTTCACCTTACAGCAGGACAATGACCCAAAACACACTGCTAAAGCAACACTTGAGTGGTTTAAGGGGAAACATATAAATATGTTGGAATGGCCTAGTCAAAGTCCAGACCTCAATCCAATAGAAAATCCGTGGTCAGACTTAAAGATTGCTGTTCACAAACACAAACCATCCAACTTGAAGGAGCTGGAGCAGGTTTGCAAGGAGGAATGGGCAAAAATCCCAGTGGCAAGATGTGGCAAGCTTATAGAGACTTATCCAAAGCGACTTGGAGCTGTGATAGCCGCAAAAGGTGGCTCTACAAAGTATTGACTTTAGGGAGGTGAATAGTTATGCACATTGACTTTTTCTGTTATTTTGTCCTATTTCTGGTTTGCTTAACAATAAAAAAGAAAAAAAAAACATCCTCAAAGTTGTGGGCATGTTCTGTAAAATGAAATGATTGTTGTTGTGAGGCAACAAAACACGAAAAATGACAGGGGGGGGGGGGGGTGAATATTTTTGCAATCTAATTAACTCTTGTGAATCACAGAGAGTTCAAAGGGAGAAACCATTGTTTCCACAGAAGTGGTATACATGCTTTTACCGCATTCAAAGGGTATACAGTTGGAGAGATTTTGTATTTCTTGATAGGCCTATCTGAAAGGTGTAAGACGCAGGTGGCCAGTTTATCATTCATGTCTAGAGATGTGAGTTGTTTAATGACCTCCGCAACTTCACACCATAAAATTTGCACTCTTGGACATTGCCAAAAGACCTGAAACATGAAACAGATGCTGCACCCTACCCACAGGGTTGATCGAAATTAGGATAGCAATACCAAGTTTCAAAGAATTGTTTCATGTGTCCATATTTTTCAGAGTGTCTGTTTTTTCAATCAAAAGGAGTCTGAATGTTGTTGTCTTCAGTTCCTCTGTAGTGAGATAGTTAGTTTGGATCCATCTAATCAGTATGGATGTTTTTTTTGCTCCCAACAGGCAATATATCTCCTATTTATTTAGTGCCTTTTGTGTTTTCTCATTTAGTTTTTAGGAACAATGTAGTATACAGGTGGATGGGCATAGGGGCCTTGTATCAGCCTTAACTTCATGACCACCCACCTAATATTGAGTAGGTCCTCCTTTTGCCACCTAAACAGCCTCTTTGCCCCAGAACAGTACTACTGCATAAACACCAATAGACCTCTGAAGATATGTTGTGGTATCTGGCACCAAGTTGTCCATAGCAGACCCTTTCACTCCTGTAAGTTGAGAGTTAGAGCCTCCATGGATTTGACTTGCTTTTCCAGCATCCCAAAGATGCTCAGTTGGGTTGAGAGCTGGAGCATTTGGAGGCCAAATCAATACCTCAAATTCATTGCGTTCCTCAAACTATTCTTGAAATCTTTTTGCAGTGTGACAGGGCACAATACTGTTTCCATGCTGGGGTGTACTTGGTCAGCAGCAATGTTTAGGTAGGTGGTATGTTTCAAGTAAATTCCACATAAATGGCAGGACCCAAGGTTTCCCAGCAGAACATTGCCCAAAGCATCACACAGCTTCCACTGACTTGCCTTCTTCTCATACTGCATTCTGGTGCCATCTCTTTTCCAGGTTACACACATGATATAAAAGAAAACTTTATTTTTTCAGACCAGGCTAATTTCTTCCATTGCTTTGTGGTCTAGTTCTGATGCTTACAGGCCCATTGTAACCGTTTTTGGCTGTGGACATAGATCAGCATGGGCACCCTGACCAGCTATAGCTATGCAGCCCCATAGACAACAAGCTGCCATGCCCATTTTTTGTGCTTTCAACACATCAACTGCATGGACAACATTTTCTCTTGCTGCCTAACATGTGCCACTGACTTTCAGATGCCATTCCAATGAGATAATTAATGTTATTTACTTAATCTATCAGTGTTCATAAAGTCATGGCTAATCATTGTATATGACAATTCGTCAGAATGTCTGTATAGGTGGACATAGCCAATTGAACAAAACAAAAGTGCATTACCCCTTTAAAATTGACATTTTCAGTAACTTTACAAGTAAGCAATAACAAATTCCTAATATATTACAATATATAGCACATTAGGTGTACTGTATATTTAAAACAATGCTCTACTATTTTAGTCATATAGGTCAGCCAATAGGAACAATGTAGACAATTTAGGAAGGACCCCCCTTCTCTGCCGTGGTGAACATAGAGGACTCAGTGTGTCATGTGACCACAGATTTAGCTAAATTAAAGGAGCTTTTATTTTAGCAACATAGTGATTTGTTATAGGGTTGCGGGTGGTGGAGGGTTAATGCCTGGATTTTGGATTTTACATAGAATATATCCTAGGTCCTTTTTAATCAGAGCTCTTTTAACCAGACAACCCTTTAGGTATGCAAGAACAATAAAAAGCAAATTGTCAGCCAGAAGCATAACAATTATAAGATTCAAGCAGAGGCTTGATGGATTTAAATCATAACAGGCTACATCTTTTTTTCTAGCTCTTAAGACTTAAGAAGTATTTCATACCTGATATACTGTTACTGTGCTTACTGTAAACCTGAACTTTTTTAGGCTTGGCACATATAACAGACAGATCTGTAAAAGATGTTCACTCAATCTATATTAATGGATTCTAAACTACAATCTAATCTACAATCTGATTTAGTGACATCAGTACAGTTTGAATAAAGCAGAAAGATTATCCCCATAGGTGTGCACAGTTTATTGCATTAGGGTGTGCCCCTCAAAGCTCAAACATATACACTATATTGTCAAATGTATTGGGACTCTTGCCTTTACACGCACATGAACTTTAATGGCATCCCATGTGACCATTCTTCCAAAAGTGCATTTGTGAGGTCAGACACTTATGTTGGATGAGAAGGCCTGGCTTGCAGTCTCCACTCTAATTCATCCCAAAGGTGTTCTATCAGGTTGAGGTCAGGGTCTCTGTGCAGGCCAGTGAAGTTCCTCCACCCCAAACTTGCTCATCCATGTCTTTATGGACCATGCTTTGTGCACTGGTCCACAGCCTTGTGGACAGCCTTCCCAGAAGAGTTTAGAGGTGGCCCACTCTTTGCAGTTATAACAGTTTAAACTCTTTTGCGCTCACCAGATGAAACACCCTCAAAGGGTTAGCCGAGCCTTCACAGTATAAGCCACTGTGTTGCTGTTTGGACTCTGCTACTGATGTGCTGGGGGAATGTTCACCCTTCACTTCCAAGTGTACTCCATGGTTAGATACATAAAGGAGGAGATAAAAGTATATCCATAGTGCAAAACCGTTTTATAACCTCTTTATTTCATTATAAAAGAAAATTACTCACAAACAGTTAAAATTCAATCGTGTGTGTGTAACAGCTCCGCCGGCCGCTGCTGTTGTTGACAGTGTATAGGTGCACGTCCTTGGCCACGCCCTACGTGTTTCGTCAGAGTGACGTCTTCTGGAGCATTTATTCGTATAAATGGTTAATATTGCGCTAGAACCTATATGTCCGTTCCACCGTGATAAAGAAATATCCACATATAATCAATTGTCCATATAAGTCTAATTACAGCAAAATACTGTAATAAAAGAAAAAACTTAAACCATGATCATAAAAAAACAAAAATGAGAACATGAAATAATGAAAAAAGTGCAGACAGAAAGTCACCACAACCTCAGTGTGAACTGCCTGCTCGCCTTCCAGAAGTTTTCAGACAAAAAAGTTCTTATGGTGGTCAGCCTCTGTGTGTTCCAAACCTGGGACACAGTGCATGCAGTTCTCCTTGATGTTTCCAAAAACAATCCAGCCTCTCCAGCATAAGTTGATTCTCAAAGCAATTAACATAACATCATTGCGCAAGATTGCTAATACACTGACTGCCTCCACTTTCCTCCTCACTGCACATCCAGCGTGTTCAGCAAAACAAACACTCGGATGTCACCGGCTCCTCCCAGCGCATTGCATCACAGGTCACATGACTTTCTCAAAGTAAGCTTTTAGTTTTATGCCCCCTACACACGATAAGAAATTCCAGCAGAAAAAACTTGCTTGCATACACACGGTCACACAAAAGTTCTCTGAACTTTCGACTGTCAAGAACGCGGTAACGTACAACTCTACGACGAGCCGAGAAAATGAAGTTCAATGCTTCTGAGCATGTGTCGAATTGTTTCTGAGCACTTGTGAATTTTTCGGATAGGAACTTTTTACGACCGAAAAATAGAGAACCTGCTCTCAATGGAGAGCAGGTTCTCTATTGAGCATGGAGCATACACACGGCTGGAATATCTGACCAAAATCTCACATCCGACTTTTGCTGGCAGAATTTCTGATCGTGTGTATGGGGCATAAGAAGTGTAACACAACTTTTTCTCTTCATTTTGGATAGAGTAAGGGAGGGTTTTTGCCATAGGGGAGATTTCCCTTCACTTCCTGTCCCATAGCCAAAACAGGAAGTGGGAGGAAATCCCTCAAAAGTGAGTGAATTCTGGTATGTCACCAAGGTTACCAGAACTAGTGTTCCCATTGGAAGCTCACCCTTCTATTACAGTTCTTGTGCCAACACAATTTTTTTACTACTTTCACTTTCAGTAATAAAGGTAAACACGATAGAGAGAAAATCTCCCTAACGGGGACACAGGCAGCAATGAAAACATGACAGGTGCTCTAATTCCTCTCTATTCTATCCAAAACGAAAAAAAAAGTTTTGCCTTTAGTTACACTCTAAAATGCTGTTCACAAGAACTACACACATAATCCCACAGATAGAAACTGCTCATCTCTACCAAAATGTGTGCAATCAGATTTTATTTAATATTACACAAGCTATAGATGTAAAACTTAACTGAATGATATTTAGTTTATTCAAGAATACTGTAAAATAAATGTTAGCTATGTTTTAAAGTATAATTCCTATATTTTACCTAATTTATCCTTTGTTGTGTATCAGCACTGCTGTAAACTCAAGAGAGGCCATGGGACTTGGCTAAAGCTTGTGCATTTCTAAAAATTACCCCATTAAAGAGAAACTTCTCCCATGTTTTTCTCCCACTTGCCTACATTGCTGTGTTTTGCTCAAAGCACATACTCACTTGCACCACAAATCCAACCTTGTTCCACTGCAATTGTCTGTACGGATGCCACACAGCAGGTCCCACGCCACCATCTTGGTCCACTTTGGCTGGCTGCCTCTTCTGGGTGTAGGCACCCAGCTCTAATGAAGCACTAGTCCCCCTCCAAACTGGCTTCCTGACTGCCCCTGGCCCGTGGCACAACCATCACCGAGTGAGCTCTTTCTCTGATTATTGTAGCTCTGAGCTCAATTACCAAACATGGGGAGTCTTCCTTTCTTTTCCCCTCCCGTTTTTTCCAATATGGAAGCTTTTTTATACTTTTTTTTATTATTATATATTATTTATCTTATTAGTTTTAAGGTTTTTACAATATTTTAATTTACTCATTTTGTATTATTGTCATTCTTTGCACCCCTACATATTCATTCATCACATAATATACAAAGGAATCATGGCCTTCTTTGCACCCCTACATATTCATTCATCACATAATATATAGAGGAATTATGGCCGACAGAACCCCATAGGAGGCGTATTACCATATATTCCCTGGGAGGTGCAATTTTACAAATCCCCAGTAGAGGGAGTCAATCTGTAAAGCACCCTAATTATGGTATGCTCAAAGTATTTTAGATACTTCATATTTGTACATCAGATGGGATTAGGAAGTTATTTAGATATCTGTGTTTTAATCGTTATCCTTTTTATAAATCAATGTGATTATGCATAACTGGGTCTATGCGGTATATACGGATGGACAAGTTACAGTTGAGGCCAAGCTCTCACCTAAATTTTGTCCCTGTTCTCCATTTTGGAGAAGCTAAACCAATAGAATTCGTTCTCCCATTATAAATGCAAACCGGATATGGTGTTTCGTCACTTCCTGAAGATGCCAAGTATGGTGAAACGTACGTTGGAGCAGGGATTCGTCTCTTCCGGATTCCAATGTGACCCTTACCAAAGCCCAGTATTGAGAATGAGGCGAGGAGCGCACGCCAGTGGTAAACTGACAGGCTACATCCACACAGGCACTGATACATGTGAGTGCAATATTTTTTATGCTTGATTTTAGACATCAATAAACCTACTACACTATACAGATCTTCATTGTGTATTTGGTGGAGTACACTTTTACTTTCCAGCTGAAACCTGAGGGATTATTGGAGCGGAATGGTGAGAGCTCAGGAACCTATCTGGTTTCCTAAAAGCTCTATTTGACCTCATGTAACAAGGGGTCAAACACCTCTTGTGAGTTGCAATCTACCCATTGAGCACCCGTGGTGAAGCTATCAGAAGATATATGCATCTAAAAGCATTTTATACAAGTGCTGTTGGGCACAGTCAAATTGAATTATATTTTGCATTTATTGTGTTATTATGACTTTTGTATGCAGTTGTTTTTGCTTATTGGATTGTGTCTTAGCCCTTGTACACACGGTTGGACATTCTGACAACCAAATCCGTTGGATTTTGTCAGACGGATTTTGTCCGAAACTGTTGCATACACACAGCCGGACAAAGTTGTCGGAAAATCTGATTGTACATAATGTGATGACGTTATTTCGTTACAACAGGACTACGTTCAGGCTAGTAGCCAATAGCTTTGGTCTAGGAATTTGATCTGAGCATGCGTGGCACTTTGTCCATCGGAGTAGGCTACACATGATCGGAGTTTGTCCGATTAGATACTATTTTTCAGCTCTGAGCTCAGTGTTTGAAAGCTCGCTCCTGTGATGGTGGCGGTGAGCAGTAGTGACTAGGCCTTTCCTAGCAAGAACCTGGTAATATTCCAGTAAGACTTCAGGCTACATTTTTTTATTTGCATAGTCAGCTTTTAAGGTAAAGATGAACTCACCCTTAAAAAAAAAAAAAGATCACAGAGTGACCCACCCTCTGTGCACACTAGGGGGCTGGCTTACTAAAGTTAGAGAGTGCAAAATCTGGTGCAGCTGTGCATAGAAATTAGCTTCCAGGATTTTTGTCATAGCTTAATTGAACAAGCTAAAGTTAAGAGTTGGTTGGCTAGCATGCACAGCTGCACCCCTTTGGGGTCGATTTTTAAAATATGCTCGAGGCACTACTAAGCCCTGTATTTTGTCTAACATAGTGGCTGGAATGCAGTATTTTCCTGGAATACCTGAATCAGGAAAATATCACATTATGGCCACTAGATGGAACTGATGATCATAGAAAGTAAACATATTATATAAAATACAGAGATTATTTTTGATGGCTGTTTGAATGCTTGTGACATTCATACAGGGCATTTTTTTATAAACAGACCTGTATGCTTTTTCTATGAAGGGTTTGTTATACTTTAACAGTATCTTTTTTCCATGAAAGGAAGTATGCAGCATTATAAGCTATGTAATTATACAAGCTTCCCTGTTTGAACACAAGATAAGGCAGGTTACTATAAAAAAAAACAACAACATTTTTAGGATAAATACAGCAAATCACAAATAAGAATCCAAGGACATTGTACCATTAATGGAAATCTAATTTGCAATGTATCCTAAAGGGCAGACCATAAACAGAACTATCTTGACATTATATTAACAAAAATGAAAACACAAATTAAAGTAATTTAATCTTCCAAAATTGTTCTTTCAAAGGTCTGCACCTTAAAATCTTTGCTAGACATTTCAGAATCATTTTTGAAGCTCGCTGTTCTCTTTTTATAAAGTCATGTCCTTTGCTGTCACTTTGGCTTATGAAAAAAAAGTAATGAAGCATTGACAATTCCTCTGTTCTTGCTATTAACTGAGAAATAACTGACCCGCGTTTGCAAAGTTAACCCCTCACGAATACTTTAAGAGTAGTGATGGCCGAACGGTTCGCCCGGCGGTCGTTTCGCGGCGAATTTCCGACATTCGCGGTCCGCACGTTCGAACGCCTTTTTCCGTCGTTCGCCGCGGCGGACTTACGTGTTTAATGTATACAAGAACTTTAACCTTTGGTGACACGTTTATCATGTGATACAGGACAGCCAATTGAGACATGACAGCACATGGACACTTGTACATTCCCCCTAACCTATAAATACACCCGATCCGGTGGCCATTTTACATTCTTTCTTCTGTTAAGATAGGGACAGGTTCCTGTGTGGAGTAGGGAGAGATAAACCACTAGCTATTTGGTACACAAAAGTTCTTTTCAGGACTGGTATAGGTGTTAGGTGTTGATAGGTTTGCTGTGCTGCTGATTCTTGCAGCAGCCTGAGTGTCTTTTGTTAGTTTAGAGAAAGGGAAAGGACGGTGTATGCTACAGGGACAGCCAGATTAGTCTTTCATCATCATCATCATCATCATCATCATTAGCTGTTACTATCAAGGTCCACAAAAGAGCTGTTCCAGTAACCACTAATCGTTCTCTTTTTTTGCCAATTTGTATAGGGACAGGAAGGAAGCAGTGTTGTCAGGCAGTGAGGGTAATTTTAAAGACTTGCTGTTATTATTAGTTCCACAAAGGTTCTTTTCAGGACTGGTATCAGTGGTACAGTAATAGGCTTGTACATGTATAATATTCTTTCTTCCAAATATAGAAAGGATATTATACTTGACTGCTGCCCTTCTGCTGCAGTCTGCTAAACATTCACAACTCACTTGTTCCACAAAAGTTCTTATAAGGACTGGTAACTTGGTATAGGGTGCTACGGTACATAGGCTTGAGTGCGGTACAGTCTGCTGTTCTGTAAGGACCGCTATCGGTCCACAATAGATAGGGTTGACGTGCACCACTGCTGACCGCTCACCTATACTGCAGCAGTCCTTCAGCGGTATAGGGACTGACGTACAGTCTGCTAATCACTAACACACAACCTGCTTGTTCCACAAAAGTTCTTATAAGGACTGGTAACTTGGTATAGGGTGCTACGGTACATAGGCTTGAGTGCGGTACAGTCTGCTGTTCTGTAAGGACCGCTATCGGTCCACAATAGATAGGGTTGACGTGCACCACTGCTGACCGCTGCCCTATACTGCAGCAGTCCTTCAGCGGTATAGGGACTGACGTACAGTCTGCTAAACACTAATACACAACCTGCTTGGTCCACAAAAGTTCTTATAAGGACTGGTAACTTGGTATAGGGTGCTACGGTACATAGGCTTGAGTGCGGTACAGTCTGCTGTTCTGTAAGGACCGCTATCGGTCCACAATAGATAGGGTTGACGTGCACCACTGCTGACCGCTGCCCTATACTGCAGCAGTCCTTCAGCGGTATAGGGACTGACGTACAGTCTGCTAAACACTAATACACAACCTGCTTGGTCCACAAAAGTTCTTATAAGGACTGGTAACTTGGTATAGGGTGCTACGGTACATAGGCTTGAGTGCGGTACAGTCTGCTGTTCTGTAAGGACCGCTATCGGTCCACAATAGATAGGGTTGACGTGCACCACTGCTGACCGCTCACCTATACTGCAGCAGTCCTTCAGCGGTATAGGGACTGACGTACAGTCTGCTAATCACTAACACACAACCTGCTTGTTCCACAAAAGTTCTTATAAGGACTGGTAACTTGGTATAGGGTGCTACGGTACATAGGCTTGAGTGCGGTACAGTCTGCTGTTCTGTAAGGACCGCTATCGGTCCACAATAGATAGGGTTGACGTGCACCACTGCTGACCGCTGCCCTATACTGCAGCAGTCCTTCAGCGGTATAGGGACTGACGTACAGTCTGCTAAACACTAATACACAACCTGCTTGGTCCACAAAAGTTCTTATAAGGACTGGTAACTTGGTATAGGGTGCTACGGTACATAGGCTTGAGTGCGGTACAGTCTGCTGTTCTGTAAGGACCGCTATCGGTCCACAATAGATAGGGTTGACGTGCACCACTGCTGACCGCTCACCTATACTGCAGCAGTCCTTCAGCGGTATAGGGACTGACGTACAGTCTGCTAATCACTAACACACAACCTGCTTGTTCCACAAAAGTTCTTATAAGGACTGGTAACTTGGTATAGGGTGCTACGGTACATAGGCTTGAGTGCGGTACAGTCTGCTGTTCTGTAAGGACCGCTATCGGTCCACAATAGATAGGGTTGACGTGCACCACTGCTGACCGCTGCCCTATACTGCAGCAGTCCTTCAGCGGTATAGGGACTGACGTACAGTCTGCTAATCACTAACACACAACCTGCTTGTTCCACAAAAGTTCTTATAAGGACTGGTAACTTGGTATAGGGTGCTACGGTACATAGGCTTGAGTGCGGTACAGTCTGCTGTTCTGTAAGGACCGCTATCGGTCCACAATAGATAGGGTTGACGTGCACCACTGCTGACCGCTGCCCTATACTGCAGCAGTCCTTCAGCGGTATAGGGACTGACGTACAGTCTGCTAAACACTAATACACAACCTGCTTGGTCCACAAAAGTTCTTATAAGGACTGGTAACTTGGTATAGGGTGCTACGGTACATAGGCTTGAGTGCGGTACAGTCTGCTGTTCTGTAAGGACCGCTATCGGTCCACAATAGATAGGGTTGACGTGCACCACTGCTGACCGCTGCCCTATACTGCAGCAGTCCTTCAGCGGTATAGGGACTGACGTACAGTCTGCTAAACACTAATACACAACCTGCTTGGTCCACAAAAGTTCTTATAAGGACTGGTAACTTGGTATAGGGTGCTACGGTACATAGGCTTGAGTGCGGTACAGTCTGCTGTTCTGTAAGGACCGCTATCGGTCCACAATAGATAGGGTTGACGTGCACCACTGCTGACCGCTCACCTATACTGCAGCAGTCCTTCAGCGGTATAGGGACTGACGTACAGTCTGCTAATCACTAACACACAACCTGCTTGTTCCACAAAAGTTCTTATAAGGACTGGTAACTTGGTATAGGGTGCTACGGTACATAGGCTTGAGTGCGGTACAGTCTGCTGTTCTGTAAGGACCGCTATCGGTCCACAATAGATAGGGTTGACGTGCACCACTGCTGACCGCTGCCCTATACTGCAGCAGTCCTTCAGCGGTATAGGGACTGACGTACAGTCTGCTAAACACTAATACACAACCTGCTTGGTCCACAAAAGTTCTTATAAGGACTGGTAACTTGGTATAGGGTGCTACGGTACATAGGCTTGAGTGCGGTACAGTCTGCTGTTCTGTAAGGACCGCTATCGGTCCACAATAGATAGGGTTGACGTGCACCACTGCTGACCGCTCACCTATACTGCAGCAGTCCTTCAGCGGTATAGGGACTGACGTACAGTCTGCTAATCACTAACACACAACCTGCTTGTTCCACAAAAGTTCTTATAAGGACTGGTAACTTGGTATAGGGTGCTACGGTACATAGGCTTGAGTGCGGTACAGTCTGCTGTTCTGTAAGGACCGCTATCGGTCCACAATAGATAGGGTTGACGTGCACCACTGCTGACCGCTGCCCTATACTGCAGCAGTCCTTCAGCGGTATAGGGACTGACGTACAGTCTGCTAATCACTAACACACAACCTGCTTGTTCCACAAAAGTTCTTATAAGGACTGGTAACTTGGTATAGGGTGCTACGGTACATAGGCTTGAGTGCGGTACAGTCTGCTGTTCTGTAAGGACCGCTATCGGTCCACAATAGATAGGGTTGACGTGCACCACTGCTGACCGCTGCCCTATACTGCAGCAGTCCTTCAGCGGTATAGGGACTGACGTACAGTCTGCTAAACACTAATACACAACCTGCTTGGTCCACAAAAGTTCTTATAAGGACTGGTAACTTGGTATAGGGTGCTACGGTACATAGGCTTGAGTGCGGTACAGTCTGCTGTTCTGTAAGGACCGCTATCGGTCCACAATAGATAGGGTTGACGTGCACCACTGCTGACCGCTGCCCTATACTGCAGCAGTCCTTCAGCGGTATAGGGACTGACGTACAGTCTGCTAAACACTAATACACAACCTGCTTGGTCCACAAAAGTTCTTATAAGGACTGGTAACTTGGTATAGGGTGCTACGGTACATAGGCTTGAGTGCGGTACAGTCTGCTGTTCTGTAAGGACCGCTATCGGTCCACAATAGATAGGGTTGACGTGCACCACTGCTGACCGCTCACCTATACTGCAGCAGTCCTTCAGCGGTATAGGGACTGACGTACAGTCTGCTAATCACTAACACACAACCTGCTTGTTCCACAAAAGTTCTTATAAGGACTGGTAACTTGGTATAGGGTGCTACGGTACATAGGCTTGAGTGCGGTACAGTCTGCTGTTCTGTAAGGACCGCTATCGGTCCACAATAGATAGGGTTGACGTGCACCACTGCTGACCGCTGCCCTATACTGCAGCAGTCCTTCAGCGGTATAGGGACTGACGTACAGTCTGCTAAACACTAATACACAACCTGCTTGGTCCACAAAAGTTCTTATAAGGACTGGTAACTTGGTATAGGGTGCTACGGTACATAGGCTTGAGTGCGATACAGTCTGCTGTTCTGTAAGGACCGCTATCGGTCCACAATAGATAGGGTTGACGTGCACCACTGCTGACCGCTGCCCTATACTGCAGCAGTCCTTCAGCGGTATAGGGACTGACGTACAGTCTGCTAAACACTAATACACAACCTGCTTGGTCCACAAAAGTTCTTATAAGGACTGGTAACTTGGTATAGGGTGCTACGGTACATAGGCTTGAGTGCGGTACAGTCTGCTGTTCTGTAAGGACCGCTATCGGTCCACAATAGATAGGGTTGACGTGCACCACTGCTGACCGCTGCCCTATACTGCAGCAGTCCTTCAGCGGTATAGGGACTGACGTACAGTCTGCTAAACACTAATACACAACCTGCTTGGTCCACAAAAGTTCTTATAAGGACTGGTAACTTGGTATAGGGTGCTACGGTACATAGGCTTGAGTGCGGTACAGTCTGCTGTTCTGTAAGGACCGCTATAGGTCCACAATAGATAGGGTTGACGTGCACCACTGCTGACCGCTCACCTATACTGCAGCAGTCCTTCAGCGGTATAGGGACTAAGAGTTTTGTCACAGGGTCATTTAAAAAATGACATGCAGAGGAAGAGGCAGGCCCTTCCGCAGGGGTGGTAGGGGTAGGGCAGGAGCAACAGGCTTGAGCCAAAGTGGGAAGTTGCAGAAGGTGCGTTCAATTACTTTAAAGGATGCACCAGACTTGGTTGAGTGGCTCGCTCAGCCTTACTCTTCTGCACCCTCCTCATCCTCTCGATCTGCACCCTCTTCTTCACTCTCTGCTATGTGCACCCCCAAAGACACTACCACCAACAACACGACCACCACCACCACCACCACATACCTTCCGCTTGAGTCACTGGAATTATTTTCCGATCCATATCAAGAGGACATTTCTGATGCGCAGCCACTCTTGGTATTGGATCAGGAAGAGGAGGTAGCAACAAGCGCTACTCAGCAGTCTGACGCCAGTACCCAGATCAGCCCAAGGAGGAGGTTGGTCCCCGGTGTTGCTGCCTACTCTACTTATAGCGGTGGGGAAGGTGACGTTGATGATGACGTGTCTAGTGATGTCACGTGGGTGCCCACAAGAGAGGAAGAGGAGGGGAGTTCAGAGGGAGATATGGACCAGCAGATAGGGAGGAGAAGCAGCAATGACTTACATTGCACAGCAGGGACAAAGCAGACTGCAAATGTATCAGGAGCGAGTCATCGACCATGTACGGTCACATCTGGCGCTCCCAGGACACCGGCACATGGCTCCGCAGTGTGGGCTTTTTTTAACGTGTCCGCTGCTGACAATAGCGTTGCCATCTGCAATCTTTGCAGTCAACGCGTTAGTCGCGGTAAGCCCAATACTCACCTAGGGACGACCGCCTTAAGAAGGCACATGAGCAGCCATCACCGAGCCCAGTGGGAGCAACGGAACACACAAAGCCACACTGCAGGCTCTCACCGTCCAGCCTCGTCTTCTACTTCTCCTTCTCCTCTCTCCTCACAATTGTCCTCCACTCCACCTTCCATCACGCCAAGCTCACATTTTTCTGCAAAAAGGCAGGCTTCCGTGGGCCTAATGTTTGAGCGTAAAAAAATGATGACGCCGGATAACCCTCTTGCCCAACGGTTGGCGGCTGGCTTGTCAGAACTCATAGCCCGCCAACTACTGCCATATAAACTGGTGGACTCGGAGGCCTTTCGCAAATTTGTGGCCATTGGAACACCACAATGGAAGGTCCCAGGAAGGAAGTATTTCTCAGAGAAGGGCATCCCAGAGCTATATGGCCATGTTCAGCGGCAAGTGAATGTATCTCTGGCACACAGTGTCGGTGCCAAGATACATCTGACCACAGACACGTGGTCTAGCAAACACGGGCAGGGAAGGTATATCAGTTTTACTGCCCACTGGGTGAACCTTCTGACGGCCGTCAAGCATGTAACCCGTGGCACCCGTGTAGATTTGGTTTTACCGCCACGGATTGCATGCAGGCCTGACTCTTCTTCTCCTCCTCCTACTCCATCCTCCTCCCTCTCCTCCTCAGCTGCCTCCTCCTTTTCCGCTGCTAGCGTCTCTTCCACTGCACCGCCCAAGCTCCCCAGAACCTATTCCACATGCCAGGTGAGACGTTGCCATGCCGTGCTGCGTCTGTTGTGCCTGGAAGCAAAGAGCCACACTGGCCCGGCACTCCTTTCAGCTTTGCGTTCACAGGCAGATGAGTGGCTAACACCGCTCAATTTGACAGTTGGTAAAGTGGTGTGTGACAACGGTGCCAATCTGCTTAGCGCATTGAAACAGGGCAAAATCACGCACGTGCCGTGCATGGCACACGTCTTAAACTTGGTCGTGCAGCGATTCCTTGTCAAATACCCTGGGGTCCAGGACATCTTGCGGCAGGCAAGGAAAATCTCGGCCCATTTCAGAAGATCTTACACGGCCATGGCTCGCCTTGCTGACATTCAGCGGCGACACCATCTGCCGGTCAGACGTCTTATTTGCGATTGCCCGACGCGATGGAACTCAACCTTCTATATGCTTGATAGGCTGCTCCAGCAGAAACGTGCAGTTAACGTCTACCTGTATGAACTCTGCGAAAGAAACGGTTCTGGGGAGCTGGGTTTTTTTTCACCGCGCCAGTGGCTGCTCATGCGCGACACATGCAGACTTCTGCGGCCATTTGAGGAGATCACCAAACTGGTCAGTCGCAGCCATGGCGCCATCAGTGACATGGTACCTTATGCCTTCTTTCTGGAGCGTGCATTGCGTCGTGTCATTGATCAGGCTGTGGAGGAGCAGGAGCGGGAAGATGAGGAAGTCGCAATGCTGGATGAATTCCCAGGGGGGGCTACTCTATCTGAGACAAGTCAACAACAGGAGTCTGATGAGGAGTCAGAGGAGGATGGTGCCGGGGCGGATGAGCAGGAGCAAGAAGAGCATGCTTTAAACCTTTCTGGGATCCCTGTTGTGCGAGGATGGGGAGAGGAGAATGAAGAGGACGACATTATCCTGGATGATGAGCAGGAGCCAGGCCACCACACCGCTTCCACTTTAGTGCAAATGGGGGCCTTCATGCTCCAGTGTTTTAATAGGGACCCCCGTATAAAAAGCATGAGGGTCAAGGACCAGTACTGGGTGGCAACGTACTTAGACCCCCGGTACAAACACAAAATGGCGGAAATGTTACCGCCGTCGCAGAGGGCTGTCAGAATGCAGCACTTCCAGGCCTTGCTTCGAGAAATGCTGCATTCTGCTTTTGCGTGCGCTGGCAGAGGAGCAATTCCCACTCCCAGAGAAGGATTTGCGGGTACCAATCCAACAGCGCCTGCAAGAAGAGGCCGGTTTGAAGATGTGTTGGTGACTTCGGATATGAGGTCATTCTTTCAGCCGACCCATCGACAGGTGTCATCCGGATCCAGCATCAGGGAACGCCTAGACCGTCAGGTGTCCGACTACATTGGGTTAACGGCCGATGTGGACGCTCTGAGGAGTGATGAACCCCTAGACTACTGGGTGGGCAGGCTTGACCTCTGGCCAGAGCTTGCCCAATTTGCAATCGAACTGTTGGCTTGCCCCTCATCCAGTGTCCTGTCCGAAAGGACGTTCAGCGCAGCAGGGGGGATTGTGACCGATAAGCGTACTCGCCTAGCTCACCACAGTGTTAACTACCTCACATTTCTAAAAATGAATGAGGCATGGATCTCGGAGGAATTCAACACATGTGATCAGTAGACCATGTATATGTCTATAAACAATTTTTGGAATCAAGCACACAGACCTTCTTAATTCATTTGGCTCACTTCCCTGACCCAAAAAAGCACACCGTACTATATGCCCCTACCCTCCTCTTTGAAGAGGTTGAGCGGTGTCATATTTCTACTGGGGCTGCTTATTATGAGGGGTTCCCACCATCCCTGTGCTGTGCTGACTTCCTCCTGGGGGTTCTTATTATGAGGGGCTCCCACCATCCCTGTGCTGTGCTGACTTCCTCCTGGGGGTTCTTATTATGAGGGGATCACACCATCCCTGTGCTGTGCTGACTTCCTCCTGGGGCTGCTTACGGTGCTGCTGTCAGCGCTGTATGTCACGGAGCTGCTGTCAGCGCTGTATGTCACGGAGCTGCTGTCAGCGCTGTATGTCACGGAGCTGCTGTCAGCGCTGTATGTCACGGAGCTGCTGTCAGCGCTGTATGTCACGGAGCTGCTGTCAGCGCTGTATGTCACGGAGCTGCTGTCAGCGCTGTATGTCACGGAGCTGCTGTCAGCGCTGTATGTCACGGAGCTGCTGTCAGCGCTGTATGTCACGGTGCTGCTGTCAGCGCTGTATGTCACGGAGCTGCTGTCAGCGCTGTATGTCACGGAGCTGCTGTCAGCGCTGTATGTCACGGAGCTGCTGTCAGCGCTGTATGTCACGGAGCTGCTGTCAGCGCTGTATGTCACGGAGCTGCTGTCAGCGCTGTATGTCACGGAGCTGCTGTCAGTGCTGTATGTCACGGAGCTGCTGTCAGCGCTGTATGTCACGGAGCTGCTGTCAGCGCTGTATGTCACGGAGCTGCTGTCAGCGCTGTATGTCACGGTGCTGCTGTCAGCGCTGTATGTCACGGAGCTGCTGTCAGCGCTGTATGTCACGGAGCTGCTGTCAGCGCTGTATGTCACGGAGCTGCTGTCAGCGCTTTATGTCACGGAGCTGCTGTCAGCGCTGTATGTCACGGAGCTGCTGTCAGCGCTGTATGTCACGGTGCTGATGTCAGTGCTCTGTATTACGGTGCTGCTGTCAGTGCTCTGTATCTCCTGCACCCTCTTGTTTGCCTACCCTGGTCCCTGACCTTCCCTCTCCTCCATTGCCTTCATTAGCTCCATAGTCCTGAATTGTCAGAACAATTTCCCAAATAAAAAAAAAATGCTTGTAGTTATCGATCCCAAATTCACCTCATACATGTATTATGCTATTGTCCAGGTGGTGGGACTACGTGCTACCCCCTAATAATTACCCCGTGGCCGCAAATTCGACCTAAAGGTTTGCGAAATTCGCCTCCCATTGAAGTCAATGGAGCCCGCGGCGAACGGTCGTTTTCGCGAACGTTTGTGTCCGTTCGCGTTTCGCGTTCGCGAAACGTCCCGTCGGAAGTTCGTCCATCACTATTTAAGAGATCTGCTTCTCAATTTTGATGAATCATTGTTACTCCCATGATGATCCAAGCCACACACACCTAAATGGTGCTATACTTAGACCTATCCAACCACATCGTGGCTCAAGGATCTCCCATCCCTATCCCTTTCCTCCCATCCCACATCTTCCCCCTCCACCCCCTCTCTTCCCTCCTCATCATTATCTATCCTATTCCCTTCCCCACTCTCCTTTCACTCTTTGCTCTTCTTAGTCATTATTTCTGCTTCTTCCTTACTCTCTCACAGCATTACACTGCTGTTTACAATTGGTTGGATATTTGTTGACTCATGGGCCATTAGTCATCCCATCGTTAGTTTCTATTTTATTACTTTGGCCTTTGATCACGTTTCTTTTCCATATAGCCTCTGCTAGACGATCTCCTGCTGCTCATGTAGCTAGACACTACTTTATTATGCCCAACACTACTCAATGCATTATTCTTGATGTTTTATCAAGATCTAAACTATTATTCCCTTATTGATTGTACTAAAATTGCCTTTCATCTTGCCTATGTCCACCGCTTATCGGACCATTTGACATGCTACATGTGAAACATTGCACTTATCTCTGTTTATACATGTAAAAAATAGATTTTCTGATATGATACAATATTCAACAACAGTATAAAAAAAACTGGACCTTTTATCATTATAAGATGGTCTTTGTGTGCTGCCTCCAGCAATTATATGAGCAATGCAATTGAATTTTTGTTTATTTCCTAATCTGTTTCACAAGTGGTCACTGATATGCCTCCACCCTGTGGTCATTGTGTTAATTGCATTCACTTCCTGTAATCGTCTTTTGTGTGATGTAATTTCCTCCTTTCTCATTGTAACTTCCTGCAAGACATGTATATTGAGGCTGGGAGAGAAATATTATTTTAGAACTTTAAACACTGCTAATGCCAACATCTACTGCATCATATTGTTTGTCTTAAGTATTTTACCTGAGTACTGCTTGGACCTTGAAGAAGGGGACATACCCCGAAAGCTTGTCCTGAAAAATTGTATGTTAGAGCAAATAAAAATTTTCTTTGTCACAATTGCACTAATATGGCTACAATCACATTAAGTACCTGCAATAAAGATATTCATGGATGCCAAATAGTTGGTAACTTCAGCTCTCTGATGAAATCTGTCTCCAGTGATTGTATCTGCTGCATTCAGGCTAGTCATAGAAGTCTTAGGAAGTGATAGCTCATAAATACAACTGGAGTCAGAATACCACAGGTTTGATAAGTAGGAACAAGGTGCACAACAGATTCCGGGATATCAAAGTCCAGTGATAATAGACCCAGTATTATAAAATTCTATCCATGGGTAGGGTAATGAAGAAAAAATCTCCATCCACTAAGGGAAAGCTTCTTGTAAGGAGCAAAAGCAATCTCCAATGCATGTAGAATAAAAGGAGTAACAAAGAAGTGCCTCTAAGTGTAGATGTTAAAAATAAAATTTATTGGTAAGGATAATAGAATTGGCAACTCACATTTAAGTTGATAAAAGGAGGCATCCACCGGTGATAGATTATTATATGCCTTCTTTTATTGACTTAAATATGAGCTGCCATTGCTATTGTCCTTACAGTCAGAATACCACACCAGTCCAAAGATTTTGATAAGTATGAGGTGATAGGAGTGATCTGCTGCTGGCAGAAGAAAGAATTTCATTTGTTTCTGACCAATTCCAGAACTAATTGTATGAGGGGATTTACTAAAGGTTAATAGGATGTTCACTTTGCTAGGGAAGTTGCACTATACGGGGGAACCTTCCTAGGAGCTTAGTAAATGAGGTGACATTTTCCTGACTTTCATCATCTAAATATGCTATTGCATGCAGGTTGACACTGTGGTGGTCATGTACTCCATTCTTGTGAACAGTAAGTGCAGTGCTCAGAATAGATCGCAGGATAAACTGAAAAATTTATATATATATATATATATATATATATATATATATATATATACATACACATAAAGTGCATATAAATGGTCTAAGAAGAAGCTCAAACAACATATATATGCGGACAATGTGTATAAACACTAAAATATACCTGTATAATAGACCAAAAAATGAATGTACTATGTGACAATCAAAATATGAGTGAATGATGTCCAATAATGTGGAGGAAAAAAATATTTTAAAAATAAATTATAGTCCTTAGTGTTTGGACAGGTAAACAAAACAATAAATTGTAGATATTCAAAACGTGGTTCAAAATATCTGACACTTGAACTGGATAACTATGTGACAAAGGAAAACATTTTGATGATAAGTGATCCACCACCAGAGAGTCAAAAGGCTTACCAGAGCAATTGAACCCAAATGAGTGTACACCCAATGGGTCAATCAGGCTTGTAGGGCTACACACCCAGGGGAAACTGTTACAGATGACGTGACTTCCAACCAGAAGACCAACTCCAACAATGGACCTCAATAGGATAGATAATAGAGAGCCACATGGATAGTTGCTCCAATAGGACAAATTTATGAAAAGGAAGAAGAAGTAGGCAAATAGTGTAATCCCATTTACATCAGAAGTAATTTATTCAATAAAAAAATGAGGAAATACACTCACATTTTAGTAGATAAAAACGCGCTTAGGAATAAACCAGTGACTTCTGTAGAGCGTACAGATGCGTTTCATCTTAAAAGATATCATATGGGGAGCTCTTCTGCTGTAGGCACTGTACTTATATAATAAAAAGGTACCTGGGTAATGAGCCACAGTTTATTGGTGTCAATTGTGTGGATTAACATCCACTTCCTGAAACAGACTAAATGGTGACACAGCTTGCAGTCTCATTCTGAAAGGGCAGGAACTGGAAGTGAAATCACTCCCAGGAACAGACAGGAGGTTGTCACCGCATGTGTTCCAAGCCTCATTTTGGAGAGGCCAGAACAGGAAGCAACATCACCTTCAGGAACAAGCAAACCAGAGCTACTAAAATGCTCTCTTATGCCGCGGACACACGATCAAACAAGCGGCTGGAAAAGTCCTGCAAACTCAAGTCCCCCAGACAATCCCCCCGTGTGTAGCCTCCGGCATACTTTTTTGACCCGAAAGTACGGCGGACTTAGAATGCCGTGTTGCACTCCTATCTTCCCACCGGACTCCCATTTCGGCGGACAATCCGGCCGTGTGTATGCCAGTCCGCCGTACTTTTGAAATGAGCGGACTTTTCCCACCCGGAGAAAAGTCCGCTCATTTCGAGAGGGTCTCCAGGTAGGCGGAGCCCGCGAAGGAGACGTCGCTGGCCCCGCCGCCTGGTATGGACTTAAAGGGGAACCCCAACGGCGAAAAAAATTGGTGTGGGGGTCCCCCCAAGTCCACAACAGACCCTTGTCCGAACACGCTACCCGGCCGGCCAGGAAAGGGGGGGGGCGAGCGAGCGCCCCCCCCCTCCTGAGCCGTACCAGGCCGCATGCCCTCAACATGGGGGGTGCCTTGGGGAAGGGGGGGCCGCGCCCCCCCACCCCAAAGCACCTTGTCCCCATGTTTATGAGGACAAGGGCCTCTTCCCGACAACCCTGGCCGTTGGTTGTCGGGGTCTGCGGGCGGGGGGCTTATCGGAATCCGGCCCCCCACCCTATGTGAATGAGTATGGGGTACAATGTAACCCTACCCATTCACCTGTAAAATAAAAGTACAAAAAAAAACACAACACACGAGATAAAATACTTTATTGCACAGCTCCGGGGGTCTTCCGTCTTCGGGGGTCTTCTCGCCGGACTCCTCCGCTATCTTCTTATAGCTCTTTTGCTAGCGGAGGAGTCGGGCTTTCTTCCACACCACCGGCCTCTTCTTCCGACTTCGGGGGTCTTGTCCCCCTCTTCGGTTCTTCTGCCGGGCCACCGCGCCTTCTTATAGCTCTTTTACAGGCGGTGGCCCGGTCTTCTGTCGCCGCCGCCTTCCGTTCTTCTTCTTCTTCTTCTTCTCCAGGAGTTGTTGACTCGACGATCTCTCCGGCCGCAATGCCAGGGACGCGCTGCGCTGCCACTTATATAGGGACAAGGGGCGGTGTCACATGGGATTATGTCACATGGGTTGGTCACATGGGTTGATGTCACATGGCGACAGTCCCAGCATCCTCCGGGACTGTGACATCGTAAGGGGGAGGGGTCACCACGTGACACCAACCCATGTGACATAAACCCATGTGACATCGCCCCTTGTCCCTATATAAGTGGCAGCGCAGCGCGTCCCTGGCATTGCGGCCGGAGAGATCGTCGAGTCAACATCTCCTGGAGAAGAAGAAGAAGAAGAAGAACGGAAGGCGGCGGCGACAGAAGACCGGGCCACCGCCTGTAAAAGAGCTATAAGAAGGCGCGGTGGCCCGGCAGAAGAACCGAAGAGGGGGACAGGACCCCCGAAGTCGGAAGAAGAGGCTGGCGGCGAGGAAGAAAGCTGGACTCCTCCGCTAGCAAAAGAGCTACAAGAAGATAGCGGAGGAGTCTGGCGAGAATACCCCCGAAGACGGAAGACCCCCGGAGCTGTGCAATGAAGTATTTTATCTCGTGTGTTGTGGTTTTTTTTGTACTTTTATTTTACAGGTGAATGGGTAGGGGTACATTGTACCCCATACTCATTCACATAGGGTGGGGGGCCGGTATCCGGGGGCCCCCTTATTAAAGGGGGCTCCCGGATTCCGATAAGCCCCCACCCGCAGACCCTGACAACCAACGGCCAGGGTTGTCGGGAAGAGGCCCTTGTCCTCATCAACATGGAGACAAGGTGCTTTGGGGTGGAGGGGGCCCCCCCTTCCACAAGGCACCCCCCATGTTGAGGGCACGCGGCCTGGTACGGCTCAGGAGGGGGGCGCTTGCTCGTCCCCCCTTTCCTGGCCGGCCGGGTAGCGTGCTCGGACAAGGGTCTGTTGTGGACTTGGGGGGGACCCCCACGCCGATTTTTTTCGGCGTTGGGGTTCCCCTTTAAGTCCATACCAGGCGGCGGGGCCAGTGACGTCTCCTTCGCGGGCCCCGCCTACCTGGAGACGCGCTCGAAATAAGCGGACTTTCCTCCGCGTGTGTGGGCAAGTCCGTTCATTTCAAAAGTAGGGCGGATAGTACGGCGGACTTAGTACGCCGTATTAGTCCGCTGAAAAAGTGCCGTGTGTGGGCAAGTAGCCCGTTCGGAAAGTCCGACGGACAGTCTGGCGGGAAGTCCGCCAGACTAAGTACGTCGGACAGACGGCTACGTGTGTACGCGGCTTAAGCCTCACTGTGAAGAGGTTGGGAGAAGAAACAACATCACTAAATAAAAATAAACCTTATATTAAATGGAGAACATGAACCACAAACCGGAAATTACCTCACTAAAAAGATCAAAACCGAGTGCGGAGCAAGCCTCACTCATAAAAACCTGAGATGACATTGGCAAAAAATTACACCAATGACAAACAGGATAATATAAAAAGGTAAATAAAATGAAGGAATAATCTGACTAAACCCAAAAAAATGAAACATAATAAAATAAAAGAAAAACGACACTGTCTAAGGACAAACACGAAACCTTAGAATATGGATAAGTGGAAGTATTAAATAGAGTGACACCATGAGGGGGGGCCCATAACATGGGATCACCCAACAATACAACATTCCTAAAACAATGTACTCTAAAATTACATCATAATCAAAACAAAAAACAAACATATTAAATAAGCAACAAACACATAAAATGTATTCTAGAGAGAACTGAACATCCATTGCACCCAGAATTCAGAATAAATAAAATAAATAAAGAACATTAACCCTTATTATTGAAGGCGTTAATGTCCCACTCAATGTTTAAACCACGCGGCAAAAAAGACTGTAATTCATATATCCAGTACATTTCCAAACGTGAAACCCCTCTGGTCATGGCACCCCCTCTCCATGGAGGGAAGTATTTGTCAATGATAATAAACTCTGAACCCTGTGGGCTACAGTTATGGTTGTTTTCTATAATGTGTCGGCACATTATGCTTAGTATCTCCACTTTTGATCTTAGCAATATGTTCTCTGACCCTAGTGGTAAATGTGCGTATAGTCCTACCCATATACTGCTAGGCACAAGGGCAGGGGATCATATACACAACATATTTAGTAGTGCATGTACAGAAGGGTTTGATGGGATAAGTTAGAAGGCTGGCCGCAGGCTAGCCTGCATTTGTAGGAGGAGTTTGAGGGCTATATATATCCCTCCTCCTCCTCCATCAGGTGCTCGTTGGTTGTTTCTGGGATATGAGGAGGGGGGGTTGGCTCAGTTCACGTCACTTCCTCTGCCTGCATCTGTCATGGCGGCGTTCCTCTCTCTGGGCTCATGTCGGGCACTGGCTGGGAGTCCGCCCGCCCACCTTCCCACCGGGGGTACTCGGCCACTGGTCTGCTCCCCTCCGTGCGGATCCGGCTCCACGTGGGGGCTGCCCGCCCCCTCCTCCCGTTGTTCATGTTGGGGGAGGGGGGTGTTTGGCCGCTCGTCCGCTCCTCTCCTCTCCTCAGGCTGATCCGGTGCCATGAGGGAGCTGCCCGCCGGGGGGAGGGGGGGACGCGCTAGCCTGCCAGGTGGCTGCGGGGGAGCTGTTTCTCCTGCCAGCCTCCTTCTCCCGGTGTTCCGCTGGGGGGAGGGGGGAGGATGCGCTAGCCTGCCGGGGGGGGGGGGGTTGGTCCGCCTGGTGGCTGCGGGGGAGCAGTGTCTCCCGCCTGCCTCCTTTCTGCTGGGGGAGGTCGCGTTATGCTAATTCTGAAAGTGACAAGTGTCATGTTTGGCTTTGTGTCACATTGCCAAGCCTCCCCTTTGTCCCCTGCTTGTACCTCTCCCCAGTGGATCTTCATGTCATGTATCCCTTTGTCCCAGATATCTGTTAACACTGTGAACAAGGTGAGCTTTACTGCGTATTGTTTGGAGTTGCCCTGCCCCAGACTCCTCCTTTTTAGCTGGATGCAGTGCTACTCCTGTGCCATTCCATTGCTTAGACATCCATGAGCCGTCAACGGAGGGAACAGGTTTTTGCTGTTCCGTATTTTTCATAACTACTAAAACTGTTAGGAAACTCTCTGTCATTTGTAGCAGCATTAGGCTTCACCATCATTAACATTTCTCCAGAGAGTGCTGAGTACCCAATAGCCGCCCCCCCCCCCCCCCCGCCTGAGCTCCACGTGGCGGGTCTCCCCCCGCCTGAGCTCCACGTGGCGGGGTTCTCCCCCCGCCTGAACCCGGGGTCTCCCCCCGCCTGAGCTCCACGTGGCGGGGTTCTCCCCCCTGCCTGAGCTCCACGTGGCTGGGTTCTCCCCCCTGCCTGTGCTCCATGTGGCGGGGTTCTCCCCCCTGCCTGGGCTCCACGTGGCGGGGTTCTCCCCCCTGCCTGAGCTCCTCGTGGCGGGTTCTCCCCCCTGCCTGAGCTCCACGTGGCGGGGTTCTCCCCCCTGCCTGAGCTCCACGTGGCGGGGTTCTCCCCCTGCCTGAGCTCCACGTGGCGGGGTTCTCCCCCCTGCCTGAGCTCCACGTGGCGGGGTTCTCCCCCCTGCCTGAGCTCCACGTGGCGGGGTTCTCCCCCCTGCCTGAGCTCCACGTGGCGGGGCTCTCCCCCCTGCCTGAGCTCCACGTGGCGGGGCTCTCCCCCCTGCCTGAGCTCCACGTGGCGGGGTTCTCCCCCCTGCCTGAGCTCCACGTGGCGGGGTTCTCCCCCCTGCCTGAGCTCCACATGGCGGGGTTCACCCCCCGCCTGGGCTCCACGTTCTATGTGCAATTTGCGTTCTTGGGCGATTTGCAGTCTTGTGCAGGTTGCGTTCTTGTGCTATTTATATTCTCGTGCCATTCTTGTTCTCGTGTTATTCCCGGTTTTCTCATGCAACTTTACGTTCTTGTGCATTTATGGTTTTCTCATGCGTTACGGTCTCATGCATTTGCGGTCTTATGCGATTACGGTCGCGGGTCATTCACGTTCTCTAAGCGTTCACGTTCTTAAGCCAGTACGTTCTCATAGTGGTTACGTCTTCATGCAGTTGCGTTTCCATGCATTTGCATTTTCATGCAGTTATGTTCTCGTTTTCATTTTTCGTTCTCATGCAGTTATGTTCTCGTTTCGGTTCATGTTCTCTTGAAGTCATGTTCTCGTTTCACTTCCGTTCTCATGTAGTTAGGTTCTCGTTTCGGTTACGGTTTCGTTAGTTTACGTTCTCGTTTCATTACGTTCTCATGCAGTTATGTTCTCGTTTCGGTTTATGTTCTCATGCACTCATGTTCTTGTTTCGGTTTATGTTCTCATGCAGTTATGTTCTCATTTCATTTTTACGTTCTCATGTAGTTAGGTTCTCGTTTCGTTTATGTTTTCGGTTCGTTTCACGTTCTCGTTTCGTTACGTTCTCATGCAGTTATGTTCTTGTTTCCTTTCACGTTCTCATGAAGTCATGTTCTCGTTTCATTTTGCGTTCTCATGTAGTTAGGTTCTCGTTTCGTTTTACGTCCTCGTTTTCGTTTTACGTTCTCGTTTCGTTACGTTCTCATGCAGTTATGTTCTTGTTTCATTTTACGTTCTCATGAAGTCATGTTCTCGTTTCGTTTTACGTTCTCATGCAGTTATGTTCTCGTTTCGTTTCACGTTCCCATTTAGTTTTACGTTCCCATTTAGTTTCACGTTCCCATTTAGTTTTACGTTCCCATTTAGTTTCACGTTCCCATTTCGTTTTACGTTCCCATTTAGTTTTACGTTCCCATTTCGTTTTACGTTCCCATTTCGTTTTACGTTCCCGTTTCGTTGTACGTTCTTATTTCGTTTTACGTTCTCATCCGATTTGTCGTTCTCATGCTTTGTTTTTCACGCACGTTTCATACTCGTTTTTTACGGTTTCACTTGCAATTGCCGTTCTCATGCAATTCACAGGTTATGCATGGCGTGGTCCGGTCGCTGTGCGGTCCAGGCGCTGCTTTGTCCAGGTAGAGCAGGTCCAGCCTGTAGTCCTGTCATAGTATGTGCTATCATAAGCAGTTCGTCAGCATAATCTGCGTTCATGTTTTAGCGTTTCTGTTCATTTTCTGTCATAGCGGTCATCTCCAGCATGTTCTGTCATAGCTTGACGGTGCCGTTCAGCCACGGCATTCACTATAGCCATTTCATCGTCCTTTCATGTCATCACGCTTTCAGTGTTCTTCGTACAGCTGGGTTAGTTAGCAGTGCCCACAGCTCATGATCTGTCACATCTACAGTTCCATATGGGTCGAGGTTTTATTTTCTATGATTGTTCACCGCAATCTCCTCGCTCATATACCATTCATCTTACGATGCATGTTCACTTCATTACGCTTATACATCCACCCGCCACGGTCTGTGGGTACTCTTGGCCTGGGGGGCTTTATGTTGCTACCTGTGTTTCTTTATGTTGCTACATTGCATTTCGTTCGTAGTTTTCCTGTCTTTGCATTTCGGTGAGTACTCACATCCAGGATCTGTCATGTCTACGTACCTTTACGGGCTGAAGTTTCATTTTTAATTGTTTGTTGTCCACAATCTTCTTGCCCGTATTACATATGTCATCCGATGCACGCTCATTTCTTTACACTTGTACGTCTACCCACCACGGTCTGTGGGTTCGCTAGCCCGAGGGTTGTTTTGCTACCTGTCTCTGTTGTTTTGTCATAGCTTTTCATTTGTGTCATTCCTGTGGTAGAATTTCTATCAGCTAGGGCTTACATCCAGGGTCTGTCACGTCTACGGACCCATACAGGCTGAGGTTTCGTTTTTAATTGATTGCCGTCCCACAATCTTCTCGCCTGTATACCATACGTCATACGTGCACATTCACTATTACACCTTTACTACTACCCACCACGGTCTGTGGGTACATCAGCCCTGAGTGTTCGTTTTTAATTGCCTGTGTTAGCGCCGCAGGTTGCTCGGGCTCACTCATTACATACACTAGTTTGTGTCATCATCAGGTTCACATTTCACGCGCTGTTGGTCTTGTCATTGCTGCACCACATCCTCATATTTGTTAGGTACGTAGGGGTGTTTCGTGTGTTGGTTTTCTGTTCTCTTTTCTATAGTTTGTGTTTCCTTAGTTCAGGGCATGCAGGGCGTTTCGGAAGTGGCCTTTTCTCTTTTATCCTCCACTGCTGCATAGGGGTTCAGTGCATGGTAGCACCCCATCATAGGGGTGGGATTATATCAAACCTATAGCTGAGTTATCGCTGGTGTCCCCCTTTCCCGGCCTTAGCTGGGGGGGGGGGGCAGGGCAGTACTTTAGGTGGTTATTCCCTATTTCTTCCCAACCTCTTCCATCCACCAGCGCAGTACATGTTTCACGGCATCATTTTTCAACTCAGATTCATGCGGTATTTTATGTGCTCTCATCGTCCGTGCTACATTGTTAGACAGTATGGAGGGGTCCTTAGCTCGCTTGGCTAATTCACTAGTGCCAGCTGTGACCCCCGTCTCCTGCTCTTCTCAGGGCGTCGGCAGGTGATGGGGTTATCTTCACTGTGGCATGTGGGACTGGGGGGCAAGCCTGGTCCTTAGGTGATCGGCCTGGCCTATGGTTCTTTTTTCAGAGTTCTCCGTGGACGCCTACCTAGGGGGGGAAGGTTCGCAGGTCATGTCTCTGGCTTTTGCTGCATATGGCCTCTGCTTTTTTGGCCTCATCTGCCTATACTGTCCAGTATCCTGCAGGTGACCAGCATTTCAGGCCCCCACAAACTCCTGTCATTCTGTCCTTTTTTGCAGCTCACCCTCTCAAGCTAGGTCATGGCGTATTCAGAGTTAGTCAGGGAAGCTCTTTTGGTACGGCTACTAGTGATCAGCCAGGATCCGTGGTGCATTAGATTCCTGTCTCCTGCCCATGGCGCGGTTGCCATTTAAGTGTGCTTGGCACTTTTACTTCACTTACGTTTCCCCATTAATTAGAATAGATGGTCACCAGGGGTTGGTGGTCTTACCATAACACGGTACAGTGTCGGTTCCAAGCACGGATCCTCCGCTGCATTATTCCCCTGGTCAGCTCTTTCTTCCTTTTGCCCCATGCGTCCTCTCACCATGTCAGTTCGTTCTCATGTCCAGGTTTCTTGCCAATCAAGCTCATATCCTTTACCCCTTTCTGGGTATTCATCTGTATCAGAGGTTACTTGGTAGGTCCCATCAGGACTGGTGGTTGTTGCTGGTCTTTAATTGCAGCTTCACATCACACCTACTTTGTGTCTCTTTTTGCCCTCTTTTTAGGCATACTGACCAGACTGGCCAAGGCACACCTCAGGTCTTAGTAGTTAGGACTATCGCATTTCAAGTGAAGACTCTGACTACAAGTTAGAAGGCTGGCCGCAGGCTAGCCTGCATTTGTAGGAGGAGTTTGAGGGCTATATATATCCCTCCTCCTCCTCCATCAGGTGCTCGTTGGTTGTTTCTGGGATCCCACCCACCCGTTCCCCCATTTTTCATTATTTCATTTACATTTCATACTTATTCATTCAGGGTATGCCCTCTTTTAGGCATACTGACCAGACTGGCCAAGGCACACCTCAGGTCTTAGTAGTTAGGACTATCGCATTTCAAGTGAAGACTCTGACTACAAACTCAGTCAGTAACATTAGATTTAAATTTGATGGTTCTCCATGCTTCCCCATGAACTTGTTGGGTGCCAAGTACTGGGTCACAAGGAAGGTCTACCCCACATGGCTTCTTCTGGGCTACATTAGGCACTTTGTTACAGGGTCACTTTATCACATACACAAGGTACCTCTGTTTTATGCTGTCTTCAAGGGGGACAAGGGACAAGGGTAAGGGCTGCCATGGGGGAATACTCTACCTTAAAGATGGCCTCTACTCTTAGAAATAAACATACACCATGGACACAGACACTGCACCTATTCTCCAGTTAACCCTTAGGTCCCTGTGACAATGTACACCTTCACTGTAACTTGGAGGGACACTCTGAACCAGTGTCCACTGCCACCTGTCCAGCGTTTTCTACTACTATTCCCAATAGCGCAGTGGACCCACTGTGCATTCTGAGTGGGCTTCACATGTGCATATAACTTTATTCTTGAACCTCTGTACCTCTGTACAGGATGGGAATCCCTGCAGTGCAATCTGCTCCTGCTGCTCTGGGATGCAGACTGCTGGTGGAAGGAGTGCCGACAGCATCTCCCTCACTGCTAGAGACCATTTTACCTATAACAGGTACATGCTATTGACAGCCTACTTGTTAAACCTTTGTTACTCAAGGTAACCACTAAGGATGGGCAAACGGTTTGGCCCAAGCATGAATTTGGGTCGAACAGTGGCTGTGGCGGGTCAAACCTTTGTTACTATTCCACAAATCCCACAAGAGGAGAGAGAGTAGGAGGAGGAGGATAATTCTGGCAGTTTCGGAGGCATTGAGGCAGATGAAGACATACGTCAAACAGTAAGAGATGGTTTTCCATCCGCAGAACCCTTGGAAGTAGTACGTGGCTGGGAGGAGGCAGTTGCAGCTACTCTAATCCTCAGTGACCCAGAGGAGTCTGCATCTCATGCCTCTGCAAATTTGCTGTGCATGGGCTGCCTCATGCTTCAAAGCCTGCAAAAGGACCCAAGAATATGTGTCGTAAAGGAAAAGATCACTATTGGTTGGCAACCCTCTTTGACCACCGTTATAAGGGTAAATTCCCAGAACTTATCACATCCCCACAGAGAGGGCAGAACATGAACTCTCTTGAGGACACCTTAAAGAGGAGTTTATCAAAAAAAAATTCTAACTCTGGTAGGTTACAGTGTTGTGGAAAACATAATTTTGAGGCTTCTGTTGGTCAAGAGAGGAGGGGTGGAGAAGGCAGCTGCCTAAGTGATGCATTTCTGAATTTTTTTAGTCCTTACCGCCCAGTAGGGATGAGCTTCGTGTTCGAGTCGAACGTACGTTCGACTCGAACATTGGCTGTTCGTCCGTTCGGCGAAATCCGAACACTTGGTCCGTTCGCGTCAAAATTCGCATGGCGCTCACGGCCCACAATGCACTGCGATGGCGCAGTGCATTGCTGGCTCATGATTGGCCAAGCATGCACTGTGACCCCGCATGCTTGGCCAATCGCAGCGCCAGCAGCGAGGAGAGCCATGATTGGCCACAGGCAGGACGCCTGTGGCCAATCATAGCTGAGGCTGTGTAGTGCACGCCCCACACTATATAAGGCCGCCATTGAGGCGGCCTCGTGTAGTGTGTTAGCATCTGAAGCAGTGGGTGTTCTGTGTACCTTCAACACAGTACACACCGATTGTTTTTGGCTGATTTCCTATCTTGCTGTTGTGTAGTGGTTATTGTCTGTGCCCTGACCGCAGTATACACCACTATATTCACTATTCATTTCACTATATTTATATATCTTTAATAATAGAGCTTGCAGTCAGTAGTGTTAGGAGATAGTGCGTGCTGTCTGCGTGCTCTGTACCCAGTACATACCGCTATAATCCACCTACATAGCTGTTCTCTATTTGAGCCCAATTGCCATCTGCAGGAGTTATTGGAAGTTGTGTGTGCCTCCAGCACAGCACAGTATACATTTGTATATACCCCTTTATCTCTGCTGTTTTCTGGTTATTGTCTGCGTGCCCTGACCGCAGTATACACCGCGATATTCACCTAACCTATATAGCTAGTGATCTATCGTTAATAATAGAGCTTGCAGTCAGTAGTGTTAGGAGATAGTGCGTGCTGTCTGCGTGCTCTGTACCCAGTACATACCGCTATAATCCACCTACATAGCTGTTCTCTATTTGAGCCCAATTGCCATCTGCAGGAGTTATTGGAAGTTGTGTGTGCCTCCAGCACAGCACAGTATACATCTGTATATACCCCTTTATCTCTGCTGTTTTCTGGTTATTGTCTGCGTGCCCTGACCGCAGTATACACCGCGATATTCACCTAACCTATATAGCTAGTGATCTATCGTTAATAATAGAGCTTGCAGTCAGTAGTGTTAGGAGATAGTGCGTGCTGTCTGCGTGCTCTGTACCCAGTACATACCGCTATAATCCACCTACATAGCTGTTCTCTATTTGAGCCCAATTGCCATCTGCAGGAGTTATTGGAAGTTGTGTGTGCCTCCAGCACAGCACAGTATATATCTGTATATACCCCTTTATCTCTGCTGTTTTCTGGTTACCATGTCTGGAAGGCCAGCAAGGAGAGGCAGACAGGTGCGAGCCGATAAAAGAGGGCAAGCAGGCTCTGTGTCTAGAGACAACAGTGCTGGTCGTGGACGCGGTGCATTGTCATCAGCACGTGGCCATGGGACATGCTTGTCCTTCTTTTCGGCAGCTGGACATGTTGAACCGCAACATGCCAACGACTTGGTAGAGTGGATGACCAAGCCCTCTTCATCCTCCTCATCCTCTCTCACCCAGTCTCAGGGTAGTCGCAAAGCAGCTGCCAACGCATCGTCTTCCCTCCTCTCAATGTCATCATCAGTGACTCCTTCCCTAGACCCACCACGTCCTCCTGAGGAGTCTCCTGAACTCTTTGAGCACAGTGTTGGGTACATGCTCCAGGAGGATGCCCAGTGTTTGGTGGGCTCTGATGATGACACTCAGCTAGAGGAAGGCAGTAGCGTGAGCGCAGAGAGAGGGGATGCTCAAGAAGGACAGCAATCTGGCAGTCATGTTCCACAAGCTGCAGCATACTGCCAGGTTTGCTACAGCGATGAAGAGGGAGGGGATGATGAGGGCACTGACTCCACGTGGGTGCCTGGAAGGAGGGAGGAGGAGGAGGCACATGTCCAATGAGGCAGGATGCCCTCCGGGGCCAGCTTAGGGGCAGCACACCGACTGAATCACACCGCAGAGCTCCGCCTGTGCAGAGCGCTGCCTCTGCGCGTTATTCTAAAAGTTCATTGGTGTGGGCCTTTTTTGAGACGAGTGCATCAGATCGCACCGCTGCTATTTGCAACATATGTCTCAAGCGTATCTCACGTGGCCAAAACATCAGCCGCTTGGGCACCACATGCTTGACCAGACATATGTTGACCTGCCATGCAGCTCGTTGGCAAGCGTACCTCAAAGACCCACACCAAAGAATAAAGCGGACCTCTCCTTGCTCCTCATCAGCTGGCATCTCCAACCCCACTAGACCTTCAGTCCTCTCTGAAACCTTCTCTGAGAGGAATGAAGGTGTAGAATTAGGTGTGTCACAGCCAAGTGCTTCCGGGAACTCTGCTAGCGGTACACCCACGTCCGATTATAGCAGGCAAATGTCCCTGCCCCAGCTGCTGGACCGGCGGAAGAAGTTTACTCCCAGCCATCCACATGCATAGCGGTTGAATGCTAGCTTGGCTAAATTGCTAGCACTTCAACTGCTGCCTTTTCAGTTGGTAGACTCGGCCCCCTTCCGTGAGTTTGTACAATGTGCGGTTCCTCAGTGGCAGGTCCCCAAACGCCACTTTTTCTCACGGAAGGCGATTCTGGCTCTCTACCGGCATGTGGAAGGCAATGTCCTTGCCTCACTGGACAGGGCGGTCAGCGGTAAGGTGCATATTACTGCTGACTCATGGTCCAGCAGGCATGGACAGGGACGTTACCTGTCTTTCACGGCCCATTGGGTCACTCTTCTGGCTGCTGGGAAGGATGCAGGACAAGGTGCAGTAGTGTTGGAGGTTGTTCCGCCACCACGCCTCCAAAATGCTACTATTGGTTGTGACACACCTCTCTCCTCCACCCCCTCCTCTTCTTCTTCCTCCATGGCCTCTTCCAGTGCTCTGTCCTCAGAACCAGCGGTGCTCCGTAGGCGTTGCAGGGGCTACGCAAGTACGCAGGCAAAACGATGCCATGCCGTGCTTGCGCTGGTTTGTTTGGGGGACAGGAGCCACACTGGGGCGAATGTTTTGTCAGCTCTGCAGGGGCAGGCCGAGAGGTGGTTGACGCCACGCCAGCTTAAGCCAGGAATGGTGGTTTGCGACAATGGCACCAACCTCCTCTCCGCCCTCCGACAGGGACAACTGACCCATGTGCCCTGTGTAGCTCACGTCCTTAACCTGGTGGTGCAGCGGTTCTTGGGCAGGTACCCCGGCTTACAGGATGGTCTGTGTGCATTTCTGCTGATCATTTAATGCCTGTGCTCGGCTGGCTGAGCTCCAAAAGGAGTTGAACCTGCCCAAGAACCGCCTTATATGTGACATGCCCACCAGATGGAACTCAACATTGGCCATGCTGCAGCGGCTGCACACGCAGCAGAGGGCCATCAATGAGTACCTGTGCGACTACGGCACCAGAACAGGGTCAGGGGAGCTTGGTTTTTTCTCACCACGCCAGTGGGGCATGATCAGGGATGCATGCACTGTCCTGTCACCGTTTGAGGAGGCCACAAGGATGGTGAGCAGTGACAGTGCATGCATCAGTGACACTGTACCTCTTGTCCACCTCTTGGAGCATACGCTGCATGGAATAATGGACAGGGCACTTGAGGCAGAACAGAGGCAGGAAGAGGAGGACTTCCTTGCCTCTCAAGGCCCCCTTTATCCAGACAGTGTTCCTGCTGTGCCACCCATCACACAGGAAGAGGATGAGGAGGAGGAAGAGGAGGAGGAGGATGATTGTTGCAGCATGGAGGTGGAGGCTGGCACTCAGCATCAGCAGCAGCAGCAGCAGCAGCAGCAGCAGCAGCAGTCTTATAGGGATGATTTACAGTCCCAAGAAACACGTGGACTTGTACGTGGCTGGTAGGAGGTAGCTGCGGATCATGTTGTCCTTAGTGACCCAGAGGACTCCGGACCGAATGCCTCAGCTAACCTACGCTGCATGGCCTCCCTGATCCTGCAAAGCCTGCGGAAGGATCCTCGTATTCTTCGGATCAAGGAGAGGGACCATTACTGGCTGGCCACTCTCCTTGATCCACGGTACAAGGGTAAGGTTGCCGACCTTATCTTGCCATCACAGAGGGAGCAGAGGATGAGACATCTCCGGGAGGCCTTGCAGAAAGCTCTGTGCAACGCGTTCCCAGAGACTGGGAGGTTACAAACTCCTGGTCCTGGACAACGTGTTGCTGAGGCATCGGTCAGAAGGAGCGGTGGAGAAGGTGGCCGTCTGACTGATGCTTTCAGACAATTTTTTAGTCCGCAGCCCCAAGGTATGATTGGTTCCAGCACCCATCGCCAGCGTCTGATTTACATGGTGCAGGAATACCTAGGGGCAAGGTCAGACTTGGACACCTTTCCCACCGAAAATCCTCTGGCTTACTGGGTCTTGAGGGTGGATCACTGGCCAGAGCTTGCACAGTATGCAATTGAGCTACTGGCCTGTCCTGCATCCAGCGTTCTTTCGGAACGCACCTTCAGTGCTGCTGGTGGCTTTGTTACCGATCACAGGGTGCGCCTGTCCACCGAATCAGTTGATCGACTGACCTTCATCAAGATGAATCAGTCTTGGATCACCCACAGCTACCAAGCACCTGAAGCTGATGTAACCGAATAATTTTTTTTGAAATACCACATCCCTTCAAGACTGCCTATGCTGATGCTGAGTGACTGTCCTGTTATGTTGATTGTCTATCCTCTTCCTCCTCCGCTGATATGTTGGAAGAACATTTTTGGTTCTGGGTGATGCCAGCAGCCCAATTTTTCTGCCCCTGTTTAACAGGGGCGTTTAATTACAATTTTTGATGCAATGCTTTGCAGCAGGGCTAATTCCTGCAATAAAACTAGAGTATATGGGAGAGGTTGCAGTGTGGTGGCACCAGCACCAGTGCCTAAGGCCCAATTTTTCTGCCCCTGTTTAACAGGGGCGTTTAATTACAATTTTTGATGCAATGCTTTGCAGCAGGGCTAATTCCTGCAATAAAACTAGAGTATATGGCAGAGGTTGCAGTGTGGTGGCACCAGCACCAGTGCCTAAGGCCCAATTTTTCTGCCCCTGTTTAACAGGGGCGTTTAAGTACAATTTTTGATGCAATGCTTTGCAGCAGGGCTAATTCCAGCAAAAAAACTAGAGTATATGGAAGAGGTTGCAGTGTGGTGGCACCAGCAGCAGTGCCTAAGGCCAAATTTTTCTGCCCCTGTTTAACAGGGACATGTAATTACAATTCTTGATATAATATTTCACAGGAGGGCCCCTTCCTGTGCCCGCCCAGAGTAACGGTGAGGACTTATAGTGTTGTGGCACCAGCACCACAACCACCAAAGGTAAATTTTTCTACCACTGTTCAACAATGGCATGTAATTACAATTCTTGATATAATCGTTCACAGCAGGGCGCTCCAGCGCCCACCAAGAGTCACTTTGAGGGCTTACAATGTTGTGGCAAAACCAACACCTTGTTCCGCCATTTCTGCAGAGCATATAGGGCAGGCCCCTACTTTCAAACATCCAACTTACAAATATCTCCTACTTGCAAACGCAAGGAGACAGCAGGAAGTGAGATGAAAAAAGATGGACGACAAAACTAATTATACAGGGGTGATAACCCTTCCCTATGTTTTCCAAAAAGCTTAAAAATAGTTTTTTTGACTGGAGCTACACTTTAAAAATGTACCAGTTGAAAATTACAAACAGATTCAACTTAACACAACAAACCTACACAGTCCCTGTCTTGTTTGCACCGCCTGTATACTGCTGTTCTGAGTATATAGGGCCTGGGGGCCACACGCATTTCCTTTTTTTAATATGGGTACAGGGTTCCCCTTAATATACGTACAAGACCCAAATAGGCTGGTAATGGGCAGGGAGGGCTACCCATGCCATTTTTCTGAATGATTTTCAACCATATTGCAGGAACCAGATATAACATTAAAACTGCAAGCAGTTTTAAATGGTGTTATTTCCGTTAAATGTCATTTTGTGCAGGGACTGTTCTAAACACGGGAAACACGTGGCACTTCACAGGCATACTACAGACACCCCCCAGGCACCATATTTAAAGGAATATTTCACTTTTTTTTTTCACTTTAATCGTCATTAAAATCAGTGCTCCCACAAAAACGGACGTTTTTAAAACTTTTTTTTGCATTGACCCATGTCCCCTGGGGCAGGAGCCAGGTCTCTAAACCCTTTTTAGGACAGTATCTTGCATATTAGCCGTTAAAATTAGCACTTTCCATTTCGAACGTTCGAGTCCCATAGACTTCAATGGGGTTCTAACGTTCAAAACGAATGTGGGGTCCGTTCGAAAGTTCTGGTGCGAACCGAACCGGGGGGTGTTTGGCTCATCCCTACCGCCCAGGGCTGTCAGCTTCCATATCCTATCAGCAGCATCTGCATCATATGGAGGACGATTATCTAGGGGCAACAACAGAGATGGAGAGCTTTCCAGTCAATGATCCACTGGCTTACTGGGTCATGAGGATAGACCAGAACTTGCCCAGTATGCTGTTGAGCTGCTGGGCTGCCCTGCATCCAGTGTGATTTCTAAAAGGGCATTTAGTGCTGCTGGAGGTTTTATTACTGATCATAGAAAGCATCTGTCCACAGACTCTGTGGATCATCTGACTTTTATCAAAATGAATCAGTCCTGGATTACCAGCAGATATGCAGCCCCTGATGCCGATGTCGTCGATTAACTGTTTTTGGGATATGGAATCTCTGCGGGACTTCTAGGCTGCTTAGTGTTGTGGCTGTGGGTGTTCATTTAATTTTCATGGGCACAGCTAACACACAAATACAATTTTTTACTCATCTGTTTGACAGGTGCATATAATTACAATTTTTGACAGCAAAGCCCATTCTTGCTTTCATCACGAGTACTTCTATAGAGTCATGGTGTGAAGGCACCACTGACACCCAAAGAACAATATTTCTGCACGTGTTTGGCAGGTGCATATCATTGCAATTTTTGACAGCAAGGTCAATTCTTGCTTTCATCAAGAGTACCTCTATAGGGTTATGATGTGAATGTGCCACGGACACCCAAAGAACAATTTTTCCACACCTGTTTGAGAGGTGCATATCACTGCAATTTTTGACAGCAAGGCCAATTCTTGCTTTCATCAAAATTACCTCTATAAGGTTACTGTGTGAAGGCGCCACTGACAACCGAAGAACAGTCTTTCCACACCTGTTTGATAGAGGCATATCATTGCAATTTTTGACAGCAAGGCCAATGCTTACTTCCAAGAGTACCTCTATAGGGTTACAGTGTGAAGTGCCACCAACACCCAAAGAACAATTTCTCTGTACCCATTACAGAAGCAGAAATCCAAAGTCTGTGGTAGAGAGACACCAGAATTTATCCAAAAAATCTCTAATCTTGTTCCCAGTGCATTACATTGTGGCCTCATCATACAGACTGGCTCCCCAAGCCGTTGCTTACAAAATAAAGAAAGCTTGCAGGGAAAATGTCATTTTTTAGGCTTTATAAATGCAATTATTGCTGCAGCAGCTTCTATACACAGTACAGATGTGCCACTTTACAGGTGGACTAAGGGGACCCCCAGGCACCATATTGAAAGAAATTTTTCATTTTTATTCTTTCACTTTAAGCATCAATAAATAAATCACTGCTCATTTAAAAATGATGTTTTTTTACAAACTTTTTTTTCATTGATACATGCCCCCTAGGGCAGTACCCACACCCCCATAACCATTGCATGCCCAATTACTTGCATATAAGCCTTCAAAATGGACACTTTATTTTTCACGTTTGGGTCCCATAGACTTCAATGGGGTTCCTTACTCGGTTCTGAACTTTCCCGATGTTCGAAAGTTCTTGTGCGAACCAAACAGGGGGTTGTTCGGCCCATCCCTAGAAAAGACTATTGCTGCTTAAACCCATCCAAATCACACAATTACTATTTACAGATACATTAAAGTGGGGAGGTTACATTAGAATCGGTGATGGGGTAGGGGGTTGATTCTATGCATTTCTTGGACCATTTAAATTTGTCTTATCTGGAGTTGGGGTTAAGCTTGTGTATTTCTATAAATACAGTATGTTTGTGATATTGAGTAGTGTCAGCCTAAACCCAGCTCGTTAGGGAGAAAGGATGAGACCTAAAAATAAGGATGCATATCTGTTTATCGTAAAGATTTTCTAGTATGGCAAGAACTGTTGAGAACAGTGTCTTTGAATGAAAGAACGGGGTGTAGCAGAATATATCTGTTACTGTGGGCAGCCACAATGAGTAAACAGAAAATCTCCAATTAACTTAGGTGTTTTTTAGTTACATCTGAATAGTAAATCATTGTGGCACTTGAAAAGTCACAGTCAGAAAAAAAAGCACCCACTCCCTGTGCATTCAGGGATGAAGGTCCAGAATGCAAAAGACCTGCTTGACTGCTGAGAAGCATAGGCTCATTTATGACCAACTAATAAACCAATAGTTTGCCCCCCAAAAAGACATGGAAGCTGATTAAGTTGGAAGTAAGGCAAGGCCAGAGCTTTATTGAACTTTGTAAAAGTAGCAACTTTCCAAATGAAACAACAACAATGCCAGTCACAGTTATACTTAGTTTACCCATATAACATAAACTCACAACGTCTAAGAGGCCTCTCTTTACTATTAGTGCCAGACAGGCATTAGACTGACCCCAGAATTTAACTTGAGGGCATAGTTTATAAAGCAACATCAATTGCTGGCAAAGTCAGAACCGCCAATAAAGCTGTGACAAAACGTGCGGGAGGGTGGGCAACTCTTGTGACAGCTGAATCTCCTCAAAGCAGTTGGACGTGTCCCAGCGTAGCCTTTTCCTATAGTTCAGGCTCCACCCAGTCACCTCAGATATTTGTAGCCAATCCTCAAGTTTCCTTTTAGGTTCACACCCACAGTGATTCCATGCTTCCAGCAGTCAAGGCTCCCTTTCCCTAAAGGAGGTTCCAGGGGCCTTCATTCCAGACCTTCTTCCCTGAACGCACAGGGCCCTAAGCACTGATGCCATTTGGTACAGTGTTCAGCCCAGTACAACCATAGTCTGCCATATATTTTGGAAGGCTGCCTTTAGTGAAGCTCGATGCTGCACTTGACCGTCCTGGGTGCACTAAGAGACCGGGAAGGATCCCTGCAGCTGAGTGGCCCCGTGTGCAAAGGGACTTAGTGTAAAGGGTTATGTGCATAACATTTTTTCTTGTTTTAGAACTGCTTTTCTCCACAAACAAGTCAATGGGAATGAAAAAACAGAAGGAAGCCATCTGCAGCTCAAATACACCAGTGAAAACACTCAAAACTCAGAAATTATCCTAAAAGCAAGTTGCATTTACACTTTCACACAAATCAGTGCAATTACACATTACATAGCATGCACACTTTTACAATCAAAAATCTATTCAATGAACATGTGTTTGCTTCAAACATCTAGTCATGTGAAAAGCAGTTTTATTCCAATTACTTTGCACATAAGTGAATGCTTGAAGTGAGCACAGGTTCATTCTACATCACTTCACACTTTAGTCAATCTGGCTTCAGTACCTTGTCATTTCATTACACTTCATCTAACTTCACATTTTAGTAAATCAGTCCCAGAGTCCATCATTTGTACATACTCCAGCTCTACTGACTGAACCTTCCCTCTTCATCATACAAGTATAATTGACAGCTGTGTTCACTTACTCATAAAAAAAAATCAAATACAGTAATATCCATCTTCTGTAGCTTATTATATAACTTGGTATATTCTGGATGGAGCAGCAGCTTTCATTGATAAAGTTAGTAAGACGGATACAAAATTGGAGTTTATGAAATGGGTTTAAAGTAGAGGTAAACCTAATCCCTAAAATCTTACAATATATAAAGCTTTAATATATAAATGCTGTTTAACTTTATGATTGTTATTGTAAAATGATAATACATTTTCTGAATCTGAATTTTTCTGATTCTGTTTCAAAAAGTTGTTTTTAATCTTTTGTACCTGCGAGTTAAAAAAAAAAAAATTATAATAATACTCAGTGATCCTAACATGATGATCATTTTGCAGTCACTTCCTGCTATGGGGTGACAACAGTTTCCCAACTGTGCTCCTTTGTTGTAACCCTGACACATGCGCTCCTGACAGGAGACTATCAGTGTCTGTGCTGAGACGATTTGCGCAGACTTGGTCCACCATTGTCACTATCAGGAAGCTGATGTGCAGCCTAAGCTGGAAGGAATGAGTATAGACAGGGAACGGTTAAAAGAGGCTGCATGGAATTGGCTGCACTGAAATGCATAAAAAGAAGAAAACTGTATTTTATGGAAAAAATAAAACAATAGCAATTGTTTAGCAAGTTAAATGTTAGTTTGGGTTTAGGTTTACTTTTGGAATTAAGTTATTGAGTGAAATCATTGTGCATGGATCACATACATTACATAAACAGGTTATGCTCCTTCCTTTCAAAGTAATTTAAATTAAAGTAAACGCCCATGCATCATTTCTACCTATAGGTAAGTCTATAATAAGGCTTACCTATAGGTACTGTAAATATCTCCTAAACATGCACTGTTTAGGAAATATTTTGTGTACATGCTTCCAGTTACATCAGCGACGCATGCGCTCTAAAGGAACGGCTACCCGGGCCATTCCTTCAGAGTCCTGTGCCGTAAACGGTGGCTCCCACGCGCATGTACGGGAGTGACATCATCACTGCTCCGGCCACTCACACAACTGGAGTCTGCGAACCCAGAAGGAAGATGGGTGCAGATGGAAGCCTTGTCAGTGGTGAAAGCTTGCTGCTGGAAGGCTTCCTTCTAAGGTAAGTTTCACATAATGTGCTGCATTCTAGCACAATATGGATTTACCTTGCAGGTTCCAGGAAAAAAAAATAACACAGCGCTGTAATTGGTCCAGGAACCCAAGAACTTGGACACAGGTACCAAGTGGTGTCTGAGGTCAAAGGTCTAGAAAGAGAAGGCAGGGTTGTTGTGCTGGTTGTAGAGCAGAGTGGACCTGCCAGGTATGGTGGCTGAGGAAATAAAGGAAGAACAGAATTTGGGAAGTTGCCTATAAGTATAAAACAGTAAGCAAACACATGAGCTCAGAAATGCATGAAAGGTTATAAAGTCTAGACAGTAAGGTCTGGATTTCATTAACCTCCCTGGCGGTATGATTCAGTCTAGAATAAGGTGCTGAAATCGGTACAATTATTTTGCATGGAAATCTGGCTTTTATTTTGTAGTCCTGTAATTCTTAGGAATAACGCTCTGAAATCTCTTCAAACCAGAGTCTAGCGGACATCCCGGGTATGATAAAGTTTATAATATAATAAAGAATAATAAAAATTATTCAATAATGTAATCAAATCCAAAAAAAAATGAAAAAGGGACATGTTTTGGTTGCTATGGACAATCTCCAAATTCCAAGCAGTAAAAAACAGTATTTATAATATAAAAGTGCATGCAGGGCATTGCACAAACCACTAGGGACAAAGGGGGTGTGTATTTTTTACTACAGCACTGTAATCTGTAAGATTACAGTGCTGTGTGTGTTTTGTGTGTTTTTACTTTTTTGAATTTGCCGCCGTGCTCCGCTCCCGTGCGTCGTAACGTCGCAGGGAACGGAGCTCGGCGGCATTCGGCACTGTGAATCGAGCGGAGGACAGCTCGATCACACAGCGCGGCGGACATCGCTGGATCCAGGGGACAAGGTGAGTAACTCTCCCTGTGTCCTCCCCTGCATCGAGCGGCGCAAACCCGAGTCTGGCTCGGGGTTACCGCTATTGTAATGAAAATCCCAACCCGAGCCAGACTCGGGATTACCGCTAGGGAGGTTAAGGTGTTGTGTTATGATTGTGTGAATTTCCTGTTTAAAGGATGGTAAATGTTTTTTTTTAATTTTGGCATGGGGTTCCCGTTAATATCCATACCAGACCTGAAGGGCCTTGTATGGAATTAGGGGGCACCCCCCACGCATTTGTGGGGGAATCCCATGCTGTTTTTATCAATGACTTTTGAGTGTATTGCCAGGACCGACAATTCATTATAGCTGCGAGTAGTTTTAAATTACTTTTTTCCCTTTAGAAATGTCATTTTGCTCTCAGACTGTTCTAAACACGGAAACATGCGCCATTTTACAGGCGTACTATAGACACTCCCTAGATATGAAATTTAAAGGAATATTACACTTTTATTGTTTCACTTTAAGCATTAATAAAATCACTGCTTCCAAAAAAACTTTAGTTTTTAAAACTTTTTTTGCATTGATACATGTCCCCTGGGGCAGGACCCAGGTCCCCAAACACTTTTTATGACAATAACTTGCACATTGACCTTTAAAATTAGCACTTTTGATTTCTCCCATAGACTTTTAAAGGGTGTTCCGCGGCTTTCGAATTTGCCGTGAACACCCCAAATTGTTCGCTATTCGGCAAACGGACAAACGGCCAATGTTCTAGTCAAACTCATGTTTGACCTGAACATAAAGCCCATCCCTAATTGGAGGCACCAGGCCATCTGTTGCAATACTAATCTTCTTAAGATCTGAATGGTTATGTTTCCTCCCTGATAATGTCCAGAATAATAATGACAGGGAGATAAAAACATTTCCTTCTGATGGTACACATTTTGAGCCTCATTCAGCTGCAAATTGGTATAGCCTGACCCTACCAATCAACCTAGGGATGGACAAAATCCATTTTTCCCTCCTTCCTTTGAGATTATACTTTGGTATCTAACCCTGACTCAGCCACCAAAATTAATCGGTCTAAATAATCTATGGTCACTTTACGCTAGATCTTTCCTCTTAGCAGGTGAGGTAACAACCCCAGAGGTGATTGGCAAAGGGGTTTGAGTCTGTCTCACATCCATACCTCTATAAGTTAAAAAGCATGAAAAATTAACATATTTCTATGTACTGCCTGCCCAGAGATATTAAATAATGAAAATAAGTGGCTTCTGTATACTAAGCTAAGAACTGATATTCCTAGAGAGATTTGTGCTTTGTGTTATCAGTATCTGCATAAGGTTGTTGTTAATCTGTATAAAATGGTTAGTGTGTCTTTGTGGGTGTGATTTCCTTGACATCTGGTGGCAGCAGTGGGATATTATAGTGTATTTTGTGTTTACAGTTGTTACCTGTGTCTGGATTAGGGGACTTGGGGTACTCAAGATAATTTGAAAGCAGGTAGGTCAGTTTCCGTGGGCTTGTGATGGATGGAGATTCCTTTTATATTGATTAGCCTTCCCTGCCCCTGTACCCTTGGTATCCCCCTCCATGACATTAACAAAGCCATTTTCAAATCTAATAGGCACGTGATAGGTATTGTCAAAAAAAGGGCATGGGGTGCTAAGCACTGCCCTCAGGGACATAGTACCAATGCAAACAAACATGGTACTCTTGGTTACACAAAAATTGTAACTAAATACACAACACGTTTGGCAAAGTACTTTGTTAAAAAAAAAAAAAAAAACATGTACCACAGTGTAAATCTATATTCAATCACATCATCTAGCAATGGAGATCCTGGTCAATTATGATGATGTCAGTCATGACCAAATTCAGTTAATTTGTATACGTTCCAAGTTACCACGCTGGAAAAAGTAAATTTGCAGTGTGATGAGAGTATGGGGACCCATCTGACTCCTGACCCATCTTAAGAGCGCTACATTAACATAGCCACCCTAGGAGCAGGAACAAATCCCCCAGAGACATGGCATCAGACGGAACCCTGCACATACAGACAGGCACCCCCGACATTCCCTAAACCCAATAGTGAATGGGGCAAGTATAAATAGGCTGACCGGTGCCAGTGCGTGCACATGTGTTTGTGTGCACACCAGCTCGCACACGCTCTCCCACTCCCCCAGGTACAGAATGGTATACGATGGGGCATATTGTGTCCCCATCACCTCCCCCTGTACCTGGAGGAAGTGGGAGCCAGCAGAAATGAACATATTTCTAGTGAAAATGTATGTTAATAATGCTAGAGAACAAAGGAATTATAGGAATGGAGATTTGTCTCTTTCTTGAAGGAAACCTGATATTAACTCTACAACCTTTTAGTGTGGTTTGAAGCTATAGCATGCCTCCACATCCACTGTAATCAGCCAGGCATTAATATGTACATATATGCCCTTGACAGCTTTAGGTATATCATGGGTATCCTGAATATAAGATAAAACATGTGGACGTAAACAATCGTCCACAACTTGGCTTGCCTTTTCTGTAAGGCACCCTATTCGTGAAACTATGGGGGATCCTGTAGGCTCAACTGTACTTTTATGTTTTTTTGGTAGAGCATAAATCATTGGCATTTTTGGGTGCTGTTCTCCATACCATTCATGATTATTTAGAACTTTCTATTCGAATACAGCTCCATAGATCAATATACTAAATCTAAATGTAAAATGATCTGGTGAACCGCTGCTGCCCTGATTGATTGGTAACCAATTAATAAATTGGGACAGAATCAAAGTGCAGTATAATGAACAACATGCAATACAATAAATGCCAAGTGATAGCAAACATCATTTAAATGTGTATAAAGTGGTATAGTCCAATTATGGCACCTTCAAAAACAGAAACATTAAAAAATGAAAAAAGACGTCAAATAGGATGAAGAATAGCTCAAGGTAAAGTCTCTATATTCTCCAGTCATGGATAGTGTCCAAAAAAACATTATGAGTCCACTGCAGTGCAGCACCCCAAATGTGATTCTGTCACCACTCTTACTACATCAAACTCACCAGAATGCCAGGCTGGTCAAATTATAAACCAGCACAAATGCCCAATTATTTCCAGCTACCAATGTATCCACTCCTCTCCCAAATCAGACTTCAATCTGCATCACCTCTCCTAAGCCACAGCGCTCAAAGCAGAAAAAATAAAAAGAAGGAAGGAGACTCCCATTGTGTGAATCGTAAAAACAGGCTTTTATTAAAATCACAAATATTGCACTCACATGTCATGAGTGTCCTCTACACATAGTTGGTGTGTGGATCAGCGCTGCTCACTTTAGATTCTGTCCAATGATTAGATAGAATTCTAAGATACATCCTGTTATATTCCTGGTGGTCCGTGACCACAACATTGCCCCTCTTATCACATTGATCATAAAGTTATGATTATTTTTCAACGTGTGAATCGCTTGATGTTGAGCTGAAGACAGATTCCCTGGGCCGTTCCCCTGATGTGCTAGACGTTCAATACCATGCAAAGATTTTAGTAAAAAGGCCCAAATACATTCATTCATTTATAATGAGGGGAACTTTTGTGACTTTTTTCATATGAGGGTGGGCAATGTTGTTGTGATGGACCGTGTTTCCTGTGAAATTATCTATATATTTATATATTTTATATTTAATACTCTCCTCCCATAAAGTAATAAGATAAGATCCTTCAGAGCTTGAAAGTCATTAAGGGAAAAATCTTTCCATAATTCTAAATCCTCTTTCGCCCATCGAGAAGGTATTTTTTCTTAAGTATGACTAAAGCGAAGGGTCAATTGCCATGCAAAGAGGTATATGCTTTAATAGCCTCAAAATGATTGAGATGATTGCCAGGTCAAAAGCTTAAACCTAATTACAAAATAGCTATTCATCATTCAATAGCTAATATATAGACAAATTGATCTATAATTCAACATGAGCTATACCCATTTTATCAGATCCTGACCTAAATTTGCCATCTTTTTGGTTGTTCTCATTTTGGGGTTTCTGTTAAAAGGACTAAACCCTGGGTTTTGTGGATTGTTCCTAAATTTAGTATATTGCTGGATTTTAGCTGCTGGCCATCCCCCTTCCCAATGCATTACCTCGGGAATTAGATAGAGCTGAATAAGATAGATTTATGGACAGCACCACAAATTGATTGAGAAAAAGTGTAGTGCTGTGAACCTTGATGTGAATCTTCAAAGTGCATAGGTGTGAGTGTGCTTTGAGTACCTTGTGGCTGGATTAAACCTTGGCCCAATCCCTTGTTATTGGATATCAAGTTAGTAGACAAAATAAAATGAACATCAGATCTTTTAACACAAGTGTTTTGCATTCTATACCTGCTACCTTTAAATGCCTCTAATCATGCATACCGTTGTCTGTTGCTAAGAAATAGCCATTTGCTGTGAGAAAAGAGAAATAGAAGAAAGATCATTGTCTAACTCAGTGCATTAATTTTTTAGATTTGTTTCCTTTAGCTTGTTTTGGATCCATATGGACAAGGTTTTTATAGTGTTATGTCCTTTTTTTAGGTCGGCTTGGTGCTATATGCCAGCAGGTTCCCATTGATTTTTTTATTCTTATTCATTATGATTTTCTTATTGTACTCTTAATAAATTCCTGCAATTCTGATTGTTTTTTTGGTAGCGTATTCAGAGCCATATTTTGAGAGGTTAATTGCCTAATCTGGTCACCAAGATTCATAATGATCCTTTAGTCGTAAGATCATTTGCAGGGAGCCATTTTGTAAATTAGTCTCCCATGCTAGCCTGAGTTTTGAAGTCACATTAAATAATAATAATAATCAAAAATATATGGCTAAAATGGGGGATATTTGAACACTATGTTCCCAGGGGACATATTTCTTGTCTAGATATTTTTCAAAACACCAGATATGCCAAAGCACATTTTTCAAGTTTTTTTTCAATTGGTATAATAAATATGTATCAAGATCAGGACCCCCAGATTTTGGGTCTGAGATGTCCTCCGGTACTTTAGAAATGAGTCCATCCCAGGCTACACCTCAGAAATCTGCCATTTCACCTCAAAAAACACAAGTAGAACACAATACTGGCACATAAATCATAACAGTCCTGAGATCAAAACCCCAATTTGAGAGATATTTCCATTGTGAAACCTTGGCTTATAAAAGGAAAGGTGTTTAACCACCAACACAGATAAATACTACAACACCAGGGATTAAGTATTTTTATCAACACAATCCCATAATGATAAACTTTGGCAAATATGTCATCCAGCAAGACAAAGAAAGAAAAAATATGGGGGGGTTTTCAAGGTTGATATATCTTTCAAAGGAAAATCCCTACATATATAGGTCAAAAAATAAACTTTATTAAGATTTTAACCACTATGCTTAGTGGCTATACTAAAGGTAAAAAAAAGCAGACAACTCTTTAGAAATCCATCCACAGCATGCATTTTCTTTGAATCAAAGGTTTATTCAAGGTAATCCCCCCCAGATCTAAAACTATAACTCTAGTGTATAACAGCCATATTTGTGGAAGTAGACGCGCTTTAACCTAGATCCAGGTATGACTTTTTGAAGACTACTAATCACATCCCTTTACTTTATGGGATTTTATATGGGAATGGCACTTTCCTGTCAGAAGGAAACTTTGATTTGTTTTCTTCCCATTGTGGTTTTTTTCTACTATTTTTTTTTGGGGGGGGAGGGGGTTGCTTTGCAGATGTACTGAATGGGCTGGATTATCTATAAGGGTTCTTCATCCACCCTAGACTAAATGTTTGAATAAAACTGTTGGGGTATGTTTGTATCTCAATTTAAAAAACATGAGCATGGGTCCCTTTTTTCTTATATAAGCATTGTCCTATGTAGTTGCCACTAGTAACAGATAATTCACCACCACCACCACCAATTCACCCTGCTGCCAGACTTCATATATCACTTGCAGAGACAATGAACAGTCTTTTGCTGGTTTTGTTTTTGTTGTTTTATTGGGGGGGGGGGGGGGGGGTACAACTTGGTTGGGGAAAAGGGTATATGGGATGCTCATAGGATCGTTTAATTGCTCACACTAGCACATAGTTAGAGCCAGAAGAGTTGATGTGCATTTTTACTGAGTAAGAATTTCCTCCTGCATCTCCATGCAGACTGTTGCTCCTCCTCTGCTTAACTCCTGCAGACTATTCCCTCCAAGAGTTCCCCATCCCTCACAGTGTAAAGGATGAGGACATAACTTTTGACCATGTAAGTGATGGTCCCAGAACTTCTTCTCCTCCTGCACAAAACTTATTTCCTCCTGCACAAAACTTCTTCATACTGAGGTAAAGTAATGTCAAATCTTCTTTGAAGAGGCAAGAAGGACCCACTCTGAATAGCTCCTTAAACAGGCCCTGGTTGCTCGCTGCTACTGGGCCTGAGGCCTGCAGTACCTCTCCCCAGAGGCCTAGTAGTTTAAAAGCATTGTTATGGATGGTGGACTACTGTTCCCAGCCAGCCCAACTTGCAAATCCTGTGCCCATAGGCCACATCGATTTGACACGGATTCCCACAGTCTCTCCTCTGATCCAGGACTCCTCATCATTCACCGTGTAAATGGTGAAGACTTTGCTAATGACCGTGTAGAAGCAAAGTTGTCAGAAACCATGAAACAGACCGAGACAGAAGTACAATTAAATCACACTTGTTTATTAATAAAAATAAAAATGTAAATAGAGTAAGCGTATTCAAAGCATAGCCAGAGTCCAGTAACCGGATCGAGTAGTCAGCCAGTCCAGAGTTCAATAACCAGATCAGGTAATCAGCCAGGCCAGAAGTCAGGGATCCAAGTGGAGCAACAGCAAGCAGGATAAGGAGCCAGAAGGGATGTCAGCAATCCAGTCTTTAAACAGAACCGCAGGAGATGGTTTATTGTGATGTGACCAAGGTGAAGGCAGATATGAAGTGAGCTGAACAGCTTTAAGTAGGCAGGTCTGACGAACTGGATAAGGAACAGCTGGTAACTGTGGAGAGAGATGAGAGCTGGCAATTAGCCGACAGCTGAGCAGCCAGCCCAGAGAAGGAAGGGCTAAGCCAGCCCTGACAGTACCCCCTCCTCAATGACCCCCTCCCTCGGAGGGCCACCAGGCTTGAGGGGAAAACATTTATGGAACTTGCAGAGGAGGACAGGGGCTTGTACGTCCGAGGATGAAACCCAGGAGCGTTCCTCCGGACCATACCCCTTCCAATGCACCAGGTACTGTATGCGCCCACGGAACTTGCGGGAGTCAACAATGGATTGTACCTCATACTCCTCATGGTTCTCAACCTGAATAGGGTGAAGACGTGGCACCGAGTTGGTAAATTGGTTACAGACCAACGGTTTCAATAAGGAGACACGAAACACATTTGAGATGCACATACTAGGAGGAAGGTCCAACGCGTAAGTCACTGGGTTAATCCTGCGAAGGATACGGAAAGGCCCAATAAACCGAGGTACAAACTTCAGTGAGGGAACACGAAGCTGGAGGTTGCGAGATGACAGCCAGACCCTGTCCCTAACCTGGTAGGACGGCGCAGGCAGGAGTCTGTACCTATCATTAGCAGGACGCAAAGCCTCCTGGACTTGTACCCAAGTGGAACGAAGACCACGGAGATGCTCCTCTAACACAGGAATACTCTGCGGAACAAACAAGTCAGGCAACATGGAAGGTTGGAAACCATAATTCCCCTTAAATGGAGACAATTGGGAGGCAGAATTCAAGGCACTGTTGTGAGCAAACAACTCTGCCGATGGTAATAGGTCTGACCAGTTGTTATGGTGGTCAGAAATATAGCAACGTGGGGCGGCACAGTGGAAAGTTGGAAACCATAATTCGCCATAATTCGCCATAAATGGAGACAATCGGGAGGCAGAATTCAAGGCACTGTTGTGAGCAAACAACTCTGCCCATGGTAATAGGTCTGACCAGTTGTTATGGTGGTCAGAAACATAGCAACGTGGGGCGGCACAGTGGTGTAGTGGTTAGCACTCTCACCTAGCAGTAAAAAGGGTCGCTGGTTCAAATCCCAACCACAACACTACCTGCCTGGAGTTTGCATGTTCTCCCTGTGCCTGCGTGGGTTTCCTCCGGGTACTCCAGTTTCCTCGAACACTCCAAAGGCAGGTAGGTTAATTGGCTTCTGTCCCAAATTGGCCCTAGTATATGAATGGGGGCCTTGGATTATTGGATCCTTGAGGGTCACTCTTTATGTAACGTAGGAATAATTAAGGACTAATTGGCTCACTCTGCGGCCCCATTAGACTGCAGGTGATACACAGAAGAGAACGCAAGCTGGATTCCCAAATGTGCACAAAAGGCTCGCCAGAACCGGGAGACAGACTGACTGCCCCTGTCCGAGACAATCACCTTGGGTAGCCAATGTAAACGAAAGATCTCCTGAGCAAAAATGGAAGCCAGTTCCTTAGAGGTAGGCAACTTCTTAAGTGGAATACAATGACACATCTTTGAGAACCGGTCAAGCACCATAACGATAACAGTGTTGCCTTGGGAGTTGGGCAACTCCATAATAAAATCCATTGACAGGTGAGTCCAGGGCCTCTTTCCATTGGGTATGGGTTGTAGGAGGCCCACTGGGGGAGGCAGCTACAAAGACAGTAACATCAGCCCATAGACTAGGCCACCAGAATTGTTGGGAAATGGACCAAATTAGTTGATTCTTCCCAGGACGACCAGCTGCTTTGGGAGAATGGTAAGTCTGGAGCACAGCAGTACAGAGACTCCCTGGTACAAAGCAGCGGTCATAAGATTTCTCAGGAGGAGCATGGACCTGAGCAGCAAGAATTTTGTCACCCAAAGGAGAAGTAAGACTGGTGCGAACCGTAGCCAAGATACGATCAGGAGGAATCATAGGAACCGGAAACCGACTCCGACTTGGAAGTGGAGGAAAATTGTCTTGAGACAATGTAATTAAAGCTCGACAAGAAAAGAGCCCATCGCGCCCTTCTGGGAGAGAGTCACTTAGCCTCAGACAAGAATGTAAGATTCTTATGGTCAGTAAGAATAAGAACAGGCACAGTGGTACCCGTTTCCTACTGTGCATGCGCGAGTCGCGCAGCGCTTTGTGAATGGGGCGCGCTGTGTTCTGGAACACACACAGTTCCCAGAACACAGCGCACACCATTCCCCAGAAGACAATGCGAGGAGGAGAAGACTGAAGATCACCGCAGATTTTTTTTTTACAAATGTTTTTTAATGTATTTAAAGGATTGTTTTTATGTATTTTTTTTAGGGTGGCCCTCCACTTTAATATAGCCACTATGCTTAGTGGTTAATCTTAGTAAAATGGTTTAAATCTATATACTGTATGTAGTGATATTTCATTGAGAGATATAACCACCTTGAAAATCCACCAAAAAATCCCTTATTTGGACCTATTTGCTATAGAACACCCAATTATTAGCACAAATGCTGTTTTTTTCCTTTATCCCTTTCCCTGGGCATTCAACATAAATACAGTGCCTACTTGTAAGAAGTTAGTACCCCTTTTAGGGAGACCCTCCCACTGGGTGGACATTGTGGGTGGGGCTAGTTTAGTCACTTTTATTCTAGAGCCAGAAAAGCCTGGGGCAGAGGATGATGGGAAAAGACTACCCCTAGTATACTATCATGTAAATTGTAGTCTCGGCAGTAAAGCCTTTGGGATAGGCCCTATATAAGTTCTGTTGGAGAACTGGAAAAGGTGGGAAGATCAACAGAAGATCAACAATCCTATGTTGAAATTCATGTGAACTGTAGAGAAGGGACTCTGTTGGGATTAAACAGGCAAAACCAAAGTATGTGGTGATTATGAGATGTACAGTATGTTCCTGGTACAGTAAAACGTTACAAAGGCTGAATGAGTGAACATTCTGTATTGCTGAAGGTAGGCCTCAGGCTGGAAAAATGTAGGTGACCAGGATGGTGGAGTTCCTCCACATTATTACATATCTGTGCACTTTATTGCTTTTCTGTGGCAGGAGATTGGTGGAAGGGGCCCTTGGCCTAAATGGTGATAGCTGGTGATGAACCATGGTCACGGTTACACTTGGTATAGTCAGCAGTATAGGGTACATCACCTCCTGGGGAAGATGTGTTGGCCTTGAGAGTAGGATCAGCACCAGAAGGCAGAGCTAAGGAATAAGTGATCTGTACTCAGCTGTTTTCTAACATTTTCTTTGCAAAATGAACATACATGTTACATGTTGAAAAGAAGCTACTCCTTTAGTAAATCAACCCCATTGCCTGGAGACAGACTATATTCAGTTGCAAGTACATGGGTGATAGCAAAGGCCAGGAAAAGTTGCAGACTGACAGGGCAGCGTGTAGGTATTAGACATATCCAGAATGAATTTGGCAGAATCATGACAGCTGACTTTTGAGGACAAATCACAAAAATATATAGTATACCGTATCCGTACCCTAATTACCCCGCATATACTATATTGACAGCGCTAAAACAAAAAAGGGGAAATAATCAAAAAATAAAATATAATAAATATATAAAATATAATAAATATATGGAGGATAATAACTCAGTGTCTAGAAAAAGTCACTAGCAAGTGTCCATAATATCTCCAAACATATATGACTCAATATTCAATTGAGCTATCACACTTTGGAAAAAAGTTCAGAAAAGAAGATCCATCTCCGAAGAAGAAAACACCAGTGTGCGAAGGGTCTGACGGCCGGTGACACCCCTTATGGTAATTCACTCACCAGAACCCAAAGGGTTAACAGGCACTTCACTACGACTGTAGAAGTAGTCCCACTAGTGTCCCTCCGGAAAATCGTCTTATCATAACACCATAGGTTCCTCTCTCTCGGGCTCCCTGCTCTCTCACCGATAAGAGTTCACTTAATTCTCATTCACAGCCCCAGATCCACATATAGAAAACAATAAAATATAGATTCCATAGTGCAACACAGCTTTATTCATTAAAAACACTCATGCGCTTAAAATCATACGTACACAATGTGCACAGCAAAATGTCACATTTAAAATGTCACTTGCAGCGATAACGAGGTGGTCTCACCGCAGTCCTGAGCGCGTTTGGTCGAATACTGCCTCAGCTTCCACGGCGGGTCCCGGGTAACCACTCCGAATAGCCTGCTCTGGTGACGTATAGCTGCCTGGTCACGCCCATACGCGTTTCGTCATCACGTCTTCGTCCGTGGGCGTGGCCAGGCAACGCAGCTAGTCCATTTAAATACCTTGCGGGGCGGGAAGCCAGATCAAAATAACGCCCACGTCCGGCCCCCTCTCCTCGCATTCAATGTGACAATGTAATGACATCGCCGTATAAGCGATCGTCATAACAACGACCTGCTAAAAATCACTATCTAGCTTAAGGGGAAGGAAATGAAGAAAACCTTCTGCTTTGTTTATTGTTACATGATTAGGTCCCGCCGTGCAAGCCATCAGCATACCGGCCAGGATACTGATAACAAAAACTTATCCTTATTGCCTATCTAAAATACCTGTATGCCTACCCCATCACCTATATTAGTTTAAACAGGGCATATCATTACTATGATATAACAAATCCGGGGCATACTGATGTAGAAAACCATATTACAATATGTCAAAGTCACCTATATGCAAACTATAAGTGATCAAAATTATCACTCACTGATCGATCAATAAGCACAAAATCCCAATTATCCAGTCTAGATGACAGAGGTGAGAAAAAATGAAAATGAAAATAAAATGATATGATGGAAAAAAATAATAAAAATAAATAAAATTAAAAATAAAAATGAAAATAAAAATAAAATAAAATTAAAAATGAATAAAAATCAAAATAAAAAATAAAGAAAATAAATAAACAAAACTGTGAAAATGAAATAAAAATAATGATAATACAAATGGGAATGAAAAAAAAATTAAATAATAAAAAGTGAATAAAAATAAATAAAAATAGAAACAAAATTGCTGAATATTAGAACCCATGCATTGGATAATAACAATACGCTCAAACTCAAATCCCAACTTTTCTATAATAGATAAAATCAATAATCACTAATAAAGCAGTTAATATCTACCTCTATGTTCAAACCAAAAGGACTCAAAGTGTTTGTACGGAAAATCCATTCCGTTTCTCGCTTGGATATCTCCCGGACTAGGTTGCTGCCCTTCCAATCAGGAAAGATCCTATCCACTCCCCAAAACTTGAGTCCAGTTGGGTCCCTACCATGTTCACGTCTAAAATGTAGGGAAACACTATGCTCTTTATAACCGATGGAGATGTTATAAATATGTTCTGCTATCCTGGTGCATAACTTTCTTTTAGTACGTCCTACATACATAAGCCCGCATGGGCACTGAAGGACATATACTACATGCGTGGTAACACATGTGATGAATTGATCGATTTTGAAATTTTGTCCATTACCAGTAGAGGTGAACTGGACCAACCCTCTTAGATGATTACATACTGATTTGCAAGCCCGGCAGTTGCGACAGGCATAAAAGCCAGCTCTATCCCAAAACATAAGCGGTTTAGAGGGAGGATCCAGAACCTTTTTAACTAATTTATCCCCAAAGGAGGAGTTCCGCCTATATATAAACCTAGGTCTATCCGGAATGACATCCCTGAGAGTCTTATCCAATTTAAGAATATTCCAATATTTTTGGATAATACCCTCCACCTCTTTATATTGAGTATGTAGAGTACTAATAAAACTCCATTCCTGTGTGTTTCCAGTTTTATTTTCTTTGGGTCGTAAACATTGTTCCTGAGGAACCCAAAGAACCCGTTGTAACTCTTGGTCCAAAATCTCAGCTGGGTAACCCTTTTCAACAAATTTGTCTCTAACTAGGGACACTTGTGTCAGGTAATCAACATCAGAAGTACAGTTTCTCCTCACACGGAGAAACTGTCCCTTTGGAATCCCCCTTAACCAAAGGGGATGATGACCACTATGAATGGGGATAAAACTGTTTCTGTCCGTGGGTTTGAAAAACACCTTTGTGGATAGGTTAGTCCTCTCTCTCATTACTGTTACATCGAGAAAATTAATAGTTTGTTTACTCCAACTAAACTCTAATTTAATATTGTTGTTATTATTATTTAAACTATCGGAGAAGCTCATCAAGGAATCCTCAGTGCCCTGCCAAATGAAAAACAAATCATCAATATACCTTTGATAAAATAATAGTTCACTTCTTCGGTTTGCAAAAATGCGAAAATCCTCCCATTGGCTCATAAATAAATTAGCCAAACTTGGTGCGAACTTTGAACCCATCGCTACCCCTTTCTTTTGGTTATAGAATTTGTCATTATACCAAAAGTAGTTGTGAGAGAGGCAAAACTCAAGAGCCATACTCAAAAATTTCTTCTGGATAAAAGGCAAATCATCTCTCTGGGAGAAAGCCCAGTTGAGAGCCAACAGGGCGTCCTCATGTTGTATAATAGTGTAGAGCGAGGCTACATCCGCCGTTACCAGATAAATCTCAGCTTCTGCAGGGAACTCAACCTCCCGTAGTAATTTTAGAAAACTAGTGGTATCTCTCAAATAGGAACGTGTAGTGACTACACTCATCTGCAAGAAGTGGTCTAGATATTGTCCAATCCTTGCAGTCACTGAGTTAATTCCATTGACAATTGGTCTGGCCGGGGGGTCACTCTGATCTTTATGAATTTTGGGTAGTGTATAGATGTTAGGAATTCTGTTATAACTCGGTACCAGAAACAATTGTTCTTTCTTCGTTAAAACACGCATACAATACCCATAATTCACCAGATTCGTCAAATCCTTACGATAAGACTTCGTGGGATCTTTAACTAATGGTGTATACGTTCTTTGATCTGACAGCATATTAATCAGCTGAGTATGATAAAACTGCTTGTCAAGAAGTACCACACCTCCCCCTTTATCAGCTGGTCGGACTATTATATCCTTCCTCTCCTCTAGGGCTTTAATCCCTTCTTTAATGTGTTTGGGACAGAGATTTTTCTTCAAAGGCAGGTTATTCAAGTCTCTGAGCACTGATTGCTTAAAAACCTCCACCTGATGATTAGAAGGTAATGAAGGATTAAACAATGACTTGTTCCTGAGTCCACTATTAATGCCTATTGTCTCACTGTTCCTATTATTCATTATCATGCTATTGTTTGAAAGCATGTATTTCTTAATATTAATCTTACGTACATATTTGTGTACGTCAATATAGACATTAAATTTGTTCATAGTCTGCCGAACAGAGCATTTTAAACCAGCGTTCAAAATGTTCTTCTCCTTCTGGGATAAAGTTGCTTGGGTCAGATTGTAAATCCCTGTCATTCCGTCTCCCTGCGCCTTTTTTTGCTTGAGGCGCTTACCGGCTCTGCAGCCTCTTTTGTGATGGTTTTTAATTGCCTGATTGGGCTGTACGGCATTCCCCAATCTTGGGGTTGCCTCCATTCCTGAGTGTTCTGAGTGGTTGGAGGGTACGGCGGTCGGCCCCTCCATGGACGTCCCCCTCTTGATCTCCCTCTCCATTGACCTCTCCCTCCTCTCCCTAAAAAAGGGGGCCTCTGAGTATTGTGAGGTGAGGATGATCTCAATAATGGTGTAAATCGGTTGTATGTGTCAACCTGATAAGGCCCTTGTTGATTATATACCGGGCGAGGGTCCCTATATCTCTTATTTGGCCCTAAAACATTAGGTTGGTGGTATCCCTGATTTTTCTGGGATTTTTTACTTACAAAGTTTAATTTTTTTGGCAGGACTTCATCAGTCATCCTTGGGATAGTCATCCTTGGGACTTGTTTCTCCAGGGTGTTGGCCAGAGCTGTCAAAGTTTCGGTGTAATCATTATCCTCAAGTTCTCCCCCTTCCAAGGAAAAAACTGTTTCTAAATCGATCTGTCGATCCCTCAAAAAATTGACTGCCTCCATGTTCGCTCAGGGTAAATAAAACAATGTAACAAGTACTAGTATCACTGGAATGTACACACAAAATATTGAAAGTGACAACCAATGATCCCAGCGCCCTATGCAGTAAGTCAAAAATCACCCTAACAAGCTGCTATCATACAGAAGGACAAATCACAAAAATATATAGTATACCGTATCCGTACCCTAATTACCCCGCATATACTATATTGACAGCGCTAAAACAAAAAAGGGGAAATAATCAAAAAATAAAATATAATAAATATATAAAATATAATAAATATATGGAGGATAATAACTCAGTGTCTAGAAAAAGTCACTAGCAAGTGTCCATAATATCTCCAAACATATATGACTCAATATTCAATTGAGCTATCACACTTTGGAAAAAAGTTCAGAAAAGAAGTTCCATCTCCGAAGAAGAAAACACCAGTGTGCGAAGGGTCTGACGGCCGGTGACACCCCTTATGGTAATTCACTCACCAGAACCCAAAGGGTTAACAGGCACTTCACTACGACTGTAGAAGTAGTCCCACTAGTGTCCCTCCGGAAAATCGTCTTATCATAACACCATAGGTTCCTCTCTCTCGGGCTCCCTGCTCTCTCACCGATAAGAGTTCACTTAATTCTCATTCACAGCCCCAGATCCACATATAGAAAACAATAAAATATAGATTCCATAGTGCAACACAGCTTTATTCATTAAAAACACTCATGCGCTTAAAATCATACGTACACAATGTGCACAGCAAAATGTCACATTTAAAATGTCACTTGCAGCGATAACGAGGTGGTCTCACCGCAGTCCTGAGCGCGTTTGGTCGAATACTGCCTCAGCTTCCACGGCGGGTCCCGGGTAACCACTCCGAATAGCCTGCTCTGGTGACGTATAGCTGCCTGGTCACGCCCATACGCGTTTCGTCATCACGTCTTCGTCCGTGGGCGTGGCCAGGCAACGCAGCTAGTCCATTTAAATACCTTGCGGGGCGGGAAGCCAGATCAAAATAACGCCCACGTCCGGCCCCCTCTCCTCGCATTCAATGTGACAATGTAATGACATCGCCGTATAAGCGATCGTCATAACAACGACCTGCTAAAAATCACTATCTAGCTTAAGGGGAAGGAAATGAAGAAAACCTTCTGCTTTGTTTATTGTTACATGATTAGGTCCCGCCGTGCAAGCCATCAGCATACCGGCCAGGATACTGATAACAAAAACTTATCCTTATTGCCTATCTAAAATACCTGTATGCCTACCCCATCACCTATATTAGTTTAAACAGGGCATATCATTACTATGATATAACAAATCCGGGGCATACTGATGTAGAAAACCATATTACAATATGTCAAAGTCACCTATATGCAAACTATAAGTGATCAAAATTATCACTCACTGATCGATCAATAAGCACAAAATCCCAATTATCCAGTCTAGATGACAGAGGTGAGAAAAAATGAAAATGAAAATAAAATGATATGATGGAAAAAAATAATAAAAATAAATAAAATTAAAAATAAAAATGAAAATAAAAAAAAAATTAAATTAAAAATGAATAAAAATCAAAATAAAAAATAAAGAAAATAAATAAACAAAACTGTGAAAATGAAATAAAAATAATGATAATACAAATGGGAATGAAAAAAAAAAATTAAATAATAAAAAGTGAATAAAAATAAATAAAAATAGAAACAAAATTGCTGAATATTAGAACCCATGCATTGGATAATAACAATACGCTCAAACTCAAATCCCAACTTTTCTATAATAGATAAAATCAATAATCACTAATAAAGCAGTTAATATCTACCTCTATGTTCAAACCAAAAGGACTCAAAGTGTTTGTACGGAAAATCCATTCCGTTTCTCGCTTGGATATCTCCCGGACTAGGTTGCTGCCCTTCCAATCAGGAAAGATCCTATCCACTCCCCAAAACTTGAGTCCAGTTGGGTCCCTACCATGTTCACGTCTAAAATGTAGGGAAACACTATGCTCTTTATCATTGGTTGTCACTTTCAATATTTTGTGTGTACATTCCAGTGATACTAGTACTTGTTACATTGTTTTATTTACCCTGAGCGAACATGGAGGCAGTCAATTTTTTGAGGGATCGACAGATCGATTTAGAAACAGTTTTTTCCTTGGAAGGGGGAGAACTTGAGGATAATGATTACACCGAAACTTTGACAGCTCTGGCCAACACCCTGGAGAAACAAGTCCGTACATGGTGGGATATCTGTACGTTTGAACAATATCTCAAGGACAAATTAATAATGAGAAGTCTGAGGTGGGATGTGGCACCTCAAGACGGCCTTGATGATATTTGCTCTATGTCAGAGTGGCTTGATTTTTTTAATGGTGTTGGCTACAAATTGCAGCAATTAGTCTTAACACGTAAAAATAAAAAAATGGTGATCCTGGAAAAAAGGATTGCAGATTTACAAGCATCACTCGAACCAATAAGGGGCAGTCCACAATGGGTTTCTTTTAATAATGATATTCAGAAGAAGTTAGAAAAGGTAGATAGAGAAACACAGAAAAAGAAAATAAAAAAATGTAGGAGAGATTACAATGACTTCAGAAACCATACTATTTATAGCTGGCAAGAAGGTAATAGGCCACCAACACAAGAAGTGACTAATGAGGGTAGAGTAGGGATTCAATCATCATCAGGAACATCAAAAAATTCTGGGAATATCCCAAGGATGACTGATGAAGTCCTGCCAAAAAAATTAAACTTTGTAAGTAAAAAATCCCAGAAAAATCAGGGATACCACCAACCTAATGTTTTAGGGCCAAATAAGAGATATAGGGACCCTCGCCCGGTATATAATCAACAAGGGCCTTATCAGGTTGACACATACAACCGATTTACACCATTATTGAGATCATCCTCACCTCACAATACTCAGAGGCCCCCTTTTTTAGGGAGAGGAGGGAGAGGTCAATGGAGAGGGAGATCAAGAGGGGGACGTCCATGGAGGGGCCGACCGCCGTACCCTCCAACCACTCAGAACACTCAGGAATGGAGGCAACCCCAAGATTGGGGAATGCCGTACAGCCCAATCAGGCAATTAAAAACCATCACAAAAGAGGCTGCAGAGCCGGTAAGCGCCTCAAGCAAAAAAAGGCGCAGGGAGACGGAATGACAGGGATTTACAATCTGACCCAAGCAACTTTATCCCAGAAGGAGAAGAACATTTTGAACGCTGGTTTAAAATGCTCTGTTCGGCAGACTATGAACAAATTTAATGTCTATATTGACGTACACAAATATGTACGTAAGATTAATATTAAGAAATACATGCTTTCAAACAATAGCATGATAATGAATAATAGGAACAGTGAGACAATAGGCATTAATAGTGGACTCAGGAACAAGTCATTGTTTAATCCTTCATTACCTTCTAATCATCAGGTGGAGGTTTTTAAGCAATCAGTGCTCAGAGACTTGAATAACCTGCCTTTGAAGAAAAATCTCTGTCCCAAACACATTAAAGAAGGGATTAAAGCCCTAGGGGAGAGGAAGGATATAATAGTCCGACCAGCTGATAAAGGGGGAGGTGTGGTACTTCTTGACAAGCAGTTTTATCATACTCAGCTGATTAATATGCTGTCAGATCAAAGAACGTATACACCATTAGTTAAAGATCCCACGAAGTCTTATCGTAAGGATTTGACGAATCTGGTGAATTATGGGTATTGTATGCGTGTTTTAACGAAGAAAGAACAATTGTTTCTGGTACCGAGTTATAACAGAATTCCTAACATCTATACACTACCCAAAATTCATAAAGATCAGAGTGACCCCCCGGCCAGACCAATTGTCAATGGAATTAACTCAGTGACTGCAAGGATTGGACAATATCTAGACCACTTCTTGCAGATGAGTGTAGTCACTACACGTTCCTATTTGAGAGATACCACTAGTTTTCTAAAATTACTACGGGAGGTTGAGTTCCCTGCAGAAGCTGAGATTTATCTGGTAACGGCGGATGTAGCCTCGCTCTACACTATTATACAACATGAGGACGCCCTGTTGGCTCTCAACTGGGCTTTCTCCCAGAGAGATGATTTGCCTTTTATCCAGAAGAAATTTTTGAGTATGGCTCTTGAGTTTTGCCTCTCTCACAACTACTTTTGGTATAATGACAAATTCTATAACCAAAAGAAAGGGGTAGCGATGGGTTCAAAGTTCGCACCAAGTTTGGCTAATTTATTTATGAGCCAATGGGAGGATTTTCGCATTTTTGCAAACCGAAGAAGTGAACTATTATTTTATCAAAGGTATATTGATGATTTGTTTTTCATTTGGCAGGGCACTGAGGATTCCTTGATGAGCTTCTCCGATAGTTTAAATAATAATAACAACAATATTAAATTAGAGTTTAGTTGGAGTAAACAAACTATTAATTTTCTCGATGTAACAGTAATGAGAGAGAGGACTAACCTATCCACAAAGGTGTTTTTCAAACCCACGGACAGAAACAGTTTTATCCCCATTCATAGTGGTCATCATCCCCTTTGGTTAAGGGGGATTCCAAAGGGACAGTTTCTCCGTGTGAGGAGAAACTGTACTTCTGATGTTGATTACCTGACACAAGTGTCCCTAGTTAGAGACAAATTTGTTGAAAAGGGTTACCCAGCTGAGATTTTGGACCAAGAGTTACAACGGGTTCTTCGGGTTCCTCAGGAACAATGTTTACGACCCAAAGAAAATAAAACTGGAAACACACAGGAATGGAGTTTTATTAGTACTCTACATACTCAATATAAAGAGGTGGAGGGTATTATCCAAAAATATTGGAATATTCTTAAATTGGATAAGACTCTCAGGGATGTCATTCCGGATAGACCTAGGTTTATATATAGGCGGAACTCCTCCTTTGGGGATAAATTAGTTAAAAAGGTTCTGGATCCTCCCTCTAAACCGCTTATGTTTTGGGATAGAGCTGGCTTTTATGCCTGTCGCAACTGCCGGGCTTGCAAATCAGTATGTAATCATCTAAGAGGGTTGGTCCAGTTCACCTCTACTGGTAATGGACAAAATTTCAAAATCGATCAATTCATCACATGTGTTACCACGCATGTAGTATATGTCCTTCAGTGCCCATGCGGGCTTATGTATGTAGGACGTACTAAAAGAAAGTTATGCACCAGGATAGCAGAACATATTTATAACATCTCCATCGGTTATAAAGAGCATAGTGTTTCCCTACATTTTAGACGTGAACATGGTAGGGACCCAACTGGACTCAAGTTTTGGGGAGTGGATAGGATCTTTCCTGATTGGAAGGGCAGCAACCTAGTCCGGGAGATATCCAAGCGAGAAACGGAATGGATTTTCCGTACAAACACTTTGAGTCCTTTTGGTTTGAACATAGAGGTAGATATTAACTGCTTTATTAGTGATTATTGATTTTATCTATTATAGAAAAGTTGGGATTTGAGTTTGAGCGTATTGTTATTATCCAATGCATGGGTTCTAATATTCAGCAATTTTGTTTCTATTTTTATTTATTTTTATTCACTTTTTATTATTTAATTTTTTTTTTCATTCCCATTTGTATTATCATTATTTTTATTTCATTTTCACAGTTTTGTTTATTTATTTTCTTTATTTTTTATTTTGATTTTTATTCATTTTTAATTTTATTTTATTTTTATTTTCATTTTTATTTTTAATTTTATTTATTTTTATTATTTTTTTCCATCATATCATTTTATTTTCATTTTCATTTTTTCTCACCTCTGTCATCTAGACTGGATAATTGGGATTTTGTGCTTATTGATCGATCAGTGAGTGATAATTTTGATCACTTATAGTTTGCATATAGGTGACTTTGACATATTGTAATATGGTTTTCTACATCAGTATGCCCCGGATTTGTTATATCATAGTAATGATATGCCCTGTTTAAACTAATATAGGTGATGGGGTAGGCATACAGGTATTTTAGATAGGCAATAAGGATAAGTTTTTGTTATCAGTATCCTGGCCGGTATGCTGATGGCTTGCACGGCGGGACCTAATCATGTAACAATAAACAAAGCAGAAGGTTTTCTTCATTTCCTTCCCCTTAAGCTAGATAGTGATTTTTAGCAGGTCGTTGTTATGACGATCGCTTATACGGCAATGTCATTACATTGTCACATTGAATGCGAGGAGAGGGGGCCGGACGTGGGCGTTATTTTGATCTGGCTTCCCGCCCCGCAAGGTATTTAAATGGACTAGCTGCGTTGCCTGGCCACGCCCACGGACGAAGACGTGATGACGAAACGCGTATGGGCGTGACCAGGCAGCTATACGTCACCAGAGCAGGCTATTCAGAGTGGTTACCCGGGACCCGCCGTGGAAGCTGAGGCAGTATTCGACCAAACGCGCTCAGGACTGCGGTGAGACCACCTCGTTATCGCTGTGTAAGGATTAAGGGGTGTCAAAATAAAATGGTTGACCTTATGTCTTACTAAATACATGTATTTTTCTATCCTTCTTTGTAAAATAAGGATTCGTCATCTATTGTCACGTACTCATCAAGAAGAGGCCGCATCAGCCCTAAAAAGCAGTCTACGCCCAGAAGATTGTCTTATCAGCTGATAACACCCGGAGAATTGTCTTTTCTTTGAAAATGTTGTTTTTTTACATTTGCTGATGTTTGCCCTTTTCTGTCTATAAAAGATGTAATAAAGAAGCCTCAGAGCCAGAGTCAGTCAGAGACAGTCAGAGTTAACGACGGACTTCTGAGCAGAAATACTGAATAATATCTCCGTGTCTCTTTGCTTGGATAAGAACTCTAACTAACAATTGGGAAACGGTAACATAACCTGACAAATAGGTGACTTGTTGAGGTCACACCTAACATTTCTGGCGCCGCGAATAGGGACTCGCTGAAGAAACTACAAGAGGCGAACGAACATAAGGACGGAACGAAATGGTCGGGCACATCAAAGAACCACAGACAAATCCTGCGCAGGTAAGAAAAGCTTTATTTTCTTATAAACTCTGTGCTTCTTAGATTTGTGCCCACCTGATCTGTCTGAATTGTTCTTCAGGTAAAAACCAACCTCTGTAGTAAGCGGGTCTTGAACTTAATATTTTGGCTTATGTTACCGTTGTTTCTTGTCTGTCTACTTGTCATCTGTCTGTTGTGAATGAGATAAGCCCTGTTTGTATGGTGTGAATTGAAACACATATCATCCCAATGGGTAACGGAATGCGCCCTTAACTCGTAAGAGTACTTTGGGGGTCCGACACTTAAGTTTGATATACGCTTTTTGATTCATGAGCCTAAAAACGGGTTGAAAGTATAAGTCCTGACTGCCTCGATAAAGCAGGAATAAGAAACGAATGCTGAGAGATTCCATGGTAATGGGAAGGAAATAAGGTCTCCACAAAGCCCGGAGACCTAGTCATATGTGTTTGGCCACCAAAAGGGAATGCTTGTATATGTTGTAGCCGTCAGTCTGGTCATAATATTTGTCAGTTGGCTAGCATATAAGGTAATTCGATTTCAGAAATCTCATCCAGGAGAGGTTTTTAGTATTTTGGCACCCTAGGAGGAGAAGGCAACGAGACACTTAGTAAGTGATCCAAACGCCACCTAGGCAGGACTGTCAAAATGGGCCAGACACATGGTAAACCCCAGGAGGAATCTCAGAAATGTTATGCTGTTAAAGACATAATTACAATGTTGTATGGGAAGGATAAGGCACAGGGCACAAATAGGATTCTCAAGAAATTGGGGATGGATGGAGAAAATGGGCTAAGTGTAGAAGGTTGGGAAGAAATAAAGAGAGACAGACAGGGAGAGATATTGAAAAACGGATGGGTATCACAAATACAATGTTTAATTAAGGTTTCCAACAGGGCTAAAGAGGAGGGATGGGAGTATTGTCAGGAAAAGGGTGGATGGGATATGAAGGTCCGACACAAAAGTCTTCCTTCTGCTCCCGGCGATAGGGTTAATACGGGAGATACTCCACCTCCTTATAACACTACCACACCAGGTAGCGAAAGACCAAAACTTTATCCTTCCTTAAGAGGAAGAGGATGGGTATGCCGAGTATGCGGTACCCAGAATACAGACTGGGCACAGGAATGTGTACATTGCGGCGCTCAAAGACCAGAGCCCGTAGCTCCAGTCCATAGTCGGACTAGGGTAATACAAGTAAATAATCCAAATGCGGGTCAAGCAGGACAGCCACCTACAGTGACCCGACAAGTCGTTCTGAGGACATGGACACCTTGGTCGGCTGACACTCTTATGGCATTAATACAGAATGCTCCTGATCCCGTAGCAAAACCTGCCGCATTCTGTAGATTCGTGACACAATTACTAGACACACATGAAGCGACTTGGCAAGATGGGGAAGATTTGTGTAGACATAAAATGACACTGACAATGTTTAATCAATTTATGAATGAAATTGCTCCACATAGACCACAAGGGGATCCAGCGGCAGATCCACCAGGAATACATCCCCGTCATATAGACTCTAGACCCCTGTTTATTGCTCAGTTACGAGAATTTTGCCAAGGGAAACAGCAGGAAAGGGGTTCGACAGCGCCCATAAAACAGGCCCCAGGTCAGACTGTTACAGAATTTTACCTCAACATGGAAAGCATGATGGCTGACGAAGGTCTAGATTTAGCCTTACCCGTCACCATTAGGGCTTTCAATCGACAGTTTATGGAAGGACTAGTACCCCAAGTAGGTGACAAACTGAAGGCATGTACTCCCGAATGGAGAGCCATACGGGACAGAGGAACATTGTTGCAGAAAGCACAAGGCATAGAGGCTGATTTAGCAGAAACTAAACCCAGAAGGACACCGGGAGTTAACACTGTTGCCCGGGTCAATGAAGGAGGGAATTCCTCCCGTAAACCTCTTACCTGTTATTACTGCAACAAGGTGGGACATATAAAAAGAGACTGTAGGAAAAGGATAAAAGACGAACAGGAAGGAAACACGGACAGAGACACGAGGGACTACAGACAGAGGCGTACCAATGATAGGGACGATCCGACCGCATGACTTGCCCCAGTCCTAGCTGAATCAGAGAACAAAATGCTCCACATGTTGATGAAGGTGGAAGGTAAACATATTCCTTGTTTGGTTGACACAGGAGCGTCACGCAGTCTGTTGTCTGATTCAGTAGTCCCTCCACACATGACGTCCCGTGACACCATACCCATAAGTGGTTATGACGGTCTTTTGTCCGATGCCCCACTGACTAAACCTTAAAAAGTAAAAATAGGGGGAATGGCTACCGCCTGACACTTGTGTATTGTTGCAATATGTAGATGACCTATTGTTATGTTGTCCGGATAACGATACTTGTTTAAAAGCCACTCTATCATTGTTACAATTCCTGGCTGAAAAAGGGTGCAAGGTGAATAGAACTAAGTTACAGGTATGTCAGAAAAAGGTTGTCTTTTTGGGCCACTGTATATCCCAGGGTACTCGACATCTCACTGAAGACCGAGTCCAGGCCATAAGACAAATGAATATCCCACGCAACTTTAAGCAACTTCGTATGTTTCTGGGAATGGTGTCATATTGTAGACAATGGATACCACATGCCAGTTCTCTGATGCAGCCATTATATGATTGCTTGAAAATAGTACCCTATGTACTCACAGAAGCAGGTCATGAATCTTTTAGCACCTTAAAAAGGTTACTAATTTCGGCACCTGCGATCGGGATCCCTGATTATACCAAAACATTTCATTTGTACATTGCTGAAATCACGGGACACGCAACAGGGGTGTTGACACAACAACACATCAAACAAAGGCCGGTAGCATACTTCTCGGCGGCTCTCGATCCTGTCTCTAGAGGATCACCGTCCTGTGTACGAGCAGTTGCAGCAGTGTCAATTATCATTGACAAATCCTTAGAAATTGTCTTAGACAATCCTGTAGTGGTACATACCACACATGACATACACGCCATCTTGTCACAGGTCCAACCAAAACACATATCAATGGCAAGGCAGCTGCGTCTACAATGCACTTTGCTCCTACCCCCCAATGTTACCTTTCAGCGATGCACTTCTTTTAACTTAGCACAGCTTTTACCATTACAGACAGATTTGACAGGGGGGAGTAATGATGATAATGGTGTAGATACAGCACAAGATACTCAGGATTCTGACACACTTTCATTTCATGACATAACATCTGATGAACACGATTGTTTTCAACTTATGGAACAAGAAACCACGGGGTTCCCACATGTCACAGACCTACCCATTGCAAATGCAGAACACACACTGTACATAGATGGTAGTAGATTTGCCGATGACAAAGGTAAATATCACACAGGTTATGCTGTGGTAACGGACACACAGGTAATTGAGGCAAAGTCACTACCAGCACACATGTCGGCACAAGAAGCGGAACTAACCGCTCTAGAGAAAGCCCTAGAACACTTAGAGGGACAAGAAGGGAACATTTACACTGATTCCGCATACGCCTACGGTGTTGCACATGATTATGGCCACATATGGAAAGCTAGAGGTTACCTTACAGCAGCAGGCACACCTGTTAAACATGGTGAAGGAATCAAAAGAGTCCTGAACAATCTTCAAAAGGTTAAAAGAGTAGCCATCATGAAGATAGCGGCACACACGAGCGCAAAAACAACTGAGGCAAAAGGAAACGCATTTGCAGATTTAACTGCAAAGAAGGCAGCTCTAGGGGAAGTAAGCCCTGAGACCTTAGCCACGGTACAGGTGAGTATGCCCGAAACCACATGGCAGCAGCTAATCGAACTACAGGAACAAGCAGGGGCTATTGAGAAGGACCGTTGGGTTAAGGAGGGAGCTGCACCAGGCCTTGACAATGTATGGAGAGAAGGAGACAAAATATGTCTACCCGCTTCTCTATACCCCGCAATGGCAGCGGCGGTCCACTTACCCACTCATGTCAGCTCCAATTCTATGTATAGGATTGTAAGCCAAGGATGGCTAGCCCCTGGATTCAGTAGTACTGCAAGGAACTACTGTGCTGCATGCCAAATCTGTCTGATTAATAACCCAGGACAGAGAGTGAAAACCCCACGTAAACATCAGGTCCGGGCCCAATATCCCTTTCAGAGACTGCAGATTGACTACATACAAATGCCTAAGAGCGGCCCCTTTGAATTTGTTCTCGTGTGCATCTGCCTATTTTCAGGCTGGCCCGAAAGTTATCCTGTGAAATCAGCTACGGCAAAAGCCACCGCCAAGAAACTGATTACTGAGCTGATACCTAGGTTTGGTCTCCCAGAAACAATAGAATCAGATAGGGGGACACATTTCACGGGAGAAATAATGCAAAATGTGATGGCAATGTTAGGGGTTCAACAAAGTTTTCATACTCCTTACCACCCACAGAGTTCAGGATCAGTAGAAAGAGTAAATGGTACAATCAAGCTGAAAATACAAAAAGCTATGCAGGAGTTGAACAAACCATGGCCTGAGTGCCTACCCTTAGCTTTGTTCTCTATTAGGTACACCCCAACAGGAAAAACAGGGTTATCCCCATATGAAATACTGTTTGGAAGTGCACCTAGATTAGGTTTATATTTTCCTCAAAGTATGCAATTACAATGTGATAGTTTAACTACGTATGTAATACAGTTGCAACAGCGTCTGACTAAAATCCACAAGAGTGTGTATTCTTCTCTTCCAGACCCTAATTCTGTCACAGGTACACACGATCTACAACCAGGAGACTATGTGTATGTAAAGAAACATACCAGAAAGACACTGGAACCAAGGTTTGAAGGTCCTTTCCAGGTGCTATTGATTACAGCAACCTCAGTGAAATTGGAAGGGAAACCTACCTGGATCCACGCTTCTCATTGTAAAAAGGAGCCAGTTGGCAAATGACAACATGTATCTTTTTATTGTTTCAGTAATTCTGGCTAATAGTTTGGTTACCTCACAGAATAAAATACACAAGGATGAAGGATTTTCTAAAAAAATGTTATTACTGAAGTTTAAATATGCTTATGCCCAGAAGTCAGGATATGAGAAATGTTGGATTTGTAGCAAATTACACCCCAGCACAGCAAGTATACCACTGATGGCAGTTCCTATAAACTATACTGATCTTGCTAACAGTAGCATTAACATAATTAGAACAAATACCAGCGAGACAGTAATGTTTAAGTCAAATGGTCTCGCCTTTTCCCCTGATTGGTGTTTCAACTTAGGGAACACAACGGGAGGAAATGGAGAATGCCAAGACAGCAAGTTTAATTTGTCCATTGTCGTATTAAATGGAAGCTTCTACCCCAGTAATTCCAGCACACACCAGACATTATCTGACTTCCTCACTAACATTGTGGATAATAATGTTAGGTGGTTAGTATCCAACTTATCTCTTTATGGATACACCTCTCGTTATAGAAATGATATCAGTTCAAGATCAGTAGCACTGGGAAATAATATATACATCTGTTGTGAGGATAAATGTTATACTTGGATACCTAGAAGAGCTCAGGGATGGTGCTACCTCGCAAGTTTAGTACCAGTAATGGGAGTAGTAGGTGATGAACGAGGTGATCACCTATTAGAAGCTAGCATGCATCCTAGATATCCCCTCAGGTATCGTAGTAAAAGAGAAATATTCCTGAAGAAGGACATGGCATGGGCTTGGTTCCCGTCCTGGACAGGATGGGGTATAGACTTAATGAAAAGACTAAATAACTATACAGGAATTATTAATGATGTTTTGGAGAAAAACTCTGATGACATTACTAACTTAAATCTGGAGACCAGAGCCATCAGACAACAATTAGAATTACATGAATTAGCAATTGAAAGTATGAGTGCAGCACTGACAGGACTCTGTGAAACTACTGAGGACTATGAGTGCTGTACTTGGATACATAACACCAGCATTGAGGTACCTGACTATTATGACATCATTGCACAACACCGTACGGAAGTAAAGAATTTACAAGAGAAGGCCCGAAATATTGGTCGCGACTGGGATCCGTTTGGTGGAACTTTTAGTTTCTCAGGGTTATTCTCTTGGGTTAAGAAGGCAGCAATGACGATTATAGTGGTGCTCTTATTCGTATTTTTCTTTTATGCATGCTTTAAACTGCTCATGTGCTTTTGCAAGAAAGCCAAGGTAAATGATGCGGAAAAGATGGAACTTTTGTGAAGATAGGTGGATTTAGTTTCTTGACATCACCCATCTGTCAGAAAAGCCACTCTTCCTGAATTTTAGATGTTGGTACTGTCCAGGGGGATGGGTGTATACCCCTCTGACAACTCGCGGTCAGGGAGAGTACTCTGGATATAGGCTGACTAGAACTTGTTCAGGTGGACCCAGGGCAAGAGGGAGGGGTGATGTCAAAGGGGGAAATGTAAGGATTAAGGGGTGTCAAAATAAAATGGTTGACCTTATGTCTTACTAAATACATGTATTTTTCTATCCTTCTTTGTAAAATAAGGATTCGTCATCTATTGTCACGTACTCATCAAGAAGAGGCCGCATCAGCCCTAAAAAGCAGTCTACGCCCAGAAGATTGTCTTATCAGCTGATAACACCCGGAGAATTGTCTTTTCTTTGAAAATGTTGTTTTTTTACATTTGCTGATGTTTGCCCTTTTCTGTCTATAAAAGATGTAATAAAGAAGCCTCAGAGCCAGAGTCAGTCAGAGACAGTCAGAGTTAACGACGGACTTCTGAGCAGAAATACTGAATAATATCTCCGTGTCTCTTTGCTTGGATAAGAACTCTAACTAACAATTGGGAAACGGTAACATAACCTGACAAATAGGTGACTTGTTGAGGTCACACCTAACAGCTGCAAGTGACATTTTAAATGTGACATTTTGCTGTGCACATTGTGTACGTATGATTTTAAGCGCATGAGTGTTTTTAATGAATAAAGCTGTGTTGCACTATGGAATCTATATTTTATTGTTTTCTATATGTGGATCTGGGGCTGTGAATGAGAATTAAGTGAACTCTTATCGGTGAGAGAGCAGGGAGCCCGAGAGAGAGGAACCTATGGTGTTATGATAAGACGATTTTCCGGAGGGACACTAGTGGGACTACTTCTACAGTCGTAGTGAAGTGCCTGTTAACCCTTTGGGTTCTGGTGAGTGAATTACCATAAGGGGTGTCACCGGCCGTCAGACCCTTCGCACACTGGTGTTTTCTTCTTCGGAGATGGAACTTCTTTTCTGAACTTTTTTCCAAAGTGTGATAGCTCAATTGAATATTGAGTCATATATGTTTGGAGATATTATGGACACTTGCTAGTGACTTTTTCTAGACACTGAGTTATTATCCTCCATATATTTATTATATTTTATATATTTATTATATTTTATTTTTTGATTATTTCCCCTTTTTTGTTTTAGCGCTGTCAATATAGTATATGCGGGGTAATTAGGGTACGGATACGGTATACTATATATTTTTGTGATTTGTCCTTCTGTATGATAGCAGCTTGTTAGGGTGATTTTTGACTTACTGCATAGGGCGCTGGGATCATTGGTTGTCACTTTCAATATTTTGTGTGTACATTCCAGTGATACTAGTACTTGACTTTTGAGGACATTCATTCAGTGAGGTCATGAGTCAAAACAAATGGAAATCTGTACACACTAAGTAGCTATTTAATGACAGATCTAAACACTAAAACAATATTTTCTGTGTGTTGTATGCTAAACAGTCTACAAACTGTCAGGAACATGTCACTTGAGAAACACGAAGAAAGATAAATGAGTCATGCTGGGGATTTCATAATGAGATGGATTGAAGACAATCTGTACAAAATGGAATGCTCCAGAGGGTGAAAGGTGAGAGATTCCCTGAAGAGTGTTGTCACACATGTCAAGTTTCAAGTAAATGGTTCAGAAGAAGTATTGAAAAGCATTTTATTCTTTCTAATTTATTATGAAAAACAGTAGAAATTTATAAGAGCAATGAGTCCGAGCAACCAGTGTCCATGTGTGTGTATGCTTGCCCTGAAAAGTGTGTATATGTGCATGTGAGAGTGAGTGTCTGTCTTGACAATAAAGCTAGCCATAGATGGATTGAAATTTGACTGCTTAAGCATCGACCAGCCAAATTTCCACCCATATGGGGCCATCCTTATTTGGCAGAAGTCAATCGTTAGATTGAATTCTGTTGAATGGGAATGTCGGAAAATGTTTCTTCAGATGCCGATTGGAGCCCTGCTGTCAGAATACAATGTGCCAGCAGGAAGGATTCCTCCATCCACCTCTCTTGTGTGACTAGAGGAATCCATTCTTTTTTTTTTGTTTTTTTAGGTAAGCCCAATTGTTTGATAGAAAAAATAATTAGTGATTAGTGTATAAGTGTGTGCCTTGACATTGTGTTTGTGTGCATGTGCAAGGCTGGACATATAAGATGTGTATATATTCATATGCCCTGACACTGTTTGAACATATGTCTCTGCACTGACATTGTGTTTGTGCACATGTGCCTGCCCTGATACTCTTTGTGCATGCATATGTCTGCCCTGCCCCTGGCACTAAGCAAGAGTGTGCATGTCTGTTGTGATACCATTGGGGGAAGTTAAAAACTTTTTTTTGAGATACACTTTGTCTCACATTTGTTTCAACTAGAGCACCAATCAACTATTAAATGTTCTTTTTGTAAGCCATGTGAAAAAAAGAAAGAATAGAAGCTAAATGGTTGCTTTGAGCAATGGCATCAGCTTTAATGTGTTGGTGAAACACATCAATGGAGGCGTTCCCCAGGTAGGGATTGTAGGGTTGCATTGTGTCCGGTGCATTCAATTATTTTATTTTTGTTAGAATGGTCTGGTGTGCAGAGGGCTTCTTTCCTTGTGTGGTGGACCTTCCCTGTAGCTGAAATTACCTCCTTGGAGCATTTGCACTTAGCAGTCTGTTGAGCAGACCCATTTTGTGGTTTGTGAGTGGCACTTGTTTCTTCATTGTGGCAACTATGTGTAATTGCCTGCCTTGACACCGGGGAGATTTACTAAAACTGGTGCACACAGAATCTGGTGCAGCTGTGCATAGTAACCAATCAGCTTCTAACTTCAATAAAAGTTATACGCTGATTGGTTACTATGCACAGCTGCACCAGATTCTGTGTGCACCAGTTATAGCAAATCCCTCCCTATGTTTGCATCTTCCCTGACGCTATGGAGGTTATTTACTAAACCTGGACAGATTCCAGGTTTTATTGTCAAAGCTTAATTGAACAAGTTGTTTACAATGTTTTATAATTTTTTTTAACATTTTCCATTACTAGAGATGAAAACTCAGCATAACCCAATTACCGCAAGCAATGCAGATAGTATTGATCAAAGATATTCTGCTATGGATGGGGCTCTTACAATGGACCAATAAAGTATGGAGGCATAAAGTAGTTCTAAAAAATGTTCTACAGCTGTACATATTACTTGGGTATCAGTTTTTACTTAGAAACTGACAATTGTAACATGCCTTTCCTTTTAAAAGACTTAAGTCCACCAAACAACAGCCCCTAAATGTTTCATGTTGCACATAATGAATAGCTACAGACAATTTTAAATATTTATGACAAGGGGGTCCATGATATATTTTAAATGTAAACTCTCTAAGGGGACAAACCAATTACTGTAAATGATTCCAAAGGCTTTGGATAAATGTTTTAATTGAATCATCTATTTAGAAAATGCAATTGCTTTGTTGGATGTGTTTAGTTGTTAACCTAAGCCTCTCTATGCTGTAAAAAAAAAAGAAACAATGCTTTTCCTGGAACAAAATAAATGCTGACAAATACTAGAATGCAAGAGAACAGTGCCCTTGTGGCCTATTGCTTTGAACGAAATTTCATTTGGCTATTGCAGATGGCATTCTGTGCACAGGAGAGGAGGACAGAACAGTTCTCATTCTTTGCCTCTTGGAAATTTGCTCAGACAAGTTCAACCTGGGGAGAGGAAGGTCTCTTAGAGTGATAGCAATATGTACAAGACTAGTTACACACGAGAAGTGCGCAAAGAGAAATATGAGAGGTCTGATGGCTTTGATGATCAAAGTCTTGTAGACATTAGCAACCTTGGTTTGTCTCAGGCAAAAGGCCTTGAAAACTTGCAGGAACTCAATGAAAGGTTTGCCAATTATATAAACCGAGCTAGGGTTCTGGAACAAAGAAATGCAATCTTTAGAAAGCAGTTGGAGACATTCCAAAGAATGGATGAGATTTCTGGTCTGGAAGAAGCTTTTGCAGAACAAATTGAGCTAAATCGGCAGAGAATTCGTGAACTGTCTTCCGATCGGTCCAAACTCGAAAGGGAGTACAAAGATGCCCAGAGGATGGTCGATGAATTTAAAACCAAGTGAGTAATTTGAACATTTCTTAGTATAGTAGCATTAGACTATTTTCAGGCTCCATCTAAAAAGGTAAGTTGCATGAACCTATTGTACAACTGAAAAAGAGAAAGAGTACAATATCAATTTTAAAAACACTGCAATTAAAGGTGATCATTTTTGACGATCCTAAGCTATTACTAGCCAATACATTTTTATTTTTTTCTATGTGTCAAAGATTTCTGTTACAACAATTCCAAATTGAAATTTGTTGGCCTCACCAGTAACTTAGATTTTAATTTTAGGTGCCCAGCATTTTAAGCAATATAATTGGGACAGTAAGTATATGAAATCACGCAATATACAATGGTTGAAACTAGCTAAGTATTTCAGTTATTACTAAGTAAGAATATGGATATATGTGTTAGGCCCATCCAGTGTATAACTTATTTATCCTATTAACAAATTATTTTTACAAAAAAGAGTACAACATGCTAATCGTTTATTACAGCGCATCAGAAAGAATCGCAATGTGTTTGTTGACAAGTTTAAACAAATTAAAACATAAGAACTATTTCATACCTTTCACAAACTTGACATATTTAAATAGTTGCTAAACAGATCACAAATTATTCAGAGCAGGAAATTAAACGTTACAGCATATATACAGGCATACTCCACTTTTAAGTACACAAGGGGGTTTATTTACTAAAGCTGGAAAGTGCAAAATCAGACTTACTTCTGCACAGAAACCAATGAACTTCCAGGTTTTATTACCAAAGCTTAATTGAACAAGCTGGGCTTAGAAGCTCATTGGTTTCTATGCAGAAGTGGGCCTGATTTTACACTTTCCAGCTTTAGTAAATAAATCCCATTGTGTACTTAAAAGTGGGGTATGCCTGTAAAGTATTTGCCAATGAAATGCCTGTTTTATTGCACCACTTTATCAAATTACAGTATAAAAATAGAAAATACTTCATACACCCTTTAAAACTATATGTGCTTCCTGACTGTTTTTAACAACAATAGAAAGCTAAACGTTTCTGGATGATGATGTTTAGCACAGTATTTTTTAGGGCTGCAACTAACGATTATTTTCAGAATCTATTAGTTGGCCGATTATTGTTTATATTAATCGATCAATCAGATAATAACCTTTTTTTTATTTTATTTTTTATTCTTTCTTTTTAGAAAGGTATTCATGTGAAAACACAGACACAATCACAATGAAATATACAAAAGTAACTGTAGACTCCCCAAGAGCATTCAATAATATAATGCAAATAGCAGTAAAAACACACTACATGCTTTTCTGCAGCTTCTCTATTGAAGTCTATTGAACCAAAGAAGCAAAAAGCACTGTTTCACGTTGAATAATGTCTCATAGGAAACCATATTAAACAAACTATAGTGTGTTTCTGCAAAAATTACCAAAAAACGCATAGGTGTGAACCAGGCCTAAGATGTCTAGTAGTAGCAGCAAGCTTTTTTTTTCAACTGTCATAATGGGGTTAAAAAAAAAATAGCCCTTTATGGTACAAAAAGAGAAGACAATCACTAGTATAACTAGGTGTCAGACAAAAAGCTATATGAAGGGTGGAAGGGAGATATACAGCTTTTATATTAACCACTTGCTTACTGAGCACTTAAACCCCCCTCAGTCCCAGACCAATTTTCAGCTTTCAGCGCTGATGCACTTTGAATGACAATTGCATGGGCATACAACACTGTACCCAAATGAAATTTTTATCATTTTTTTCCCCACAAATAGAGCTTTCTTTTGGTGGTATTTAATCACAGCTGGGAGTTTTATTTTTTGCTAAACAAACAAAATTTAAAAAAAAAAAAATCATGTTTAATAGTTTGTTATAAAATTTTGCAAACAGGTCATTTTTCTCCTTCATTGAAATGCGCTGATGAGGCGGCACTGATAGACTGCACTGGTGGGCACTGATAGGCTGCATTGGTGGGCACTGATAGGCTGCATTGGTGAGCACTGATAGGCTGCACTGGTGGGCACTGATAGGCATAGTTAAGGCGGCACTAATAGGCACAGATAAGGCGGCACCGATGGGCACAGATAAGGCGGCACTGATGGGCAAAGACAGGCACAGATAAGATGGCACGGATGGGTGGCACAGATGGGTGGCACGGATGGGTGGCACTAAGGGGCACTGATAGGTACCACTGATAGATGGGACTGATGGGCACTGATAGGTGGCACTGATAGGTGGCTCTGATAGGTGGCACTGCTGGTCACTGATGGGCAGCACTGCTGGGCACTGATGGGCACTAATGGGTGGCACTGCTGGGCACGGATATGTGGCACTGGGGTGCAGCACCTTTGTTGAGGCAGATTGTGGGCACTGCTGGGTGGCACTGTGGGGACTGCTGGGTGGCACTATGGGCACTGCTGGGTGGCACTGACAGGGGGGACACATTTTTTATTCATGTGGCAAAGCAGGGGGCAGGTGGGCACTGGCAGGGGGCAGGTGGGCACTGGCAGGGCTGGCCGTGATCGGGAGTGATGTCCCGATCACGGCCGCCGGTGATCGGCTTTTTTTTTCTCCTCGCGCTGACAGCGAATAATAGCTGATTACCGGCTCCGTTATATCACATGATCAGCTGTCATTGGCTGACAGCTGATCACGTGATAAGGGGTCAGGATCGACCCCTTGCACGGATCGGTGATCAGGCGAGTCTCGTAGACTCGCCGATCACAGAGCGCGCCGCATGCGCCCCTATTGACGTAGTCCCGGCAAAGGAGATCCGCACTGTAGCCGTCATTCGGCTATAGCGCGGGTCTCAAGTGGTTAAAGTAGTACTAAACGCTGAGGCTTTATTTCATGAATATGATCATTTTAAGTATAATGCACAATACTGGTAAAAGTTCACTTTAATTGTAATGCCTTCTATTACCTCCAGTCTATCAGCCTCCACCTTCTCTGGGTTCAGATGCTGATCTTCCCTGCACACAGTCTTTAACCACTTGCTTACTGGGCACTTAAACACCCCTCTGCCCAGGCCAATTTTCAGCTTTCAGTGCTGTTGCACCTTGAATGACAATTGCGCAGTTATGCAACACTGTACCCATATGAAATTTTTATAATTTTTTCACACAAATAGAACTTTGTTTTGGTGGTATTTGATCACCACTGGGGGGGGGGGGGGGGTATTATTTTTTGCTAAACAAACAAAAAAGATGGAAAATTCTGAAAAAAACAAATGGCTCATAGTTTGTTATAACATTTTGCAAACAGGTAATTTTGCTCCTTCACTGATATGCGCTGATAAGGCTGCACTGATGGGCACTGATAGGCTGCATTGATGGGCACTGATGGGCACAGATAGGCTGCACTGATTAGCTGCACTGATAGGCACAGATAAGGCAGCACTGATAATACGGCTCTGATGGGCCCTGCTAGGTGGCACTGATAGGTGGCACTGATGGATGGCACTGAAGGGCACTGATAGGTGTCACTAAGAGGTAGCACTGATAGATGGCACTAATAGGTACTAATAGGTACTAATAGGTGGCACTGATGGGCACTGGTAGGTGGCACTCATGGGCAATGGTAGGTGACATTGATAGGTAGCACTGTGGGCACTGATAGGTGGTACTGTGGGCATTTCTAGGTGGCATTGTGGGCACTGAAGTGTGGCACTGTGGGCCCTGGTAGGTGGCACTGGTGGGCACTGGTAGGTGGCACTGTTATGCACTGGTAGGTAGCACTGACAGGTGCAATTGGTGGGCACAGATGACTCCGGGGCTGCACTCCTTGATCGGGACCGATGTCCTTCTGACAGCTGTTGGTAATCAGCTTTTTTTTTCTTCTCACGCTATCAGCATGAGGAGAAAAAAATAGTCGATTACTGCCTCTGTTTACATCACATGATCAGCTGTCATTGGCTGACAGCTGATCACGTAGTAAGGGGGCGGGATCGACACCTTACTCTGATCTGTGATCAGCTGAGTCTCATAGGCAGGGGGCGCACAGGCTGCTTGAGTACAGGAGGATGTGTATTGACACCCTCCCGGCAAAGTAGGTCTGCGCTGTAGGCATCGTTCGGGTTTAGTGCAGACGGGGAGAGGATAAAGTGATTCTTTTTTTTAAACCACAAACATGTTACACTTACCTGCTCTGTGTAATGGTTTTGCACAGAGCAGCCCTGATTCTCCTCTTCTAGGGTCCCCCACCGACACTTCTGACAACTCCTGCCTTCAGAGTTCCCCAATAGCAAGCTGCAAAGTGTAGTATAGAGTGCCCCTATAGCAAAGTAAAAAAAAACTTCTGCCTTTAGAACTGCTCACTTTCTGCCCAGGACTACATGTTCCATGAGGCATTGCTCCTTACACATTCACAAGTTCTCAGGCACTTATTACATGTATGGATGGTGCACTGGGCTGTGTGTGGGCTGAACTGTGTCTCCTGACATGTATGGATGGTGCACTGAGCAGTATGTATGCTGCACTGTATTTCCTGATATGTAAACAAAGAATGAATTCTGTATGCAGGCCAAGTATATATACTATATATTATAAATATAATCAATATTTGAATGACAATAATATTTCATAACTTTACTATGGACAGCCTGAGCTATAGAACCAAGAGAGATGCAACAATGTCAACTACACAAGTGAATCGCTTCTCTGCCTTTTGGCTAAGATCAAGTGTAGTATCTGTTCTTATCAGTTGCCGGGAGGTGGCGCTTGCTTCCGTCCCTGATCTACGGCAAACTGGATTAGGGGTGGCGGTGGCTATGCAAAACCTGCCGGTGTAAAGGTAACCTGTTACGGTAAGAGATAGCCAAAAGGGAAGCCTTCTGATGGGGATGGAGAACCACTGGGTCTGGCTGAAGGATCGTGTCCCTGGCCTTCTGGCCTTGACTTGGTGCAGTCCCTAGTCGGCCAGTTTTTCCGAAGAGCAGGCTGGCCCCTCTAGTAGGGGGGTTTGGTTGGTTCTTCCTGAATATAATTAGGTGGGAGTAATGGGAGCGATGGGGGAGTATAGCAAAGAGTGCTCTCCCTGAGCTTTCAGAGCTCTATACCTTCCTGGTGACAAAGGGGGCTGTATCAATCTGGGCTATTGGTCAGGGTTGTGATGAAAAGCCTGTGATGAATGTGCCCCTGGAGTAGCAGTCCAGGGGTGCTATAGCTCGCACAAGTGTTTGGGGGAGCACGTCAAGATTTGGCACCTTGGTCACTTTACTACACACACTTTTTTTCACACCTGCCTCTAGGGCCAAGCCTTTTGGCTAGGACCAGAAGAATTTTTGATTCCTGGCCAAAGGGACGGCAATTCTATTGTACAATGGCCACTTTCACTTCTCCCACCATCCTTCTCCCCACTTTCTTTTTATTTAACCCTGTTTGTCACTTTTGTGTATTTTTTTTGTTTGGTGTTGTCAGGTTTGTCACAGTGTGATGAGTAGGGTGTGGGTCCTCGGGCCAACCCTGAAAGTCTTGGGAGGGGGGGACATAGGCCTTTTGGCTTGGTTCGCCCTCTCTGATGGGGTCTCCCTTCGGGAGAGCCCCACCTAATACTTGGGTGGGTCTATTTCAGCAGACCCTCCAGAGAAAGGGGGTGCCTCTGGTTTCGGCCAGGCGGACCCATGTGAAGTACCTCAGTCCCCATCTGGAGCCTAACGCCCCGGGGGGATCGGGGTAAGGTCCTTCCCTAGTGAAGGACAGTCTAACACCCGTTGCAAGTTTTGTGTCTCACTCTTTATGTGCGTGCACTTTTTTTGGCACTGGGTGGAGATTTTGGGTGTGTTTCACACACCAGTGGCTTTTCAAAAAAAAAATGCCAGCATATCACCCAATTAATTTAACTAACTATGGGTCAGAGACAGCTAAATCTTTGCTCTAATGTCAAATTGTTTAACTTTGTTTTTCTAAAATACACACACACACACACACACACATATTTAATTGTATTTAGTTGTTTATATACAATAATAATTAACTAATAATTAATTTTAAAAAAGTACATTAAATTGAGTTAACAAATAAAATATAAACAAGCAAAAATATACTAGCAATTTATTGTACTAGATTAGTAACATAGCTATATAATGAATAACATTTTGTCCTTTTTCATATTTATACTGTATCTGATTTTAGAAAATTATGGTTTTTAAGATAGAGGCTTTCATGATTTTCTCTTTTTAAAAAATAGTACACAAGCTGTATACATGTTTTTATTTTTTTATTTTTTCATATGTTTTTTCTGTTACTATGGACACAATTGATATATTTTTCTACTTTGGTTGAAAGGAAACATAAGTGCAACATAACCCATGCCAGTTGCCATCATCATTATTTCTAGGATAACAATATCTATGGATTTGGACATGTAAACTATTATTTATTTTGCTAAAGAAAATAGTACCGTGTAGGAAAACATATAAATGTGTGCATGAATGAATGTATGTTTGTGTGCATGTGTTTGCAAAATGTATTTTCTTTGCTTACAAAATAATTTGTTTCTCATGAATGGAGAGTAGGATTTTAGCACTCTTATACAATGTAATTTTGTTTTTTTTCCTTAAAGATCATAATCATCTTTCCTGGTTCACAATAAAAATCTCTCATCGACAAGTTGGACATTCCCTGTGTAATTTAAAAATGAAAAAGAAGACTAGCATTTATCTCTTCTGCCTTATGATAAAAACTTTGGTAGAACACTTTTGAGCCTGCAAAACCTGTTAAGCTGGCTACACACTATACAATTTTCATACAATTTTCTTGTACAACTTACTTTAGATTTACCAAAACCATATAACTTGAAGTCAAACACTTTCAAATTCCGAATTTCAAATGCAATCAGGAAAGCGCATGCACTACATAGTTGAAGGTAAATCTAAAGGAAATTGAACAACAAAAATTGTATAATGTGTATCCACCTTTATATTCAGTCCTTTGCATTCCTTCTGCACAAGCACTGATGTCCTGAAAATATAAAAAAACAGAATGTAAACTTTTGTAGAATACAAACCAGTGGTGGCTGGTGTTTTTTTTTGGGGCTGGGCAGCTCGCTCATTGCTGCTCAGTCCGGCACTTACCCCATCTACGATATGTGCGGGCATTGGGCAGGGGGCAGCGGCTCCTGTGTCCTCTCCTCCATCATGGCGGCTTCCGTTGTTGTCTCCTCCCCTCCTCCTAGGCTTCCAATACGATTGCCTGTCCTTTCAGCCAATCGATGGTGGGTCTCAAGACCCACTTCCGGAGTGGCAAGGAGGAGGATCAGTGTTACAATAGCGAATATTCATTCTCTATAGTAACACACCTGGGTGGACTTGGCTTCACCCCGAGTCCACCTTATTTTGAAGCCTATTGAAGCCTCTGGCTCTAATCAGCTGCTTAAAAAAAAACACCAACAAAACACACCAGATGAACGTATGGGGGGGGGGGGGGGGGGAGGGCAGCACCCTTAATGGATGGGCCACCTCTGACACAAACTGATTCAAAATTTTGCTGAAATATATTTAGCAATCTTGTTGGTTCAGCGTATGTCTTGCAGAAAGGTTTGTTGCTTTAATCAATTCTTATAGGGAACTATAACAGTTTGGGTCATTTTTGCTTTTATGTTTGTATCCTTTTTGAATAAAGTTGTTTATTTGTTGTTTAATTATATGATGTTTATTTTATAAAATAAACATTTAATTCATTACAAAGGATTCTCAGAACATTATCGGTGAACTAAAGGGAGAGTACAGCACAGGTATTTCCTTTTCAGAAACAATGACTCTAACTGAATCTTTAGGCAGAGTTATTCCAGAAGAGAGGCGTCTCACTTATGACATTATTCACTTGGGTGTCAATTTCACTTGAGCTGCAGAGCTCTGTAAACAGTTGGCTTTTTAAAAATTCAAAGGGGGTGGGGGGTAGTGGAATCAGGAAGACACATTAAAAGGATCCAAGAGCTTTGCCTGATGCCTGAAAATGTAAAATACTCATACCCAATATTTCTTATCTGACAAATATTTAATTACTGTGAGGGACAGCAGTGGAGATAAGATGAGTATTGCATCCAGAGACATAGGAAGTTACAGTGGGAGAATCTTTATAGAACTACCCAGTGGGTGAGTGGTGTACAGGAAAGTGGTGGAATTCTTGGAAGTGATCATGCACAGATTCTCAACAGCAACTTAGGATTTCATAGTGGCCATATAAACAAAGGTAAGTAGTTTATTGATGGAGAAATGGACCAGTGGTGTCTGCAGTATTGTTTAACCAAACCAAGGAGCAGAGCCCAGAGCAAAGCTAAGGTTTAATAAGCCGTAAAGAGGAAAGTGATTCTTGATCTATCTAATCTATTGTAGGTCATAAATTAAGGTGGGTGGTGTGAAAGGTGAAAGACAAAAGGTGATTACGCTGAAGGATAAATGTGGAGCACAATATTTTAAACAAAGAGGACATGTAATTTTTACAGTGGAACTTTTTATTAGTATACACGTGGTGGTATTGATATTTGATGCGAAGGTTTTTTAGCATGGTGGCAATTTTTAATATTTGACTTTTTTTTTGTAAATTTGTGATCTGGTAGTAAATATGGCACATACATGTTTTGTTTGATTATACACACTTGAATAAGTGAGATGCAGTTCCGCTTCTTAACCTCCCTGGCGGTATGATTATTTCAGATTTTAGGTGCTAAAAGCGGTACAATTATTTTGCATGAAAATTTGGCGTTTTATATTGTAGTCCAGTAATTCTTAGGCCGCGTACACACGCGGGGACTGTTCGCCCAACTTTGTCCGCTGAAACTGAAGCCCACACACGAGCGGACTGTCCGCCGAAACACTGTTCAGCGGACAAAGTTGAGCGAACAGTCCCCGCGTGTGTACGCGGCCTTAGGAATAACTCACTTAAATCTGTCCAAACCAGAGTCTAGCAGACATCCCGGGTATGATAAAGTTTGAAAAATTAAATCATAAATTATAATATAATAAATAACGATAAATAATTATACCAAATAATAATAAAAATTATTCAATAATGTAATCAAATCAAAAACACAGAAATTTGCTCAGTTGCAGAATTGTCACTGTCATTACTTTTCAATATTTGATGACGGATCTCCCCACAAATCGCTATCGCTCAATTCTGCGAGTGATTCCAATTTATTATCGCTGTTTTCTAGCTGGTCTAAAACCATTTTTGATGTAAAGGGACAGTTTTGGTTGCTATGGACAATCTCCAGTTTCCAGGCATAAAGAACAGTTTTCATAATATAAAACTGCATGCAGGACACTGGGCAGAACACTAGGGACAAAGGGGATGTGAAATTATTACAGACAGCTATGTAATCTGTAAGATTACATTATACTGTATGTATACTGTGTGTTTCACTTTTTGAATTTGGCGCCGATCTCCGTCCCCGGGAACGGAGATTGGCTCCCTGATGAATCGAGCGGAGGACAAGCCGCTCATACAGCACGGGGACATCGCTGGATCCAAGGGAGAAGGTAAGTAAACCTCCTCCTGCATACAGTGATGCGGTCCCGAGTCTGGCTCGGGGGTTACCGCTTTTGGTGTAAAACATCCACCCTGAGCCAGACTCGGGAATACCGTCAGGGGGGTTAATAGTTAGTATGTTAATAAAAACATGTTTTTCAGTCCAAGTCACAATCAAAAAATCTGCACAAAATCATTATACATTAATCATCAATTATCCTTGTCATTGAGATTAATACAGAAGTAAACTTTATGCAAATTACATCAAAAAGTGTTTTTTCATACATTCCACCACAATTAATATATTTTGGTGACTGAAATTGATACTGAATTTACTTAAATTAACAGCAATTTTAACATGTTTGAATGTTTTTTATCAATCAAAGTAGCTCTAAAAAAAAACTCCAAACCCATTTCATAAAATGGACTCCAAATAGCTTTTGTTGAAGTTGAAGTAATTAGTCTATTGCCCCATACACACGGTTTGACTTTCTGACGGAAAATGTGTGATCGGACTGTGTTGTCGGAAAATCCGATCGTGTGTGGGCTCCATCAGACTTTTTTCACTGGAATTTCCGACACACAAAGTTTGAGAGCTGGATCTAAAATTTTCCAAAAACAAAATCAAATCGTTTAAATTCCGATCGTGTGGAGACAATTCAGACGTACAAAGTGCCATGCATGCTCAAAATAGACAAAGCTATTGGCTACTGGCCCGTTTATAGTCCCGTTGTACGTGTTCTACGCCACCACGTTCAGAACGATCGGATTTTCTGACAACTTTGTGCGACCGTGTGTATGCAAGACAAGTTTGGGCCAAAATCCATCAGAAAAAATCTGACAGATTTTGTCATCGGAAAGTCCGACCATGTGTACAGGGCATTTGAGTTACTTTGTCCTCCAGCACTGTGAATTCTTGATGGGTGTGTTCAAAATGTCTTGAGAAATAATAATTGTTTGTGCGTTACCAGTATAAAGTGGTAGTAAACCGCTGTTTTTTTTTTTGCTTTTAAACCTGCAAGGAAATGTTACAATGTGCTAGTATGAATTGCATATTAGCACATTATGTGAACTTGCCTTAGTGTTGAAACTCTCTCACGCTGCTACTGCTATAGGCATTTCCATCTTCATCCTGGCTTCCTTCCAGGTTTGCAGACTCCGGCTGTGTGAGTGGCCGGAGCCATGATAATGTCACTCCCATGCATGCGAGCAGGAGCCGCCGTTTACGGCACAGGCCTCTGAAGGATAAGTATGTGTATGCCAGACAGAAAGAAGTAAGACAGCACCAAAGGTTTAGAGAGTGCTGTTCACCCCTGATTGCAAAAAAGAAAAAGAAAAAAGATATCCCCTATGGTGGGTTTTTTTTGGGCAGCAAATATGTCTATAATATAGTACAAAACATATACATGCGAGTAGAGTTTAAGCTACTAAAAACGCAAAAAAATGGGGCGAATTTATTATTTCATAATATTTATTGAATAAAAAAGAGGATTTAAATGACTAACATGACAGTCAAGAATTGAACTCCACTTGGCAATAAAAACATATTATGGATGCACATATATAGACAAAGTTAATTATGTCACATAAACACTGTACACCTGTATATACAATGAAGAAATGACCCTGACACGTTTCGACCCTCACAGGGGTCTTCTTCTTCGGATTTGTCTATTATGGAAGAAAAAGACAACTATAAATAGATATATGAAAAAAATAAATTGTTCATCATAATGTACTAAGAACAATTTGCTGTAAGCAATATATACATCTATCATCACAATGTTGTATAATTACCAGTTAGTGTGCATCACACGCCATAAAAAATATGGTCCACAGTGGGGATCCTCATTAGAAAGCACATGTAGCCCAAGACATTCCTCTCCTGCCCTGCATAGATGCACCAAAGATCACACAATAGGCCCTTGTCGCTGTAGCCCACCCAAAAATGGGGGGAAAAGGAAGGGAAACGGAGTCCAGGAGTGTGGCTTGCGAGAGATCACATGTATAGATCCACCTCCAGTGTAACACATGGAGGGGGATACAGGTGTCGACAGCCAGAGGCTAGATGGGACGCACCTGCAACAGGACAGGACGTAAAATAAGCTAATTAGGCATTATCAACTCCAGAAGTACTGGAGAAGATCCCTTATTAATAGTAAGCAAGGGGACATAAGGTAGCATACCACAAAAGTATATAATGAGACTAAAGCTGATAGATAATACGTAGACAGTGTGCTCAATAGACAGTGCAACCACCACTGTTGTTGGTGAATGATTAGTAAAGAGAAGTGAAAAACCAAGAGTAGTGCCATATAATAGAAAAAGAGTGATGGACAAAAGGGAACATCCAAGTATGGATGTAATGTGACGTGCACAGAAAGAAATATATATAAATTTACCTAAATGTGTATCATCTAATGGAAAATTCTTTGAGGAATAGACCAAGATGACTGCAGTGCAAAAAGAGGAGAGACTGTCTGGTCCCAACCTAAGAGGTCCAGAATATGCTCACCCCACACCCTTATGTGGCTCAATAGGGTACAGGGGACCTGAGTCTGTAAGTAAAAATACAGGCAATAGTGACCATGGTGATCAGAAAATGAAAACAGAGTGTCTGGTAAAACCCAGGAAGTAACTTACCCAGGTATGCCACAAAGCGTCAGCAAGTAATAGTCTCCTAAATAGGGAGGGATAACTTACCCTCCCTCAGGACCAAGTAAATATAGTATGTGTTTATACCTACCCCAGCTGTGTCCTGTTTCCGCTATCGCAGATGGGCCCCACTCAGTCCGCCGCCCGCCGAATCACCCCGCATGGCCGCCAAAAATGGCTGACCACATGTGGTCCCCCCGGCGTTCCGGTAGTGTCATTTCTGGAAATTACGGAATGACTACAGTTCCGTCGCACAGGCGTGACGTCAGCACGTCACGCACACCCGCGAAGATCACGCATGCGCACTGACGTGCCGTGTCCGGAGCTGTTCCGGAATGCCGTCGGCCGGGCGACGTATCCCAGGGAAGCGGGCGGTACCTACCCGTCTAAACCCTGGGAGCCTAGGGGAGGGGCCCGCGCGCGCTCGGACCCATCCACTCGTCCGGCCGGGAAGCCACACCGCTGCAGTCCGCCCTGTAAGACCAGCGACAACAAAGGTCAAGGCGCCATCTAGAGGCAGGGAGAGAGAAGACATGTATAGTCACCACATCTTACATATAAGTAGGAAGGCCAGTATGGTGGCCTGAATTTATGGGAGGAGCCCGGAGGGTATTTAACCAGCCCGCTCGCCTGTGGTCTTTGTCGGTTTCCGGTGCGCGGCACTACGTCACTAGGCCGACGGCTCGTGTTTCGTTTCCATTCGGACAAACGTCTCTCTCGTGGTTTTCTTTCCCGTTCGTTTTGTACAACGTCGCCGGCTCTGTACAACGTCGCCAGCTCGACTGCCGCAGGTAAGGGTCTCGATTGACCTTCCTGTACTATTTTTAGTGTCGTTAAAACCTGAAATATCGAATCGCTCGTTAAGATAACAGTTGTTATCACTCAATACGCTCTAATTTCGCAGCGCCCTTCATTTCACGGGCATCATTTCGGTAGATATTGCTGGTAGGAAAAAACTGCACTGTTTTAGTACTTGTTATATAGTCTCGTTACCGTGTTCCACAGTCAAAATCGTTGCCAGTCGTGTCTCACGGCACAACGACTCGTACCTCTGCCATAGCTGGCTCACGTAGGTCATTTCATCATTTCACTCATTTCTGTCACGCACGGCGCTCCGATTCGAAGCCAGTCGCATCCGCTAAATGCGCCGTTTTGTTCTGGTGTGCCCCTAACTTGCTCGGCCTCATTTCGGTACATGCTCCAGAGCCCGCTCGTTGTTAAAACGACCCGGGTCTCTGTCATGGGAGTCATTTCACCTCACCTATTACGTTCGAATCGAAACCAGTCGCTTTTCTCAAAACGCACAGGTTCGATCGACGTGTCCCAGTTGCGTTGGCCTCATTTCGGTACATGCTCTAGAGCCCGTTCGTTGACGGTCGCAGGTTGCGTCCTCTCCGATTCGTAGCTCTATCATGGGAAACATTTCATTGTCACATAGTACGTTCAGTTCGAATCCGGTCGCATCCCCGTGCATCGATTCGTCCGGACGGCCCCAGGTATTTTTCGGCCTCATTTCAGTACATGCTCCAGAGTCCCGTTCGTTGTCAGTCGCAATCGCGGCACGACCGGTTCGGGCCTCTGTCATGGCAAACTTTTGTCACTCATTTCACTGTCACCTACCGCGCTCCGATTCGAGTCTAGTCGCATCTATGATGCACCGATTCGTTCCGATGTGCCCCAGTTGTTACGGCCTCATTTCAGTACATGCTCCAGAGTCAGGATTCATTGTTGGTTGCAGGTTTCGGTTCTCTGATTCATGTCTCTGTCATGGGAAATCGGTTCACTGTCACGTATCACGCTTCCGATACGAATCCAGTCGCATTGTGCGCTAATTCGTCTCGGCGCGCCCCAGGTATTTCAGCCACATTTCAGTACATGCTCCAGAGCGTACACGGTTAACGGTCAGTCGCAACAGCGGCATGATCGATTCGTGCCTCTGTCATGGCAATCAAAATAATTTCGCCGCCACGTACCGCACTCCGTTTCGAATCCGGTTGCATACGTAATGCACTGATTCGTTACGGTGTGCCCCAGTGCTTTAACCTAATTTCAGTGCATACTCCAGGGTCCGGTACCTCATCAGTCGCAGTCGCGGCACGTTCGACTTATGCCTCTGTCATAACACATATTTCATTAATTTGACCGTCATATACCGTGCCCCGATTCGAGTCAGTCGCATCCGTGAGGCACCGATTTGTTCCGGTGTGCTCCAATTGTTTTGTTCCGAATTGGCTCGGTCGCATTTCGTTACATGCTCCACAGTTCATCTCATCACTTTTCGTCTGAAACGTCGGTTATCGCAATCAGCCTATGTCACAGCAAACATTTCACTCATTCACTGCACACTCTTGTCACTTGAGTCTAATCCACTCATACCAACAATACATTGGTTCGCACCCGTCACGTCAGCATTACAGGTATCGTTCGCATGTTGCCTGTCATTCCTCCAAGTCCGACACTCACTATAGATCGATCCTTCGTGCTTCGAATTTCAGCCAAGGGTCTCGATTCGTTCGTTAAAACCTTCTCCTCACTACTACTCCCCCTGATAGTCGCACAATCCAATGCATCTTGGTTTCCTTTCATACATCTTACGATCGGTTCCTATCAGGATTTGTTACATATAGTTACAAAGATTCGTGTCAGTTTCATTTTCATACACGCTACAACCCGTTTCAATTCCAGTCGCCCCAGCGGCAAATTGAGTCGCACCTGGTTCATCCCGTACTCTCCACAGTCTCTTATATATTAGATTAAATTCATACACTCTAAAACGGGTTTTGTCAGATTAATTTCATGCGATCGGCTCATATAAGATTCGGTTTGTTCGACCGATTCATATCGGATTCATTCCATACACATCCAAGAAACAACTTCTTGCAAATCACTGCTAGCACGCACCCAAGCATACGCTCCCTGCAATCATTACAAACATGTTTCCAGGCACAGACTTCTTGTAGTCGTTGCAAGCACGCGTTCAAGCATGGACGTCTTGCAATCGTTGCAAACACGCATCCAAGCATAGACTTCTTGCAATCGTTGCAAGTACGCATCCAAGCATAGACTTCTTGCAATCGTTGCAAGCACGCATCCAAGCATAGACTTCTTGCAATCGTTGCAAGCATGCATCCAAGTATAGACTTCTTGCAATCATTGCAAGCACGCATCCAAGCATAGACTTCTTGCAATCGTTGCAAGCACGCATACAAGCATAGACTTCTTGCAATCGTTGCAAACACGCATTCGAGCATAGACTTCTTGCAATCGTTGCAAGCACGCATTCGAGCATAGACCTCTTGCAATCATGGCAAACACGCATTCAAGCATGGACCTCTTGCAATCATTGCAAACACTCATTCAAGCATAGAACTCTTGCAATCATTGCAAGCAGATGTCCAGGCACAAGCTTATTGCAATCATTGCTAGCAGGCAGTTCTGGCTAGCTCAATAGATTCCTTTAGGAAAGCCTGGATACTTTCCTAAATGTACATTATATAACGGGGTACTTATGTTTATAGGTAAAGTTGATCCAGGGAAAAATCCGATTGCCTCTCGAGGGATCAGGAAGGAATTTTTTCCCTTGCTGTAGCAAATTGGACTATGCTCTGCTGGGGTTTTTTGCCTTCCTCTGGATCAGCTGTGGGTGTAGAATTGGGTATGTTGGGTTGTGCGATACTTTGTTTATTTAATTTGTGGTTGGACTGGATGGACTTCTGTCTTTTTCGACCTGGCTACCCATGTATCCTACCATAACTCCTTGCTATCGTTGCAAGCACGCATCCTGGCATAACTCCTTACAATCGTTGCAGGCTCGCATCCTGGCATAACTCTTTGCAATCGTTGCAAGCACCTATCCTGGCATGACTCCTTACAACTATGGCAAGCACGCATCCTGGGGAACTCCTTGCAAATCGTTGCAGGCACGCATCCTAGCATAACATCTTGCAATCGTTGCAAGCACGCATCTTGGCATAACAGCTAAGCAATCATTGCAGGCACGCATCCTGGCATAACTTCTTACAATCATGGCAAGCACGTATCCTGGTGTAACTCCTTGCAATCGTGGCAGGCACGCGTCCTAGCATAACATCTTGCAATCGTTGCAAGCACGCATCTTGGCATTACATCTTGCAATCGTTGCAAGCACGCATCCAAACACACGTTCGAGCACAACTCCTGCAGTCTTCGCAAAGCACATGCGGTAACACGAATTTCTCAGAGTCACTACGAACACATCTCCAGTGACAAACTCCCGTGCCATTGTCGCAAGCACATGTTTAAACACAACTTTTGCAATCGTGCCAAGGCTCGCGACTTAGCATAACTTCTTGCAATCATTCTTTGCTAGCACATTCTCAGTGGCCCACAAACTGGCTACACGTTGTTTTCAGCAGCACTTAATTGGCCACTTGTCTTCTGTGGCTTTTCTTACAAGCCATTCACCGTTCCCTGTCTGTCATCTCTCCCTTAGGACAGTTGAGTTCAACTTCCGTCCTGCCCCGGGATCGTGTTGACACACGCAACTGGCTTCTTCTTGTTACACAGTCAGGCTATACCTAGCCAGCGTTCAGCATTTCTTATCCTTACAGGACCCGGAGAGCCATCTGTCTTACGGCCCATACAGTAAGATCGCCACTACGAGGCATCTAGAGGCATCAGCCCATAGCCAACGGCATACACTCGCCCATCACATCTGCCATCTTTAGGGACACATAAAATCCTCGCACATTCCCCAGTCTAGTCATCCAAGCGGCCATCTACCGGGCCCTTTGTGGTTTTCACGGCCTACCCAGTTTATCGTTAGTAGCACTGGCAGCCAAGTGCTACACAGACACCACCTGACGAATGGTCAAAATCTACAATACGGGCCATCCCCCAGGGTCAATCTTTATGTCACGCCTCCTGGTCTCCCTCTCACGGACGCAGGACCCCTCTTAGATCCTTAATTTAGATGCCGTAGCATTAGCAGTCCTATCTATGTCGGAAGGTCCCTTACTGCATGGATTGGTATAGCGATGTTTATACCATCTACGATGCCCCGTCACCCCTGGTAGTGACGGATGCCGCAGCCTCCACAGGCTTCGCTGCAATTTTTGGCCACCACTGGCTTACAGAACCATGGCATCAGGGATACTCCTAAACCCCGGGTTTACCTGGACTTCCTCCCTCTTCAAGCTATACCTGGTCATGACAGCCTCTCGACTCTGGGGTTATGTCAAGACAGGACAGGCCATGGCTTTCACCACCAACAACTGGGCCGAGGTTGATCTTGTTGATGAAGCTAGGTCAGGACCGCTCTCGGTTAGGTCCTTCTACGCAGCCTACACCTCGACCTCGGTCCATACCGTGGTCACTCTTTAGTATTTGAGCACCCTTGGCAGCATGTTGGCCTGGGTCCCAAGTCACGTCATTGAGAGACTAAGCAGTTGGAACCCTGCCTACCTCGCCCAGTACATCCCCAATCCTCGTGTGGAAATGGCACAAGCATTCACCAAACTCGCTCATCTAATTAAGCTAAAACGAATAAAACTACACCCCTACCTGAATGTTTTTGCCCCCTTATTTTGGTCTACCGACCATCAGACCAGGGCACACTTCAGGTCCATTTCATGTTGTTAATCTTATGGTAAAGTCTATTGGTTCATATCCGTATCGGCCATAGGGCTTCGACCATAAGTAGGAAGGCCAGTATGGTGGCCTGAATTTATGGGAGGAGCCCGGAGGGTATTTAACCAGCCCGCTCGCCTGTGGTCTTTGTCGGTTTCCGGTGCGCGGCACCCACCCTCCCATCCCCTTTTCAGGGCATTTCTCAAATTCATTTCTCTTCACAATATATTAATTTCTAATCAAGGGTATGCCCCCTTATTTTGGTATACCGACCATCAGACCAGGGCACACTTCAGGTCCATTTCATGTTGTTAATCTTATGGTAAAGTCTATTGGTTCATATCCGTATCGGCCATAGGGCTTCGACCATAAATTATGTAAGAAAATTCACCCAATAATTAGCAGTATTGATTAGTATAGACATATATATAAAAACTTCAATTATGCATATATAAAAAAAGTGACAAAAAAGTTATAGCGAAAAAGGTTTTTCGAAGACGAATAATTGGCAATGATTCAATTGACAATAAGTCTATTAAGGATCATGTATCCAGTATCGAAAAACAGGAAGGAAAAACTTGGACCAAATAGATCAATCTGAATTAGGTTTTAAACTTAAAAGGGGATCACGGTGAGACAATCTAAGTAGGAGTGGATACGTTTCTACTGTGTCCTTCCTGAGATAAATCCCTTGAGAAAAGGGGCAAACGAAATAGCTTAGTTCAAACCAGGATATGTGGTAGCGTTTAATTAAAAAATCCATCTTTGCTCGTGTTGGAGAAGGATCTTATTCCAATCTCCTCCACGATTGGAAATGTGTACACTATCCAATATGGCAAAAGAAACCTTGGGCATCTTATAATTATGTATGGTGACCACATGACGTCCTAGGGGGAGATAGTAATTCCCAATCTCCATACTGTAGATGTGTTTCGCTATTCTTGTATGGAATTCTAATTTCATTTTCCCCACGTAGAACGCGCCGCATTCACACTCCATGAAGTATACGACCCCCCGCATTTGGCAATTAGCAAAATGTGCAGGGCGGAATGTTCTACCATTTTCTCGTCTGATGTATCTACAGGAGGAACAGTGGCTACACGGGAAGGATCCAAGGACTGAGAAATGTCTAGCTCGTTTTGTCTCATCCTGATATTCGCTTTGAACTAATTTGTCACGCAGAGAAGTAGCTCGTCTATAGGTAATTGAAGGATGTGCTGAAATGAGATCTCCAATTTTTTGGTCATCCTTTAGGATTGACCAGTGTTTCTGAATAATGTTGCGGATATTAGCATGTTGCTTGGAGAATCGAAGTATGTGTATGCCGTGACCTCTCCGACAGCATCTACAGTAAATATCTCCTAAACAATTCCTGTAGGTAAGCCTTTTTATAGGCTTACCTATAGGTAAAAATCATGCATGAGAGTTTACTCACACTTTAAGCACATGGCACTTTTCTATTGTTGTGACTTAAATGAGGATCAGATCACACTGTATGGCAAATTACTGCAGAAAAACTGTTAATTCCAAGGGGCTCATATACTTTTTCTTGCCACTGTATATGCAACCAAATCTAACCCTCAGAGATAACAAATTACATGCGAGGGGACTGAGTTGAAATAAATGTGCATCTGTCCAGCAAGCATAGCATGTAGTTTATGATGTTATTACATGGTTTTCTATTTATTACTTGTACTGCTACTCATTTTTTTAAGTTATACAGGGACAAAATCATCTTGGCTGGGATTTGCAGTTTTTTTTTGGGCTTCAGTTTTGTTAACTGCAGGATTACCAGTTCCAAGATCCTCTGCTTCAAGACAGGAAGGTCTATCTCCCTCTAGAGCATTGATGTCGAACCTTAGCACCCCAGATGTTTTGGAACTACATTTCCCATTAAGCTCATGCACTCTGCAGTGTAGTTGAGCAGCATGGGAAATGTAGTTCCAAAACATCTGGGGTGCCAAGGCTCGCCATCACTGCTCTAGAGGCAGGAAATGCTGCAATGCCCTTGTTCATGAGAAAAAGGGGGAAATGAACATTCTATGGAATTTTTTTTTTATGTCTCCTCTTCACCCTTTCTTGGTAACCTGCACCTGGCTAGATAGAAAAATAGATAGATAGATAGATAGATAGATAGATAGATAGATAGATAGATAGATAGATAGATAGATAGATAGATAGATAGATAGATAGATAGATAGATAGATAGATAGATAGATAGATATGGATATAGATAGATATAGATGTATTTAAGTGTGTGTCTTTTGCAGCACTAAACAAAATCTGGAGTAAAAAGTGATGAGATGATCAGAGAGAAAAATTAGAGAAGATCCTTTACTAGGTGAATTTAACTGATCTTTCATTTATGATTGTATAGAGTATATTTGCAGATGGTTTTATATAAAATAAAAGGTTTATAATATTGGAAAGAAGATGAAATCACCAATTTTTTTTTTACCCCGCGTTTTACTGCTATGTTTGAAAAAAAGTTTTTGGGGAGTCTTTAGTCATGTTTTATTTTTGTTTACAGATACCAAAATGAATGTGAGTATCAGCAACTTCTTAAAGGAAATCTTGAAAGACTAAATAAGGTAAGACAAGTAGGCCCAGCCTCCAGTGTGGTTTATATAACCACTTCAGCCCCGGAAGAATTTACCCCCTTCCTGACCAGAGCACTTTTTCCGATTCGGCACTGCAACGCTTTAACTGACAATTGTGCGGTCGTGCGTCATGGCTCCCAAACAAAATTGATGCCCTTTTTTCTCCACAAATAGAGCTTTCTTTTCGTGGTATTTGATCAGCTCTGCAGTTTTAATTTTTTGCGCTATAAACAAAACAATAGCAACACTTTTTAAAAAAACACATAATTTTTTACTTTTTGCTATAATAAATATCCCCCAAAAAATTTAAAAATGGCAATAAGCGTTTATTGGTTGGTTTGTGCCAAAGTTATAGCGTCTACAAAATAGGGGATCGTTTTATGGCATTTTTATTGTTTTTTTTTTTACTAGGAATGGCGGCGATCAGCGATTTTTATGACGGACACATCGGACAATTTTGACAATATTTTGGGACCATTGGCATTAATACAGCGATCAATGCAAAAAAATTGCATTGATTACTGTAAAAATGGCACTGGCTGTGAAGGGGTTAACCATTAGGTGGCACTGTAGGGGTTAAGTGTGTCCTAGTGAGTGATTTTTACTGTGGAGGGGGGGCTGTGTGTGACACGTCACTGATCAGCGCTCCCGATTACAGGGAGAGCTGATCAGTGACAGTGTCGCTAAGGCAGAATGGGGAGATGCTTGTTTACATTTCGCATTTCCCCATTCTTCCTCACCGTGAGATGATCGTGGACATCGGGTCCGCAGGACCCGCGATCGCGGTCATGGAGATCACAGCACACGCGCCCGTGAGTCGCCACTTAAAGGGCATGTACAGGTACGTTAATATGCATGTATGTTCCCTTCTGCTGCTGTATATCTGCGTGAGGCGGTCGGGAAGCAGATAAATAGTCTTTTCACTAATAATTTTGAAACACCACATTTTTTTCTGTTGTTTGTGTTTACTCAAAATATATTTAAATGTGTTTTATTTATTCTGTTTGCAGATATATTTAATATTACAAAACAATAGGATATTCAAATACTGCTTGACAGTATATTACCAGTTATATACAGTATACTGTGGGCTAGCTCATGGAATAACATTGCTATCTGATCCAACAAAAATTAAAATTTTTAAATGTCAAACTGTTTCCCTGGAAATCATTAGTCACTACAAATGCATGCTCTGGCAGATGTGAACACAATTTCCCTGTCCATCACCCTGTGTGACTGTTCACAATGATACATTGATATATATTTAAAGAAGGAAGAAAAGATGTTCACTTCAAAGAGTTTAGTGAATAAGGTGAAGCTGTAATGTTTCAGTAATCCAATCTCTTACAAGCAAAAGTTATGTTTTTAATTTGCAAGCAACTGGGTAGTTAAAGCGAACACACCTTAACCTTCTTTACTAAGATAAGGAAACATACATTTTGAAAAGGGAACATTAATTTTTATAAGTGAACATTTTCTATTCACTTTAGTAAATCAACCAATATCTCCTAACAGCTGTTAACTAACATTTGTTTTCTCTCTCCTAGAAAATCAGTTTGTTAATATTTGACAGTCTATGATATATTTCAATTGCATGCAGGGCCATTTTTAAGGCAGGGCAAAAGGGACAGCTGCCCTGGGCCCTGTCATTGTTGTGGGGCCCAAAGCAGCTGCCTCATACTTGCCAACTATCCCAGTTTAAATTCCCTTGCCCCTTGATGTTTTAATCCTGTACTGTGTCCTGATATCTCAGGGTGAAGTGCTGCTACTAATGCTACCCAGCTCTGCCCTATTGTTTTGTACAAATGACTCACCAGCAGACCCTGTGTTTACATGTAAATAACCGGCAAGCATAAGTAAATAGTGGCATTCATATGTAAATAGCTGCATCCGGTGGCGTAGATATGTAAATAAAGGCGACATTCATATGTATATCATGCCCCCTACAGTGAGGAGAAGATGTGCTATAATCTCTTGCAACCAATCAGTAAGCAGTATTACTGTACAGTAATCTCTAGCAACCAATCAACAAGCAGAAATCATGCTGTAACCTCTAGCAACTAATCAGTGAGCCGTAATGTGTGCTGTAACCTCTAGCCACCAGTCAGTGAGTGGTAATGATACACTGTAACCTCTGGCAACCAATCGCGACCGCTGCCTGATCTGATACAGGAAAGCTATTTCTAAGTCTACCTGCTATTTATTGTATGTCTTAGAGCAGGTGGAGAGCAAAATTGTATTTTGGGGGGGCCCAAGAAAACATTTGCCCAAGGTCCAATCAATATTAAAGACGGCCCTGATTGCATGTATGCATAAAATGAACCAACTATTGTCATAGTTTGTCAAATGTTTGTCAGATCAGACAATAGAAAAATATAATCTGTGGGAAGCGCTCTTGGTCTGTTCACAGAAGATGTTACACACAGAAGGGTTATTTACTAAAACTTGCAAGTGCAAAATCTGGTGCAGCTGTGCATAGAAACCAATTACCGTATATACTCGAGTATAGGCCGACCCGAATATAAGCCGAGGCCCCCAATTTACCCCCAAAAAACTGGAAAAAATTATTGACTCGTGTATAAGCCGAGGGTGAGACATGCCTGTCCATCCCTGTGTGTCCGTCCATCCCTGTGGGTCCATCCATCCCTGTGTGTGTGTCCATGCATCCGTGTGTGTGTGTGTGTGTGTCCATGCATCCGTGTGTGTGTGTGTGTGTGTGTGTGTGTGTGTCCATGCATCCGTGTGTGTGTGTGTGTGTGTGTGTGTGTGTGTGTGTGTGTGTGTGTGTGTCCGTGCAGCCTACCTGTGTCCAGCCTGCCTGTGTCCGTCCTGCCTGCGTCCCGTCCAGCCTGCGTCCCGTCCAGCCTGCGTCCCGTCCAGCCTGCGTCCCGTCCCGGCCCGTCCCGGCCCGGCCCGTCCCGTCCCGAGCCAAGCCTCCGTCCTTCAGCTCTTCGTCGGCGGCCATTCTAGGATTCAAAAGCCGCGCCTCCGTCGGTGATAGGCGGAACACTCAATTTCCCACTGACTGCTGTTCCGCCTATCGGATGTCCGTGATAGGCGGAACACTCAATTTCCCAGCAGCCTGTGTTCCGCCTATCACGGGCATCGTCTCATCCTCGTCCGTAGTACGAGGATGAGAAGATGCCCGTGATAGGCGGAACACAGGCTGCTGGGAAATTCAGTGTTCCGCCTATCACAGGCGAAGGCGGAGCCGGAGGCGCGGCTTTTGAATTCTAGAATGGCCGCTGTCTGTCTGCTCGACACGCTGATCGAGCGGGCAGACAGCGATGACTCGAGTATAAGCCGAGGGGGGCACTTTCAGCCTCAAAAAAGAGGCTGAAAATCTCGGCTTATACTCGAGTATATACGGTAGCTTCCATGTTTTATTTCTTAACCCCCCTGACGGTCTTCCCGAGTCTGGCTCGGGGTGGAATTTTTGTACCATTAGCGGTAACCCCGAGCCAGACTCGGGACTGCATCGCTGGATCCAGGAGGATGCTTACTTACCTTCTCCCTCGGATCCAGCGTTGTCTCCCCGCTGTACGAGCGAGCTGTGTCTCGCTCGATCTATCACGGAGCCGATCTCCGTTCCCTGCGAGCGTTGCGACGCACGGGGACAGAGATCGGCGCCAAATTCAAAAAGTGAAACACACAGTATACATACAGTATAATGTAATCTTACAGAATACATTGCTGTATGTAAATATTTCACATCCCCTTTGTCCCTAGTGGTCTGCCCAGTGTCCTGCATGCAGTTTTATATTATAAAAACTGTTCTTTATGCCTGAAAACTGGAGATTGTCCATAGCAACCAAAACTGTCCCTTTACATCAAAAATGGTTTTAGACCAACTAGAAAATAATGATAATAAATTGGAATCACTCGCAGAATTGAGTGACAGCGATTTGTGGGGAGATCCGTCATCAAATATTGAAAAGTAATGACTGTGACAATTCTGCAACTGAGCAAATTTCAGTGTTTTTGATTTGATTACATTATTGAATCATTTTTATTATTGTTATATTATTATTTGGTACAATTATTTATAGTTATTTATTATATTATAATTTATGATTTCATTTTTCAAACTTTATTATACCCGGGATGTCTGCTAGACTCTGGTTTGGACAGATTTAAGAGAGTTATTCCTAAGAATTACAGGACTACAATATAAAACGCCAAATTTTCATGCAAAATAATTGTACCGCTTTTAGCACCTAAAATCCAAAATAATCGTACCGCCAGGGAGGTTAAAGTGATTGGAAAACGATCCATTTCGTTTAAAATAAAAATGAAAGGAAAAACATTTGTGTATAGATATAAAAAGAAAATATACTTTCCAACATACAAGTCAGCATGTTCATTGTTTATATGGAGGAACTCCCCGCCACGCATTAAATATACACGTTTAACACGCCCCAAACTCAGAGGTGGTATTGGGCTACCAGACCTCTATAACTATTACTTGGCGAGCCACCTTACTCGACTTGTCGATTGGCGCATTCATGAGGCGGGTAAGCTCTGGGTGACACTGGAGAAATCTTTTACGCATCTCCCTCTTAGGTCCTTACCCTGGGTTCCCTCCCGACTTTGGCCTGTAGAGGTCGGGGCGCACCCAATCATCTACCCATCTTTAGAAGCCTTTAGAAAGGCAACAAAATCGGCTGCGCTCTCCTCTGTGCCCGGTCCCCTGACACCCTTAAGGGGGAACCCCGGCTTTACACCGGGTATCTCATCCTCTTTTCTTAGACAGGCGTGGCCACAGGAGGAAATCCTGGCTCATCAGTTCTTTGCCCGAGGAGCCCCCCGCTCCTATGAGGATTTAGTAGCGACGCCCCCCTCCAATTCCTTTCCATTCTGGATATATAGACAGATCCGACATTTTCTCTCCACTCAGGCGACGACAGAGACTTGGACAAGACACCTGACTCCATTTGAATCGATCTGCACGCGTCTCCCCCCACAAAGACACCTGATCTCCGGTATCTATGAGATACTTATGGATGAAGTCCCTAGTTATTCGGACCCAGCTCGTGTAGCTTGGGAACGTGACCTTCAGGCACCTCTCACAGACGATAATTGGGCCCTTATCAATGAATACGTCCACAAGGGATCTCTTAATGTTGCCATCCAGGAAAACTGTTATAAAATTGAAACGCGTTGGTATAGGACTCTTTCACTTCTACATAAGTTTTCCTCCTCCATTCCAGATACATGCTGGAGGTGTAAGAAGGCGAAAGGAACCATGCTCCACATATGGTGGGAATGTGAATGCCTCGAGCCATTCTGGAAGGAGGTGCATGAGCTTATTGCCCACATAACCACTTATACTTTAGATTACTCTCCAGCACAGTACCTCTAAGGCCGCGTACACACGCGCGGACTGTTGGCCCAACTTTGTCCGTCCAACAGTTTGAGCGAACAGTCCGCTCAAACTTAGCATGGACGGACATGGCCACACACGACGAACGAACAGTTTGCTGAAACCGTGCGCGATGACATGAACGGCACGTACGACGGGACGCAAAATACGACGTCCTATACACTGCATTATAACTTTCGGCTTGAAAATCCTTTCTGAGCATGCGCGGAACTTAGTTTGACGAACAAGCCTACACACGGGCGGACTGTTCGTTGAAACAAGGTTTCAGCGGACAGTTTTTCGGAATTTCCGTAAAACCTTGTCCGTCCAACTGTCCGCTGAAACTGTCTGCTGAAAGCCCACACACGAGCGGACTGTCCGCCCAAACACTGTTCAGCGGACAAGGTTGGGCCAACAGTCCGCGCGTGTGTACGCGGCCTTACACCACACCCACCTGACTAAATCTGAGTACTATAAGTCCCTCGCCATGCACATGGTAAACGCGGCGAGATTATGCATCCCGGTGCACTGGCGAAGTACACACACTCCAACAATAGGCAAATGGTTTTTGAGGATTTCCAGGATAGAGGAAATGGAAGAACTAGTACATATTTCTCAGGAACGTATTCAAAAATTTACAACAACATGGGCCTGCTGGCTCCACTTTAAATCTACGCAACGCTTTCAGACCTATGGCACTTGAACATTAGTTGCTGCCGGAATATACCGAGGGGGTTGGCCCGCTCTGGATCATGTATCCTATGGGCATAAGACCTTGATAGCAATTATACCTTACACCCCCCCTTCCCCCTCCCCTTTTCCATCCCCTGTTCCTTTTCTTGCTCCCTATTCTCCCCACCCCTCTTTTCCCTCTTCTTTCAATATTCTTCCCCCCTCTTTAAAACCTATCCTCCCTTCCTGCTCGTACACCCCCCCTTCCCCCTTTCTTTTTCTTTCTTTTTTTTTTTTTTTTTTCTTTTTTTCTCTTTTTCTTTCTCTTTCTTTCTCTTTTTTCTTCTTCATTCCTCACTTACTTTTCTACCTTTTCTCCTACCAAGTATGACAACGTAAACCCCCTTCTGGTTTTGAACTGTTAAGAGGGATTCCCAACGGGCTTAATATCCACATCATTAACATACTTCATGCCGCTGCCCTGGAATCTCTGCAGATAATGTTTCTTGTTTTCTGTTCTGAACGTATAAACTGTTATGTGCAAAATCTAATAAATAAATAAATTCTTTGTGGAAAAAAAAAAAAAGAAAATATAAATAACTTTTTTTTTTATAAGTGATCACATTCCCTCTGTTCTCAGCTGCATAAGAGCTGGTGAGAGGAGAAGCAATGTTACACGGAGCTTCCCAGAAATAAGCTGTGCGGCCGTGATCATTGGAGGAGAGCAGGCTGAGTTGCCAGCACAGCTAGAGAACTGACAATGCTGTGTTCTCCTGCTTAGTGTGGTCAGTTTTTAATTGGAAAGTAGAGGGCCTGACAGGAATACCAGGGGTTACACACAAAGGAAGCAATACAAGGTGAACAGGATACTTTTTCATACAAGTACATGGTACAGCAGGCTCAAGTCAGGAATATGAAATGTTGGGGTAACAAACACTTTAACTTAACAAGTTGAAGTTAGAACTGGCCATTGACACCACGACAGTGACGCCTTGACATCAAGGGTGACGCAGCACATCCTGCCAGCGCAAGCCCCCTGCAATCTAGTAGGACAGCAGGAGCCATCTTAGAGAGGGCAACTGGACAACATGCTGGTACAGTGTCACAGCGCTATGGCGCAACAGCAAGTAGACTTTGAGTCTGAGCTCCACATCCCCGATACAGGATCTGACCAACACGGACGACCTAGTCTGACCATTGTGAGCTGATTACCACTGGACTGGCTCCAACTAGGGGCACTCAGGAATTTACTTGTCTTTGGACTACCCGGTATCCTGTCCCTGGTTGGGCGGGCGGACCACTTGGTTCTTGTCTGATTATATCATATACAGTGCTGTGCTACTGTCCTGAATGTGCATTTAATGGTAATTGTGCTAACCTTAATATTCTGAGCCCCCTCTGGATAAAATGGCTTAATCTAACACTAACTGTCTAAGTTATCTACACTCCAGGGTTCATGTGTATATACACAGAGTGATGCCTTAACAGCAGGCCAACTTTTTATCTGTCAACCCTGTTATATCTGGAACAAGGGCATATACTACTGCTGGAAACTCAGGCCTCCTTGTTCACGCATAGACTCCACATTATTTAGGGGTCCCATTGGTGGTCATTAGTGGTAGGAGGCATCTGGGATTCCAATGGTGCTTGTTACTGGGAACTATATGACACAATTACCTACCTATTACCCCAGATGAATACCCCACTATGTGTGATCGGTGTATGCTTGATAACTGGTGTGATGTAGTTGCTATTTATATAGACAACTTTTTCTTTTTTAACTCTGTAGTAGTCTAGGTGTTTGGTGGTGGGTAACCAGTTTTTGCATTTTTGTAATATATTATCTACTTTGTAATACATTTCCCAATTAAGCTGCTTGGTCCGCCTGTAACTTTCTTTTCAGGAGTTTTCTTACTCCTGGTTTTTCTTTTGACTTTATTATTAGTTACGTATACCGCACCACATTGGTGAGCAAAATCTGGGGAAACTGCACTGGCTTATTTAATGAGCGGTGTAGCGTCTACATGCTAGTGAGCTAATGGTGGGTTTTTCTATTTTTGAAATTAGAATTGATTAGGTACCATACACAGCTGTACCAGATCTAAGTGTACCAGTTTTAGACAATAAGACAATATATGATGATTTACCTAAGATAGACAGAAAAATGGTTATAACTCATATCATCTATCTATATAATTATATAATATATATAATTATATAATCTATCTATATAATTGTCCCCTCTATACATTGTATTACACAGCTATATAAATCGTGTATAATAATAATAATATTAATCTATTGTTACAACTTGCTGTATATAATGATTATTGTCACTAGGGATTTCTACATGGAACTGTTTGCATGTTTCAGACCTATGTTAGAACTGCTGTCAAGTTTTCATTGCTGTTGATGTCCTATTTAGAGGAATTCACTCTCTCTGTTTGTCTTAGTGACCATTGTTACAAGGACTGATAGTAAGGAAAAAGCCAAAATTTGTGAATAAATAAATATTGTCCAGTTGGGACACCTTTTTTTAGTAACAGCTGTCTCAGGGAGGAATTCCCCTAAATTTCCTAGATTTCTTCTAATTTCCTGTTTGGCACTAGAAGGGAAGGGAAATCCCCCAAGTGGGAAACAAACTGAAAAAAAATTAACAGATAGTGGAAACCTCACTTAAACAAAGATATTGATAAAAATGGAATGAATCCAGAGACGGGTGACAAAAATGGTGAAAGGTGTGGGGGATAAAACTTATCGAAAGTGACTTCAGGAACTTAATATGTACAGTCTGGAGGAAAGAAGGAAAAGGGGAGACATGATTGAAACTTTTAAATGTATCAAGGGGGTGAATAAGGTTCAGGAAGGCAGTCTTTTCAATATGAAATCAAAATCAAGAACATGGGGACATGACCTCAAACGAACTGGAGGAAAGTTCAAAATGAATCTTAGAAAGTATTATTTTACTGAAAGGGTAGTTGATGATTGGAATAAACTACCAACAGAGGTAGTAGTGAGACAGTCAACAGTAAATGGCTTCAAAGATGTTTGGGATAAACATAGATTTGATAGAAACATAGATCAATAGTCTGACAACAAGGTTAATGAAAAGAAACCCAAAAATAAAAATAAATAAAAAATAAATAAATAAAAATAAAATGGGCAGACTCAAAGGATGATTTTCTCCTTTCACTTTTTTATGTTACCACAGCTCAGAATAAGGTATGTAACCTAGCATCATGTAAATCTACTGGTGCTTTTTATTCCAGCAGTAGTATTTCATAGGGTTTTAAACTTACCTAACCTGGCCATTTTTTGTCTTAATTTTGGATAGAGTGGGAAAGTGTTTAAATTCTTGTTAGTACTTTCTGTCTGTGACTAGGGATGAGCTGAACACCCCCCTGGGCCAGTTTGCAGCAGAATATGCGAATAGACCGAAAGTTCGCATGAACATTCGGACACTGTTAAAGTCTATGGGACCCGAATGTGAAAAATCAAATGCAAATTTTAAAGGCTAATATGCAAGTTAATGTCCTGAAAATTTTTGAATCTGTTTGTAATTTGGAACAGGTACATTTTGTAAGTGTAGCTCCAGACAAAAAATACAATTTTAAGCTTTTTGGATAACATAGGGAAGGGTTATCCCCCTGTAACATTTGTTTTGCTGTCTGTGCCCCTGTTCAGAAGATTTCACCTCACTTTCTGTCCCAATGACAATTGGATTTTGAAAATTTGGGGTTATTAGGATACTGGGGCGGATGTTTTGTCAGCTCTGCAGGGGCAGGCCGAGAGCTTGGTTGACGCCACGCCAGCTTAAGCCAGAAATGGTGGTTTGTGACAATGGCACCAACCTCCTCTCCGCCCTCCGACAGGGACAACTGACCCATGTGCCCTGTGTAGCTCACGTCCTTAACCTGGTGGTGCAGCGGTTCTTGGGCAGGTACCCCGGCTTACAGGATGTCCTGAAGCAGGCCAGGAAAGTCTGTGTGCATTTCCACCGATCATTTAATGCCTGTGCTCGACTGGCTGAGCTCCAAAAGGAGTTGAACCTGCCCAAGAACCGCCTTATATGTGACATGCCCACCAGGTGGAACTCAACGTTGGCCATGCTGCAGCGGCTGCACATGCAGCAGAGGGCCATCAATGAGTACCTGTGCGACTACGGCACCAGGACAGGGTCAGGGGAGCTCGGTTTTTTCTCACCACGCCAGTGGGGCATGATCAGGGATGCATGCACTGTCCTGTCACCGTTTGAGGAGGCCACAAGGATGGTGAGCAGTGACAGTGCATGCATCAGTGACACTGTACCTCTTGTCCACCTCTTGGAGCATACGCTGCGTGGAATAATGGACAGGGCACTTGAGGCAGAACAGAGGCAGGAAGAGGAGGACTTCCTTGCCTCTCAAGGCCCCCTTTATCCAGACAGTGTTCCTGCTGTGCCACCCATCACACAGGATGAGGAGGAGGAAGAGGAGGAGGAGGGTGATTGTGTCAGCATGGAGGTGGAGGCTGGCACTCAGCATCAGCAGCAGCAGCAGTCTTGTAGGGAGGATTTACAGTCCCAAGAAACCTGTGGACTTGTACGTGGCTGGGAGGAGGTAGCTGCGGATCATGTTGTCCTTAGTGACCCAGAGGACTCCGGACCGAATGCCTCAGCTAACCTACGCTGCATGGCCTCCCTGATCCTGCAAAGCCTGCGGAAGGATCCTCGTATTCTTCGGATCAAGGAGAGGGACCATTACTGGCTGGCCACTCTCCTTGATCCACGGTACAAGGGTAAGGTTGCCGACCTTATCTTGCCATCGCAGAGGGAGCAGAGGATGAGACATCTCCGGGAGGCCTTGCAGAAAGGTCTGTGCAACGCGTTCCCAGAGACTGGGAGGTTACAAACTCCTGGTCCTGGACAACGTGTTGCTGAGGCATTGGTCAGAAGGAGCGGCGGAGAAGGTGGCCGTCTGACTGATGCTTTCAGACAATTTTTTAGTCCGCAGCCCCAAGGTATGATCAGTTCCAGCAACCATCGCCAGCGTCTGATTTACATGGTGCAGGAATACCTAGGGGCAAGGTCAGACTTGGACACCTTTCCCACAGAAAATCCTCTGGCTTACTGGGTCTTGAGGATGGATCACTGGCCAGAGCTTGCACAGTATGCAATTGAGCTACTGGCCTGTCCTGCATCCAGCGTTCTTTCGGAACGCACCTTCAGTGCTGCTGGTGGCTTTGTTACCGATCACAGGGTGCGCCTGTCCACCGAATCAGTTGATCAACTGACCTTCATCAAGATGAATCAGTCTTGGATCACCCACACCTACCAAGCACCTGAAGCTGATGTAACCGAATAATTTTTTTTGAAATATCACATCCCTTCAAGACTGCCTATGCTGATGCTGAGTGACTGTCCTGTTATGTTGATTGTCTATCCTCTTCCTCCTCCGCTGATATGTTGGAAGAACATTTCTGGTTCTGGGTGATGCCATCAGCCCAATTTTTCTGCCCCTATTTAACAGGGGCGTTTAAGTACAATTTTTGATGCAATGCTTTGCAGCAGGGCTAATTCCTGCAATAAAACTAGAGTATATGGGAGAGGTTGCAGTGTGGTGGCACCAGCACCAGTGCCTAAGGCCCAATTTTTCTGCCCCTGTTTAACAGGGGCGTTTAAGTACAATTTTTGATGCAATGCTTTGCAGCAGGGCTAATTCCTGCAATAAAACTAGAGTATATGGGAGAGATTGCAGTGTGGTGGCACCAGCACCAGTGTCTAAGGCCCAATTTTTCTGCCCCTGTTTAACAGGGGCGTTTAAGTACAATTTTTGATGCAATGCTTTGCAGCAGGGCTAATTCCTGCAATAAAACTAGAGTATATGGGAGAGGTTGCAGTGTGGTGGCACCAGCACCAGTGCCTAAGGCCCAATTTTTCTGCCCCTGTTTAACAGGGGCGTTTAATTACAATTTTTGATGCAATGCTTTGCAGCAGGGCTAATTCCTGCAATAAAACTAGAGTATATGGAAGAGGTTGCAGTGTGGTGGCACCAGCAGCAGTGCCTAAGGCCAAATTTTTCTGCCCCTGTTTAACAGGGACATGTAATTACAATTCTTGATATAATATTTCACAGGAGGGCCCCTTCCTGTGCCCACCCAGAGTAACGGTGAGGACTTATAGTGTTGTGGCACCAGCACCACAACCACCAAAGGTCAATTTTTCTACCACTGTTCAACAATGGCATGTAATTACAAATCTTGTTTAACAGGGGCGTTTAATTACATATTACAACTGCTGCAAATACATGGTCTACTGGTCACATGTGTCACAATTCCTCCAAGATCCATGCCTCATTCATTTTTATAAATGTGAAGTAGTCAACACTGTCGTGAGCTAGGCGAGTGCGCTTATCGGTCCCGATCCCCCTTGCTGTGCTGAATGTCCTTTCGGACAGGACACTGGACGAGGGGCAAGCCAACAGTTCCATTGCAAATTGGGCAAGCTCTGGCCAGAGGTCAAGCCTGCCCACCCAGTAGTCCAGGGGTTCATCACTTATCAGAGCGTCCACATCGGCCGCTAACCCGATGTAGTCTGACACCTGTCGATCTAGGCGTTCCCTGATGCTGGACCCGGATGACACCTGTCGATGGGTCAGCTGAAAGAATGACCTCATATCAGAAGTCACTAACACATCTTCAAACCGCCCTCTTCTTGCAGGCGCTGTTGGATTGGTACCCGCAACTCTTTCTCTGGGAGTGGGAATTCCTCCTCTACCAGTGCACGCAAAAGCAGAATGCAGCATTTCTCGAAGCAAGGCCTGGAAGTGCTCCATTCTGACAGCCCTCTCTGACAGTGGTAACACTTCCGCCATTTTGTGTTTGTACCGGGGGTCTAAGTACGTTGCCACCCAGTACTGGTCCTTGACATTTATGCTTTTTTTTACGGTGGTCCCTTTTAAAACACTGGAGCATGAAGGTCCCCATTTGCACTAAACTGGAAGCGGTGTGGTGGCCTGGCTCCTGTTCATCATCCAGGATAATGTCGTCCTCCTCATTCTCCTCTCCCCATCCACGCACAACAGGGATCTCAGAAAGGTTTAAAGCATGCTCTTCTTGCTCCTCCTCATGCGCCCCGGCACCATCCTCCTCTGACTCCTCTTCAGACTCCTGTTGTTGACTTGTCACAGATAGAGTAGCCCCCCCAGGGAATTCATCCAGCATTGCGACTTCCTCATCTTCCTGCTCCTGCTCCTCCACAGCTTGATCAATGACAATATAATATGCTTTCTATAGTTGAAAGAAAGTATATTATACGTGTACAACCCTATATACTGTACACCTATACCAGTCCGTAAAAGAACCTTTGTGGACCTAGTAGCTAGTGATTTGCAGACTGTCCCTGCTCCAAACACCAAACTGTCCCTCCCTACACTGATAAAAGACAGCTGCATAATCGGTCAGCAAGCACTCAGTAGCACAGCAGTCAGCAGTGCACCATAATATACTTGAAAGAAAGTATATTCTAAGTGTATTACAACCCTATATACTGTACACCTATACCAGGCCTTAAAAGGACTTTTGTGGGCCTAACAGTAATAGCTAGTGATAAAACTGACTGTCCCTGCTCCACACAGCATCCTGTGCCTACACTGACAAAAGACAGCTGCAGAATCGGTCAGCAGTGCACTCAGCAGCACAGCAGTGCAAAAGAAAATATTTTGTATCTTTGAAAGAAAGTATATTATAAGTGTATTGCAACCCTATATACTGTACACCTATACCAGTCCTTAAAAGGACTTTTGTGGACCTAATAGTAATAGCTAGTGATTAAACTGACTGTCCTTGCTCCACACAGCGTCCTTTCCCTACACTGACAAAAGACAGAATGTAAAATGGCCGACAGATCAGGTCTATTTATAAGGTAGGGGGTATGTCCAATTGTCCATGTGCTGAAATGTCTCAATTGGCTGTCCTGTACCCAATAATGGATGTGTCATGGGTCAAAGTTCTTCACAATGTAAACAAATATGGCCGTCAGAAGTCCGTCGGTTTGGCGAATCGCGAACAAGCAAAATTTGCTGCGAACTGACCGCCGGGCGAACCGCAAGGCCATCTCTATTCCTGCCCACAGTCAAATGATGTCCACAGGAGGGATCTCCCGACCTGGGCGGGCGTCATATAACGTCCTGGGCTTCCTGGCCATCTAGGGGGTGCCCAATAACAGAGCAAGACTGTGGATCTGTGTGTGCAAACACACAGATCCACGTTCTGTCAGGTGAGAGGAGGTGAGATTATTGTGTGTTCCCAGTACAGAGGAACACTGATCGGTTTCCTCTCCTTGTGAGTCCCCTACAGTTAGAATCACTCCCTAGGTAACACATTTAATGCCTTGATCGCCCCCTAGTGTTAACCCCTTGCCAGCCAGTGACATTTATACAGCAATCAGTGCATTTTTATAGCACCGATTGCTGTATAAATGTGAATGGTCCCAAAATAGTGTCAAAAGTGTCCGATGTGTCTGCCGCAATGTCGCAGTCACAATAAAAATCGTAGATCGCCGCCATTACTAGTAAAAAAAAAGAATAATAAAAATGCCATAAAACTATGCCCTATTTTGTAGACACTATAACTTTTGCGCAAACCAATCAATATACACTTATTGCGATTTTTTTTAACCAAAAATATGTAGAAGAATACTTATCGCCCTAAACTGAGGAAGAAATTCCTTTTATTTTTAAAAAAATTGGATATTTATTATAGCAAAAAGTAGAAAATATTGTGTTTTTTTCAAACTTGTTGCTCTTATTTTGTTTATAGCGCAAAAAATAAAAAACGCAGAGGTGATCAAATACCACCAAAAGAAAGCTCTATTTGTGGGAAAAAAAGATAAAAAATTTAATTTGGGTGCAGTGTTGCATGACTGTGCAATTGTCATTCAAAATGCGACAGCTCTGAAAACTGAAAATTGGCCTGGACAGGAAGGGGATCAAAATGCCCCGTATTGAACTGGTTAGCCTCTTACTTACTGGGCACTCAAAACCCCCTCCTGCACAGACCAATTTTTAGCTTTCAGCGCTGTCACAGTTTGAATGACAATTGCACGGTCATTCTACACTGTACTCAAATGACATTTTTATCATTTTTGTCACACAAATGGAGCTTTCTTTTAGTGGTATTTAATCACCACTTGGGTTTTTATTTTTTGCTAAACAAACAAAAAAAGACAGACATTTTTGGAAAAAAAAACAAGTTTCATAAGAGCTGTGCACCGCAATAGTCCCTGTGCTCCCTCTTTTCTGTTGACATTTCTGGCTGGGACCAGATTTTTCAAATATCTATTCCATGTTTCATAGTTTGTTATAAAATTTTGCAAACAGGTAATTTTTCTCCTTCATTGATATTCGCTGATAAGGCTGCACTGATGGGCACTGATAGGTGACACTGTGGGCACTGATGGGTGGTACTGTGGGCACTGGTAGGTGGCTCTGGTGGGCACTGGTAGGTGCCACTGGTTGGCAATGGTAGGTGGTACAGGTAGGCACAGAAGCCTCTTCAGAGGCTCTCCATGATCAGGACTAATGTCCCTGTCACAGCCGCTGGTGATCGGCTTTTTTTTTCTCCTCACGCTACCAGTGTGAGGAGAAAGAATGGCCAATTCCCGGCTCTGTTTAAATCACATTGGCTGACAGCTGATCATGTGGTAAGGGATTGGGATCGATCTCTGATCAGCTGAGTCTCATAGACTCGCTGATCACAGAGCTTGCAGCGCGCCCTACAGGGGACACGTAGGCCGCTTGAGCACAGGAGGACGTCTATGAACGCCCTCCCAGCAAATTAGGTCCACACTGTAGCCGTCTTTTGGCTATAGTGCGGATGGGAGGTGGTTAAGGTAATGTTTAGATTTGTTTTGATCACTTTTTTAATACACTGAATGAAGCGTCCCTGTAATTTGGTAAAAGGAAAAACTCCATTAAATCATAAGCTGCATATCCATTTCTAAACAATCTCCATTAGTTAAAAAAAAAGTTACAGCATATCATGTATTTAAGAAAATTTGCTGTTTCAGAATACATTTAATAAATACATACAGGTGAGGCAGGTTTTCAAATATAACCTCTCACCATTTTCTTTTTTATTTGAAGCCATTTGCAAGCTATACTGGGAATATCAAGAATCCTGCCATGTCAAACCTTCTTTTACTTCCTGATCAGATTAGATTAATAGTGAAGGAGAAAATTGCGCTACTAATATCAACCAGCTGCCAGAATCAGCAATAGGACTAATTGCATAAGAGTATAATGGACAAGGGAGATGCAGCGCTTAAAATTGAGTATACAACAGATAACTGTTCGGTAACATATTCAATGAGTGATCCTGGAAGTGAATCAATGATAATGTGAAAACCTTTAAAATACTATAGCAACATGCTATGTATAGTGCTAAATGCATATATAATAATTAAAATAGCCTGAAGCATACAAACTGATGTGATAACACAGATAAGTTAAACAGACAGATGATGATGTGAGAGCACCAAAAGCTGAAAATTGGTCATTGGTTATTAAGGGTGTTTAAGTGCCCAGTGGTCAAGTGGTTAATTGGATCAGTGGACCAATATGACTGCAACTTACTCTTTTTAGTTGTGCCCATGAGGAGGGATAGGCCCAGGAGGGTCTTAAATTTGGAAACCGTAATTGGTTTCCATTCCCTGGCAAGGGTCAGCTGGGGATTAGTGGCGATGAATTGACCATCATATAAATTGCTTTGGTCTACAATAGATCGATAGATTAGAAATTAAGTGGCATAAAATCAACTGTTTCCACCTGAATTCTGAGTTGGCCAGTGAATGGGGGAAGTACGGGTGCTTCAGAAGTGGTGGGCTCCCAATTAGGATTGGCAAATGCAGCAGGAGGAGCACTATGGGCTCGACGGCCTGTCTTTGTCTTCTTGGTGGCAGCAGGACTCTACTCGTGCTAGCCACCTTGCCAGCTTGAACTGCACTTATGGGACTTCCCACGTCACTACGTGATACTGCAGTACTGTATGTATGACCAGGATGTACTAGCCAGTTCACCAGAAGGATGAGCGGCACTAGTACTGGTTCTCTGCTCCATACGAGGGACCTGCGGCTCTTGCACCTCAACGACAGCAGAAGAACGGGGTCTGGTACTCTATTGTCAGAGCTATCTACAGGTTCGTATTCTGAGCCTGAATCTGGCACATGAGTGATTTTCTCTTCACTATCTGTCATGCTCAGAAACGTGTAGGCCTCTTCACTGCTATACCTTCGATTTGACATTGTGGTCTCTAAATTTACTGGTACAGTAGTGAGACTCACAGGTAAAAAAAAGCTCCTGACTGTTAGCGACTGATTCAAAAGATACCAAAAAACTTTTAGCGTTCGCAGGGATCAGGCCTGACTCTGTGAACTCTGCAGTTATGTGTTTAGTGTTTTATAAGTGACAGTGACAGTGATTGGTTGATACTGCACTTGGGTGGGCTGCGCTGGGCTGAGCTGGGCAGAGAGCCTAAACGCAGGTGCTAGCAGGTATCTGGGCTGATCTCACTAACACTTTTTGGGAACCCTAAACTGCTGGGGACACTAATATAGTTCTGATCAGATCAGATATTAATCTGTTCAGACACTATACTACTAAGGGAGGCGTATGGTGCATGCGTGGGTGTTAGCACTACTGGCACTAATCTGACGCTGCCAGGGATGACGCAGACCCCAGCTGATGCTAAAATCTAACTTTGATCACCCGCCGGGTGATCAGGGGGTTAAACTTTTATTGGGTAAAATACGGCGGATGCCCTGACGCTATAAAAAATAAACTAGCTAAACTGCGTCACCTGTGACACTTATACAGTGATCACTGGTGACAGGGGTAATCAGGGGGTTAAACCTTTATTGGGGGGGTTGGGGGGGTCCCTAGACCTATCTGGGCCTAGGACTAATTACCCTAATGCTGATTTTTGTCACTAATGACACAAGTACAGCAATCAAAAAAAAAAATCAAAATGCTGTACTGGGTAACACAGTGACAGGTGATGAAGGGGTTTACTGGGGGGGGGGGGGGGTGATCGGGGGGGTGAATTGTGTGCCTACGTGACCTGAAGTCAGTGTAGTGTTGGTGCACTTACTATTAGATGTTATCTCTCCTTGGTCTGGTACGGAAAAGAATGTCACGAGGAGAGATCACTCCCCCAGTTACACGATGGGAAGAATCTCATTTGCCATAACCGATCACCAGATCCAGGTCAGATTTAATTGGCCTGGGCCTGGAGAGTGATTGGTTCTGATTGTTGCGGCTGCGGAGGGGGTGCTTGCGTGCACCCCCCCCAGCAGCCGCGTGCAGGACATAGTATTACGTTGATTCGCCTGCCCGTTCCATTCTGCCGCAGTACAACTGAGGCGGCTGGTCGGGAACAGGTTAAGCCCCACATCCAATCACTGTCCAAATCTTGCTGCCTCAAGCTCCGCAACATCTCCAAAATATGCCCCTTTCTAACCAATGACACAATAAAGCTCTTAATTCACTCTCTGGTCATCTCTTGCCTTGACTACTGCAACACCCTTCTCATTGGCTGACCTCTAAATAGTCTATCCCCCTTCAATCCATCATGAATGCTGCTGCCAGACTCATCCACCTTACCAATCGCTCTGTGTCTGCTACTCCTCTCTGTCAATTCCTTCACTGGCTTCCGCTCACCCAACAAATTAAATTCAAAATACTAACAACAACTTACAAAGCCCTCCACAACTTAGCCCCCAGCTACATCACTAACCTAGTCTCTAAATACCAACCTATTCGTTCTCTTCGTTCCTCTCAAGACCTCCTGCTGTCTAGCTCCCTCATCACCTCCTCCCATGCTCGCTTCCAGGACTTTTCCAGAGCATCTCCAATCCTATGGAATGCCTTACCCCAATCTGTCCGATTATCTCCTACTCTATTAGCTTTTAGAAGATCCCTGAAAACCCTTCTCTTCAGAGAAGCCTACCCTACCCACACCTAACAACTGTATTTTCATTTTCTCCAGCAGGTCATTCCCCACAGTTATTAACTTTTGTTCCACTTGACCCTTCCTTCTATATTGTAAGTTCTCTAGAGCAGGGCCCTCTGATCCCCCCTGTATTGATTTGTATTGTAAGTGTACTGTCTGCCCCATATTGTAAAGTGCTGCACAAACTGTTGCCGCTATATAAATCCTGTGTAATAATAATAATATATCCTCTGCTATAGCTGGGTTTCCTTTCCTGTTTGTTGGTGGCTGACTGAACGGTTTAATCTTTGGTCTCCCCTTAGCTCAGATGTGCCAGCCAATTTTGAGCATAGGTGTGGAGTTATACCCTATGGAATGAAGCCCTGAGGACGCAGCCATTGCGCCAGGAAAAATGTTGGCAAGCTCCATATAACACCCATTTGACATTATGCTGTGACAAGTTTTTATAATATAGCATTTAATGTTTTATTACACATGTGGTCATTTTATAGATATAGGGGACTCTTTGTTAGCCCCCACTATGTATTTGGATATGTATCTTCTATGTATATTTCAATAAACGTTTGTTTTTACGATTTTATGTGTATGCCATATCATCAGGGAATCACCACTTAAATGCCCACTTCCTTATATTCTTTACTGTTTCCTTGTAAATTTTTAGGGCTGGGGTTCCCTGTTAGCAAACAAGCCTGTTTTGAGCTTGGGGCTCTGACTATATTTTCCTAAAGCACTTTACACAAATTCATGGCTGTTTTAATATTAAAGCCACACTGACAAACTTTATAACTATCAAACTCATTGAACAAAAAAAAAAAAAACTAAGAAAAAGTTCTCAAGCACTAATTATAAGCCATTGTGGCTTAGGAGAGCTGACACATGAGTAGCCTGTTATACAAACCCTTGTATGTGCTAGCTGCAACTATGAGCTATTAAAGGCAGCTGGGTTTAACCCATTTACCCCATGTGATATGCAAGAAGTTGGATGACTAGGATGTTCTCATTTTGTAAAACGTGAAATGTCTTTTATTTGTCATGAATGCACATATATCTTCCTGGCAATGTTTGATGTGACAATTCATGGAAGGTAGAGTGCTTAAAGGGAACCTAAACACAAATAGGACACATGTAGTAGAGTTGTTAGTGTGGTGAAAAATGTACATTTCTGTTCTTGGCCAATCTTAAATTTACTTCACTGTCAATATTCTGAGTTTATATTTTGCAGGCTATTGGGTAGGCAGCTGTAGTAGCAGAGCACCTCTTTAGTCTATTTATATGCACAAATATAAGGTTGCAGATAACTATCCCTACTGTGCAAGACATCCTCATTAATAGTGTTGAGCGAACGGTTTGGGCCCATTCAGGTGTTCGCCGAACACCTGGATTTTCTGTCTGTTTGGCGTGATGTTCATCTGTCCAATGCACAGTCAATATGTTGTTAAGGAGTGGGGCCGTCCTTAACAACAAACGAGTCATCCGAGGTCAGAGGGCTTCCCCGCTGACAGCTGAAAGAAAAAATAATAATGCCCAGCTATACAAAATTTAAAAAAGAAAACTGAATTTTTCATTTTTATTTTTTCACTTAAAGCATCATTAAAATCACTTCTCCTTTAAAAACAATATTACATTTTTTTTTTTTTTTTGCATTGATAGTACCATTGATGAGTGCAGAGCTTTTTGTTCCCTTTTTTTCGGGTCTGGTGGTGCAGCGAGCATCATAATTGACAATGTATCTACATTGGGGGCATTTAAAAAAAAAAAAAAAATACATTTTTTTACTAACAGACTTGTCGAAAACCTGTCTACTGTTTTTATTTATTTTTGACACTTTTTGTTGGTTAATGGGTAGGGGGGTAGGGGGTGTTCCTACCATCTCTCTACCCCCCTATTACTTGAACTTTGCTGCATATTTCAACAACATTGCCTAGTCTCCACTACTCCATGGCTGGGGTGGACCATCCAATTGTGAGCTTTCTAGCTTCCTCTATCTTTAAATTGTACAATATGTTGCTGTGTGTCATCATCTGCTGAATTTTCTATCTACCTGGCTATTGTGTTGGTGTTATTGTATGACCCTACTTAGTCATAGGGGTGTAGAATTTAATCGCTACATCGATACATCGGCCGACCCGAAAAATCGATGTCAGGTGACGTCATTGTCGGAAGAGCGCTCCAAGCATTTTTGTCAATATAGGTTTTGTAATAAATGCAGAGTTATATCCATTAAGAAATGAAGTATGAAGCTGCATATATTTTAAAATGCACAAACAGCGGTGGGCACTTAATGGATTTTAACTGCATTTATTACCACACAGGTATTTTAACAGCAGTATGTAGAGTACAAATGTGTTTGTACTCTACATACACTGGCTCCTATACGTGCTCTGTGCTGACATTTACCCGACTCCCCACCCTCGTTTGCACATTCCACTGTGTTAACTCCTAGTGTGCTGGAAGGTGCAAAAGGGGGAGCCCAGAGAAATGTCAGCACATAGACAGTACAGGGAACTTCACAGGGCTGTTTGTCAGTGTGGGATTCTAATCCCTCCTGACCTCCCAACAACCATGTGTGTGAATTCCTGTACCCAGAAGTGCACCAGATTAGTGCACTACTTAAATTGGAGTTCCACACGGTTTTTTAGTTTATTAAAAGTCAGCAGCTACAAAAAGTTTAGCTACTGACTTTTAATAAACAGACACTCACCTGTCCCACAATCCAGCGATGCAGCCGCACAGAGCCCCACTCCTCTCCCCCTCCTCTCCTCAGCGCCGTCATCTCTATTGTGGGCAGTGACACCCGCCCATGACAGCTTATGGCTGCATGGCCGGGCACGCACTGAGCTCTGCCATTGGCCAGCCAATCTTCTGGGACCTGTGTTGTGTCCCAGAAGATCGCTGGCAGGGAGGGGCCGCCTAGGGCGAGAGGAGGAGTCACCTAGGCAGCCGGGACACTAAGTCCCACTAAGAAGAGGACATACACCCCCCCAAAAAAAAGGAATGTGGCATGCCAGGGGGCAAAGAGTGCTTAAAGCGGAAGTTCCACTTTTGGGTGGAACTCTGCTTCAAAGGATTGGGGTTATTTTTAATTCAAAGAAAGAGTTCCAGTAAATTTTTTATAAAAAAGTCAGCAGCTACAAAAAAAGTGTATCTTCTGACTTTTAATAAAAAGACACTCACCTGTCCCACAATCAAGCGACGTGGCCACCCAAACCCTCCATTCTCTCCCCTGCCTGTCCACTGTGCTGGCAATACTACTGTGCGCATCTGGCTCTGACTGTTTGCTGTCTTCACAGCTGGGTGCGCATGTCTCACTGCGCTGTCCTACACAGCTGGGCAATCTTCTTGGACCTGTGATGTGCCCCAGAAGATTGCAGGGAGAAAGGGCCACCTAGGCAGCCCAAGCAGAAGTGGAAGCTCGTCGGTAATCATAATGCATCGTGATGCATCGCGGAATCAAATCAAATCGAATCGTTGACCAGATAATCGTAATAAAATCGAAACGTGAGACCAGTGAAGATGCACACCCCTACCTAATCACATTGTTTATTCTTGTATTTCGCCCTGCATGGAGCCAATTCTTATTAAAAGTAGATGGTACTTTGCATGTGAACATTTTTTAAGGCTCTTATGTTATATTTATATTCAGATACTGGCCTTGTAGGAAAATCATTTTTTTTTTATGGTCCGTTCCCTTTTGTAGTTAGAAAATGGAAGGATCTGTCCACAATACATACTTAAAAAAAAAAGCTTTTTCTAAAGTTTTTGGAGTTCATAGTGGATTTGCATGTGTTGTGGCCAGATTTTAGTGGGTTTGGGTATGAACAGATGTGTAAGAAGATCTTTAGTATCACTTTAACATGAATAACTACCAAAAAAGGAAAAAAAATCAATCCACAACTAAAGTTAGTGGAAAGACTTTTCTATTTTAAGCCACTGCATGCAATCAGGTTCTGATACAATCTTCTGATTGACAAATGATCTGACAAATTTACACTAAAAAGTTTATTCCCTTTTTCTTTATTACAAAGGAATGACTAGCATAAGCCAAAGTTGGAAAGTCAGCATGTTACAATAGGGACTTCTGATGCTTGGACACATTGGGGGTTATTTACCAAAGGCAAATCCACTTTGCACTGCAAGTGCACTTGGAAGTGCAGTCGCCCTAAATCTAAGGGGTAGATCTAAAATGAGTGGAAGCTCTGTTGATTTTATCATCCAATCATGTGCAAACTAAAATGCTGTTTTTTATTTTCCTTGCATGTCCCCCTTGGATCTACAGCAAATTTACTTCCAAGTGCACTTTCAGTGCTCTTTCAAGTGTACTTGCAGTGCAAAGTGGATTTTCCTTTGGTAAATAGCCCCCATTATCTTTAATCATCTTTCTCCAACAAGAATTCGAGTGTTTCAATGGAATAATAAAGTATGTTGACATTGCTAAAGGAAACTATATTTGTATCCAGAAAAGCAGATAATTTTTGTCTGTTTCTAAAATGTTCTAATAATGAGCAATATTTTACCCTTATAGGAAGCAGATGAAGCTTTGTTGAGCAATCTAGAGCTTCAGATTGAATCCCAATTCTTACAAGATGACATTAATGCTGCAAAGGACAGATACAAAAAGGTATATCTATTATAATATAATTGAATATACATCTGCACGTGTGCTTTCAGGTGCCCATGGAAAATATTGAGCTCTGCCACTTTTTCTTGCTTATGTCAATCAAGACAGGAGAAAGAGAGGAGAGCAGAGCAGGTGGACACTTTTTATGTTCTAGTTAGCCCTCCCTCATGTATGCACTTCTACCAGTCCTGGGATGCCTTACTACACCAGCACAGGTGACGTTCCACTGCAGCCTCACCAATCTGCATAGAAGAAAAGACAGGGATATTGTTTTTTCTAAGGTGTTTTACTTAATCTCTTTGGAAGTATAATCAGTTACCTCCCTTGCTAATACATTCAGCTACCAGGAGTCAAAAATTACCTTATATTTCCAGTTACGAAGGATCATATGCAGGCCAATCACATAGGGAGTGTCCTTAGCCTTGTGTATGCAATGGCTTGAGCAACTCATAGCTTACACAGGGTTGTGGCTGCTGGGTGATGGGGGAAAAGCACAATCCATTTGAAATACAAGTGATTTTTCTGCAAACTTACCAGATTCACAGAGTGCATCTCTAATATGCCACTCCATCTCTACTTTTAAGCCACTTTTTCTGACACTAAGCAAATGCACCTGTGGACACTAGAATAGAAAGGCAATGCCCCTGCATTACCACAGTGTGTCCTTGGCTTTCCCAGGAATAGAAGACAATTGAAGACCAAATAGTATAATAGTATTCTAGACAGACTAGCCTCAGAGAAGAAATGCAAGGAAATAACAGATAAATTGTTTTTATCAGCCAATCAATATGATAGCGCTTCGGTGTGGATGGGGTCACATTGGATTGTTGGCGGGTAGTCTGACTCTGTGTTTGGGCTGTCCTGCATACTATCAGAGGGTCATATAAGTGAGGAAAACCCCGGGCTTCTGTATAAACCACCTACTGAGCTCCGCGTCCTGGCAAACCCTGATAACGAGGTATCACATTTGGTGGAAGCCCTGCCTTTAGCTTTATGGAAGCTGATATGACAGAGAAGGTGACTATAAGGGAGATGGCTATACTGACATCCTGGTTTGGAAATCAACCAAAGCACTTTTAGACCCACCTAAATCCTGGGTCGAAGGATCTTGTGCGTTATCGCCCGTGATGGCATTTTAGTGTGGAACCACTGAAATGCACAGTTTGGACAGCACTCCTCATCTGCATGGATTTTGTGGAGCACGCTAAATAGGAATTCAAGCACCTTCATTTTTGAAATTTTAGGACACTTATGGACTTTTATGTCTTACTGCATATTATTATTATTGTCACCTTATTGGTATTTAAAAAAAAATTTGAACTATTTTATTACAAATATGATGTATATGGATATGTATACCTAGCGTTAATCCGTTTGGGTAAATTTGGTTTAACATCTCTGTGTGAATGGCACCAGGTAGTGGGAAGAGCTGCAGAGGTAGTCAATTTTTGTTTAAAGGGAAATCTGTGGTGTAGTGTTTTGATTAATATTTGAGCAACTCATGGCTTACACAGGGTGGTGAGTGCTGGGTGGGGGCAACCACTAAGTGATTTTTCTGTAGACTTACCAGATTCACAGAATGCATCTCTATTATGCCACCCTGTCCCTATATTTAAGCCACTTCTGCTCACACTAAGAAAATGCACCTGTGGACACTAGAATAGCAAAGCAGTGTCCTTGGCTTTCCCAGGAATAGGAGACAATTGAAGACCAAAGAGTGGGATAGGATTCTAGAGATATACTGTAGATATGAATTGTTTTATCATCAGTATGAAGGCTGTTCTATTTTGTTTTCCCTAACAGAATCTCATGGAAATTCAGACTTATGTTAACATACTGCAACAAATAATTCAGACCACCCCTCCTGTGACTGCCATCACTGTTGGCATGTATGAGGTAAGGGCCATTTAATGGACTTAAATACATCATTCAGACATTTGTCAAGTAGCTGAACCATTGTATGACCAATGTTTTCCTTGTCCTATAATCTTAGGAAAGGCTGATATCGGAAAGAAGAATTCCATTACTGCAATGCCAGCTTGAAGAATATAAAAGCATCTTATGTCAACTACAGGCACAGAAGACAAAACTGCAGGCTGATGTAAGAAGAAAATTAAAACAGTAACTTTAACCTCCTCCCACTAAACATAAGTATTTATGTGGCAGAAAAGCGGTGGGTTTTAATGCCATATTGCCATGATTATGAATACAGCGGTGCTGTTCTGTGGTGGTAGCGCACTTGGCACCACCAGCTCTGTGAGTACATTCGTACATTTTCACTGACAGCTTCTAGTCACAATTGGGAACTAGTAGGATGGGCCCAGGAAAAGCCTCTGGCATTAAGATCAGTGGCCGCTGGTGCTGGAGGGGGGGGGGACCTCCAGTTCTGCACTTAACCTACAGCGGAGGTCCCCTGGACTGTCCGACACCACAACTTCTGTCTTCACCCAGCCTTTTTTCCGGGTTCTGACTGGCCGGGAAGTCGGAAGCCGATGACGATTTGCTGGCATTGCAGGGTGCGAAGGCAATATAAAAATGGCCAATTGGGGCCTCGGGATATGGTTATGTGCCTGTGAGGGGGTGACGGACCTGGTAGAAACCTATTGGTCCGGAGCCCCACACAGTTCACAGCAACACAGGTGGTGTGAGATGGGAGGTGGTGCCAGGGGCTGGGGGGAAGGTGCCCCTTGTGGACCAGCTGCCACTGGTTAAGATCCCTTGAAGGGCTTGCTCCTACCTTGGTTTTACTTCTCAGAGTTGAAAAAAGGTGTAAAAAAACTTTGTGTCGTTTTGGATAGAATGAGGGACAAATGGGAACCTTTGCCAGGTGATTGCTCCCTGTTTCCCTGATTGGGAGAACGCCCCACTTCCTGTCTCAGCAACAGCATTATCTCCAGGACAGGAAGTGAGAATACATTTCCAATGAAGGTACATAAATAAAAAACAACAGATGTCCTAGCCTCCCACATTCTACTAAAATAAGTTTTTTTTATTGTACATTTTCTTATTAGAGAGATTCCCTTTAATTGTCCATCATTCTGATAACACTGTCATCTTCCCATAAGCATCATAAGGCAGAGAAAAAAAAACCTTACTGAGGTTCTTGGCCTTCCTAAAGCAATTCAGAACTAAACTTCAATGCTTAGGTTGCACTTAAGATACTATATACATTGGCTCTTGGAATAGGGCTTCATTATCATGCATAATATCTACACGTCGTGTGTCCTGTTTAAAAGAACACAGAGCAAGGGATATGCCTGACCAGCCCTATTTCATTACAAGTAAATGCAAAACTTGGACTCGGAGCTTTGAGACACTTAACACAGCGCCATTCCACCTGAAAAGAAGTATGGGGCAATGTAATTTCTTATTTGGCTTGTTTTGTAATTGATGTTTTATCGTGATGATTGTTCAGCAAAGATCTTATTTTACTGCCATTACAGAGTCAAATCTGCCCTCTAGTGGTGATAAAACTGTATGTAAATTTGAACTTGAAAAACATTTAAAAATCATGTTTTATGTTGAATAATCAAAAACAAAAATAAAAAAAATTAAAATGTTGAGTTATATGATCTAAATAAACTTGCCATAAACCTGGGAAGAGCCCCCCCTCTAAAGTTCCCATGTTCCAGTCAAATTAAAGGAGACATATAGCCAAAGATTGTTTGGCTGTACTTCTATGGATCACAGGAGTGCAATTTGTTTTACACTCCTGTGACCAGTTTTCAGCAGAGAGTGGGCAGAAGTCCGCTCTCTGATGACATCACAGAAATCAGTCCGACTATGAAGTTTGGATCCACCAGGTGCCTGGACTTACACCCGTCTGAGGCTCTCAGGGAGCCGCTGAGAGTCTGAGACGCTCACTCTTCCCCCTCCACAGCTCATCGCTTAAATGAGTGTCGAGGAGCAGAGTGGAGAGCTGTGACTGACAGTCAGCAGCTCTCTGCTTGGGGAGCTGTGAGAACTGAGTGATGGGCGGTGCTCAATTGCTCGGTTCTCAGTGCAGAAGCCGGGGGACTGATGCAGCATCGGACCCATGCTGCATTCACCTAGGTAAGTATGAAACTGAAAAAAACAAAAAACCCATACTTCTCTTTTAAACATGTATATATATATATATATTTTTAAATTCACAAAGTTACCGTAAATGATAGCTGGCCTATTATATGGTGTAAGACATGAAAACAGTTTAAAGTCTAAGGCCTCATGCACATGGATATCTAGAGATATTAGAGAAGAGATATCAAAATTGCTCAAATTTAAAATTCCCAGCACATTTCATGTAAAAATGGCACACACAGCTGGTCATACAAGTAAATGGCTGTACTGGTTTAAAAGCCGATACTCCTGTGCATCAGCATTTATCTGCACATGCAGGTGTCGCAATTTTTCCTCCAGCAAAGTCTAGCTTTTGGGGAAATGCGCTGTACAAGCATGCCTGAGACTTACTGGGCACAAGAAAGTGTTAGGTATCTCAAAATAAAACTAAAGGCAAAACTTTTTTTACATTTTGGATAGAGTATAGAGGGATTAAACCGCCTGTCAGGTTTTTATTGCTGTCTATGCCTACATTAACTACTTCAGCCCGGACCAATTGTCAGCCTAAGGACCAGAGGTCTTTTTTACAATTTCGCACTGCACTGCTTTAACTGGTAATTGCACGGTCATGCAATGTTGTACCCAAACGAAATTTGCGTCCTTTTCTTCCCACAAATAGAGCTTTCTTTTGATGGTATTTGATTGCCTCTGCGATTTTTATTTTTTGCGATACAAATGGAAAAAGAACGAAAATTTCGAGAAAAAATGATATTTTTTTTCTTTTTGTTATAAGAAAAATCGAATAAACTCAATTTTAGTCATACATTTAGGGCAACATTTATTCAGCCACATGTCTTTAGTAAAAGAAAATGTCAATAAGCGTATATTTATAGGTTTGCGCAAAAGTTATAGCGTCTACAAACTAGAGTACATTTTCTGGAATTTACACAGCTTTTAATTTAAGACTGCCTATCTCATTTCTTGAGGTGCTAAAATGGCAGGGCAGTACAAACCCCCCCCCCCCAAATGACCCCATTTTGGAAAGAAGACACCCCAAGAAAACTGCTGAGGGGCATGTTGAGCCCATTTAATTTTTTTTTTTGTCCCAAGTGATTGAATAATGACACAAAAAAAAAGTGATTGGTTTTCGGCACCCCGAAAACCAATCACTGCCTTCAGGATTTCTAAGGGTGCAAATTTTTGATTTCACTCCTCACTACCTATCACAGTTTCGAAGGCCATAAAATGACAAAATAACACAAAACCCCTCCAAATGACCCCATTTTGGAAAGTAGACACCCCAAGGAAATTGCTGAGGGGCATGTTGAGCCCATTGAATATTTTTTTATTTTTTTTGTCCCAAGTGATTGAATAATGACACAAAAAAAAAAAAAGTTTACAAAAAGTTGTCACTAAATGATATATTGCTCACACATGCCATAGTTATATGTGGAATTGCACCCCAAAATATATTCTGCTGCTTCTCCTGAGTATGAGGATACCACATATGTGGGACTTTTTGGGAGTCTAGCCGTGTACGGCACCCCGAAATCCAATCACTGCCTTCAGGATTTCTAAGGGTGCAAATTTTTGATTTCACTCCTCACTACCTATCACAGTTTCGAAGGCCATAAAATGCCAAAATAGCACAAAACCCCCCCAAATGACCCCATTTTGGAAAGTAGACACCCCAAGCTATTTATTGAGAGGCATGTTGAGTCCATGAAATATTTTATATTTTGCCACAAGTTGCAGGAATATTACAATTTTTTTTGCACAAAGTTGTCACTAAATGATATATTGCTCACACATGCTATAGGCATAAGTGAAATTACACCCCAAAATAAATTCTGCTGCTTCTCCCGAGTACGGGGATACCACATGTGGGGGACTTTTTGGGAGCCTAGCCGGGTACGGGACCCCGAAAACCAAGCACTGCCTTCCGGATTTAAATATAAAACTCTACCAAAAAAAACTGTTAGCGATCGCAGGGATCAGGCCTGACTCTGCGAACGCTGCAGTTATGTGTTTAGTGTTTTGTAAGTGACAGTGATCAATCGATACTGCACTTGGGTGGGCTGGGTGGCGGGGCAAAACGCAGGTGCTAGCAGGTATCTGGGCTGATCCCGCTAACAATGCGTTTTTTTGGAACCCTAAACTGCTGGGGACGCTAGTATAGATCTGATCAGATCAGATATTGATCTGTTCAGATTCTATACCACTACGGGATGTGTATGCTTTGCGCGTGGGTGTTAGCGGTACTGGCACTAACCTAGCACTGCCTGGGGCGACACAGACCCTGACCCTAAAACCTAATTGATATCACCCGCCGGGTGATCAGGGATTAAACCTTTATTGGGTAATAGATGGTGGGTGCCCTGATGCTATAAAAAGCAAACTAACCAGAGTCACCCATAACACTTATACGGTGATCACTGGTGAAAGGGTTAACTAGGGGCAATCAGAGGGTTCAAATTTTTATTGGGTAGTATATGGGGGTCCCTGGCGCTATATAAAAACCTGACGGGGATTCTAAATAACTAACTGGCTAACTAGCGTCACCAGTGGCACTTATACGGTGATCGTTGGTGAAAGGGTTAACTAGGGGCAATCAGGGGGTTAAAATCATTATTGGGTAGTATATGGGGGTACCTAGTGCTATAAAAACCTGGCGGTGAACCTAAAAAAATAACTAGCTACCTAACGGCACCAGTGACACTAATGCAGCGATCGGAAAAACGATTGCTTGGTGATACTGGCAAAAGGGGGTGAGAGGGTTAACTAGGGGCAATCAGGGGGTTAAAACAGTTATTGGGTAGTATTTGTGTGCCTATGTGTACCTACATGTCAGTGTAGTGTTGGTGCACACTTACTTTCTGTGTTCTCCTCGTAGTCCGGTCAAGAAGACCGCCTGAGGAGAATACCATCACTTCCTCCCTGCCTGTGTTTACTATACACAGCGGGGGAAGTTTCTCATTCGCCAGGAGCGATCGAGAGGGGATGGCCAGAAACCATGGCCATCCCCTCATCCCGGATCGCTCCTGCAGCGAAACGGACCACCCCCCACCCGCTGGAAGGGGAGTACATGTACGTGCTTGTGCCTGCCGGTGCCATTGCACCGACGTACATTGCCATGCGGCGGTCCTTAAGTGGTTAAGGAGGTTCACCCTCTCTATTTGCAAAGCTCCCAACTGTCCCTGATTTTGAAAAAAATCCCCCTTTCCTCCTCATGGGTCCCTCATTTTGGTCTGATCTATATAGTTGTATATAAAATGTACTACTTATCTATCACAAAAGGTGTTTTTCACGGTGCCAAACCTTTCATCCAATATCTATATTGCTGCATTTGTAAATTCCAAAAGCCAAAATAGATGAATAGTAGTGGTAAAAAAGCACTTGTGGATTTAACCAATCATTTTTTTGTACAATTCTACTTTAAGGGGAGGGGGGGTGACAGGGGGTGTGTCCTATGCCTACATGCTTTTGCTAATAGAGCTGGGGGGAATGGGGATCAAAGATCTGTGCTGGGAGGGGAGATTTCAGCGGGGGGCAGATTTGTACTGGGAGGAGGGGGAATTTATGCTTTGGGGTTGAGCCTTCAGATTAGTTCTTGGAGGTTCAGTTTGGCATGTTCTCCCTGGGCTCTAGGTGACCTTGTCCCAGCACCGTCATTGTCTATAAACAAAAATGTTGAAACATACAACAAACTTTAACAATTGACACAATCAATACACACAGTAGTATCAGACCAGATTGCTTCTCAATGACCCAAAACCCTAAAGTGATTGTAAACCTCGGCGAAACCTCATGAAATATGAACAAAGCATATTCCTCTATAGTGTGTAGTTGTCTCAATTTAGAGTCACTTTTGTTTGCTGCGTCATTCCTTAGCATAAGTCACTTCTGACAAGTTTTCCTGACACCAAGGGAAAAAAGGTAACAGGGGAGGGAGCTCAAGCTGATTGACAGCCTTAGCTCTATTCCTGTGTGCTGTGTGAAGGGGGTGTGTCCCTTCCCTCCAATCAGCACTCAGAACTCTCCTCACTGAGCTCTGCAGAGTGTAACATCAGCTCTCCAGTCCCTTTCTTTGAACTTTTAGACAAGCTTTAAAATTCAGCATTTTGAACAGATGTAGAGAACACAGCTCTGCAGATACACAGGTACAACTTATGTAGGAGTATTTGTTTAATCTCTGTGTATTACCTGAGGCCAGGCAATTCACTGGGCATATGTAGGGGGTTAACAACCACTTTCATTTATTTCCCAAATCTCACTGACAGACGCCTCCCCCCATTCCGCCATGTGCAACTAAGTGTAAAACTGACCTCCACCTCCCTAATGTTCCACGTTTAACTTTGGACTTCAAATCACTAGATGAATATTGACATCACACTATATATATGTAATTACCACAGAATAATGAAAGTAATACAATAAAAATGAAACAATAGTATCCATACCTCCCTAGCAACCCTTACGTGTCTTCTCCGGTGGCAGTCTTATGGGGAGTTTATGGGGGAGACTTACTAAGACTGGTGCATGCAGAATCTGGTGCAGCCGTGCATAGTAACCAATCAGCTTCCAGGTTTTATTGTCAAAGCTTAATTGAACAAGCTGAAGTTAGAAGCTGATTGGTTACTATACACAACTGCATCAGATTCTGTGTGCACCAGTTTTAGTAACTCTTCCCCAATGTGTCAATAGAGCTGACCCTGTAATAAAAACTACACATACCGACCATACAGTACCTCCTTAAATGTTCAACCTAAGATTAGGTACAGGCTGTAAAAAGCAAAATTATACCACAAAAAAGTATTTTCCAATTGGTATTTTTATACATTTTAATTAGTGAAATGTTTAGGTAATTATAAGACACAATCCATCGGAGTACGGTATGCATATACAGGGTATGTGTGCAGCAGTGTTTAGTGCTCTGCTGCCACCAAGTGCAATATTTTAGGTAGTACAACTGGGGTTTTCTGAATTAGGCACCATACATGTTTTATTGATTTTATAAATTTTTATTGATTTACCAGTTTAGGAAACATGCAGCATGTTTAAACAGAAACTTAGATTGATGAAAACATTAAAAAAATGTAAAATACAAATCAGAACCCTCTTATTCTAGTGCACAACTAAATGCCAGAGTCATTATATAGTGCTCAGAGTAAATAATTCATGGATAAAGCACGAGTGGGACCTGCTTTACTTTTATTTCAGATGTCTTTGTATAATAGTCTGTATATCAGTCCTACATAGAGGCTAAATCATTAGCAGCATGTACTGGTATTTTATTTATCTCGGAGGAATTTATCCAAAAATGTGTAGTTTGTTTTCTTGGCAATTTCATCCAACTGATCATCAATGAGTGATTGAAGGGGGATAAAATAAGTGTAAACTGACTCCTTTAGAAAATACGATACTACGGGGTATGACTTCTTATTGACGGTACATGCGTTTATCGAAGCCCCCTTGCGGTGGATTTTTCCACTTATTTGGTGTGGATCCTTTTCGAGTTCCTTGTATTTGATGTGCAATGGGCTGGTACAATTGGATATTGTTGGCATTTTTTGTTGCTGTTTTGTCCTTGTATGCACGTGAGCACTTATGCATATGAGTATGTTTATGTGCATACATAGGCCTTGCCCACTGTGCTATTCCTGCGGGTCCCGTGCTATGCATCCATATGCCTAGCTGTTTGGTAAGTGATTACCAACATACTAGCCTAGGTATATTTATGAGTATCACTGGTCTCAAGTTATACATTATATTATTTTATTATATTCCTCTATCAATTTTATTTTTTTAAATTCCAGTTTGAGCCATTAGGGGGAGCCGCATCTGGAGTGGAGTTAGTGCTGAGTGCGTGCACGGTGCCCATGGAACGCACACAACACACCCGCACTTCCGGGCCACTCTCCTGTTACTATACTCTGGGGTGCGCACGCAGGCGGAGTCTGAGTGAGCCAGAAGTGCGGGGTGGAACGCAGAGACACCCGCACTTCCTGACTCTGTGTAGTGGCAAAGTTTATTGGTTATCGTAAGGTTCATTAAGCAGTTGGTGGTTGTACTATACACTCCTAAAGTACCTGCTTGGGTGTAACTTCTATATAGCGACTTTGTTTGTGCACTGTTCCCCCTTGTTTTGGTGATCATTAGTGTACTTTAGTGTTTTTTGAGATTGATATTGGGTCACACCTCTTTGGTTGGAGCCAGCCCATGTAGATGGGCATAGCCTGACTGGGGAGTGGCCTTGGGGGCATGGACATGTGGATGCATATAATGGGGACTGCGGGAAACAGTAGTCACTGACCGTCTAGGCTCTGAGGAAAGGGGTGTGCCCCTGAAACGCGTCAGTGGTTAAAGTCGTTTGGGGTACCATCCGATATTTTTGTCATCAGGTGCTGTCTGCAGTTGCCATAAGATGCAGTTTGACCGATAAGATAAGCTTGTCTTTATGCTCATTTTGTGAGTAGTACCATTTCTTTTATATATTTTTAATACAATTTAAAGTGGTATATGTCTGCCCCCCCACACACACCTGTATATATGTCAGTGCCCCCCCACCTGTATACATGACAGTGCCCCCCCACACACCTGTATATATGTCAGTGGCCCCCCCACCTGTATATATGACAGTGCCCCCCACACACCTGTGTATTTGTCAGTGCCCCCCACAAACCCGTATATATATGACAGTGCCCCCCCACACACCTGTGTATTTGTCAGTGCCCCCCACAAACCTGTATATATGTCAGTGCCCCCCCATACACCTGTATATATGTCAGCACCCCCCACACACACCTGTATATATCTCAGCACTCCCCCCCGCACACACACCTGTATATATGTGAGCGGCCCCATACACAAACACAAATCTGTACATACACAAGCCACTGGCCCCTCCCTATACACAAACAGCCCCCCAGATTACTGTCACATGAGGGGTGCATGTGTACATAGTAGCCAGAGGTGGCAGTAAAGAGCTTGATGTCTAAAATCAATGACACAAGAACTGCAGAAACTGTGAGATCGTTTCTATACTGCACAGCACGGATCCCCTTTACCTGTCCTGTCTTCTTCTGGCCTGGACGGACCCCTCGGGCCCCGGGGCTCCTTACAGTTGTAATGGCTGTACCCCCTGATGGAGGCCCTGGGTGGAGAGTTCTGATGTGAATAAGATATGGCTGATTGGAGTCCCCTCTATGTTAGTACAAAGAGACAGCATAAGAAAATGTCTCTGACTCTCTCTTTAGATGTTTGTGATTTTAGGTCGGGGTGTGGAGAGGGTGCTGAATCCAATACACTGTGCTGGGTCCCTCCATAGTAAAGGAGTATATAAGGGTGAGTAAAATATCCTTGGTAAGGCAGACCCAAACTCACAATAAAGCCACAAGGGGGTGTTTGGGGTGACTTCCACATGGAATTAAAATGGAGTGCTAGAATATTTAATTCCCCATATAATTACATTCAACAAATTTTAGGGGTCTTCACATGCGCATTTATCAGGGCTTGAATAAATGGCAGTGGGAAAAAAAGAAAAGTAGTGACTTCTTAGAAGCAGTGACCATAAATAGGAAGAAATATTATCACATTATTATTATCCTTATTTTTTATATTATGATTTGATATACTGTTCTATTTTCTACTATCAGAATTTTCAGACCACACTGCTAAAAGTTATATTCTGAAATGAATGTATCATTGGGCCTGATATAGCCTAGTCCGTCATTGATCCACCTTTGGTCCTTCTCTACTATGTAGAAAGCTTACCATTTCCCCTGGTTCTTCACTATTCACTCTATCTAAATGAAAAATATATTTTGACACTTTAATAGTAATATATTGAGGCAAACAACTTCTGCACACGCTAGGAAAATTAGCTTTTTTTGTAGAAGGGATTTGTTGTTACAGAAATTGATTCTAAATTTAAAGGAACTGTTTTGGCTCTGAAAGGCTTAGAATTCAACACAGAGACTTCTTATATAACCATGATGCAATATAATGGCTCTTACAAGATTTTTTTTTTTTTTTTTTAATGCCATCATCATCAGTTTATGGAAGAAGGTGGCCTGCTATTGTCATGTAATAAGATTCATTTTCTGAACTGTTTTTCAGACTTCCATGCTGGAACAAGCTATTAAAAACACCCAGGAAAGCTATGATGATGAGATACAGTTGTACAATGAGCAGATTGAAGTGCTCAGAAAAGGTATAGAAGAAGCAGAACGGAATTTGGAGAAGTACAACAATGACTGCCGTCAGCTATTAATATACCAGCAATCCTTGGAAAATGAATTGGAGAGATATACACGAATCATTGAGAATGAAGATAATAGGTACCTGCACCGCTCTGTATTATTAGAAGCACAATGAGGTAGTCATTTATGCATGTTTCCTTTTTCAGAACTTCTAGGATTGTTACTGTAAAGATGATGGGATAGCTGAAGATAGGCAAATGGGTAGACCAAAATGTTAAAGATGATAGCACAAATAAATCAACACTAATGCCCTGTACACATGATCAGACTTTCCGACAGCAAAACCATGGATTTTTGCTTGAAGGGTGTTGGCTCCAACTTGTCTTGCATACACACGGTCACACAAATGTTGGCCAACAATTATGAACTTAGTGACGTACAAGACATATGTGATATCTCCATTACGAACGCTAGTTTTACAAGACCGAGCGCTTCTGGCTCATACTTGATTCCAAGCATGCGTGGACTTTTGTGCGACGGACTTGATCGGAAAGTCCAACAACAGACTTTTGTTGGCGGAAAATTCGAGAACCTGCTAGCCATCATTTGTTAGCGCAAAGTCTGACAACAAATGTCTGATGAAGCATACACGCGGGCGGACTTTCAGCCAACAAGCTCACATCCAACATTTCCCATCGGAAAATCCGATCGTGTGTACGAGGCATAAAAACAACAACTTGGGACATTTTTTTGGGCTGCTTTTAATGTTTTCTGCCTGTGAAACAAGGTGGAATAAGACAGGATACATATCACTTATCACTTCTTACACTACTTAGAAAATCTTCTGCTTCCTTATACTTTTATTATAAATCAGAAGGCTTGGACAGGGAAAACAACTGTAAAAATTTGGAATTTGGAAATCTTTTCATTCCTAGTCTTGGTGACAATGGTCATGAAAACAAATAGAGAGTGAATATCCTCCCTAATGTGAACATGGCAGCAGTAAAAACCTGACATTGTTCATTGTTTTTCACCTTTCCCTACTCCATTAAATTAAAAATATTAGCTATAGATAGTAATTATAGAGTTCTGCCCCCCCCCCCCCCCCCCGAAAAAAATTAAAAGTCAGCAGCTACAAATACGATTTTTGGATCGGCTCTCGGGAAGGGAAACTGGCAGTGAAGCTTTTCAGCTGCACAGCGGGTTCCCTACTGTGCATGTGTGACATGCGCTTTCTAACTGGCCTGGTGGTGGAGGAAGGAGGAGGGTGGCCAAACTTCCTAGGGATGGCACCATGGTGCAGTCTCCCGGAAGTGGGGGAAGGGTACCTGTCAAAACCAGGTACCCTTTCCCCTCGAAAGGTGGCAAATGTGGCACTGGAGAAGGGGAGGAAGCACTTTCAGTTGGAAATCCACTTTAATATGAAAAGAAAGGCATAGCATGTAAAACAAATGTGCCACTTTACTGTGTCCTAAAAAGTAAAATAAATGTTCTATTTTGAAAAATGTCCAGGTCTGTAGAGATCTGCTTGGAGTCTATTTTCCTGTATTAAGTGCTTAATTAATGGCACACCCATGTTCTTTATTTGGTTATTGGTTATCCTGCAGTGAATACTAGAATAACATATTACTATATATATTATAGATTATGGGCATATATTATCTGTATCTGAAACATGAACTTTTTTGTTAACGGTTTTCAACAACTTGGCATAAAATTGGAGTAACCCATTGAGTGAAAATCAAAATGTCAGGCCCCTAATCCTCTATGGCAACAAATAACTACATTCAGAATATAGCAGGGACAGAAAGTGTAGAGCACCCAGATTGGAAGAAATTAGTTAAACGGGACCTTCCACCTCAATGGCAAGTTACACTTATACAGGTTGAGCCCCGTCCATCACCCAACCCCGCATAAAAAGCTGCACAAAAGAACCCGTGCAGGGGAAAATATGTTGATAATATACTTCCTGCAGTGCTTAGGTGAGGGTGGTGCTGTCTTACTTTTGGACAGATCTTGGAAAATATTGAGTAGCTCAAATGTACTGCGCTATAGAGTGTTTTTGCAAGATTTGTACTATTCAGCATTCCCAGGAATCTTGTTGGCCAGAGGTTTACATCAATTTCTGCACTACAGAAGTTGGGGAAAAGTAAGTACTTTATCTATCTATTGTTCCTCCTACAGATACTTAAATGCAGCATTTTAGAGATAGATGGGCCATGCCATTGAGGTGAAGGGTATGTATTAACTGTACCACTGCACTTTCTACATATTTTTAAGGGCCTTAAATGGAAAATGACAGCACAGAAGTAAGTGTAATTAACATAATATACTTACCACTCTGTGCCCTTTCTGTAAATATTTCCTGATGATCTCCAATAAAGCACAAGTTCCCCTAATGGTTTCCCCCTCCTTACTGCTTGCTCACCAACCTGTTGTTGCTCCTGCGCATTGCAGCTCAGGTGCTAGACCAAAATGCAAACATAAATGCTGCTTTGCTCTGTGAATGTCCAGGCACAGGTCCACTCTGCCTCTGAGTTCTGTGTGGGGGCATAGTAGAAATGAGGGAGTGGGGAGTGGAGCAAAATGCAAATGTGTACTTTAAAGGATAGCTAAACCCAAGAACAAAAATCTAATATGTTGCATATTATAGTCCTTTGAGTGGTGGTTGCATTAGTTGTCTTTTTTTAAAGCTATAAAATATTTCTTGCAAATACAGAAAAAGCTGTTGATCTACAGTAGCTAAGAATGCAATGTCTTTGTTAATTCATGTAAGCAGCACTGAAGAATATTTTCCTTCCTAGCTATCCTCTGTAAACTACCAATTGCCCGGCGGTCAGTGCAATAGAGGTGAAGCGAAACCGACAAGTTTCTACTTCATATCAGGAAAGCTGCCTAATGTGGCAACCATAGCTCCCTCCATAGATACAATGGAGAAGTAACGTAGCCACTCAGGGACAGGAAGTATGTAATATGCAGGACTACCAGGTAAAAATAAAGCAAATGAAGCTTGAAAGAATTAATGCACCCACCACTACCAAGGATTAGTAATCTGCAATATCCTAGATTGTTGGTTTTGGGTTAAGATGCAGTTTAAGTAAATAAACTTGAAGAATGTTCTGTTCAAAATATTATTTCTCTTTTTTCCATTTCCATTAGACTGAACTCTGCAATAGTTGGAACTCCAATTACACTTTTCATGCAGAGCTACAAATCCTCACAGATCTCACCTACAAGAGGAAAAGGTAAAAACAGCAACCATTAAAGTATAGGTTTAGTGTACCATGATTGTGGAAATGTAATTATGTTGTAAATATGTTTTGCTCTTGACTCTTAAAACTGAAACTAATTGAATCAAAATTAGGTCACTAGCCAGAAGAGAAAAATACCAAGTTTCTGCTAAAGGGTTTTCAAAATAAAATCTCTTAAATTATGCATAACAATAGTCATATTGCAGTGCCATTGCAAATTTTTTTTTTTGTGAGTGTCTGAACAATTGGTACAGTATTTTTCATTACAATGTGACTCTATTGTTGATGGTTTTAAATGTATGAGAAAAAAGCATTTGGGTGCTTTGGTTAGAAATGTCTACCCGCAGACATATTTTTAACTTTTATACAAACTGACCATTTCATGCTAGCTCTCTTTGTCCCAGACAGGGCATTTTCCTCAAGACAAGGTAGAAAATTCAGCATCAGCGCTTTGCGGGTGCTATTAACCCCTTCATTGGCCGCTAGCAGGACGCTTTTATCAATCCGAAAAGTGCAGCTAAAACAACGGTAAAGCCAACGCCCCCGCCACAGTTTGAAAGTGCCCTTAGGGGGGCTGGGGGGGCTGCTGCACACAGAAGGCTTTTTATCTTAACCTGTTCCTGACCAGCCGCCGCAGTTGCACTGCGGCAGAATTGCACAGGCAGGCGAATCGCTGTTATGCTACGTCGGGCGTTCACGTCCCCCCTGCTGGCCGCAACGATTGGATTAGATCAGAAACCAATCAATCCCCAGGCCAATAAAATCTGGCCTGGACCTGGGGATCGCTCCTGACGAATGATATCCTTCCCCTGTCTGTGTAACTGTCATATCCCCCGTGTTGGTCTTTTCCTTTCCAGACCGAGAGAAGAAAGCATCAGAAAAGTGAGTTGCACAACACTACATGGACACCAGGTCACGTAGGCACATAATTTACCCCCGATCACCACCTGTCACTGTGTCACCCAGTACAGCAATTAGATTATTTTTTGATCGCTGTACTAGTGTCATTAGTGACACTAATAAGTGTTAGGGTAATTAGTCTTAGGCCCAGATAGGTCTAGGGACCCCCCAACCCCCAATAAAGATTTAACCCCTTGATTACCCCGTCACCTGTGATCACAGTATAAGTGTCACGGGTGACGTAGTTTAGCTAGTTATTTTTTTATAGCGTCAGGGCGCCCGCCATATTTTTGACCCAGGCAGCGTCAGGTTAGTGCCAGTACCGCTAACACCCACGCACGCACCATACGCCTCCCTTAGTAGTATAGTGTCTGAACAGATCAATATCTGATCTGATCAGAACTATATTAGCGTCCTCAGCAGTTTAGGGCTCCCAAAAACGCAGTGTTAGTGGGATCAGCCCAGATACCTGTTAGCACTTGCGTTTAGCCCCTCCACCCAGCCCAGCCCAGCCCAGCCCACCCAAGTGCAGTATCAAATTGATCACTGCCACTTACAAAAAAACAACACATATAACTGCAGCGTTTGCAGAGTCATGCCTCAGCCCTGCGAACGCTAACAGTTTTTTTGGTAGCGTTTGAATCAGTCACTAACAGTCAGTAGCTTTTTTACCTGTGAGTCTTTAGTCTTTAGAGCCCAAAATGGCAAATCAAAGGTACACTAGTGAAGAGGCCTACACGTTTCTGAGAATGACAGATAGTGAAGAGGAAGTCACTCATCTGTCAGATTCAGGCTCAGAATGTGATCCTGTAGACGACAGTGGTACCCTGATAGATGGCTCTGACAATGGAGTTGTGGTCCCTGCCAAGGTCAGGCGTACCAGACCCCCATCTTCTTCTGCTGTCGTTGAGGTGCAAGAACCGCAGGCCCCTCGTATGGAGCAGAGAGCCAGTACTAGCACCACTTTTCCTTCTGGTGAACTGGCAAGCACCAGTTGCCTAGTACATCCTGATCATACAGCCAGCACTGCAGTAACACTAGGTGATGTGGCGAGTCCCATAAGTGAAGTTCAAGATGGCGAGGTGGCAAGCACGAGTAGTGTCCCGCTGCCACCAAGAAGACAAAGACAGGCACATCAAGACCATAGTGCCCTTCCTTCTGCATTCGCCAATCCTAATTGGGAACCCACCACTTCTGCAGCACCCGTATTTCCCCCATTCACTGGCCAACCCGGCATTCATGTGGAAACAGTTGATTTTACATACTTGATTTTTATTCGCTGTTTTTCACAGAAGATCTCTATAGATCTATTGTGGACCAAAGTAATTTGTATGCTGGTCAATACATCGCCACTAATCCCCAGGTGACCCTTGCCAGAGATTGGAGACCAATTAGGGTCTCCAAATTTAAGACCTTCCTGGGCCTATCCCTCCTCATGGGCATAACTAAAAAGAGTGAGTGAACAACTTCAACCAACGTTTTGCAGCCTTCTTTACTCCCCATCAAGTTGTCTGAATTGATGAGTCCCTGATTACGTTTTCTGGCCGCTTGTCATTCAAACAGTATCTTCCCAGCAAGCGTGCCAGATACGGGGTCAAGATGTATAAGCTCTGTGACAGGGCCACAGGCTATACATATAGTTTTATGGTTTACGAGGGAAGAGATAGTCACGTAGAGCTGCTGAACTGCCCCGACTACATAGGAAGCGCTGGCAAGATTGTGTGGGACTTGGTGTCACCCTTATTCGGAAAGGGGTACCACTTGTATGTGGACAATTATTACACAAGCCTGAAACTTTTTAGTCACTTGTTTGATCATCAAATTGGCGCATGTGGCACCATGTGATCTAATCGCCGGGACTTTCGCCAGTGGCTTGTAGATTCCCATCTTAGGCTGGGGGGAGAGCCTGCTTGAGATGTAATAATTTGCTCCCTGTGAAGTGGAGGTATGATAAGAATGTTTTCGTTCTTACCTCCCATCATGCAGACATAACTGTCCAAATTACTACGGTGACTGGTGTATTGAAAAAAAAGATTACAATATATGCCCAACAAGGACCAGCAATATACTGGTATGTTGCTGGATTTTGAGTGGTTATACCAAAATTATGCCTGCAGGTTTAGGATACCTCTTGGTATCATTCTTTTCAGCCAGCAGTTGGCTTTCACATAAAAGCAATCCTAGCAGCTATTTAGCCTCTAGATTGCTTTTACAAGCAGTGGGAGGGAATGACCCCCCCCCCCACCGTCTTCCATGGATTTCTCTGGCTCTCCTGTCCCAACAGGGAACCTGAGAATGCAGGCAGTGGTTCCGCCAGCTGACCATAGAGCTGATCAGAGACCAAAACAGCTCCAATCATCTCTATGGCCTAAGAAACCAAAAGCTATGAGCATTTCATGACTTAGATTTCGCTGGATGTAAACAGCGCCATTGGAAAATTGGGAAAGCATTTTATCACACGATTTTATCAATCTTGGTGTAGTCAGATGCTTTGAGGGCAGAGGAGAGATCTAGGGTCTAATAGACCCCAATTTTTTTCAAAAAAAGAGTACCTGTCACTACCTATTGCTATCATTGGGGATATTTATACTCCCTGAGATAGCAATAAAAATGATTAAAAAAAAATAATTAAAAAAATAAGATAAAACGCAAAAAAAGCACCCCCTGTTCCCCCCTGCTCTCACACAAAGGAAAACGCAAGGGTCGGTCTGGCGACATATGTAAAGAGCAATTGCACCATGCATGTGAGGTATCAACGCGAAGGTCAGATCGAGGGCAGTAATTTTAGCAGTAGACCTCCTCTGTAAATCTAAAGTGGTAACCTGTAAAGTCTTTTAAAGGCTTTTAAAATGTATGTAGTTTGTCACCGATGCACGTTTGTGCGCAATTTTAAAGCCTGTCGTGTTTGGTATCAATGTACTCGGAAAGGTAGTGAGGAGTGAAATCAAAAATTTACGACCTTAGAAATCCTGAAGGCGATGCTTGGATTTTGGGGCCCCGTATGTGGTTAGCCTCCCAAAAAGTTCCACACATGTGGTATCTTCGTATTCAGGAGAAGCAGCAAAATGTATTTTGGGGTGCAATTCCACATATAACCATGGCATCTGTGAGCAATATATCATTTAGTGACAACTTTTTGTAAAAAAAAAAAATGTTGTCACTATTCAATCACTTGGGACAAAAAAAAAAATATTCAATGGGCTCAACATGCTTCTTAGCAATTTACTTAAGGTGTCTTCTTTCCAAAATGGGGTCATTTGGAGGGGTTTTGTATTGCCCTGCCATTTTAGCACCTCAAGAAATCAGTCATAAACTAAAAGCTGTGTAAATTCCAGAAAATGTACCCTAGTTTGTAGACGCTATAACTTTTGCACAAACCAATAAATATACGCTTATTGAATTTTTTTTCCCAAAGACATGTGGCTGAATACATTTTGGCCTAAATGTATGACTAAAATTGAGTTTATTGGATTTTTCTTATAACAAAGATTAGAAAATATAATTTTTTTTCAAAATTTTCGGTCTTTTTCCTTTTATATCGCAAAAAATAAAAATCGCACAGGCAATCAAATACCATCAAAAGAAAGCTGAATTTGTGGGAAAAAAGGATGCAAATTGAATTTGGGTAAAACACTGCATGACTGCACAATTACCAGTTAAAGTAGGGCAGTGCCAAATTGTAAAAAGTCCACTGGTCTTTGACCTAGCCAAATGGTCCGGGGCTGAAGTGGTTAATGCATACAATGCATTAAGATAAAAACTTTTCAACCACTTTAAATCAATCAATCAATCAATCGATCAAGCAGATCAGTGGTGGCATATTCAGTTTATGTAGCTGCGCACCACACTTGGAGTTACAGGACGGTATGCCGATGCATTTGCCTGAACTTCATGCTGGAAGCCGCTATCAATCAAAACAGCAGGGTTGGGTGTGGGCATGGCAGACAAACTGACTATGGGTGGTATGGGCATTCGGTGCATAGGCACAGTGTCTCCTAACTCTATGCAGGAAGGAGAAGCTGCTGTGTGTGATGCCCATCTGACATACAGAAACACACTCTCCCTGCTATGGGGAACAGGGATAAATGGAGGATTTGCGGTGATGTGACCACCATATGAAGCTTAAAAAAAGGTATTTAGCATTTTTATCTAAATGCAGTTATATTTAGACACTGCTTTGTAATGTGCAACCATTGGCTATTATAGTAGTGTGTTAACAAATACTAAAAGGTTTGCATGCCCTGTCACTGCCACAGAACTCAAAGTAAGTAAAAACTTTGGATGGTTGCACTCCCAAAGACACTGCGAAAATGGCGTTATTGGCAAAAAGGTAAAAGCATTACAAAACAGGCATGTAGACAGGGGAGGAAGGAGGGGTGTTGACACGTTTCACACGATAAACGTGCTTTATCAAAACCATATGGTGTGAAATGTGTCAACCCCTTGCCTTCCTCCCCTGTCTACATGTCTGTTTTGTAATACTTTTACCTTTTTGCCAATAAAGCTATTTTTTTTTTTTTTTTACTTTAATCTTTATTAAATTTTCAGACTATACAAAACACCTTTTTCAAATAACATTGCCAACAGTTCATTACATATTCCTTCCAGCCAGGAGTCTGGGTTTTAAAGTGCCAGGAAGAAGGGGGCAATAAATATACATCCATACAACGAGTATAATTTAATAAGAAAAACAGAAAAAAAAAGAAAAATGAAAACATTATCTAGACAGTACTATAACCCCCTTTACCCCTCCTCGACTCTTTTTAGAATAAAGCTATTTTTACATTGTCTTTGGGAATGCAGTCATCCAAAGTTTTTGCTTACTGTGGTGAAAATTCACTTTGCAAAGAATATATGACCACGTGCAAGGAAAATAAAATAAGAAACAGTAATTTTGCTTGTATATGAATGGATGATGAAAGACAACAGAGCTTCATCTCATTCACTAAGGTATAGGAAAATTATTTTGCAAAGTGAAAACCTCCATGTAAAGTGAACAGTCTGATATTAATAAAGCAAACCCAATGTTTCTTGTCTCTGGACCACATAAGGGAATTGATGCCATCAATTGACGATGTATACACATTTAACCGCTTCCAGACCACCCACCATCGATTGATGGTGACAGAATGGCTCCCCTGCACGAATCGCCATAGCTGTACAGCGGCCGCTTTAAGGAGATTAGGAGACGCGCACACCCACCGCATCACTGAGGCACCCGTAAGCGTGCCTGGCGGCCATGACGTCCAGAGGCGCACTTGCTATCACTCCTGAAAGAGCAGGAACGGGGATGTGTGTGTGTAAACACACACATCCACATCCTGTCAGGGGAGAGAAGACAGACCGTGTGTTTCTAGTATATAGGAACACTGATCAGTCTCCTTCCTTAGTCAGTCCCATCCCCCCTACAGTTAGAACACATACAGGGACCATATTTAACCCCTTGATCACCACCTAGTGTTAATCCCTTCCCTGCCAATGACATTTATACAGTAATCAGTAGCTATTTAAAGCACTAATCACTGTATAAATGTCAATGGTCCCAAAATAGTGTCAAAAGTGTCCGATCTGTCTGCCGCAATGTCACAGTCCTGAAAAAAACCCAGATCGCCCCTATTACTAGTAAAAAATTAAAATAAAAAAATAAATCTATCCCCTATTTTGTAGACACTATAACTTTTGTGCAAACCAATCAATATACTCTTATTGCAATTTTTTTACCGAAAATATGTAGAAGAATATATATCGGCCTAAACTGAGAAAGAAGACATTTGTTTTTTTTTGTTTTTTTGGGGATATTTATTATAGCAGTTAAAAATATTGTGTTTTTATCAAAATTTTCACTCTTTTTTTTATAGTGCAAAAAAACCCCCAAAAAATGCAGTGGTGATTAAATACCACCAAAAGAAAGCTCTATTTGTGGGAAAAAAATACATACATTTTGTTTGGGTACAACGTCGCATGACCACGCAATTGTCAGTTAAAGAAACACAGTGCCTTCCGGGGCTGAAGTGGTTAAAATGCTTTGTAGATGAGGAATAAAATTACTCTTAGGTGATTGCTGAGGTTTAGTATCACGACCAGAGATGTTCATTTACAAGTGCTCATGCTAGGCTTGTTGGCAAATTATGTATTATAATACACACACATTCTCTTCCTTATGGTTATATATGTATATATATATATATATATCTATATATATATATATATATATATATATATATATATATATATATATATATAAAACCATAAGGAAGAGAATTCACAAACATGTGACAATCTATGGAGATGTGTGAACTAAGGTCAGATTAGATGAACTTGTTCATTCTGAGTGTCCTCCGTTCGGTGTCCTTTAACAAAGTAAAACATTATGTTATGCAGAACATGTAAGAAAAAAGGATTTTCTTTTTATACCCGGGTTCCTATATAATCTGTAATTGTGTTTTAGTGACAATCCTTTTAGAATTGAGTACTCAGGTAAAAATACAGTAGTTTATTCGGCTTGACTATGTGAAGTTATTTTTAGTTAATAGTTTTACATGAGCACAAAAGTGTTAGGTGTTTGATTTTCTTTGATATTCTCTATTTATTCGACACAATAATTCTGACACATCAGACATTTATGTGTCTTGCGCAAGAAAAAAAAATTCAGGCACATCTGAAGCATATTATTTTCTTTCATCTTCAAACATAACTCAAATAAGTCACAAAAACATTGTGAGAGGTTCTTTTGTTTATTGTTGTCTTAAAAATATTGCATGCATCAAAAGTTTGCCATACATTTATGACTTACTTGTATACAAAATGTTGAAGCTTGAACAACCGCTGATGAGTCCTTATTGATTTTTAGATATAACACTGGCTATACAAGATATAGCTACAGCCAAACCAAGGCAAAAGGGTGTGACAAAGAAAATGTCAAGGAAAAAAGAGCTATCCATGGATCAAAGTGATGTTAGCAACGAGGACAAAGTCATAGAGAGAATGCAGGAAAGTGTAGACAAGAAATTTGAAATGAAGCATGGTGATTCTGCTTATGGCAAAGCTGAAAAAGAAGCTGAAAGGTATGAGCATGATTTATCTCCAGAAGATGTACCAGATGGCGCACAGATAAGTAAAGCATTTGACAAGCTATGTAATATAGTAAAAGATCGAATAAGAGGATACAAGAAACCAGAGCCTTCTCCAGATTTCTTCACCAAAGGCCGCTATGTTCTAGTTACAGGCGAATCTAGCTACATGGACCCTTGCTTCTGCTCCTCCACACCACAAGCAGGAGGTAGGATAACTGTTACCATCATACCTGATATTTTACCAGGTGACGACATTGTACTACCTATTCCAGAATTACCTGAACCTTCAGAATCATCAGAAAGTGAAGAAGATGAAGCTAGTTCAGAGGGGAACAAAGAAGCAGAAGCAGAAGCAGAAGCAGGGGATGATGACAAACCAAAAGAGAAAGACGATGAGAAAAAAGACCAAGATCCCAAGGAACCAGAGAATAAAAAGGAAGCAAAGAAGCCACCAGATGTCACTAGACCAGACAACACACAACATGGATCAGGAGGTTCTACTTCCAATTCCGTAAAAACTCAGAGACTTAGCAGAGGCCAAAGTGATAATAACAAAGAAGAAAGAAGTCTGAGGCCTTTCCAGGGAAGAGATTTTCCAAGCTCTATGAGTTATGAAAAAGTTGAAGTAGTTGAATCAATTGAAAAAATTTCTGATGACAGAGTGAAGAGTTATGAAGAAACTGCCATGATTGTAGAAACCATGATTGAAAAGACAAGAAAAAAATAATATCAATATCAAGCTCTTGAGACACCTTAGAGAAGATATATTTTATTGATTTTCAGATGTGTTTACTGAAACTGAAATGCACTCCTTTGAAATGGAAGTAGATCATACTTTGAGGAATATTTTATTTAGGCTCTGAAAAGGGAGCAACTTCGTTCAGCAGTAATAGAGTATATCAGACAGATCTTGAAACTTTAAGCTGCATATCATAATCAAGATAACAAGAGTTCCTCTGTTATTCCATGAAAGCCAATAGCTCTAAAGTGATTGTGTTGTTCAGTGAACTGATATAGTTTTTAGTGTTGGATCTGGCTAATTTGTTTCCCAATAAAGATTTGCAATCTCAAGCAGGATCTGTTTTTGTATCTTTATTTACTTTACCCAGTTTTGAGGTTTACTGTTGCTATGTAGAGGTATATAACATTATTGAGCATCCAGTGAGCATGCATACAACTATACATTTTTCAGGAGACAATGGGCATTGGGTGCTGTCAAAAGTGACCTTGTAAAGTGAAAGTTAGGAAATAAAGTGAACCCGTGTTTACATTGACATTAGGGACATTAAGGAGGACATTAAAGGACATTAAAAAGCTGGATTTTTGCTAGTACATAATCGGCTGATCGAAGTGAATTAAGCTCACTGAACATCCACTTTGCTTTGTAAACAGATTCCACTTCTTTAGTAAACTAATCCCCATGATTTGTCTGATATATATAAAGCAATACACTCCCTTCGTGGCTGATATTTAGGAGAGGAGGTAGTGAACGATAGTATATATAACCTATTTTATGTCCAGCAGATAGTTAAAAATCTTTACATTTAAAAGAATAACAAAAAACAGAAGTGCAAGCATTGACAATTATGAAAATCACATATAAATTCCTTTAAAGTTTATGTAAACTCAAAATCTATTTTCAGTATGTCATGGCTATACAGTTGAGTGTAAATAGATTTCTCCAACAATAATTTTTTGTGAATCTGTAGCAATGTATCTTACCTGGGGATCTTGTCCTTCCTATTTTAAGATGATAATGTGTTCCCTTGCAGTTAATCCATTGGAACTGTGGGTGAGTCACGGTGTGCTCTCCCAGTGGACAGGCAATCGCCTGGGACCTGTCACGTGTCCCAGAAGATTTCTGAGAGGGAGGGACTGCCTAGGGGAGAGGAGGAGTCACCTAGGTGGTCAGTGGACGGAAGGAGGAAGTGGGACAGGAAGTCCCTCTCTAAAGTAGTAACCCACTCCCCCCCAAAAATATTACATGCCAAATTTGGCATGTAAGGGGGAGGGGTGCTTAAAGCGGCCATTCCACTTTTGGGTGAAACTCCGCTTTAAAGATCACTGGGGAGTGTGATGTTTATTACCTGCTGGTTATATTGGTTATATGGAGTATTTAGGGCAGGGGTCTCAAACTGGTGGCCCTCCAGCTGTTGCAAGACTACGAGTCCCATCATGCCTCTGCCTGTGGGAGTCATGCTTGCAACTGTCAGCCTTGCAATGCCTCATGGGACTTGTAGTTTTGCAACAGCTGCAGGGTGGTCAGTTTGAGACCCCTGATTTAGGGTATTCACAGCATGGCTTATTATAATAATTTGTTTATAAAACAACAACATTTTTGTTGATAAAGGAGTTATTTTTTAATAAAGCTATTAAAGGTATCTGTTTTTATTATTATTATTTTTTATATTTTAGTTCGCTTGACAGCCAATGATACCAATAACTACCACCCTGTACAAATACAATAGAAATAGAAGTTAGAAATTCATTCGGTAGAGTTTTTTGTTAAATTAAAAAAAGACTTAAAGCAGAACAAAACGTTTCATTTTATTCATTCAACTTGGGCATGCATGCATACATGAAAAACTTTGTGGCTGTACCAAAAACACACCATCTTGCAGAATTTTCCTCTAAGCTGACAGAGGACAAGTATCTGTCTGAAGGAAAGTAATGTACAATACTGTGAAAAGTTTTAGGCAGGCAGGAAGAAATTCTGTAAAATTAGAATGCTTTCAAAAATATATATTTTAATTGGTTATTTTTGTCAGTTTGCAAAATACAAAGTGAGCGAACAGAAGAAAAAACAAAACCAAATAAATATTTGGTGTGACTACCCTTTGGCTTCAAACCAGCATCAATTCCTACACTTGCGCACATTGTACACTTGCACAAAATCAAGGCTTTTGTAGGATTAACCAATTATATCAAGCAGGTGCTAATATACATCAATTTCATATGTATGGCGACTGGTGCTCCAAATAGTTTTTTTTTGGGGGGGGGCCCAAACAAACTTAAAAATACTAAAACCCTCCCCCCATCAATTGCAGCCTCACTCTGCCACTGTGCCCATCAAACGCAGCCACGTGTGCCCATCATATACAGCCACTTGTGCCCAATCATATACAGCCATTGTGCCCATCAAACGCAGCCACTTGTGCCCATCAAACGCAGCCACTTGTGCCCATCAAACGCAGCCATTGTGCCCATTAAACGCATCCATTGTGCCCATCAAACAAAGCCACTTGTGCCATTCAAATGCAGCCACCTGTGTCCATCAAACGCAGCCATCTGTGCCCATCATATGCAGTCACCTGTGCCCATCAAATGCAGTCACCTGTGCCCATTAAATGCAGCCACCTGTGCCCATCAAATGCAGCCACTTGTGCCAATCAAATGCAGCCACTTGCCCATCAAACGCAGCCACTGTGTCCATCAAATGCAGCCACCTGTGCCCATCAAATGCAGCCACCTGTGCCCATCATATGCAGTCACTTGCCCATCAAACGCAGCCATTGTGCTCATCAAATGCAGTGACTTGCCCATCAAACAGAGCCACTTGTGCCAATCAAATGCAGCCACTTGCCCATCAAACGCAGCCACTGTGTCCATCAAATGCAGCCACCTGTTCCCATCAAATGCAGCCACCTGTGCCCATCAAATGCAGCCACTTGCTCATCAAACGCAGCCACGTGTGCCCATCATATACAGCCACTTGTGCCCAATCATATAAAGCCATTGTGCCCATCAAATGCAGCCACTTGTGCCCATCAAACGCAGCCACTTGTGCCCATCAAACGCAGCCATTGTGCCCATTAAACGCATCCATTGTGCCCATCAAACAAAGCCACTTGTGCCATTCAAATGCAGCCACCTGTGCCCATCAAACGCAGACATCTATGCCCATCATATGCAGTCACCTGTGCCCATCAAATGCAGTTACCTGTGCCCATCAAATGCAGCCACCTGTGCCCATCAAATGCAGGCACTTGTGCCAATCAAATGCAGCCACTTGCCCATCAAACGCAGCCACTGTGTCCATCAAATGCAGCCACCTGTGCCCATCAAATGCAGCCACCTGTGCCCATCATATGCAGTCACTTGCCCATCAAACGCAGCCATTGTGCTCATCAAATGCAGTGACTTGTCCATCAAACGGAGCCACTTTTGCCCATCAAACACAGCCATTGTGCACATCAAATTCAGCCACTTGCTCATCAAATGCAGCCATTGTGCCTATCAAATGCAGCCACCTGTGTCCATCAAAAACAGCCACCTGTGCCCATCAAATTCAGCCACCTGTGCCCCTCATATGCAGCCACTTGCCATCAAATGCCGCCACTTGTGCCCATCAAACGCAGCCACTTGTGCCCATCAAACGCAGCCACTTGTGCCTATCAAATGCAGCCACCTGCCCATCAAATTCAGCCACTTGTGCCCATAAAATGCAGCCATTGTGCGCATCAAATGCAGCCACTTGTGCCCATCAAATGTAGCCACTTGCCCATCAAATGCAGCCACTTGTGCCCATCACATGAAGCCATTGTGCCCATCAAATGCAGCCAATTGCCCATCAAATTCAGCCACTTGTGCCCATCAAACACAGCCATTATGCCCATCAAATACAGCCACTTGCCCATCAAATGCAGCCATTGTGCCCATCAAATGCAGCCACCTGTGCCGATCAAATGCAGCCACCTGTGCCCCTCAAATGCAGCCACTTATGCCCATCAAACACAGCCACTTGCCCATCAAATGCAGACACTTGTGCCCATAAAACAGTCATTGTGCCCATCAAATGCAGCCACGTGCCCATCAATTGCAGCCACTTGTGCCCATCAAACACAACCATTGTGCCCATCATATGCAGTCACTTGCCCATCAAACGCAGCCATTGTGCTCATCAAATGCAGTGACTTGCCCATCAAATGGAGCCACCTGTGCCCTTCATATGCAGCCATCTGTGCCCATCATATGCAGCCATGGTGCCCACTGCCCCCCCACTTGTGGGGTTCACGGCTCTGGCAGCATCGCCCCCACGCACATCATGGCTCCATAAGGGGACTTACCGCAGTACTGTCGGCTGGAGATCCTCTCAGAGCGGCGGTTCCAGCACGAGTCTCCTCGCTGCCCTTCCTAAGCGCCAGGCATCCAATGGGGTGGCCTGACCCTTCGGCCAATCAGGAAGCAGGTCTGACGTCCTGCCTTATGATTGATGGGGAGGAAGGTTAGTGTGAAAATAGCAAAACTTAATTCGCTATGGTCACACAATTTGGTGGGATCAGGGCTTACTCTCTGTGCCCTGAGCCCACCCTATTTTGAAGCCTATTATAACCTCTTTCTCTAATCACATGCTTCAAAAAATACCACATCCTCCCACCCCGCCATAGGAATCAATGCGTGTGTCCGGTGTCCTGAAAGGGGCCGGGCACATGAATGGGGGGCGGTGCCCATGCGCCCATAGTGCACAGATCACCACTGCTCTGCTACCAAAGTGAGGTGGAAGATAGTTCCATGTCACAGGCCATACACCATGGCAACCTGAGCACAGCAACATAACTCCAAGTAGTTATACTGCATCAGCAAGGTCTCTCCCAGGCAAAGATTTTGCAAGCAGACTGGGGTTTCCAGATGTAATGTTCAAGCTCTTTTGAAGAAGCACAAAGAAAAGGCAAAAGTAGAGGACTGTAGACACAGTTTGTTCACCGAAGGGCTGGAGAGTGGTACAATAGTGAATGTTATCAGGCAAAAGTGAAGCATGGTGGAGGTTTCTTGCAAGTTTGGTGCTGCATTTCTGCAAATGGAGTTGAAGGTTTGGTCAGGATCAATGGTGTCCCTTATGCTGAGAAATACAGCCAGATACTTATCCAATATACCATACCATCGGGGAGGCATGTAATTGTCCCCAAGTTTATTTGGCAGTAGAACTCCAAAACATACACCCAATATCATTAAGAACTATCTTTAGTGTAAATAAAAAACAAGGAGTCCTGAAAGTGATTGTTTGGCTCCCACGGAGCCCTGATCTCAAAATCATCAAGTCTGTTTGGGATTACATGAAGAGACAAAAGGATGTGAGGCAGCCTACATCCACAGAAAATATGTGATTAGTTCTCCAAGATGTTTGGAATACTCTACCTGCTAACATTCTTTATCCACTTGCCGACTGCCTCACGCCGATATAGGTCGGCAGAAGGACTCGTACAGGTAAACTACCGTACCTGTACGTTGCACTTTAAGAGGCTGCCTGCGGGCGCGCAGCAAGCTCCGTGAGTTGAGACGCGGGTCCTGCGGACTCAATCGCCGCAGGGATACCCACGATCGTCTCACGGAGAGGAAGCACGGGGAGATGCTAATGTAAACATGCATCTCCCCGTTCTGCCTAGTGACAGTGTCACTGATCTCTGCTCCCTGTGATAGGGAGCAGAGATCAGTGACATGACACATCTAGCCACGCCCCCTCACAGTTAGAAACACTCCCCAGGACACACTTAACCCTTACACTGCCCCCTAGTGGTTAGCCCCCCTCACTGCCACTGTCATTTACACAGGAATAAGTGCATTTGTGTAGCACTGATTGCTGTATAAATGACAATGGTCCCAAAAATGTGTCAAAAATGTCCGATGTGTCGGCCATAATGTAGCAGTCATAATAAAAATCGCTGATCGCCACTATTACCAGTAAAAAAAAAAAAATCATAAAAATGCCATAAAACTATCCCCTAATTTGTGAATGCTATAACTTTTGCGTAAATAAACGCTTATTGCTATTTTTTTTAGCAAAAATATGTAGAAGAATAAGTATCGGCCTAAACTGAGGAAAAAAATTATTTTTCTTATATATTTTTGTGGGATATTTATTATAGCAAAATGTAAAAAATAATGATTTTTTTTACAAAATTGTCGCTCTTTTTTTGTTTATAGCGCAAAAAATAAAAACCACAAGGCTGATCAAATACCACCAAAAGAAAGCTCTATTTGTGGGAAAATAAAGGACATAAATTTTGTTTGGGAGCCACGTCTCAGGACCGCGAAATTGTCAGTTAAAGCGACACAGTGCCGAATCGCAAAATGTGCTCTGGTCAGGAAGGGGGTAAATTCTTTGGGGGCTGAAGTGGTTAAAAACTATGTGAAAGTATACCTAGAAGAACAGATTCTGTTTTGAAGGCAAAGAGTGGTCACACCAAATATTGATTTGATTTGGATTTCTCTTCTGTTGATTTACTTTCCATTTTGTTATTTGATACAAAATAAACCATTAACACTTCTATTTCTGAAAGCATTCCTAATTTACAGCATTACCTGCCTAAGCCCTTGTACACACGGTCGGAGATTCCGACGTAATGTGTCCGATCGGAACGTTTTGTCGGATATTCCGACTGTGTGTGGTTTACATCGGACTGTTTCCGTCGGAGTATAGTAACTTGTTGGTAAAATTTTCAGACAAAATGCTCCGATCGGACATACTCCGATCACGTGTAGAGAATTCCGATCGGACAAAGTGCCACGCATGCTCAGATCAAATTCCTACACCAAAGCTATTGGCTACTAGCGTGAACGTAGTCCCGTCGTAACGAAATAACGTAATCACGTCGGATTTTCCGACAACTTTGTACGACCGTGTGTATGCAACAGTTTCGGACAAAATCCGTTGACAAAATCAGATGGATTTGGTTGTCGGAATCTGCGACCGTGTGTACAAGGGCTAAAACTTTTGCACATTAGTGTATTTTTTCTCTTACAGGAAATAATCTTTAGGAATTGGATTTCAGGTTTCTATCCAGCTTTTTTTTTTTTTTTGCACTGCAACATCAAAGAGATGCTATTATAGGGGCAAATTGCAGACTGACTTATTGAACAGAGGTATTATGTGAGTAAAGAATGTCAGCTGCCACAAAGGTGAAAATATACTTGTTTGCTCCAACTACAGGCTTTACTCTAGTACAATATACTGATGTAAATTCCCAAACTGTGAGCAGTGTTAAAAGGTGAAGAGGTTGCAGGGAAGGGTGTGAGGAGCCAAAAACAGACTGAAGGTACGCTGCCCTTTGCTAACATGTCCAAAGGCTCTCATCTACTTAAGAAGTGAGAAAAAGTCTATGATGTCTGGGGATTCTGTCAGTGAAGCTCAACCCAGGGGTCACAGAGATTAATGTGTCCTCCCACAGCACCTGCACAACTACTGAAAAAAGAAAAGGTTTGCATGCATGCACATCCAAAACATAAAAAAAAAAAAAGGAAAGTAATGTTCATTTGCTTCCATTTCCTGTAAATTAAGAAAATACAGAAAAAAACACATAAAATATTATGCAACTGGTTATCTTTTTAGGGCTGGTTCACACCACAAAAACACACTCCTGATCTGTTCCGGATGCATGCAAAAATGCATGCGCATTTTTAACGTATTTTTGGCGCATTCCGGTGCATTTTTGATGCATTTCTGGATCCATTCCAGATGCGTTTTTTCTTCATTTTTCTTGTTTTCTCACTGTACTGGGGTCCTGTGCATTTTTGATGCTTTTACAGTGTGTTTATGATACGTTTTAGCACCTTGAAGTACAGTCCAGTGCAGGAAAAATGCAGCATGTTCTACTTTTCTGGAAAGCCCTGGAACTGACTGCACTGGTGTGAACTATGCCATTGAAAACAATATAACCTATTTTCCATACATTTTTGATGCAGAAAAAAATATTCACTTGGCTGCATGTGGTGTGAACTGGCCCTAACATTAGAGAATATAGACTACTATTTGCATTTGACTGCTTTATTTGCTCAGAGACTTTCAAAGTCTGACCAAATAGGTCTTTAACAAAGATTAAAATAAAACTGTAAAAAAAAAATCCAGGGTGCGGATCTCATATAGGTAATGCAAACAAACAATAAAAGAAGTCTGACTTCTAACAGGCATCAGTGACAGGCTCTGTATTGCTATCACACCACATTTTAATTCAATCGTTGATTTCATTAATAAATTCAGTAACATAAACATATGTTTTTGTGCTGTGTATGTTCTTGCTCATAAATCATGGTCCTAATTTAAAAAAAAAAAAAAATAATTGTTAAAATTAACAATTAAATTGTTTGATATCTCAAATTAAGTTCTAAGTACATGAAGACAAGTTACGAATATTGCATAAAGCTATTTTTACTATTTCCATATATAACATAATATGCATCATAGCTAAATAAATTAGCACAATTAATTTCAGACTAATAAAAAAGGTTGCACACTATAATATCTATCATATACTATAGTCTAGTATTCTAGTACTGTAGTGCTGAAAAGTATGTAAGCTTTAATAAATCACTTTCAGTGTAATAATAAAAGAGGTATATATATATATTCCTATTTTATAACTTATGACTTCACCTGCAGTCTAAATTAAATTTTTTCTACATTGTTTTTCAAAGTGTAGGTCACCAAAATAATGAAAAGCAAATTAAGCTTTTTTTCTATTACAGTATTTAACTGTTAGAAAATAAGAAATCTAAGAAATATAAACAAACTTTTTAAAAATTGCTGCTATATAAGACATTTAATGCATTTTAACATAGAAATGCATGATTACAAGAATGCAAATTAATATACATGGTCATCTGAAGTTTTCACAAAGGTGGAATGAAGACCAAATCATTTTTGTTACAGAAAGTGATGATTTTTAAAAATAATAGGTTTTGTATCATTAGCACATACACATGCACATGTGACACGTGTGTGTAGCACACTATACTCTGTGCTTTTTTTTGTGTTTCGCCTTCACTTACATACACTCATTTACATGATTTCCTTTGGTTTATTATTATCTTCCAAATAAAATACAATTTAGACTTTGAAATTTAAACATCTGAGTACATATGAAGGAACTTGCTGTAAATATGATACCTTGCATAAATGCTCTCAGATAATATTAAATATTTGCATATTGTATGCAAATAGTGAACACTAAACAGTTTTAATAACAATTCAGTACAAAATGAAAAAAAATATATATATTGTGCTTTAATATCTTCATATTTTTCTGGCACAATCTTAAAAAATCAATGTCTTACATCTTCTGATATTTTATTGCACATTTGGCAGTTGTTGCGGGCATAGTTAGGCATAAAAAAAAAAAAAAAACTTATTCCCCTGAAGAAAATAACTTATCAAATATTACTTTTAAAATAAACAGAATATATTTCATCCAATTATTTTTAAATAAATATAGATAAAATACTATACAAGTTATTTTAGAGTTACAAAAGACTCATTATATAACAGAGAAGAAAGTAGAGAGAGAAAGGAGGGAGCTGATTAACTAACCAAAGACATCATTTGCATCTTAAGAAGAGAAAAATGGATCTAATTTACTAAAGGAGTAATTTCACTAATTTTACCCAAGATCCCCAGCAACATATAAGAGGATTAAAAAATCAGGAGTTTCCTGTACACATATGTATTGGAAGTGAATACAAGATAGTGTGAAAATTGCTTCTTCAGTTAATCAGCACACTAAAGGAGAAGAGCATGTTGACTTTCACAGTGAATTTTCACTTTTAAATTTTAAAAACAGGATTTTTTTTCTCTCAAACATGGTTGAATGATTGAAGTCAGCTCAATAATTTTTACTTAGCTCAGTGAATGAGGAAAACCATCACATGATGAAAAATTGTGCTTCCCCAACCATCTCATCATGTTTTGTGTTGAACAAACATTTTGTTTTCTGTGCATATTATTAGGTATTATTTGCAAAGCACATTTTTACAATTTTTTTGCTGTATTTAGTATGATAAGTGAAATTTTCCTTTAAAAATGAACATGTTCTTTTTCTTTAGTAAATCAGGTTCATGGTGTCATAGAGAACATATTATTAGTAGCCCAGGGCCAACAAGGATAAGATGAAATTTTTAACAATTTTGGCCAGCTTTTTAAAGTCTAGTCTTTAACGAATATTATTATTCACTGTTCATAAGTCCTTAGCAATTTGCCAAAAATGTAAAACTTCTTTGGAATTATTTATTTTATTATTTATTTTTTCACATAGATTCCTAAATGCTACATGATAAATATGACAGGTGAGGGAGAATGGCTTTGCTATGTTACTTGACGTTTACTGCTTTGTGCCCCTACATTTGCTTAGGCTTCATTTACTGATAACTGAACAAAGATGCAGTAGGAGGTACATTGTAAGCACTAATCTACTTGGGGTTTTGTGAGTGGTGAGTGGTGAAGCTACCACACACACAGTGTGAATATGTATATACATATATATATATATATATATATATATATATATAGATTATAGTCACAATATTCAGTAGCTTTGAAATGATTTATAGAACTTTCTATTCAATTATAGGTTAATTAAAGCATTCGTGTACAATTTGAGATACTTTGAATTCCATATTAATCTCTGTCATTTAGAATTATATCTAATTTAATTGGTAGAGTGTTTTTTTGGCACCTAGAACCCAACACTGATAGTCCTTGGTAATTTTATTAAAATGTGTGCCTAATTGTCCTGATCTCTAGCCTAGCCTTAATAGTAAACCTGACCCTATTTTTACCTGAAATGCAAAATGATCTAACCCTCATAACACTTTACCCGTCACCTAACATTTAACCTTAACATATACCTTTATACTGAGCCCGACCTAATATTAAATATTTTACCCAAACGCTTAAAAAATTAAATGTACATCTAACCTGAACCCCTAACACAGAACTTCTCATCTAGCCCCCCTTAAAGTGGTTGTAAACTAAAAACAAAACAAAAAAACAACAACCTGCAAGACAAAAGCATAATGCGCTAGTATGCATCACATACTAGCTCATTATGAAATACCTACCTTAGATTGAAGTACACCGATGTGAACGGCGACATGTCTCCCGGAGTTGTTTTTGGGTTTGTGGGCTCTGGCGCTGTGACTGGTCGGAGCCATGGCACAGCTCCTGAAGAAACGGCATGAGCCAGCTATTTCTTTAGTGCACATGTGCCGATGATGTCGGCACTTGTGGATACAAAGAATATCTCCTAAACAGTGCAAGTTTAGGAGATATTCACGTTACCTACAGATAAGCCTTATTATAGGCTTACCTGTAGGTAAAAGTGGTGTAACATGGTTTACAACCACTTTAACTGAAACGCTTAACCTAAAAATGCTCACCCTTGATCCTCACCTTAAACCACTCATTCACCTAATCCCTAATACCAATTAACAGCTGCATACACCTTACTGGGCACCATAACTATCGACACGAAGAATACTTCTTATGTGCTGAGATTTTACAGCATCAAGATCATGATGTAAAATGCCAATAATCCATTACTTTACCTATACTTTCTCTCCAAGCATTCGAATTGCATTTGTTCCAAAAAGGGCAGATGATTCTATACAAAACTAGACACAGAACATGTTTGCAGACAGGACGGTAATTTTCATTGTATCCATCAGGGGTAACACTGTAAAAATATATAGATATATATTTATTTGATTCCAAACAAAGGAACAGATGACTATAAATATTTAGAACATATGGTACCAAGAGGTTGTTGTATCCTATACAGAAATTTAAGTGTTAGAAAGATATGCTGAAAATTCAGAAAAAGAAAATATAAGGTAGACATGCAATGCGTTGCTAGTTCTTGGTTAATAGACTTTTTAAGCTTCTTTCCACAGCTTCATCCAGTTCTTCCTCCAGCTCCTCCTTCTTGGACATAGCTAATTTTGACTGGTAATCTCTAACTATTTGGTCTATGTAGGGGGCACTTTGAGTTCCATGCAGCATCAGGGTCCATTCTTTCAATACACCCTTTTCTGGCATGCCCCCAACAAAACCGATCTCAAGAACCCAAGTTCCTCTTGGGTCTTCTCCCCAGGTATGAGTTGTCATGAATGGCCATTTATCAAAACCCACTTTAGAGTCATCGTCCCTTGGACGGCGACTCAGGAGGATGGATTTTGTTCCCATCGGTGATGTCATATTGATGTTCAAGTCTCCACGCCTTGTAGAATTTACAGTTATAACTGCTTGGACATGTTCAAGGTATCGAACAAAGTTTTCCTTTCCTTCACAAGCATCTGTTGTAAGTGTGAGCATCAACTTCCCATCAGAAGGTATTTTCCTGTATTGTGAAATAAATAGATTCCACGCTTTACATATACAGTATAGAGATTATGAGATGCATTTGAAACATGCGCCTAAACAATTCAGGATAAAGCATTTAGAATAACAGAAGATAATGTGTGTGCTCCTTGACAATGATACTAGTGTAAACCTAGTTAAACATTCAGAATGCACTCACACAGTGAGGCTGATTTACTAAAGGCTGTTAACTTTCCAAAGGAGATTGCTCTTTGCAAGGGAATTGCCCCTTTGCTTCATGAATGTTATAAAAGTCCACTTTGCAAAGAATGCCCAATAAGGTGCAAGAAAAATGAAAAAACTGTATTTTTCTTACATCTCATTCACTAAGCAAAGAGAAAATTCCCTCAAAAAGTGGAAATTACTCAACAGCCTACTTCCCTTTAGTAAATCAACCCCATTTTGTACTGTGAGCATCATGGTTGTGCTCCCAGAGATGAACACAATCATGACAACATACACTATATTGCCAAAAGTATTGGGACACCTGCCTTTATATGCACATGAAATTTAATGGCATCCCAGTCTTAGTCTGTAAGGATCTATATTGAGTTGGCCCACCCTTTGCAGCTGTAACAGCTTCAACTCTTTTGGGAGGGCTGTCCACAAGCTTTAGGAGTGTGTCTATGAGAATGTTTGCCCATTCTCATAGAAAAGCGCATTTGTGAGGTCAGGCACCGATGTTGGATGAAAAGACCTGGCACACAGTCTCCGCTCTAGTTCATACCAAAAGGGTTCTATCAGGTTGGGGTTAGGACTCTGTACAGGCCAGTCAAGTTCCTACACCCCAAACTTGTGCATCCATGTCTTTATGCACTGTCCAAATCAGTTAATGTGCGTGTAAAGGTGGGCATCTCAATACTTTTGACAATATAGTGTATATGCAGCAAATACACTAACAAATGTGTTTTCCTAATCTGGACATGCCTCCAGCCTCTGAATAGCAAGTAATAGCTGTCATATCTAAAGTAAAAATGAGAGTTCTCTCTTTTCATTTTAGTTGCGTGATGTACAGTATATACTAGTATTGATGAGCTTGACTATAAAAAAAATAAATTGCATATTCTTTGTTGGGATACCAATGTGAACACACTTTGGCCATGGCAAGTTTGCATATACTAGTTTGCAAACTGATATTTGTGAAAACAGATTGGAACAATACATTTTTGTACTTACGGTGCCTTGTTTGCTCCAAGAGCAAGGTGTATAGGTGTTGGAACTGCTCATTTATTTCTGTGAACCATTCACAGAATACACAGCATTCTGTGAATAGCTAAGGGGAAAGGTGACAGATAAATAACACTAGCATGTCTGTGTATGAGGGCCACAGCTCTCATATCCGCAACAGGCCAGAAGTATAGTAAGAGCTGTACCATTTGGTGGGAATAAAGTTTACATTTGAAAGAAAAGAACAGCGATTCTGGATTTGGCATACACCTCAGCCAAGGTAATTTTTTTTACACGTCAGAAATTACTAAAAGCCGTTTGTCTGAAGATTGGCTTTAAAATTCTTCACTTCTGTCTGGTTTGAACTGAAAGTCATTTAACATTGGAAGTTTTTGCTTGAAATAACATAGTATAAATGTTCCATTTTAATATTTCAGCAGAAGAGTATTATTAAAGAATGGGCGCTTGACACATAATTACAAGCTACATATTGTATTCGTTTTAGCATAATTTCTCATTCTCCCAATGCATTTTTTGCTCCTTTTAATCCTGGCAATGGCATAATAAAGTGTTTTAAATATTAATGGATCTGCCTCGCAACAATTGCTGTAGACGACAAATGCTACCCAGCTTCTTTGCACTAATTGACAGGGTTGCTAAGGTGCACCGTGGAGGATATTCAAGAGGCTATATATAGACTGTGCTCTGCAAGTCTATGAGGAGGAAGAAAACAATTATCCATAGTATGACTGAATCAAATCTTAATGGAAGTTGCAATGCAATCCCTTGGAGACTGCTGGTTTGTTTTACTTTGACTGAAAATAATGTGGGTAAAAGCTTAAATATCAAAAGCTAAAAAGATCACTATGGTTTCAACATTTTGATCATAAACTATTTTTGGTGTCATCTCCTTCGGATAATTAGAAAAAAAAGTGCATGAATGTTTTGAGATGAGACATTTGATTTGAAAAGTGTTTAATCACTTATCCCCGCTATATGTTTGTGCACATTTTAGGTTGAATTTTAATTATGGATTTATAATTATTTAAAATAATCATTGTAGGAAGGGAACAGGGAAAGAAGGAAAATAATTTGCAAGGTTTACATTCATAAACATAGGAAATGATAAGAAAGTTGAAGAGCTTAAAGCAATTCTTTCTTTTGATAATGTTTACAGAAACTGTCATCTACTATGTAGCTTATAAACTCCATAGTGCGTAGTCAGGGAAGAAAACTTTGCCCCAGAGTTTCCACAAATATCCAATAATTCCCCCATTGGGTGCTGCCATTTTTCGTCTCTCATAGTAAATCAATTTTAAAAAGTATAAAGTCAGCATTTACTGTAGCTGCTGACTTTTCATTATAAGGAAACGTACCTGTACAGGTATCCCGCCATGTCGGCACCCCTAGCTTATTTGTCAATCGGCGCCGGGTGCAGGCGCCGGCATCTTCACTAAGAGAACAGAAAGTGAAGCCTTGCGGCTTCACAGCCTATTTCCTACTGTGCATGTGCGAGTCATGGTGAGCTTTTCTGAATGGCCCGCTGTTTTCTGGGTCCTGTGTGTCTCCCAGAAGGCAGAAGGGGGAGGAGGAGGGTCTGGAAATTGTACGGCATTCTTATTCAGAAGTGGGAACAGGTACTTGGTTTTGACAGGTGTCCGCTCTCCCCCCCCCCCCCTTAGGAAGGTGCCAAATGTGGCAGCGGAGGCAGGAGGAAGCAAACAAACAGAGATTCCCCTTTTGGGTGGAGCTCTGCTTTAAGCCAAACTGTCAATCACAGCTAGTGAATTAAAGACACCTCTGTCCTTCCTGTGACAGTTGTCAGCATATGACAGAGATGACAACTTTAAATAGTTGTAAACTTCAGTCATGAAATCTGAACAAAGCACATGTAACTGTAGTGTTTACTTAGCTCTCTCCAAAGTTGTAAGTGTCGTTTCTCTCTGATACTTCATCCCTCTGTTATCAGCAGAATCAATTCTGAGAAGTTTTCCCGACATATGACTTAAAATTTGTGATGGGGAGGGAGCTCAGCACTGAGCTTGTCTATTCTCTGTATCTTTCCTTTCCTTTTGTTTACTGTGTGGAGGCGGTGTGTGCCGTTCCTCCAATCAGTCCTCACACAGTGTAACTGCAGCTCTCTGCCCCTCCTCTGTGATTCTAACAGATGGTGAAGGATTTTGGATTCTCGTCTGATGGTGTGTGGGGAACAAAAGCCTGAAGTAAAACCTAGGAAGATTTGTTTAATCTCTGTATCACCTGAGACCAGTCACTTTACTCTATCCATGAGTGGGTTTACAACCACTTTAACTTTTGAAAAGGTCCAAAGAAAAAGTAGTAGCGGGATTTAGTCTGCTCAGAATACACATTTTGTTGAATGCATTTGAAACAGCTCATGGAGCAGATTATGAACAAGTTTATCTGCTTAGGGAAAAGTCAGGTTTGCTTTAAAGCCCATTCCCAGGCAAAAAAAAATTGTGGAGAAATACGGGAACCTCTCGTTTTTTATTTCTATGACCCCACTGGGGAAATGTATCTTGGTTTCTGTTTTTAGAACATCAGGAAAACAGTTTAAGAGAATGGGAGCCACAGCAAGAACGTAATAAAAGCCTGAGGTTCTAAACCTTACTCAACTTCCTACAACAAAAAAACATAGTTTTGATTACAGTTGACCCTTAAATATATTAATAAAATATGTTTTACTTTTAATAGATTACATATATATATATATATATATATATATATATATATATATATATATATATATATATATATATATATATTTTTTTTTTTCATTCTGAATTCCCATTTTTCAAACGTACCTTGGCTCCTGTATTGATCCACCAATACAGTGAAATCTTTCTGGAACAGTTTTCCATTCTCGTGCCATTTTAACCATAGAGCCAGCATCCAGTACACCATAGCCAAACAAGTGGTTAAACTCCAAACCAACACCATTCCTACGCCACTTATGAACTTCATCGTGTAGCTGGTTCCTTTTGGATGTTAGCACTGTTAAGTGTTGCAAGTCCCTCCAAGTGAGACCTGGACTATTGCAAGACAAAATTAAATTACAATACTGAAACTTTGCATGAATGCAATATTTTCCTTAATATGTACATAGCAATATGCCAATTAAAAGCTTTATTTTTAAACAATTTTGTAAAATAGAGAATCTGACTGCAAAACTAGAAGAGACCAAATGAACAGAAGAATGCAGACATACCAATGTTTCCAGACTGTCAGATTCCTGGTTCCTGCGTATTGCTTTGGTTCCTCCCACAACCTCTACAGGACACAGTAGAGATTTAGGGGCCAGTGAATCAAACCAGTGCAGGAGGGACCAGGAATTCAACACTACTGAAAATGTCAGGTCCTGAATAGCCTTCAGGCTATGGTTCCTCATTACAGCAAAAACAGGCAGTGAGGGCTGGGGAAGAAGTGATTATTAATTATAAACTTTACAGGAAGGACTTTATTTACCATATATATATAATGACAGAGTTGCTGTCAGATCAGCCCCAAAGCATGAACTTCAGGCTTCAGATCGGCCCCAGTGCATGAATATTAGACCTTATACCATGCTTTATACATGAACTTTAAACCCCACACCAGCCCCAAGTTATGAATGTCAGACCTCAGCTCAGCTCCAATTACTGCACCTTCAGACCTTGGATCAGCTCAAATGCACCCACCTTTGGACCACAAATAAGCCCCAATTCCTGCACCTTTAGACCTCAGATCACTGCAATCCATGCACCTCCAAACCTCAGATCAGCTCCAATATTTAAAATTTCAGACCTGAGATGAGCCTTAATCCCTGTATTTATTATACTGGCTCAGGCAAAATAAATGTAGGAAACCACCAACACCTGACAGTCTCTGTTGGATCATCACTGTGTTCCCCTGCACTGAAAACACTTTTCACATTCCCCCTCAGTGGCCCATGCACTTCCATGGCTGTTCAGCGACTTCCTGGCTTGCAAAGTGATGCCCAACAGCATGACTGGATAATCTTTAGGAGGCCCAGGGCTTAATCAGAGCCACCACTGGATGGAGCTACTTTCCTAGGACAAGACAGGAAGTGTCCTCAGTGCAGGAAGGGCAGCAGCCACTGAAAAAAACCCACCTTTGCATGTGTTTTGGAAGGTTTTATGGACACTAAAAAAAAAACACTAATCCCACACTATCTGCGGGTGGTCTAATATAATTACGGTGGCATTTCAAGTAACATCAAGGGTCCGTTCACACAGGGGCAACTCAGATCCGACTTCAGGTCGCCCCTAGTCGCCTCAGATCGGACAACATTTAAAAATCAATGTAAGTGAATGAGAGCCGTCTTAATGCACACTACTGAAGTTGCTCCGACTTCAGAAAAGGTTTCTGTACTACTTCAATCCGACTTGTAAGCGACCGGTACCCATTGATTTCAATGGAGGTCGCCTCCAAGTCAGATCTCCGTCTATACGGAGGCGACTCTGACAGAATTATAAGCTCTCAAGAGGGAACTCCACACCAAATTTATGAAAAAATTTGGCGTGGGTTCCCCCTCCGAGAGCATACCAGGCCCTTAGGTCTGGTATGGATATTAAGGGGAACCCCCTACGCTGAAAAAACGGCGTGGGGGTCCCCCCCAGATCCATACCAGACCCTTATCTGAGCACGCTACCCGGCCGGCCAGGAAAGGGTGTGGGGACGAGCGTGCGGCCCCCCTCCTGAGCCGTACCAGGCCGCGTGCCCTCAACATGGGGGGTGCCTTGGGGGAAGGGGGGCCGCGCGGCCCCCACCCCAAAGCACCTTGTCCCCATGTTGATGAGGACAAGGGTCTGCAGGCAGGGGGCTTAGCGGAATCCGGGAGCCCCCTTTAATAAGGGGGCCCCCCGGATCCCGGCCACCCACCCTATGTGAATGAGTATGGGGTACAACCTACCGCTACCCATTCACCTGTGAAAAAAATGTAAAAAAAAACACAACACAGGGTTAAAATAGTTTATTGCACAGCTCCGGGGTCTTCCGTCTTCGGGGGTCTTCTCGCCGGACTCCTCCGCTATCTTCTGCTAGCTCTTTTGCTAGCGGAGGAGCCCGACTTTCTTCTTTGTCATCGTTGCCCTCTTCTTCCGACTTCGGGGGTCTTGTCCCCCTCTTCGGTTCTTCTTGCCGGGCCACCGCTTCTTCTTTCAGCTCTTTTACTAGCGGTGGCCCGGTCTTCTGTCGCCGCCGCCTTCCATTCTTCTTCTTCTTCTGGAGAAGTTGACTCGATGCGGTGCACGGCGACTTATATAGGGACAAGGGGCGGGGTCGCCGGTTGATGTCACATGGTGACCCCGCCCCCTTACGATGTCACAGTCCCAGCATCCCCCGGGACTGTGACGACGACGAAGAAGAAAGCCGGGCTCCTCCGCTAGCAAAAGAGCTAGCAGAAGATAGCGGAGGAGTCCAGCGAGAAGACCCCCGAAGACGGAAGACCCCCGGAGCTGTGCAATAAACTATTTTAACCCTGTGTTGTGTTTTTTTTACATTTTTTTCACAGGTGAATGGGTAGGGGTACGTTGTACCCCATACTCACTCACATAGGGTGGGGGGCTGGAATCCGGGGGGCCCCCTTATTAAAGGGGGCTCCCGGATTCCGATAAGCCCCCCGCCCGCAGACCCCCGACAACCAACGGCCAGGGTTGTCGGGAAGAGGCCCTTGTCCTCATCAACATGGGGACAAGGTGCTTTGGGGTGGGGGGGCCGCGTGGCCCCCCCTTCCCCCAAGGCACCCCCCATGTTGAGGGCACGCGGCCTGGTACGGCTCAGGAGGGGGGGGGCGCACGCTCGTCCCCACACCCTTTCCTGGCCGGCCGGGTAGCGTGCTCGGATAAGGGTCTGGTATGGATCTGGGGGGGACCCCCACACCGTTTTTTCGGCGTAGGGGGTTCCCCTTAATATCCATACCAGACCTAAGGGCCTGGTATGCTCTCGGAGGGGGAACCCACGCCAAATTTTTTTCATAAATTTGGCGTGGAGTTCCCTCTTGAGAGCTCATTCTCTGATTGGCCACGGCAAAAGTCGCCTGGCCTGGGGCGGCTAAAGTCATGTTGTAAGTCGCCCCAAGTCGTGTTCAGGTTGTGTCCAAGTTGCCTCCAAAAGTTGTGTTGAAAGTCGTGTTGCCCCTGTGTGAACGGACCCTTAGAGCTGTTCATGGTATCTCATGCAGTGACTAATAGTTAATAAAATGTACATTTAAACTGACTGCCTTGAGTATATACCAGTATGCAAATGAATATGCATGTACTAAACAAAATATCATATGGATTACGCCCATATGATATGTTTTGTTTTTGTTTTTTTGGGGGGGGGGGTGATATTTAGTTTACGGTAGTTTTTTTGTGCTCGATTTGTCTGCTTTTGGTTTTTATTTTTTTGGTTTTTATTTTTCAGTTTTTTTTCTTTCTGTAAAAAATGGGAGGGGCCTTTTTTTACCAGAATGACAGGTCCAGGAAAATGAGCTTATGCAATCTTCAATGACCAATTGCAATCCTAAAAATCAGAATCATTTTACCTTCCCCAGACATTGCCAAACTCACTGAAATGTTGGGGAAAAGAAAAATCTCAATGATAATTGACCCTAATAATCACAATCTTGTGTATTAACCAAAGCATGAAAAATAATTATGATTTTAGAAAGTGGTTTTGGACAAGTCACACAGTTAGGGATATCTGAAGGTGCAAAAGTCCCTTTACATTTTTCTGCATAGATAAACATGTCTTGTTTACTGTCATCTGCCATATATGTAAAAAAAATCCCATGAACATACTTTGCCTCTAGGGCTAATGCAAACACCCCAGCTGCTTCTGGTGCTGCCGCAGATGTTCCTGAGTGACGTAACGTGCAGTTTCCATATAAATCTGTTGTAGCCTGAAAACATAAATTGATAATTTACAGGTCATACACAATTAATAAAGTCATATAAAGAAAGACATATTGCACTCAAATTATTTGAAAGCACTGAAATATTTATCATGCATTACTTTTTGTATTAAAGGAAACAGGCTATGATTAATTCCAAAGTGGTCTGAAAGCTTATTGCCAAATGCTAATTATTTATGATATAGAAAACGAACTCAAAAACAAACATTTAACATATTACAACATACATGTGCATGCTGATATGATCAGTATTTTATGAGTGCAGCAGTGCTGGACATTTTTGCTCAGTGGTGTGTGTGTGTGTGTGTGTGTGTGTGTGTGTGTGTGTGTGTGTGTGTGTGTGTGTGTGTGTGTGTGTGTGTGTGTGTGTGTGTGTGTGTGTGTGTGTGTGTGTGTGTGGTTAGACCCCCTTCCAAGTGTCTATTGCTGTGTATATCCCAGCTAGGGAGATTTACACCTCTCTTTTTTTGGAGACTATTGTCACGTTGACAGAAAAGAAGCAGAAATCCAAGACTGTCATCAGAGCGAGAAGTGAGGGTATATCTTTCCATAAGTCCAAATCCTGTGACAACAGTCTATGATGGGAATTCCCTGCACCTTGGGGAGTCAGATGAGGACACACCATCTGTCAAATGTTCAGTTACTTCTATGAGCAATGAAAAAAAACAACTACTACATTTAGCTCCATAACAGCAAAAGATGATGTAAGTCGTTGTACAGTGCCTTGCAAAAGTATTCACCCCCCCTTGGCATTTTTTCGTGTTTTGTTGCCTCACAATCTGGAATTAACATGGATTGTTTGAGGATTTTAATAATATAATTTACAGAACCACAACTTTTGAAGATTTGTATTTATTTATTGTGAAGCAAAAAACAAATAGGACAAAATAACAGAAAAAGTCAATGTGCATAGCTATTCCCCCCCCTAAAGTCAATACTTTATAGAGCCACCTTTTGTGGCTATCACAGCTCCAAGTCGCTTTGGATAAGTCTCTATGAGGTTGCCACATCTTACCACTTGGATTTTTGCCCATTCCTCCTTACAAAACTGCTCCAGCTCCTTCAAGTTGGGTGGTTTGTGCTTGTGAATGACAATCTTTAAGTCTGACCACAGATTTTCTATTGGATTGAGGTCTGGACTTTGACTGGGCCATTCCAACACATTTACATGTTTCCCCTTAAACCACTCGTGTGTTGCTTTAGCTGTGTGTTTGGGGTCTTGACCTGCTAAAAGGTGAACCTCCGCCCTAGCCTCAAATCATACACAGAGTGGTACAGGTTTTGCTCAAGAATATCCCTGTATTTAGCACTATCCATCTCTCCCTCAACTCTCACCAGTTTCCCAGTCCCGACTGCTGAAAAACATCCCCACAGCATGATGCTGCCACCAACATGTTGCACTGTGGGGATGGTGTTCTTTGGGTGATGTGATGTATTAGGTTTGTGCCAGACATAGCGTTTTCTTTGATGGCCAAAAAGTAATATTTTAGTCTCATCAGACCAGAGCACCTTCCTCCATACATTTTGGGAGTCTCCCACATGCCTTTTCGCAAACTCAAAATGTTCCATTTTGTTTTTTGCTGAAAGTAATGGCTTTCTTCTGACCACTCTGCCATAGAGCCCAACTCTATGGAGAGTACGGCTTAAGCCCCATACACACTATCAGATTTTCTCCTGATTTTTTCCTTCAGATTTACCAAAACCATATAATATGAGGTCAAACCTTAGGAGTTTCAATGTGTATGTAATCAGGCAGGCCCTTGCACTACATGGTTTTGGTAAATCTGAAGACAAAATTCAGCAGAAAATCTGATAGTGTGTATGGGGCTTTATTGTTACTCCAGTCTCTGCTGTAGAACTCTGCAGCTCCTCCAGGGTTACCTTAGGTCTATGTGCTGCCTCTCTGATTAATGCCCTTCTTGCCCAGTCCGTGAGTTTTGGTGTGTGACCATCTCTTGTTAGGTTTGCTGTTGTGCCATGTTCTTTCCATTTGGTTATGATAGATTTGATGGTGCTCCTAGGGATCATCAAAGATTTGGATATTTTTTATAATCTAACCCTGACTTGTACTTCTCAATAGCAATTGTCCCTTACTTGTTTGGAGTTTCTTGGTCTTCATGGCAGTGTTTGGTTAGTGGTGCCTTTTGCTTAGGTGTTGCAGCCTCTGGGGCCTTTCAAAAAGGTGTGTATATATAAAGACAGGTCATGTGACACTTAGATTGCACACAGGTGGACATCATTTCACTAATTATATGACTTCTGAAGGTAATTGGTTGCACCAGAGCTTTTCATGGGCTTCATAACAAAGGGGGTGAATACATACGCACATGCCAATTATCAGTTTTTTATTTCTGAAAAATAGTTTTATGTATATATTTTTCTAATTTTACTTCACTAACTTAGACTATTGTGTTCTGATCAATCACATATAATTCAGATAAAAAAACATTGAACTAAAGGCTGTAATGTAACAAAATAAGTAACAAGCCGGGGGGGGGGGTGAATACGTTTGCAAGGCGCTGTATGTGGTTGTTTTAAACCTAGACAATGGCATGCCCGCAAAGGCCATTAAGATGCAATTTTAAAATATTCCAGTGGGAGGTAAGAACAAGCCAAATATGACATCAGACCTGTTGACAAGCATGGAGAGCTGCATGTCTGTTTAACTGTCTAATGACAAGCATGTCAATACTAGATATCAATAAGCTACATTCTCTACCAGCTTGCAGCAAACTTCACAAAACTTCACAAACTTCACAGTTCAGATTGCTTTGAGCCCCATTTCCGAGGACCTCAAGTGGTCACTAGTGTATGAGGAATATAGTCATATGTTGACTCTGCATGTGCAAACTGAACAGGTGGCCTGAACTTGCCCTTTCTGTCATAGTTAGAGCTCCTGCTAACACGTCTGCCTGCTTCAAGCTGCTATTATACTGTATAAAATGACAGAGAGATGATTGACAGATCTTTACATATCCAACATGCCCCTACTAATAGTAGGAAGTAGTGAACATGTGCCTAAGTTTTACAAAGTACACTCCAACTTTGTATTTTAGATCTAACATGATTTGGAAGATACAACTAGCTTTACACAGTGAGGGAAAAAGTATTTTTATCCCCTGTTGATTTTGTACGTTTGCCCACTGACAAATAAATAATCAGTCTATAATCTTAATGGTAGGTTTATTTTAACAGTGAGAGACAGAATAACCTGGGCAGCACAGTGGTGTAGTGGTTAGTGAGTGCTCCTAATCTCAGCGTGTTACCTGTATAAAAGACACCTGCGGGAACCGGGAGACACATGCACGCTACTCTCTGTCACAGAGATATTTCAAAGTGATGAGAATACTTGGTGGTATGTGGCTCCTGGTGTTAGCCTGCGGCAGAATCTGCCTTTTTTGTCTTTATCTACCATCTATGGTCACTTTTGGCGCATTGTTTTTCTGAGACAGCAAAACAACTAGCTAGCCCGGAAGTTTCTGGTCCCTTTTCTTTTAGGAGATATTTAGGAGATGTACGCTGCAAATGACCAGCATCCCCTGGGGAAGCCCGATTTATGGGCGAAACATGTTGAGAAGTCCATAATATATTGATGTGTTGTTGAAGCTGTAAATCAACTGTACTAGCCACTATTTGCATCTCTTCTTTTTTCATTCGTTTTTTTTTATGAATGAATTTTTATCCTATTTTTATAAATAAAGGAATGTTTTATACACTATATTTGATATTTCTTTCAATTTATTTGCACCCATAAAGTCCCAATTTCTGTGCCTTTTTATTATCTAGTTCTGGGATGTGGTGCCAAAAACAAATTGGTGTGCTCATGCTCATAATAATCTGTATAAAAAGACACCTGTCCACAGAAGCAATCAATCAGCTTCCAATCTCTCCACCATGGCCATGACAAAAGAGCTGTCCAAGGATGTCAGGGGCAAAATTGTAGATCTACACCAGACTGGAATGGGCTACAAGACCACTGTCAAGCAGTGTGGTGAGAAGGTGGAAACAATTGGTGCACTTATTTGCAAATGGAAGAAACACAAAATAACTGTCAATCTCCCTCCGTCTGGGGCTCTATGCAAGATCTCACCTCGTGGAGTTTCAATAATTATGAGAACGGTGAGGAATCAACCCAGAACTACACAGGAGAATCTTGTCAACGATCTCAAGGCAGCTGAGACCACAGTCACGAAAAAAAGCAATTGGTAATACACTATGCCGTGAAGAACTAAAATCCTACAGTACCTGCAAGGTCCCCCTGCTCAAAAAAGCACATGTACAGGGGCGGCTGAAGCTTGCTAATGAACATCTGAATGATTCAGAGGTGAACTAGGTAAAAGTGTTGTGGTCAGATGAGGCCAAAATCGAGCTCTTTGGCATCAACTCAACTCAATGCTGCCTATGACCCCAAGCCCCCCATTCCCATCATCAAACATGGAGGTGGAAACTTTATGCTTTGGGGATGTTTTTGTGCTAAGGGGACAGGACAACTTCACCACATCAAAGAGACGATAGACGGGGCCATATACCATTAAATCTTGGGTGAGAACCTCCTTCCCTCAGCCAGGGCATTGAAAATGAGTCGTGGATGGGTATTCCAGCATGACAATGACCCAAAGCACACAGCCAGTGCAACAAAGGAGTGGCTCAAGAAGAAGCACATTAAGGTTCTGGAGTGGCCTAGCTAGTCTCCAGACTTTAATCCCAAAGAAAATATGTGGAGGGAGCTGAAGGTTCGAGTTACCTAATATCAGCCTCGAAACCTTAATTATTTGGAGAGGATCTGCAAAGAGGAGTGGGACAAAATCTCTCCTGAGATGTGCACAAACCTGGTGGCCAACTACAAGAAACATCTGACCTCTGTTATTGCCAACAAGGGTTTTGCCACTAAGTACTAAGTCATGTTTTACAAAGGGGTCAAATACTTATTCCACTCATTAGAATGCAAATCAATTTATAACTTTTTTGAAATGCGTTTTTCTGGATTATTTTGTTGTTATTCTGTCTCTCATTGTTAAAATAAACCTACCATTAAAATGATAGACTGATCATTTCTTTGTCAGTGGGCAAACGTACAAAATCAGCAGGAGGATCAAATACTTTTTTCCCTCACTGTATATGGTTCTAATTTTCATTATGATATTCATCTTTTATTCCATACTTTCATTTAATTAAATCCCCACTTTTGCCAGTATCCTCATCTTTGGAATGGCACTGAATATGAAAATGCAAACCTATGTGTTCACTGGTTCAGCCTCATCCACGCAATGGCATGTGAGAGCAAATCTGCACAACACAGAATGTGGTCACAGGGTGACTTACATTAAACTGATATTATGGTAAAGTAAGGGCACATTCTGCATGGCTGCATCAATACCATAGGCTTTTTGGGGGAGATTTAAATATTCACACTAGGAGAGACATTTATGAGTTATGTTGCAAAGTAAGGTAATGCTAAACAGGAGAAAATAGATAGATTGTGTGAAAGGCTTGCTACAGGTTTTCAACTTGATTGTAAATTCTTCCTTCAGCTGCCCTAAGGTAGCACTGTGAGAAAGTCCAACCTGACCCTGACCACTACTTAATTGTTAGTCTGTTTAGAATGAAAATCTATCTCATATTTAGTGATAAATCTGTCCCTGAACTTTACAAACCTAAATTTTTTTGCTGCCCAGAATTCCAGGTGAAGGGGTGACATATACACAAGAACACGGTTGCATAGAATTAGGTAAATGAGAGGAAACCCATTCTAATGTGTCAGTCATTTTGTTTGATAAATGTTCCCCTGAGAATGTCCATATATGTGTGCAATCTGCTTGACATGCATAACAGTTGACTAACTGTGCTGTATTTCTGCACATCATGTGAGTCTGTAAATCTTCCCACTGTCTTGTTGCCTGGAGCTATTTAGCAATTTAAAAGTTGTCACTTCATAGAGATGAGGTTAGAACAAGCTATAACACTGGCAGGGAAGCTTTAGCAAGGGAGGCAATAGCTTTTACTTGTTTTCAAAGAAACGATTTAAAATATGCGAATAAAAAAATGATGATTAAAAGCACCCCCCGTAGTGTTATAGTTTGATGCAACCTCTGTAAATGTCACTTTATCTAGACAGCTTGGTCTGCACATACATGCCGATAAAGTTTTGAATAAAAAAAAAATCATATGCCTAATACTATCATCTCATATAACATACACTATATTACCAAAAACTATTGGGATGCCTGTCTTTACACACACTTGAAATTTAATGGCATCCTAGTCTTATGCCGCGTACACACGACTGGACTTTTTGACAGCAAAGGTCAGACGGAACGAGTCCGTCAGACAATTCGATCTTGTGTGGGCTCCATCGGACCTTTGCTTGCCAAAAATCCGGCGGACTTTAGAAATAGAACATGTTTTAAATTTTTCCACCGGAACTCCGCCGGACCGAGAAATCCGTTCATGTGTATGCTAGTCCGACGGACAAAAACCGACGCTAGGGCAGCTATTGGCTACTGGCTATGAACTTCCTTATTCTAGTCCAGTCTATCCCAAAACTGTTCTCACAAAGCATGACATTGTCCAAAATGTTTTGATATGCTGATGCCTTAAGAGTTAACTTCACTGGAACTAAAGGGCCAAGCCTAACAGTTGAAAAATGACCCCACACCATAATCCCCTCTCCATCAAATTATTTGGACCAGTGCACAAAACAAGGTCCATAATGACATGGATGAGTGAGTTTGGGGTGTTTTTAGAGAGTTTATGGACCTTGCTTTGTGCACTGGTCCAAATAATTTGGTGGAGGGGGGATTATGGTGTGGGGTCATTTTTCAGGGGTTGGGCTTGGCCCCTTAGTTCCAGTGAAGGGAACTCTTAAGGCATCAGCATACCAAGACATTTTGGACAATTTCATGCTCCCAACTTTCTGGGAACAGTTTGGGGATGGCCCCTTCCCGCTCCAACATGACTGCACACCAGTGCACAAAGCAAGGTCCATAAAGACATGAATGAGCGAGTTTGGGGTGGAGGAACTTGGTTGGCCTGCACAGTCCTGACCTCAACCCAACAGAACACATTTGGGATGAATTAGGGACTGCGAGCCAGACCTTCTCATCCACATCACTGCCTGACCTCACAAATGTGCCTCTGGAAGAATGGTCAAACATCCCTATAAGCACACTCCTAAACCTTGTGGACAGCCTTCCCAGAAGAGTTGAAGCTGTTATAGCTGCAAAGGGTGGGCCAACTCAATATTGAACCCTACGGACTAAGAGACTGGGATGCCATTAAATTTCACATGCATGTAAAGGTAGGTGTCCAAATCATTTTGGTAATATAGTGTATGTGAAAAGTTATCAAAATACAGTTTTGCTCATGATAGTGGTCTATTTGCTGTAAAGTTTTTTTTACACTCCTATTTGTCTCCTACATTTTCTTGTATTTGGACCTTTATAGACAGTTTACATCCAACATAGTCCACGCTTATTTCCCTTTCATGATACAAAACATTTTCACAGTATGAACTGTATAGCCAAATACAGTAACTGAACCAATGCAACTTAAAGGATGTTTGGATTGTTTAAATATTAACATATTTTGCATCCGTCGCCAGTGAAAGCCTCACTGGGTTTTCTATCATTTAAAATGAGCTCTAACAAAAGAACATCTGCTGTTTCTATTGTAAGGCTGGTGCTTGATGATGCCTAGGGGCAGACGACAGTCTGTATACATACCACGCCAGCTTCAGGATTTCGTTTTCTTCCATTGCTGAATGTGGAGGCTAAAGTGGAAGAGCAGCTTTCATCGTATAGTGCAGTCCGACCATCATTAATAGCAGAGTTTATGGAGATGGTCCACATGCTGGATGCATAACCATCACAGTTACAGTCATCATAACTTCCTCCATCTCCAGATGCCCAGACATAGATACTTCCTTTTCCACCACGACCCTGTTGCATAAAATCAGTATGTCAATGCATTAGTTACCCCTGCAATTTAAAATGATGTTAAAAAAACATAAATACAGCACATGTTCTTAAGGATTTTAATACAGATATATGTTCAACGTGTTTGTCAGGGTATTATAAAACACACACATTTCCCCAAGTTTAACCCTTTAAAAATGCTGCCAGAAATCCAGAATGCTCCTAAAGTATGGGCTTCCTTTGCTGCATTGATATTTCAACCAAAGTATTCAGCCGTGCCTGCTTGACTACAGAACTCAGTATATCTTCCAACCCTGCAACAGCTATTCTCCTGAGGCCAGTGTGGCCATACAGTTATGGGGACTGGCCTTTGAGACTTTTTGTGGATGGTCATTTAAGCATGTTTTTCATTATCTGAACTTTATTTACCAGCCTCAGAAACAATGGATGACCACATGTGAATTCATATGTGTTTGGAGTGACCCCACATACAGTATCTAACAAAAGTGGGTACACCCCTCACATTTTTGTAAATATTTTTATGTGACAACACTGAAGAAATTACACTTTGCTACAATGTAAAGTAGCAGGGGCGGACTGACAACTCATGGGGCCCCCGGGCAATAGGAGATTATGGGGCCCCCAGGCAATCAGAGATTATGGGGCCACACAGTATACAATCACACAGTATATACAGACATGTTTCTATTGGCTGAGAAGGTACTGGAGAGGTGGGGCAGCTATAATCTCAGGATTTTTAGACCAAAAGGATGTCATTTCAGAGACAGATGTAAAAAAAAACACAGATTTTTACATACTGTCCCTCGTTTTACTGAGGCTGGCAACCCTGGTGGGGCCCCCTAGTGGCCCGGTGCCCTCGGACAGTGTCCAAGTGGCCGAATGGTCAGTCTGCCCCTGTAAAGTAGTGAGTGTACAGCTTGTATAACAGTGTACATTTGCTGTCCCCTCAAAATAACCCAACACACAGCCATTAATGTCTAACTCGCTGGCAACACAATTGAGTAATTGAGAAAGAAATAATGCTGGGACTTGTATAGAGGGGGAGAGGGAGGATTGGGTTTAAATTTGGGCAATGCCTGGACATACACTTTAAAGAGTGCAATGACCAGACTCATCCAAGAATTAATTAGATCTAACTGTGCAGGCATACTTATAATTATATATCCCCCCTATTTATTTTTACTTGTTTTGTCTGAGCCTAAAACTTCACTTGTAGTGCTGGGTCAATCCTTTGCCCAATATTCCAACGTGATCCAAACAAAAATCCCTCAACTTTTCTCCATGAATGTTTGCAGAAAACCTGTTGTCACTTGCATGGTAACAGAAAGGTAAAAAGAAGCACAGGAGCAGAGCACCATGTGGAGTGGGTCATGTTGGAGGACATGTTCCTGACTTACTATACTGCACACTCCCTCGACTGCCTCAGCAGTTCCTATAATCGAACCAGTTTTATTAGGAAAAGATTAAAACCTAATATGTTATTTTTCAGAGCCACACAGGACCCCTTCATCAGGCATGTTCATCACGTCGCAAAGGGGTTCTGCGTGGCTCCAAAACGTTGCATGTCTTCTGTGGTGTGATAATTTTTTACTAAAGATTTGGACGTAATTGACAATCTGCGGTGTGCTTTTGTGCTTTTGATCTGTGCTCACAGTGTAACACTGGCCCTAAAATGACACATTTCCACAAATAATGCCTGATGGTCTAGTGAGCGTAACCACATAGTAAATAATCCCTAGTGGTGGTCTAGTGGTGGAAAAACACAAATATAAAATATAAAAAGATCACTTACCTGTTCCTGGGCATTTTGTTCACAACAGAAAACAGTGGCCTTGCTAATGACAGCCACATACAGCACTGTAACTATTCTGCCAGCAACGTAGTGAGCTCTCACTCACTCTTTGCCCCAATTTCTCTGTACCCCCCTACCCAGAAATTATATGCTTTGGCTTCCGCGTTACAGACCCAAAGAAGCCGGGATTTCCAAGGATGCCAGAGTGACAAGCGAGTGTGATCTGCCACACCACTGGCAAAATAGGAGCTGTGCTGAATGTGGTGGTCTGCCCCATACCACTGCTCTCATAGCACACAAAAAACATTGGTAAACTAGGATAAATAAAGAGGGTGAATTTCCCCAGCAGGGACAGCCACAAAAACGTAATTGTGTGCCCTAGTTTACTCCCACACTCCAAAGATATGCTGGTAGGCAATTGGCTCCTGTTCAAACTGATCCTAGTATGTGTGTGCTTGAGTGTTCGCCTGTAAGAAAGGGTGTTAAAAGGGTTTTAGGTCACCCAGGATTCTCAACTAGGAACTCAACTAGGAATAAGCTGAGGGGACTCCACCCCTCAACTTGGTTTAGCATGCAAGGAACTGTAACTCTACATTTTCCCTGTGCTCCACAGCGACACCTGGCGGCAGGCACAGTGGAATTGCAGGCTAACTGGCGGGAGTCACTGAACTCACATTAAAAATGACCCCTTGTGATGTCCCAACTGTAAGGGACCAACTTCTCTGCAGTCCCCTTCTGCAACACCCCCTGTGTCTGTGTTTCCAAGGGCAATAGCGACATCCACAAGCCCCATCCACATTTTTAACTGTGAGAGCAGGATACATTGTTGCAAACAGTGGGTGGTTGTCGGCGCTGACAGTCAAGGTAATCTCAGTGGCGACCTCCATATGTAGCGGTACCCCCATGGGGGCTGCTGAGTTTGTTCATTACTTTTTGTTCGGATGGTTCCGCTTCCGATCCCCCATGCAATTACATAATACCAAACAGTCAAGACTCTGGATTTTATAATGTTTTATTCTGGGTATAAATCAGTGGGCTGTTCAATAGAGTATATGAGATGCCCATCCGACCCCAGTTTTAGGTCAAAGGGTATTATTCTGTAGCCATGGCTTGGTTAATTAAGTCCCTTATAGCGATCCTTTTCTGGTTCCAATTGTCTCTTAAGTAGCACTCCCAATATGGACAGATATTGCATCACTCTGAATAATGCTGTGGGTGTTGACTTCCAAGTCACAGGCCACACTGCCTATTTCCATGACTTTTGTTGTCAAACTTCCCTCAATCCTGGATAGTGCTTCATACTGTGTTCCTTGGATACACAGTATGAAGTTACTGAGTAGCTCTACTGGGTTGCACTCCCGTTGCTCTCTCCCAATCAACAGTCCATGTTCTACTCACAGAAAGTCGATTCCCCAGTTTTCTTCTTCCTCTTAGTTCCTACTTCCTTGTTCTCCACGCTGTCCGACACATCCCACGCCCAGTCTTCCTCCTTCGCTACATACTGACTTCTCCTCCAGGGGCCAGACTTCGGCCTCCCTGGACTCGGCTCCGCTTATCCAGCTCCGAGATCTCTGAACTCCCGGGCCTTAAGCCTCCTCCCAGATGCTCCGGGATCTCTGAACTCCTGTGCCTCCAGACCTCGAACGCCTGAACCTACTGGAGCATGTGACCCCCCCTTTTTTATGAGACCTCCCATTGACCATGGAAATTAACCATTGGTCAGTTCTCTCACATGGGTTTCCTGCCACTCAGGTCTCAGCCCATCCTCTCTTTCCAGCAGAATCCACTGTCAAGCAGAGGAGGTATCCCTGAGCCCAAGTATAGGCGGCCACACCCCCTTCTACTCTGACACTCCCATTCCTAAATAAACAACCAGGCCTAGTAAAGAGCAGGACCCTGGCTAAATTTACCTGTCTCTATATCCTATACTGTCAAAAACACATCACTAAGCACCTACACAAAAGTAGAGGGCGCTACATCTTTAAAAAAGTATTTGATTAAAAAAGATTCTGATAAGCCCCCTACCCGCAGACCTTCACAACCACAGCCCAGGGTTGTGGGGATAAGGCACTTGTCTCCATTAACATGGGGACAAGGTGCTTTGGGGCAGGAGGGGAGGCGCTTGCTCACCCCATTTCCCTTCCTGACCTGCCAGGCTGCATGCTCAGATAAGGGTCTGGTATGGATTTTAGGGGGAACCCCATGCCGTATTATTTTTTACATTTTGGCATTGGGCTCCCCTTAAAATCCAAACCAGGCCTGAAGGGGGGGGGGGGGCACGCTGACAGCTGATGAATCATCCATTGTTAAGAATGTGGCAGCTGCCCCACTCCATCTCAATGAGGTAAATTAATGCATTAAATAATGCAGTAATTACCACTAAATCAAACAAACACCGTATTTGGTATTTAACGCAAAATTCTTAGTGAATTGCACTTTTAAAACTGATTTACCGCAAGCGTTATTTTACCACTTTTTATGAGCATTATTTAACTCTTAGTGAATTGACCCCATTAGGTCAACAAAATGACTACATTGTCAGGATAGGTTATCCTCAAGAGTTTAATGGATTCAGAGCTTCAGTACTACACTAGTAAGTAAAATGCATAACAATAAATAGGTAAACAATAAAAAAAAACATACAAAAGTAACACATGCAAACACACAGCACAAATGAGATTAAAACACCTACGTACATGCACAAAGTCTATTTACAATTTTTCATATCTTAATTTCTCATTGTTCTTCAGTATCCTCTTTTTTTTACTTACTGCGGCAGGTTGGCACGATCCCGCGAACCGTCGTAGCTATACGTCAACTTGCGGGATCGGGACAGCAGTCGCGCGTATGCCCGCTGCACAGCAGGGGTGCCGATGCTCATGGCTGATGGTTGCGATGACCGCTGGCCACGAGCGATCATGAGCAAGAGACACAGAACAGGGACGAGTGTGTGTAAACACACACTTCCCTGTTCTGTTCTGAGAGGAGTGACAGATCGTGTGTTCCTATTATCTAGGAACCACGATCCGTCACGTCCTCTAGTCAGTCCCCTCCCCCTTCAGTTAGAATCACCTCCCAGGAAACACAGTTAACCCCTTGATTGTCCCCTAGTGTTAACCCCTTCACTGCCAGTGACATTTTTACGGTAATCAATGCATCTGTATAGCACTGATTGCTGTATAAATGACAATGGTCCCAAAAAAGTGTCAAAATTGTCCGATGTGTCTGCCATAATGTCGCAGTCATGATAAAAATCGCAGATCGCTGCCATTACTAGTAAAAAAATAATAATAATGAAAATGCTATAAATCTATCCCCTATTTTGTAGACACTATAACTTTTGCTCAAACCAATCAATATACACTTATTGCGTTTTTTTTACCAATAATATGTAGAAGATTACATATCGGCTAAAACTGAGAAAAAATTTGCTTATTTTAAAAAAAAATTGAGATATTAAAGCAAAAATTCAAAATTGTTACTCTTTTTTTGTTTATAGCGTAAAAAATAAAAACCACAGAGGCGATTAAATACCACCAAAAGAAAGCTCTATTTGTGGGAAAATAAAGGACGTCAATTTTGTATGGGAGCCACGTCGCAGGACCGCAAAATTGTCAGTTAAAGCGACGCAGTGCCGAATCGCAAAATGTGCTCTGGTCAGGAAGAGGGTAAATTCTTTGGGGGCTGAAGTGGTATTTGTGGGGAAAAAAGGACGTCAATTTTGTTTTGACACAGCATTGCACCACCACGCAATTGTCAGTTAAGCAGAGAAGTGCCAAATCGCAAAAAATGGCCCGGTCATTCAGCAGCCAAATCTTCCGGGGCTGAAGTGGTTGAAATACAGCTTAAGGCAAAACTTTTTTTTTTTACATTTTGGATAGAAGAGGGATTAGAACAGCTGTCAGTTGATATTGATGTCTGTGGCCACTTTAGGGACATTCATCCTCTTTATTTGTCCTGTTTAAAATTATCATTGAAAGTTAAAGTTAAAAAAAAAGTCCAAGTTTTAGGTTGACATCAGAACAGTAATAAAGGGGTAATCTTTCTGGAGACCCGGGATTCCCTAATTTTGCAGGTATTTTCTCTCACTTCCTGTTTTGACTATGGGACAGGAAGTGAAGGTAAATCTCCCCTATGGCACACAATGAAAAATAACAATAAAAAAAAACACAAGGGGGTGAGGGTTATAACTCTTTCCTAACATATCTAAAATGAAGAAAAACAGTTTTTACTTTAGTTACACTTTAATAGAAATTTGGGTAGCTATATTGAGTGTGTAAGGACTACAATGATAAACTAAAAATATAGATTATATAAATTTTTTTGCAAACATCACGGGAGGTACACAATTAGGACTACTATTTTTTGTTTTCTAGGTCACCTGCTTTAAAGTGGAAGTAAACTCCCCTATCGTTTTCAGCCAAGGAAGCTGCCATCTTTGCCTCTGTTTAATCTTCAACTGCTATGGTGCTGCACATGTGATTCGTTATGACACCAGCCATTGGGTGGTTTGATAAATTGGCTGAGAGCACAGCCAATGTGCAGTTAGCATTCCCGGCATGCCTTTTTTTTTTAACTGTTTAAATCGATGGGTTTACTTCCACTTTAAGGGAATATACACTTTAGGAGTTGTGCTGGATTTTCTAGCTCATAATGTACCTTATTGTGTGTGTGTGTATTAAAAATGGAAAAAAGGGTCTGGCAGTGAAAAAGTTAAAGTGCATGCACTTGGTTTATTATTATAGTTATTATTATTATTAATAAATTATAATATATTGAGGTACCCTGTTTCACCTTTGGCATTACAACACAAAGGACCATGTGCATTGTCATAGGACATTATTATTTTGCAAAAGGAACATTACCAGAACATTGCTACCCTATAAAATAGTGAAGTACGTGTCAGTATGAAGATAATGTTTTTCCATTAGTGTGTCCCTTTCTGCTGAGTAAATCAAGAATGTTTCTTTTTAAAGTGACCTTAAATATTGCGTCAACATCTATATGCAGAAACAAGGGTATTATCAGCAGACATTGACCCAAATATGTCAATACAAGATATTTCAGGAAGGCACCATGGTTTTATTTATGCATGGCAAAAAAACTCCCATGAATGTATTCAGCTGAATACCAAGCATGAGGGGAAGAATACTGTATCTGCAAACTGACCAAATAATAAACGTCATGGTGTACTAGTTATGAGTCAAGGTTAGCCTACTTTTCAAAGGCAAAGCTGCTCATGGAAGCTGCTTCTGCTTGTTTTCTCAGGAGAGTTTTGTGGAGGGCATTTTTCATGTCAGGAGAAATGTAAGTTTCTTACTGAACCCATAGTCACGTTACACCCTCATAATGCCAATAAGGTTCTTTATTTCAGGCTCTCACGTGACAATAATGCTCAAATGGAAATCCCATAAATGACACACTCTCTCACATGACACACTCTGACTTGGCACTTTCTCTCACAGGACACCAGTGCCAGCTGGTGCTCAAATTTTTTTGCGGGGAGCACAAACATTGTCCCTGTGGGACACTCTCTCTCTCTAGTTCCTTTCTCTGGCAGGTCAGCCATTCAATTGGCAAATTTTCTCACATTGTATGCTCTCTGACAGAGTACTATCTTTAATGACCCTCACTGTCTCGTAGGGCACTCTATCACGTTCTGAGAGGGCAGACTCTAACCTGACTCTCTCTGAGAGGGTACTCTCTTCAGTACCAAGCAGTTTCTGACAGCACATTTCTCACATGACACTTTTTCAGACTGCATTCACTTTTACATGGTATTCTTTGTTTCAGGACACTCTATCATTCCAGATGAACAAAAACAACCTCCTGCACTCCAGTGTGGTGTTCAGAGACCAATGGGCCCTCACTGTTCTACTCCAGGGCTACATTAGGCCACCATGTTTTGTTGCCCTCTTAAGACCGGGGAAGTCCCAATATCAAATGGACTAGAAAATAAACAAACCACTCAGCGCATTGTTGGAAGGTGCAGTATGGTTATTATAAGACATTTGTAAATGTTTTACTCTCTAGTTATCACAGGGCCATCTGGCCTGCTGGAGGTCATTTTGGAGCACCAGGGGAATTCGTTTACAGAGCAGGGTGTTTGTAAAAAGGGGTCACAAATGGGAAGTCACCCCCTGAAGGATGTCCTTACATAGACCTCCTGATGTGTGGGGGTAGAGGAGCAACGTCTCAGAACCTCTGCTGAGGTGAAAGTTAAAAATGTCTGATTTCCTGTCTTTTGAGAACATTAAAGGTGGCCAGATATAGACTGGAATGCTGAGCTGGGTCAAGAAGTTTGATGGTACTATAGCAGTGCCACTTGGTGGAGACAGCAACATACTTCCTGCAGGATCCAGGGTAACAAGTTACTTTCTGGTGATTAGAAACGACAGCCCCTTATAATTTACGGATGGTTGCTCATTGGACAGAGGACTACACAGGGCAGATAGGGGGTGACGTGTTTGTGTTGGTTGTGTCTGTGAGGGCCAATGATGAAAACCACCTCTTTCTCCTGGAACCCAGCCAAAATATAGAACACTGAGGAAGAACTTACGTAATTTCATCTCTGCTCTTTTGTTTTATATGCTCTGTATTACTAGTCTTAGATTTTATGTTAGTGTGGTGTTCAGAGACCAATGGACTCTCACTGTTCTACTTCAGGGATACGTTTGGTCACCATTTTGTGCTGCCCTCTTAGGACTGGGGAATTTCCAATGTCAAATGAACTAAAAAATAAACAAGCAGGGGGAACACTAGCCTAGTGCATTATCTTTATAAACCATTTATTAGTGGAAAAAAGACAATTGTTATACTCACAAACACAAATGTATGTAAGCTTATCAATAATTTTCGAATCCAGAGACATGAGATCCTATGCACATACTCTGTTTTATAGGAAGAAGCCACTCCGGTAAAATATGGGTAATCTGTTTCAAGGGGAGTAACTCTCTTCATCATTGATGAGCTTACATACATGTATTCGTATAACAATTTATTTTATTCTGCTAATAAAGGGTGTACAAAGATAAAGCACTAGACTGGTGCGCTCTCTGTTTGTTTATTCCCACTCTATCATTCTACCTAACATGGAACTCTCAACAGGCATACTCTCTGATAGCACACTCTCTCACATGGTACTCTTCCCTGGCATGTTTCCTAACAGGGTACTCCCTCATATAGCATGCTCTGTTACAGGGCACACTCTTACATCATGTGCTTTTTCATTTGACCTTCTTTGTCAACAGACAGCCCTTTTCACTTTGCAGTCTGTTGAGATGATGGAATCTCATCTGGCATGCCCCCTTTTAGGATACTCTCTCACATGACACTCTCACTCACAGAGCACTTCTCATGGCATTGCTCTCTGAAAGGACATAGTCACGCATGGAAAGCTCATGGTTGCTGCCAAACCAGATGATGACAAGGCCTGTACTTGTAATCACACTGGAGGAAATACCATTAAAGGTCCAGTTCACATCTAATTCATTCGATTGAGTTCAATCAAGCATATGATGAAGGGTGTGTTTTTGGCCCCCTGAAATGTGTTGGATACTCCTTGTCTTGTCCCCTTAAGTTTTATTGGAATAAAGTTGTAACTGAATCTCATACCAGTGGTGTAGCACATTGATTTCCATTTTTGATACATCAAATTTTTGTTAAAGGACACACATAGTACTCTCTTTTGCAGGGCATTCACTGACAAGGCATATTTTCCTTTACGGTTCTCCTACAGTTCACTTAAAAAAGTGCTGTCTCTAAAGCAGGGTTTTTCAACCAGGTTTCTGTGGAACCCATGGGTTCCTCCAATGGTTGCTAGGGGTTCCTTGAGCAATGACCTATTTTTCCCTCTCAGATAAGTTTCCAGTGACACCAATGATCTTTTTAGCTATCTGTAGGGGGGAAATTCTTCCCCAAGACCATAGATGTAAGGAGCACTCTTCCACTGACCATTACCCCGATGTATCATGAGTTGTAGATATAGCCATTTTTAACAGGGGTTCCCTGAGACTGAAAGGTTTTTTCAAGGGTTCCTCTGTGTTGAAAAGGTTGAGAAAGTCTGCTCTAAAGGGACAACCTGCCCCACATAGCATTCACTGACAGGACATTCTTTTTTTTTTTTTTTAATATGCAAAGTCACCTGCAAGGGCCATTTTCCCCTCACTCCATATCATTGATCCATTTGCTGAGTTGACTGTCCAGATTCCAAAATTTTACATGCTTACTGTTAAGGTGTGCTATTACTTTTATGCTGATCATTTGCACAATAATGTTCTTTTGACTACAAATTGGTAAATATAACAAAGAAGGTGTTATGTTGAGTTGATTCATCAGACCATTTGATTGAAAGTTGTTTAACCAGTTGCCGACCGCCGCACGCCGATGTACGTCGGTACAATGGCACGGGCAGGCATAAGGACATACATGTACGTCCCTTGCCTCCCGCGGGTCGGGGGCCCGATCGGGCCCCCGCCCGGTGCCTGCGGCGGTCGGTATTCGTACGGGAGCGATCCCGGACGAGGGGACGGCCATTCATTCATGGCCACCCCCTCGCGATCGCTCCCGACGAATAGAAATCCCCGGTGACATCACTTCCTCTCCTGTAATGTAAACACAGGAGAGGAAGTGATGTATTCTCTCCTCCGTGTCGGTATTTTTCGTTCCGACACGGAGGAGAGCGGATCAGTAAGTTGCACCAACACTCACACACACAGTAGAACATGCCAGGCACACTCACACCCCCCCTTTACCCCCCGATCACCCCCCCAATTACCCCTGCCCCCCAGTCACAGTGACACCAATGTCATTTTTTTTTTTTTTTTTTTTGCATTGGTGTCATTTGTGACTGTAATAACTGTTAGGGCAGTTAGAGTTAGCCCCCTTTAGTTCTAATGTACCCCCCTAACCCCCCCAATAAAGGTTTAACCCCGTGATCACCCCCCGTCGCCAGTGTCACTAAGGCTGGGTTCACATTGCAGCGGTTTATGAGAACGAATGTGATTCGCACCGCACTGCAGTGCAAATCACATCCGATCTCTGTGCGATTCGAGTTCAGCCATTCGCCGCACCCGCCGCACCCGCCGCAAATTCGCACGGGACCCTTTTTTTGGCCCGCAGCAGAATCGGATCGCATGGGTGTTCACACCATGCGATCCGAGTTTGCAGATCGCACTGCGATATGCGAACTGATCTGGGGGTGTCAGTAACATTTCACTGACACTCCCAGCAGTTCGCATAGGGCAGTGTGAACTGCCGCCGGGAGGCATGCGATGCGGGAACCCGCCGCGGATTCGCTGCGTTTCCGCATCGCTCCAGTGTGAACCCAGCCTAATAAGCGATCATTTTTCTGATCGCCGTATTAGTGTCACAGGTGACGCTAGTTAGGCAGGTAGGTATTTAGGTTCGCCGCAGCTTTTTATAGCGCCAGGGACCCCCATATACTACCGCATAAAGCCCCCTGATTGCCCCCTAGTTAACCCTTTCACCAGTGATCACCATATAACTGTTACAGGTGACGCTGGTTGGTTAGTTATTTTTTTATAGTTTCAGGGCACCCGCCATTTATTACCTAATAAAGGTTTAACCCCCTGATCACCCGGCGGGTGTCATTTGTGACTAATAACTGTTAGGGCAGTTAGAGTTAGCCCCCTTTAGTTCTAAGGTACCCCCCTAACCCCCCCAATAAAGGTTTAACCCCGTGATCACCCCCCGTCGCCAGTGTCACTAAGGCTGGGTTCACATTGCAGCGGTTTATGAGAACGGATGTGATTCGCACCGCACTGCAGTGCAAATCACATCCGATCTCTGTGCGATTCGAGTTCAGCCATTCGCCGCACCCGCCGCACCCGCCGCAAATTCGCACGGGACCCTTTTTTTGGCCCGCAGCAGAATCGGATCGCATGGGTGTTCACACCATGGGATCCGAGTTTGCAGATCGCACTGCGATATGCGAACTGATCTGGGGGTGTCAGTAACATTTCACTGACACTCCCAGCAGTTCGCATAGGGCAGTGTGAACTGCCGCCGGGAGGCATGCGATGCGGGAACCCGCCGCGCATTCGTGGCGTTCCCGCATCGCTCCAGTGTGAACCCAGCCTAATAAGCGATCGTTTTTCTGATCGCTGTATTAGTGTCACAGGTGACGCTAGTTAGGCAGGTAGGTATTTAGGTTCGCTGCAGCTTTTTATAGCGCCAGGGACCCCCATATACTACCGCATAAAGCCCCCTGATTGCCCCCTAGTTAACCCTTTCACCAGTGATCACCATATAACTGTTACAGGTGACGCTGGTTGGTTAGTTATTTTTTTATAGTTTCAGGGCACCCGCCATTTATTACCTAGTCTCACTAGTGTACCCCTAAATTTAGGGGTGTCTACTTTCCAAAATGGGGTCATTTGGGGGGGGTTTGTGCCATCTTGGCATTTTATGGCCTTCAAAACTGTAACGCCCTTAGAAAGCCTGAAGGCGGTGCTTGGTTTTCGGGGCCCCGTACGCGGCTAGGCTCCCAAAAAGTCCCACATATGTGGTATCCCCATACTCAGGAGAAGCAGCAGAATTTATTTTGGGGTGTCATTTCACATATGCCCATGGCATGCGTGAGCAATATATCATTTAGTGACAACTTTGTGAAAAAAAAAAAAAAAAAAAAAAAAGTTTGTAATTTTCCCGCAACTTGTGGCAAAATATAAAATATTCCATGGACTCAACATGCCTCTCAGCAAATAGCTTGGGGTGTCTACTTTCTAAAATGGGGTCATTTGTGGGGGTTTTGTGCCATCTTGGCATTTTATGGCCTTCAAAACTGTAATAGGTAGTGAGGAGTGAAATCAAAAAATTACGCCCTTAGAAAGCCTGAAGGCGGTGCTTGGTTTTCGGGGCCCCGTACGCGGCTAGGCTCCCAAAAAGTCCCACATATGTGGTATCCCCGTACTCAGGAGAAGCAGCAGAATTTATTTTGGGGTGTCATTTCACATATGCCCATGGCATGCATGAGCAATATATCATTTAGTGACAACTTTGTTAAAAAAAAAAAAAAAAAAAAAAAGTTTGTAATTTTCCCGCAACTTGTGGCAAAATATAAAATATTCCATGAACTCAACATGCCTCTCAGCAAATAGCTTGGGGTGTCTACTTTCTAAAATGGGGTCATTTGTGGGGGTTTTGTGCCATCTTGGCATTTTATGGCCTTCAAAACTGTAATAGGTAGTGAGAAGTGAACTCAAAAATTTACGCCCTTAGAAAGCCTGAAGGCGGTGCTTGGTTTTCGGGGCCCCGTACGCGGCTAGGCTCCCAAAAAGTCCCACATATGTGGTATCCCCATACTCAGGAGAAGCAGCAGAATTTATTTTGGGGTGTCATTTCACATACGCCCATAGCATGTGTGAGCAATATATCATTTAGTGACAACTTTGTGTAAAAAAAAAAAAAAATTTTTTTTTTTGTCATTATTCAATCGCTTGAGGCAAAAAAATAAAATATTCAATGGGCTCAACATGCCTCTTATCAATTTCCTTAGGGGGTCTACTTTCCAAAATGGGGTCATTTGGGGGGGTTTTGTACTGCCCTGCCATTTTAGCACCTCAAGAAATGAGATAGGCAGTCGTAAACTAAAAGCTGCGTAAATTCCAGAAAACGTACCTTAGTTTGTAGATGTGACAACTTTTGCGCAAACCAATAAATATACAATTATTGACTTTTTTTTTACCAAAGACATGTGGCTGAATACATTTTGGCCTAAATGTATGACTAAAATTGAGTTTATTGGATTTTTCTAATAACAAAAAGTAGAAAATATCATTTTTTTTCAAAATTTGCGGTCTTTTTACGTTTATATCGCAAAAAATAAAAATCGCAGAGGCAATCAAATACCATCAAAAGAAAGCTCTATTTGTGGGAAGAAAAGGACGCAAATTTTGTTTGGGTACAACATTGCATGACCGCGCAATTACCAGTTAAAGCAGCGCAGTGCCAAAGTGTAAAAAGACCTCTGGTCATTTACCAGCAAAATGGTCCGGTCTGAAAGTGGTTAAAGATGGCTGTAGTTGACATGCAGTTGCTGGGTGTTTTGCCAGCATAAAACCTAACTTAAAGTGTTAATAAACCCACAACAGTGAAATTAATTTGTATATGCGGTAAAGCATGCTTGTTATACTTACTGTGGAACCTCAGGGGTAATCCTTTGCATTGAGTAAAAAGGCTGTTTATTCCTGTCTGCTCTGATCATCACCTTCTTTTACTGTCCACAATCCATCTGTGGATAGTACAGAGCCTTGAATGCACTCTGCGCATGCTAAGTTTGGTGTGTATTGCTAGAGAGTTTTTTCTTTCTTTTGGGAGGGTGCATGTGAATCAGCACTGTCCAGACAGAGGGTCATGCAGCCTCATGGGACAGTCAGAAGAAAATGAAAACTCCTCCTAGAAGCTTTAACCAGTGCTTGGCCGGACACTGATAGAAGTCACAAGACTGATATATACTGCTGATGAGAAAATGTATTTAGCAGTTTATATTTACTAAACTAATTGCATTTCCATGTTATATGTACTGTGGGAGACCATATATAGTGAAAGCAGGGTCCTGGGTTTAGTAACACTTGAAGTTGCATTTTTCTTAGGTTTGACAGACCTCTTCATATTTACAAAGTTAACAATTATCAGCTTCCTGTTAAGCCTGGGTTCACACTATCTGCACAAGCTGCTCACAGCAGGGGTCTGGTGCATCCCCGTTCACCATTTCAGGTTTGATTTCAGCCCGAATTTTTGGCTCAATTCTGCCCTGAAATGGACCAAAAGACGCACAGGGCTCCTGTGCAAATTCGCACCGGAGTCGCAACAGAGATGTGTGAACCGGCTCCATAGAGAGCCAGTGAAAGTCTCCCATTATTGCAAATTGGATGTGGAGAACTCGATCCAATTTACAATAGTGTGAACCCCGCCTAAAGGAAAGAATAATGGCTGCACTTGCTTAACTATCCTTTGTGGATGGCATTCTGATCCATTGGTTTCAACGCTTTGCAGCATTGACCTGGACAAATATACTGACAAGATATACTGACCCCCCCCCCCCAGCTTCAGAAACCGAGGCAAAAATTGTAATGTTATATGTAGAAATGTAATCAATATCAAATTATGAAGAGGAGCCAAAGTTTTAAGAGTCTGAAGCTATACTTGCAAGTATGTGGACACTAAGGACTACAAATCAAGTAGATGTGAATCAACAGCATGACCAGCCACCCATTTCCCAAATTGTTCTTGAAACCTACTAGGACAAAAAAAACATGCAGCTATAGCAATACCAGATAGTAAATCAAAACCCATGCATTTATCAGAAAGAATCAACAAACACAAAACTTTTTTCTAATAAATGTATAGATTTTAAATGGCTACCTGATGATAATGTATCTGTATTTATTTAGGCCCTAACAGGTTTTGAATGGATTTTGGGGAATGGGTGACTGGTCCTGCTGTTAAGCTACCCACTATGGTTTGTTTTTTAATATTTAGGGATCTGAGCAAATCTCTCTTTGAGAATGATAGAAAAACTATCATTAGGTTCAAAATTTGTATTCAATGTTTAGAAAAACTGCAGGCTTGGATAAACTCCTGTGGTTCCAATTAGTATTATTGATTAGCAATGTAGGAGTTTATTGACCAGCAGTTTGGCAAACATATACCCATGTCAGTATACAGACCTAAGCTTAGAAAGCCTAAAGATTATTTTCTGTCACTTTTTTTGTGCTAGTGTAAGGAAACACAATAGCACTCTAAATCTGTAACTTAGAGCCTCATGCACACAGGCATATCAACATACTCCTATGTACACTAAGTATTCCCCATATTTTAGCAAGCATACGACATTTGGAAGTGTATGTGCATAACCTTTATTTTTTTTGTGGCTAGAATATTCATTTACTCTAGCCACTATAATTAATTTACTTGCATGTACCTAAGTCCACATGTGCATGTGCAAAAATGATGCCAGTGAGTGCCTCTCCAAATGCAGGTTTGGGTCATTTTTTTCTTATGCCTCTAATATTGCTCAGAAGTACTAATCTAAATACCACAATGTGCATGGGCACATTGGCTAAAATAGAGCTGCATTCAGAGGCAACAAAACATGAAAAAAAATGTAATTAAAAGTGGGCTGTCCATAGCCTTTAACTGGGTAACCTATAGAAAAAAGTTACTGACTTGTCATACAGCTCTATGAGATGGGCAAATGCAGCATGTTTTTAAAGGGGTTGTAAAGGTAATTTTTTTATTTTCTACATAGGTTCCTTTAAGCTAGTGCATTGTTGGTTCACTTATCTTTTCCTTTCGATTTCCCTTCGAAATGTTTTTTTTCTTTGTTTTCTTTGTCTAAATTTCTCACTTCCTGTTTCACCTCAGTAAGCTGTTCAGTAAGCTGTTCTGGCTGACTAACCACCAGCTCGGATGATGGTGAGAAGTTTACTGAGGAGAAACAGGAAGTGAGATATTCAGACAAAGAAAAAAAACATTTAGAAGGGAAATCAAAGGAAAAGGTAAGTGAACCAACAATGCACTAGCTTAAAGGAACCTATGTAGAAAATAAAAAAATTACCTTTACAACCCCTTTAAGGACATTTAACCACTTCAGCCCCGGACCATTTTGCTGGCTTAAGACCAGACCACTTTTTGTGATTCGGCACTGCGTCGCTTTAACCAACAATTGCGTGGTCGTGCGACGTGGCTCCCAAACAAAATTGACGTCCTTTTTTTCCCACAAATAGAGCTTTCTTTTGGTGGTATTTGATCGGTAGTTTTTATTTTTTGCGCTATAAACAAAAATAGAGCGACAATTTTGAAAAAAAACACATTTTTTTTTACTTTTTGTTATAATAAATATCCCCCAAAAATATATAAAAAAACATTTTTTTTCCTCAGTTTAGGCCGATACGTATTCTTGTACATATTTTTGGTAAAAAAATTGCAATAAGCGATTATTGATTGGTTTGCGCAAAAGTTATAGTGTTTACAAAATAGGGGATAGTTTTATGGCATTTTTATTAATAATTTTTTTTACTAGTAATGGCGGCGATCAGCAATTTTTATTGTGACTGCGACATTATGGCGGACACATCGGACATTTTTGACACATTTTTGGGACCATTGTCATTTATACAGCAATCACTGCTATACAAATGCAGTGATTCCTGTGTAAATGACACTGGCAGTGAAGGGGTTAACCAGTGGGTGGCAGTGTAGGGGTTAAGTGTTCCTAGGGGCGTGTTACTAACTGTTGGAGGCAGGGCTTTCTTTTACTGAACACTGATCTCTGCTTCAATCACATGGAGCAGAGATCAGCGTCACTTGTTGCTAGGCAGAACTGGGAGATGCTGTTTACAACGGCATCTTCTAGTTCAGCCGCCCCGTGAGACGACCGCGGGTATGCCTGAAGCGATTAAGTCCGCGGGACTCGCGACCGGACTCATGGGGGTCCCGACCGGCACGCGAGCGTGCCGCCAGCGGCGTGCTCGCAAAGGCAGGGCAGCAAATTTAAAGGGACGTACAGGCACGCCCATTTGCCTGCCCGTGCCATTCTGCCGACGTACATCGGCGTGCGCGGGTTGGGAAGTGGTTAAAGAGGAACAAAATTCTGCAAGCTGTGGTAAAAAAAAAAAAGGCAGAGGACAAAGGTCAAACAGTGTTGCCAAGCTCCCGCAACATTTTTTACTGAGAAAACATGGTCAATTTACTGATAGAGCACATTTTTTTACTGACAATCCGAACTTTGACAAAATTCCTATTAAAAATGTGAGGGGTTGTAAACTCTCATTCAGTATATACCCAATGAAGTGAATAGCCTCAGATGATACACAGAGATTAAACAAATCCTCCTACATACCTTTTACTTGTATATCTGCTGTCTTCCCCTTTCTACACTCTTTGGAAAGTGCAGATCATGTTAGAAATCTTCCTTCCTCTTTCAGCAGTGGGTGAGGACTCTGGGCTTACACTGTGTATGAGCTGATTGGAGGAAAGGCACACCCCACTCCTATAGGCAGAGGAATGAAGGAACATGCAGAGCTGTAGTCTGAATGGACCAGCTCCATGCTAATCTCCCTCCAAGCTCCCTCCCTGACATACATTTTCAGCTCCTGTTATCTGATGTGTCTGAGAACAGAGCAACAGAGAGGAACGGCATTTAGAGCTATGCAGAGAGAGCTGTAAACAATATATATATATGTGCACAGGTCAAATTTCATGAATGGGGTTTACAACTACTTTGAGACAATCAATATTTAAACAGTATTAACACAATATGCAAACACTGGCAAGTTATTTGTCTGGCCCTTGATCAGCAAGGGCCCTTGATCAGGCCCTTATCAGCCCCTGATATTCACAGACAGTTGTAAAAAATTCTCGATTTTTACAAACTGTCCATAAATTTACCTACGGTTGGCAACCCTGAGGTCAAGTCACCAGTATTACTTATGTATGAGTGTAACTGAATGCCTTAATTTTCATTGTATGATTGTATGATGGCAGCAGTGCTTTGCCTTCTCATGTCAGGGTCACCAGGAAAAAAAAGGCGAGCAACACATTAGTGACATCACCAAATCTAACTGGTCTACCGCTATGAGGTATAGGAATGGTAAGACACACTTGCATACCAGGAAGCACATTGCTATTTTTCACAGAACTGTTTAGGCACTGTTTAGGCACAATTAACACTTTAGGATGCTCCTTATAACAAATACTTTTGATTTTTGCTTTTCCCATGCACTGATCATTACAGCAGCAAAAGTCTATTGATTCTTGCCTCTGGAATTTGGAGTATGCGGCTAAATCATAGTGTGGAGGAAGCCTAAAGTAGCCTTGATAATGTGGCCCTAACTAGAACAAATGTCAGGATGGACCTCCGAGGTAGTATTCTCAGGAATACTACTGGTTCCTCGAGCCACACCACAAAGGCAAAGGGAGATTAGGGAAGTAAACAAGTGGCTGAGGAGCTGGTGTGGTAAAGAGGGGTTTGGGTTCCTGGAAGACTGGGGCGACTTATCAGTACTATAGAAGGGACCGACTGCACTTAAATGAGGAGGGTGCAGATCTGTTGGGAGTAAAGATGGCCAATAAGGTAGAGGGGCTTTTAAACTAGGCAACGGGGGGAAGGTTCAGAGATATAGTCAGCGCGGAATATAGTCCAGAGGGTAGTACTGGGGGCATTAGTGGTTGGTTGACTAAAGCACATAAACCCAAGGTAAGTATAGTAACAAGTCCTAGTAGCAATCTCGGAACACCCAATAAGAGGATGGTATGTGACCGGTCTAAACTACGTGGCATGTTCATCAATGCCAGGAGCCTGGCGGACAAGATGGGTGAACTACAGATACTGTTGTATAAGGAGGATTTGGATTTTGTGGGAATTTCAGAGACCTGGTTCAACAGCTGTCATGATTGCCTGGCGACCATTCAAGGGTATACCCTTTATTGCAGGGATAGAGAGGGTAAAAAAGGGGAAGGGGTATGTCTATATATCAAGAATAACGTACAGGGAGGACAGTGACAGAAGACCGGCCAAGGCTAGTAATAGAGCTGGAAGAAGAAAACGGAGGCCGGGCAAGAAGAACCGAAGAGAGGGACAAGACCCCAAAGTCGGAAGAAGACCCCCGGACGGTGGGGACGGCAAAGAAGAAAGCCGGGCTCCTCCGCTAGTAAAAGAGCTAGCAGATGATAGCGGAGGAGTCCAGCGAGAAGACACCCCAAGACGGAAGAAGAGAAGACCAGCGGAGCTGTCCAATAAATTAATTAAAAAACTTGTGTTGTTTTTTTATTTACACTTTTTTTCCCCAGGTGAATGAGTAGGGGTACATGGTACCCCATATTCATTCACATAGGGTGGGGGGCGGGTATCTGGGGGCCCCCTTATTAAAGGGGGCTCCCGGATTTCGATAATCCTCCCCGCCCGCAGACCACGATAACCAACAGCCAGGGTTGTCGGGAAGAGGCCCTTGTCCTCGTCAACATGGGGACAAGGCGCTTTGCGGTGGGGGGGCCGCAGGGCACCACCCCATGTTGAGGGCATGCGGCCTGGTATGGTTCAGGAGGAGGGCTCGCTTGTCCCAACCCCCTTTCCTGAGCGGCCGAGCTACGTGCTCGGATAATGGTCTGATATGGACTTTGGGGGGGACCCCACGCCGTTTTTTTTGTCATAGGGCTTCCCCTTTAAGTCCATACCAGGTTACGGGGCTCGCAAGGTGTCAATCTCGCCAATGGAGGCGGCAACATTGACTTCCTTTGCTAGTCCCGTCTACCTGGAGTCGCGTTCAAAATGAACTGACTTTTCTCCGTGTGTGGGCAAGTCCGTTCATTTCAAAAGTCCGGCGGACTAGCACACAGACGGGCGGATTGTGCGCTGGACTGCCGGGTCTGGCGGACAATTTTGAGTCAAAACTTGAGTCAAAACACACGGGCGACCAAGTCTGCCGTATAGTCTGATCGTGTGTACGTGGCATAAGAGTGACAAAGATGTGGAATTGCCTTCCACAGGCGGTGGTCTCAGAGGGGAGGAACGATAGTTTCAAAAAACTGTTAGATAACCACCTGAACGACCACAACATACAGGGATATACAATGTAATACTGACATATAATCACACACATAGGTTGGACTTGATTGACTTATGTCTTTTTTCAACCTCACCTACTATGTAACTATGTAACTATGATGTTCTTTCCTTTATCAAGCATTTCCCTTGATAGTGCATTAGCGTAGCACAAATCCTTGAGTATAAACAAGCTTCAACATAATGAAAAGTGAAGATGAAAAGTTGATTCTTTTATGAAGTGAAATCTTATCAAGGTACAGTATATACAAATAGGAATATAGGAATAGGCATATACCCATGAAGGTTTACAACCAGCATTTAATGAAGACTTTGTCGTTATTGAATGTCAATCTGATTTGACTATGCTAATGTAAGCTGACATGTTTTCCAAGATTGAAATGACACATTTATTTGTTTTGAGGTTGTCTGATATTGCTTCTCCATTATAGTAATAGTGGCTTAAAGAGGTTGTAAACCTCAGAAAAAAAACAAAAAACCTTCAAGACAAAGGCATAATGAGTAGTGATGGACGAACTTCCGACGGGACGTTTCGCGAACGCGAAACGCGAACGGACACAAACGTTCGCGAAAACGACCGTTCGCCGCGGGCTCCATTGACTTCAATGGGAGGCGAATTTCGCAAACCTTTAGGTCGAATTTGCGGCCACGGGGTAATTATTAGGGGGTAGCACGTAGTCCCACCACCTGGACAATAGCATAATACATGTATGAGGTGAATTTGGGATCGATAACTACAAGCATTTTTTTTTTATTTGGGAAATTGTTCTGACAATTCAGGACTATGGAGCTAATGAAGGCAATGGAGGAGAGGGAAGGTCAGGGACCAGGGTAGGCAAACAAGAGGGTGCAGGAGATACAGAGCACTGACAGCAGCACCGTAATACAGAGCACTGACATCAGCACCGTGACATACAGCGCTGACAGCAGCTCCGTGACATACAGCGCTGACAGCAGCTCCGTGACATACAGCGCTGACAGCAGCTCCGTGACATACAGCGCTGACAGCAGCTCCGTGACATACAGCGCTGACAGCAGCTCCGTGACATACAGCGCTGACAGCAGCACCGTGACATACAGCGCTGACAGCAGCTCCGTGACATACAGCGCTGACAGCAGCTCCGTGACATACAGCGCTGACAGCAGCTCCGTGACATACAGCGCTGACAGCAGCTCCGTGACATACAGCGCTGACAGCAGCTCCGTGACATACAGCGCTGACAGCAGCTCCGTGACATACAGCGCTGACAGCAGCTCCGTGACATACAGCGCTGACAGCAGCTCCGTGACATACAGCGCTGACAGCAGCTCCGTGACATACAGCGCTGACAGCAGCTCCGTGACATACAGCGCTGACAGCAGCTCCGTGACATACAGCGCTGACAGCAGCTCCTTGACATACAGCGCTGACAGCAGCACCGTAAGCAGCCCCAGGAGGAAGTCAGCACAGCACAGGGATGGTGTGATCCCCTCATAATAAGAACCCCCAGGAGGAAGTCAGCACAGCACAGGGATGGTGGGAGCCCCTCATAATAAGAACCCCCAGGAGGAAGTCAGCACAGCACAGGGATGGTGGGAACCCCTCATAATAAGCAGCCCCAGTAGAAATATGACACCGCTCAACCTCTTCAAAGAGGAGGGTAGGGGCATATAGTACGGTGTGCTTTTTTGGGTCAGGGAAGTGAGCCAAATGAATTAAGAAGGTCTGTGTGCTTGATTCCAAAAATTGTTTATAGACATATACATGGTCTACTGATCACATGTGTTGAATTCCTCCGAGATCCATGCCTCATTCATTTTTAGAAATGTGAGGTAGTTAACACTGTGGTGAGCTAGGCGAGTACGCTTATCGGTCACAATCCCCCCTGCTGCGCTGAACGTCCTTTCGGACAGGACACTGGATGAGGGGCAAGCCAACAGTTCGATTGCAAATTGGGCAAGCTCTGGCCAGAGGTCAAGCCTGCCCACCCAGTAGTCTAGGGGTTCATCACTCCTCAGAGCGTCCACATCGGCCGTTAACCCAATGTAGTCGGACACCTGACGGTCTAGGCGTTCCCTGATGCTGGATCCGGATGACACCTGTCGATGGGTCGGCTGAAAGAATGACCTCATATCCGAAGTCACCAACACATCTTCAAACCGGCCTCTTCTTGCAGGCGCTGTTGGATTGGTACCCGCAAATCCTTCTCTGGGAGTGGGAATTGCTCCTCTGCCAGCGCACGCAAAAGCAGAATGCAGCATTTCTCGAAGCAAGGCCTGGAAGTGCTGCATTCTGACAGCCCTCTGCGACGGCGGTAACATTTCCGCCATTTTGTGTTTGTACCGGGGGTCTAAGTACGTTGCCACCCAGTACTGGTCCTTGACCCTCATGCTTTTTATACGGGGGTCCCTATTAAAACACTGGAGCATGAAGGCCCCCATTTGCACTAAAGTGGAAGCGGTGTGGTGGCCTGGCTCCTGCTCATCATCCAGGATAATGTCGTCCTCTTCATTCTCCTCTCCCCATCCTCGCACAACAGGGATCCCAGAAAGGTTTAAAGCATGCTCTTCTTGCTCCTGCTCATCCGCCCCGGCACCATCCTCCTCTGACTCCTCATCAGACTCCTGTTGTTGACTTGTCTCAGATAGAGTAGCCCCCCCTGGGAATTCATCCAGCATTGCGACTTCCTCATCTTCCCGCTCCTGCTCCTCCACAGCCTGATCAATGACACGACGCAATGCACGCTCCAGAAAGAAGGCATAAGGTACCATGTCACTGATGGCGCCATGGCTGCGACTGACCAGTTTGGTGATCTCCTCAAATGGCCGCAGAAGTCTGCATGTGTCGCGCATGAGCAGCCACTGGCGCGGTGAAAAAAAACCCAGCTCCCCAGAACCGTTTCTTTCGCAGAGTTCATACAGGTAGACGTTAACTGCACGTTTCTGCTGGAGCAGCCTATCAAGCATATAGAAGGTTGAGTTCCATCGCGTCGGGCAATCGCAAATAAGACGTCTGACCGGCAGATGGTGTCGCCGCTGAATGTCAGCAAGGCGAGCCATGGCCGTGTAAGATCTTCTGAAATGGGCCGAGATTTTCCTTGCCTGCCGCAAGATGTCCTGGACCCCAGGGTATTTGACAAGGAATCGCTGCACGACCAAGTTTAAGACGTGTGCCATGCACGGCACGTGCGTGATTTTGCCCTGTTTCAATGCGCTAAGCAGATTGGCACCGTTGTCACACACCACTTTACCAACTGTCAAATTGAGCGGTGTTAGCCACTCATCTGCCTGTGAACGCAAAGCTGAAAGGAGTGCCGGGCCAGTGTGGCTCTTTGCTTCCAGGCACAACAGACGCAGCACGGCATGGCAACGTCTCACCTGGCATGTGGAATAGGTTCTGGGGAGCTTGGGCGGTGCAGTGGAAGAGACGCTAGCAGCGGAAAAGGAGGAGGCAGCTGAGGAGGAGAGGGAGGAGGATGGAGTAGGAGGAGGAGAAGAAGAGTCAGGCCTGCATGCAATCCGTGGCGGTAAAACCAAATCTACACGGGTGCCACGGGTTACATGCTTGACGGCCGTCAGAAGGTTCACCCAGTGGGCAGTAAAACTGATATACCTTCCCTGCCCGTGTTTGCTAGACCACGTGTCTGTGGTCAGATGTATCTTGGCACCGACACTGTGTGCCAGAGATACATTCACTTGCCGCTGAACATGGCCATATAGCTCTGGGATGCCCTTCTCTGAGAAATACTTCCTTCCTGGGACCTTCCATTGTGGTGTTCCAATGGCCACAAATTTGCGAAAGGCCTCCGAGTCCACCAGTTTATATGGCAGTAGTTGGCGGGCTATGAGTTCTGACAAGCCAGCCGCCAACCGTTGGGCAAGAGGGTTATCCGGCGTCATCATTTTTTTACGCTCAAACATTAGGCCCACGGAAGCCTGCCTTTTTGCAGAAAAATGTGAGCTTGGCGTGATGGAAGGTGGAGTGGAGGACAATTGTGAGGAGAGAGGAGAAGGAGAAGTAGAAGACGAGGCTGGACGGTGAGAGCCTGCAGTGTGGCTTTGTGTGTTCCGTTGCTCCCACTGGGCTCGGTGATGGCTGCTCATGTGCCTTCTTAAGGCGGTCGTCCCTAGGTGAGTATTGGGCTTACCGCGACTAACGCGTTGACTGCAAAGATTGCAGATGGCAACGCTATTGTCAGCAGCGGACACGTTAAAAAAAGCCCACACTGCGGAGCCATGTGCCGGTGTCCTGGGAGCGCCAGATGTGACCGTACATGGTCGATGACTCGCTCCTGATACATTTGCAGTCTGCTTTGTCCCTGCTGTGCAATGTAAGTCATTGCTGCTTCTCCTCCCTATCTGCTGGTCCATATCTCCCTCTGAACTCCCCTCCTCTTCCTCTCTTGTGGGCACCCACGTGACATCACTAGACACGTCATCATCAACGTCACCTTCCCCACCGCTATAAGTAGAGTAGGCAGCAACACCGGGGACCAACCTCCTCCTTGGGCTGATCTGGGTACTGGCGTCAGACTGCTGAGTAGCGCTTGTTGCTACCTCCTCTTCCTGATCCAATACCAAGAGTGGCTGCGCATCAGAAATGTCCTCTTGATATGGATCGGAAAATAATTCCAGTGACTCAAGCGGAAGGTATGTGGTGGTGGTGGTGGTGGTCGTGTTGTTGGTGGTAGTGTCTTTGGGGGTGCACATAGCAGAGAGTGAAGAAGAGGGTGCAGATCGAGAGGATGAGGAGGGTGCAGAAGAGTAAGGCTGAGCGAGCCACTCAACCAAGTCTGGTGCATCCTTTAAAGTAATTGAACGCACCTTCTGCAACTTCCCACTTTGGCTCAAGCCTGTTGCTCCTGCCCTACCCCTACCACCCCTGCGGAAGGGCCTGCCTCTTCCTCTGCATGTCATTTTTTAAATGACCCTGTGACAAAACTCTTAGTCCCTATACCGCTGAAGGACTGCTGCAGTATAGGTGAGCGGTCAGCAGTGGTGCACGTCAACCCTATCTATTGTGGACCTATAGCGGTCCTTACAGAACAGCAGACTGTACCGCACTCAAGCCTATGTACCGTAGCACCCTATACCAAGTTACCAGTCCTTATAAGAACTTTTGTGGACCAAGCAGGTTGTGTATTAGTGTTTAGCAGACTGTACGTCAGTCCCTATACCGCTGAAGGACTGCTGCAGTATAGGGCAGCGGTCAGCAGTGGTGCACGTCAACCCTATCTATTGTGGACCGATAGCGGTCCTTACAGAACAGCAGACTGTACCGCACTCAAGCCTATGTACCGTAGCACCCTATACCAAGTTACCAGTCCTTATAAGAACTTTTGTGGACCAAGCAGGTTGTGTATTAGTGTTTAGCAGACTGTACGTCAGTCCCTATACCGCTGAAGGACTGCTGCAGTATAGGGCAGCGGTCAGCAGTAGTGCACGTCAACCCTATGTATTGTGGACCGATAGCGGTCCTTACAGAACAGCAGACTGTACTGCACTCAGGCCTATGTACCGTAGCACCCTATACCAAGTTACCAGTCCTTATAAAAACTTTTGTGGAACAAGCAGGTTGTGTGTTAGTGATTAGCAGACTGTACGTCAGTCCCTATACCGCTGAAGGACTGCTGCAGTATAGGGCAGCGGTCAGCAGTAGTGCACGTCAACCCTATGTATTGTGGACCGATAGCGGTCCTTACAGAACAGCAGACTGTACTGCACTCAGGCCTATGTACCGTAGCACCCTATACCAAGTTACCAGTCCTTATAAAAACTTTTGTGGACCAAGCAGGTTGTGTATTAGTGTTTAGCAGACTGTGCGTCAGTCCCTATACCGCTGAAGGACTGCTGCAGTATAGGGCAGCGGTCAGCAGTAGTGCACGTCAACCCTATGTATTGTGGACCGATAGCGGTCCTTACAGAACAGCAGACTGTAACGCACTCAGGCCTATGTACCGTAGCACCCTATACCAAGTTACCAGTCCTTATAAGAACTTTTGTGGACCAAGCAGGTTGTGTATTAGTGTTTAGCAGACTGTGCGTCAGTCCCTATACCGCTGAAGGACTGCTGCAGTATAGGGCAGCGGTCAGCAGTAGTGCACGTCAACCCTATGTATTGTGGACCGATAGCGGTCCTTACAGAACAGCAGACTGTAACGCACTCAGGCCTATGTACCGTAGCACCCTATACCAAGTTACCAGTCCTTATAAAAACTTTTGTGGACCAAGCAGGTTGTGTGTTAGTGTTTAGCAGACTGTGCGTCAGTCCCTATACCGCTGAAGGACTGCTGCAGTATAGGGCAGCGGTCAGCAGTAGTGCACGTCAACCCTATGTATTGTGGACCGATAGCGGTCCTTACAGAACAGCAGACTGTAACGCACTCAGGCCTATGTACCGTAGCACCCTATACCAAGTTACCAGTCCTTATAAGAACTTTTGTGGACCAAGCAGGTTGTGTGTTAGTGATTAGCAGACTGTACGTCAGTCCCTATACCAATGAAGGACTGCTGCAGTATAGGGCAGCGGTCAGCAGTAGTGCACGGCAACCCTATGTATTGTGGACCGATAGCGGTCCTTACAGAACAGCAGACTGTACTGCACTCAGGCCTATGTACCGTAGCACCCTATACCAAGTTACCAGTCCTTATAAGAACTTTTGTGGACCAAGCAGGTTGTGTGTTAGTGATTAGCAGACTGTACGTCAGTCCCTATACCAATGAAGGACTGCTGCAGTATAGGGCAGCGGTCAGCAGTAGTGCACGTCAACCCTATGTATTGTGGACCGATAGCGGTCCTTACAGAACAGCAGACTGTAACGCACTCAGGCCTATGTACCGTAGCACCCTATACCAAGTTACCAGTCCTTATAAAAACTTTTGTGGACCAAGCAGGTTGTGTGTTAGTGTTTAGCAGACTGTGCGTCAGTCCCTATACCGCTGAAGGACTGCTGCAGTATAGGGCAGCGGTCAGCAGTAGTGCACGTCAACCCTATGTATTGTGGACCGATAGCGGTCCTTACAGAACAGCAGACTGTAACGCACTCAGGCCTATGTACCGTAGCACCCTATACCAAGTTACCAGTCCTTATAAGAACTTTTGTGGACCAAGCAGGTTGTGTGTTAGTGATTAGCAGACTGTACGTCAGTCCCTATACCAATGAAGGACTGCTGCAGTATAGGGCAGCGGTCAGCAGTAGTGCACGGCAACCCTATGTATTGTGGACCGATAGCGGTCCTTACAGAACAGCAGACTGTACTGCACTCAGGCCTATGTACCGTAGCACCCTATACCAAGTTACCAGTCCTTATAAAAACTTTTGTGGACCAAGCAGGTTGTGTGTTAGTGTTTAGCAGACTGTGCGTCAGTCCCTATACCGCTGAAGGACTGCTGCAGTATAGGGCAGCGGTCAGCAGTAGTGCACGGCAACCCTATGTATTGTGGACCGATAGCGGTCCTTACAGAACAGCAGACTGTAACGCACTCAGGCCTATGTACCGTAGCACCCTATACCAAGTTACCAGTCCTTATAAGAACTTTTGTGGACCAAGCAGGTTGTGTATTAGTGTTTAGCAGACTGTGCGTCAGTCCCTATACCGCTGAAGGACTGCTGCAGTATAGGGCAGCGGTCAGCAGTAGTGCACGTCAACCCTATGTATTGTGGACCGATAGCGGTCCTTACAGAACAGCAGACTGTAACGCACTCAGGCCTATGTACCGTAGCACCCTATACCAAGTTACCAGTCCTTATAAGAACTTTTGTGGACCAAGCAGGTTGTGTATTAGTGTTTAGCAGACTGTGCGTCAGTCCCTATACCGCTGAAGGACTGCTGCAGTATAGGGCAGCGGTCAGCAGTAGTGCACGGCAACCCTATGTATTGTGGACCGATAGCGGTCCTTACAGAACAGCAGACTGTACCGCACCCAAGCCTATGTACCGTAGCACCCTAGACAGACCAAGTTACCAGTCCTGATAAAGAGCTTTGTGGAACAAGTGAGTTGTGAATGATTAGCAGACTGCAGCAGAAGGGCAGCAGTCAAGTATAATATTCTTTCTATATTTGGAAGAAAGAATATTATACGTGTACAAGCCTATTACCGTACCACTGATACCAGTCCTGAAAAGAACCTTTGTGGAACTAATAGTAACAGCAAGTCTTTAAAATTATCCTCACTGCCTGACACACTGCTTCCTGCCTGTCCCTATACAAATTGGCAAAAAAGAGTAGGCTGGAACGATTAGCTGGAACAGCTCTTTTGTGGACCTGATAGTAACAGCTAATGATGATGATGATGATGATGATGAAGAAAGACTAATCTGGCTGAGCTGTCCCTAAAATAGCAGCATACAGCGCTCTGTCCCTTTCTCTAAACTGACAAAAGAAACTCAGGCTGCTGACCTAACACCTATACCAGTCCTGAAAAGAACTTTTGTGTACCAAATAGCTAGCGTTTTCTCTGTCCCTACTCCACACAGGATCCTTTCCCTACAGTGACAGAAGAAAGAATGTAAAATGGCCACCGGATCGGGTGTATTTATAGGTTAGGGGGAATGTCCAAGTGTCCATGAGCTGTCATGTCTCAATTGGTTGTCCTGTAACACATGATAAACGTGTCACGAAAGGTTAAAGTTCTTGTATACATTAAACACGTAAGTCCGCCGGGGCGAACGACGGGAAAAGGCGTTCGAACCCGCGGACGGCGAAAGTCGGAAATTCGCCGCGAAACGACCGCCGGGCGAACCGTTCGGCCATCACTAATAATGAGCTAATATGCATTGCATACTAGCTCATTATGAAATACTCACCTTAGAACGATCCCCTGCAGTGCCGCGCACACTCTGCTCCCACGGCCGACATCTTTCATCGGAGTTACTTCCGGGTTCGCGGACTCCGAGGCTGTGATTGGCCACGATGACATCACTCCCACACATGCACGCGGGAGCTGCTGGTCACAGCACGGGCCCTGAAAAAACTGCACCAGGGGGCCGCTTCTTCAGCGTGCATGCGCTGATGACATTGGCAGCCCCGCCCCCCTCCGATGCCCCGGGAAAGCAACAGGGAAGTCCCATCAGAGTCAGAGGGGGCGAGGTCACTCGGGAACGTCACAGTGTGGCCCCCACCCTCTGTTATATAAGAATTGACAAAGCGAAGACAGTTGGGGGGGCGCTCTCTCACCCCCCCCCCTCTTTTCCTGCGGCCTGCCAGGTTGCGTGGTCAGATAAGGGTCTGGTATGGATTTTTAGGGGAACCTCATGCCATTTTTTTTTTACATATTGGTGCAGGGTTTCCCTTAAAATCCATACCAGACCTGAAGGGCCTGGTATGGAATTTGGGGGGACCCTCACACAATTTTTTCTTTACATTTTGGTCCAGGGTTCCCCTTAATATTCATACCAGACCCAGAGGGCCTGATAATGGACTGGGGGGATCTCATGCCATTTTTTTCAATGACTTTTTTTATCTGTATTGCCTACACCGACAATTTATTATAGCCACAAGTACTTTTAAATGACTTTTTTTCCTTTAGAAATGTAATTTTGTGCAGGGACAGTTCTAAATATGGGAAAAATTTGCCACTTTACAGGCATACTATAGACACCCACCAGGTATGAAATTTAAAGGAATATTTCACTTTTATTGTTTCACTTTAAGCTTTATTAAAATCACTGCTCCCAAAAAAAACGTCAGTTTTTAAAACTTTTTTTTGCATCGATACATGTCTCCTGGGGCAGGACCCAGGTCCCCTTTTTGTGACAATAACTTGCATATAAGCTTTTAAAATTAGTATTTAGATTTTTCTTGCTAATGTCCCATAGACTTTAATGGTGTTCTGGCGGCTTTCGAATTTGCCCCGAACACCACATATTGTTCGGTGTTCTGCAGAACATCCAAACTACCAAAGTTCAGCCCAAACTTATGCTCGGGCTGAACTGTTCTCCCATCCCTAGTGAATATCTCTTAAACTGTGCAAGTTTAGGAGATATTTACAGTACCTACAGGTAAGCCTTATTATAGGCTTACCTGTAGGTACAAGTGGTGTAACAGAGTTTACAACCACTTTAAGGTGGTTGAAATCCCTTACATATACCCAGTAAAATGACTGGCCTCAGGTGATACACAGAGATGAAACAAATCCTCTTACATAAGTTGTACCTGTATATCTGCAGCCATATCTCCTCCACATCTTTTCAAAGTGTACAGCTCACACAGCTTTTCTAAGCTTCCAGAGGTAGGGGGTGTAGATCTGACACACTGCACCACTCAGAGATGGAGGGAATAGACACATCTCTCTCTACATATTCTCATAGGGAAACCTGCACAGCTAAGCCTGTCAACCACAGGTTGTTTGCTGGAGCCCCCTCCACCATCCCCCATCCAATATATATATATATATATATATATATATATATATATATATATATATATATATATATATATATATGTGTGTGTGTGTGTGTGTGTGTGTGTGTTTTTAAATTCCTCAGACTTGCATGGAAGAATTTGTATTAGAAGCAGGACACTTGGATGTGTGAGTGGACACTTCTCAAGCAGGCAAATGCTATTAAAAAGAAAAAAAAAAAACATTTACACAAGCTGTTCTCTAAAACAAAGAGAACTTAGATACTAATTTTCTATGTTGGGCTAATGTCAGTTGGAAATTAGATGCTTGCATTATTTTTACAGGATTTCTAATTATTCAATGCATTCAGGTAACAAAGTCAACATAGCTTCTACTTTTGACATATATGATACAGTGGTGCCATCTAGAGGTTGAATTGGGAAATGTTTCTTCCATTGAAAGGCAGTATTGAGAAAGGGGCTACACCCATATGGGGATGGTAAAACTTTCAAACTAAAAAGGCCTGCAACTTAAGCTGAAGAAGAACTCTACAGTGACATAACACCAATAAAGGTCTGTGCCAGAAGAAACTTCACAAGTGGATGTTTTCACCTGATCTCCTGCAAACACTGTAGAGTATTGCATACAGACCATAATCCATGTTTATTCACTCGGAAGTAGGTAGTATTTTGCTCATTGTATGCATATCTGTCAGTTTTGTACTGTATTCCTTTAATTGTAATTGTATGTATAACATTCTTGCTTAGTAAAAGCATGTTAATACACTACAGAGGTCTAAGCTTCCTTGCTTATACTTCAAAGAACCTTAAAAGACGTAATGCAAAAAAATATGTCAGCAATTACTCATGCAGGTAGCAGAGGAGTGAGGTAGAAGGCAGTAATCACACCCTGTGCTTTGGATTGAGACATATACACACTATGAAAGGATATGTTTTGTTCAGTTTTCACGTCAGAGATTTACAACCACTTTAGGACCTCTTTAACATTTTGTGATGATAAAGATTCCAAGAAAGAATGATGATCTGCATCAGAGAATAGTGACAAACAAATGACAGTTACAATGGCCATTACCTTATTTACACCATCTGCCATGGCCTGTAAGGTCAGTTCTCTGGGCCCATCCACTGTCTTGCCATCGTCTGTGGGCCCCCAGCTGGCGCTGTAGATGTCTATAATTTGTGGCATATGACTGATTGAAGATGCTTCAATTATATCTGTCATAAAGGGCTGGTCTAGCATGCGAATACCTGCAAATCCATTAAATAAAAGTTAATATCAAATCAAACAGCAAATAAAAGTATAAGCAGGGCTGGTGCAAGGATTTTTGACACCCTAGGCGTTTTTGAAACCTCACTCCCCCCCCCCCCCCCCCCCCGATCCATCACGTTTCCTTGTACATGTATACCCCATCTTTTTAATGAAGCGCCCATCAAATGTAACCTCACCAGCGCCCATGAATGAATATTTGCTTGCTTCCATTCATTCGGGAGTCGGGACACAAATATAGTCCTCCAACGCCAGAGCGCCTCTGACACTATCTGGGAATGGAGCGGCGGCTGCCTGCTGTTGCTGAGACTTAGTTGCTTGCTTCAGAGAGAAGAGAGTAGGAACACCAGTGGCCGGGCACCCTAGGTAGCAGTGCACCCTAGGCGGCTGCTTGGTTTGCCTAATGGTAGCAAAGAGCCTGAGTATAAGCTATGTATTATCAGCATTATGTATATGATGAACTGATATAGTGGAGGGAAGCAGCCTATAGCTGACCCTGAAAAAATGTCAAAGCCCCATCCAACATTTTTTGCTTCTGGGAAGGAGAATTGATTGCCTATAGGGGACTTACATTGAATACATGCATAGGCAAAAATCTCAAAGCTATGAGGATACTTATTTTAAAAAAAGGTTATATTCAGTTGGATCCAATGAGATCTGAAAAAACGACATAGCTTAAGTTTTGCAAATTAAGTCTAAAATGTTCTGTATATTTCCTATACCACAGTAAAGTAAAATATACATTGAATAAGTTCCAATTTTTCAATGGGTTGGAGATCTATAGTAAAATGTATTTAAAGGGTAAGTGTGCATTTCACTAAGAGTTCAGTCAGACCAAAAGTTATATTTTAGTCACATATGGAGCCTGACTGCTTACCTATTTCTCCATCACTAAGGCTGTGTTCACACTATAACACGCAGTGGCACACAGCAGGAGTCCGGTGCATCTCCATTCACCATTTCAGGTCCGATTTCAGCCTGAATTTTTGGCTAAATTCTGACCTGAACCAGACCAAAAGACACACAGGGCTCCTGTGCAAATCGCACTGGAGCCGCTGCAGAGATGTGTGAACCGGCTCCATAAAGAGGCCAAGGGATTCAAGAAAACCCCTGCCCATTGGCTGAGATACCCCATATGCCCATAACCTGACCTTGAGTTGTCCTCACTTCTAGTACCACCAAGTACCCGGCCACCTAGTGGTAGAGGAGAAAAGTGCAACAAGGCCAAACTTAGGGTGAAATCAACAGATCTCTATCAATCGACCAGGACAACTTAACTACTCCTGGTAAGTAAATTTGTGAGAAGCTCCCTGCCTAAACTACAGGGTGCTACATCTGTTTTTACTTGTGTGACATGAGCTTACCAGAATACCAGAATACAAGGGCCTGCAATTTTTTTTTAACTGCAGAGTGTTATGTAGGGATAACGTTAACTGTCTCTTTAACAAATCTCTACGCAGCTTGCTGCACTTATACATAATAAAATAGACTGTGATTGCTACTGACCCTATTACAATCACAACAATGCAGAATATAAAAAATCTGCTGATCCGCTAAGTTTAGGTGAGGTCTGAGGACAGCCAGATGTGCTGCTCAGGGTAAACTCGATATTTGCAAATGTATGCAATCCGAGGACAGGCTCCATTAGGTCTCACAGCATTAATTTTTCTTTATTGTAATTTAAAAAAAAGCAAAGACTAAAAACATTTAAAATACATCCAGCCAAAGTTGGCTTTACACTTTTGTCACTAAAAGAGATGCAGATGTAGCACCCTCCGATTGTAGGATGCTAGGCAAAATTTAGTTTTTGGCTCCTGCTGCAGTCAAGGGAGCAGTGATCTTTGTCCTGGTCTGTTTCACAAGCTGAGAGTCTGTTTGCTTCTCCCTGCTTCTCAGGAAGCTTCGAGGGCTTAGGGAGGGGGATGCAAATAACCAGCCTGAATGGTCCAGCCAATCCCTGGAGAGAAGAGGCTAGAAGGGGGCTGGAAAGGTAATAAATAACCTGAAGCCCTGGAAAGTTGGGATCTCTCTCCTCAGGAGGGTTCCAAAGCCTGAGGGGCTGCTGCCTTTAGCCAGCCCATGGACTGTGCAGCTGTTCTAGATGCCTCAGCAGTGGCTATAATTAAGGCTACATGCCAAAACGCATAAGCCCTGTATTTTTTTTTAACACACCTGGATTAATAAATATATTCATTGCAGAGGTTCAAGTTGCTGGGTTTCTTTTATCTATATGTTTGCTCGGGTGCTAAGAGGACACTACAAGCTAGTGCACCAACTGCTCACCACCTCTGAGAATTACTAGAGGTGTTTTCTTCTATTTTTCAGCGGTGTCAGGGCTAAGGGCCAGGATGGATCTTCCTAGAAGCTGATTGCAGGACCTCACCACAAGGGATGTTGTCTGGAGAAGGACTTGTGAGTAAAGACCTAAAAAATATTCCTGTGACTGTGCAGTTTTCTGGAAATTGGATACCAGTAGTTGTGCATAGGTGCAAGGTAACCAGGTGACAAATCAACTTGCCTTATGGTCTTAAACTATGAGGCCTTAGACTGCCCAGAAACTTGCCTCATGACCCCCTGCTGTAGGAGCTTAGCCTGTTTAGAAAGTTATCTTATGGTCTTCAGCTGTGAGGCCTTAGACTGCTCAGAAATGTGCCTCATGGTCCCCAGCTATGAAGTCTTAGCCTGTTTAGAAAGTTACATGGTTATCAGCTGTGGGGGATTTCACTGTCCAACATTGATGTTTACTTAAGGAGAAGATTGTCCTTTAATTGCTATGTGCTAATTGTTTTGGAGGGGCCCATGCCCTAACTCCTCTGTTTCTTCAAGCAATACATGTTAAAAAAAGACATCCCCTACACTGTGTTTTGGGGGCAGTGTGAATGAACCGGTGCTTGTGGTGGTGGGCAGCCTTTGTACTATTAGGGAAAAGACAGGTAGGGGTAGCACTACGTAATCAATTCTGCCAAATTACCATTTTCAACATGCAAGTGACTGATGATATCACACAGTCACTTGCACAAAAATCTAAGCGTGAATAGCCAGTGTTAGACCAGTGCTAGACCAGCATACTTAATGATGATATTTCAAATTCCCCAAGTTTTTGGGTAGAGTCAAGTAAAATTTGTCTTAACAAATGCTCTCTGTGCGATATTGGCAATATGTCACAGTTACAAATAGCATTCAATGTGCTGTGCTGGCCTTGAGCTCTTCCTCCAGTAACAGATACTAGAAGCATAACAGCATGGACTATTTCTAGCTGTTAAAAGATATTTGATTGCTCTCTGTAGAGAAGCCAAACTGTTTTGCTCCATAAGACACAGTACTTGTGTCTACCGAGCTCCAAGTTAACTAGCTTCAAGTAGTCAATTACAGCTGAAAAAATGATGACATAAATCTTTCAAGGCTGTTGATTGTAGTAAAGTGCCATTATGCACCTATCTCAGCCCACAAAGATTACTTTTGTGCACATACGTGCATGGATTAAAATGACCTAATGACATTGTATGTATTAGGGAGAGAAAAACAGCAGCCTGTTGGAATGGGAGCTTCATGCTTAGAGCTGAACTCCAGGCAGTTAAAAAAATACACAAATTGATGCAGTTATGCATTCTTTAATACAGCATGAAATGTACAATAGTTTTATATGAAGCTATGTGCATGATAAAGAACATGCTGAAAGGAGGCGAAAACTAAGAAATAACTCAGTTTTCTGTTGAACCTGTCCATTTCCAGACTGTGGGTAGGAAGTGACCAGGCTGTATTGCTTCACTACAATAGAGAAAAGTCTGTATGCCTGGAATCCTGCTTTAAGGCTGCAAAGTATTTGGTAATAACCCAAGCTTATTAAATCAAATACATGTTAAAGTGGTGTTGCCATTTAAAAAAATAAAAATAAAAGTCAGCAGCTACAAATACTGTAGCTGCTGACTTTTAATAATTGGACACTTACCTGTCTCAGGGTCCAGCGATGTGGGGGATTGAAGCCCCGCTCATCTCCCCCTCCGTTTGGTGGCGCCAGCATTATAACTGTGGGTGCCTGGCTGTGGCTTCACAGCCGGACATCCAATGCGCATGCCATGCAATCATCTGGGACCTGTCACGTGTCCCAGATGATTGACAAGAGGGAGGGGGCAGAGCTGAGCCCTTCCTGAGCCAAGGGGAAGTGATGTCACAAGCCCAGGCACTTAAGGAGGCAGACTACGAGGGACCCCCTAGCAACAGCCATTTAGAGGTGAGTAAAAAAATATATTTTTTTTACTCCACTTTAACTCCACTTTAAGTAAAAAGAAGAGCAACCCACATCAAGCAATGTAAGGGGCATATTTAAAAGGTGGCTAATAATCATGTATCACTTGATGCTATTTGGATCTCTTTGTTTATAGAGAACATTTGATGCCCAGTTTTGCCTAATGCATTTCCCCAGACTGCACTGCATTTTCCAGTGGGAAAATCCAGGTATAGGAAACACCTGCTCTAGTTATAATATGGGTAATGTTACTTTTTGTCTATTCATTGATTTTATCAAAAAAAATTATCACTGACTTATTGACGACTTAACAGTCATTGTAACTGTCCGCTAGTCACTTTAAACCTTTTGTTCAGCACTGACTGACAGGTGGAACCTTTATTGCTTTCCTCTTCTTTCTCTGGGGAATGTTTTAATCATCAGACACTTCCTGCTTTCTCTAGTTTTGTAGATAGGGACTCATTAATTCAGCATTCACAGGCAAGTCAGCAGTACCTCGTGGGAAGGCGATTGCTTATGGAAGTTTTCTAAAGTTTAAAGTTTGCACCCCTTGGCAAGCGGAGCAAGGTATGCAGGAAAGGTGCATTGTCATTGTCAGTATATATGTTTTTAGGCATAAATTGAGTCCATACTGTTAGGTAAACGATATGCTGTACACAATCCACGTTTGAACATATAGTCATGTTTCCTTAAATGTTTAATGTTAATTAAGATATATGTGTGTAGATAATGGAACACCACTTTGTAACTCCACATTTGTAATTCTGTTGTAACCCTCTTTTGGTGATCTCTGTAAACTAATGTATTGTATGTCATTTTACAGTTTTCATGGTGCTTATGGTGCTTAAGGTGTTTAAGGAGTCAAAGGGATTAAGCTCTGTGGTGTTCAACCTTAATGCACACCTTTGAGGCAAAAGAATAAAAGTACTGAACCCGTCAGAAGCTCTCCTCTCATTATTTACTCAAACCAATGGGGCCGATACAGTCATGTTTTTAGCCTGAAATTCTCATTTGTATGTGCCAATATTTGCCACTACACCTTTGACCTGGCACCACTAAACTACATAGATTTTTTCAAAAAGCAGGATCAAATGAGACCAAACCTAGGTTCAGTTTTATAACTACATCTCCAAATCAGTCTCTGTCTAGTTTGCTTAAGGTAAACTAAAATATGAAGTGGTTGCTAAAGTACTAGAAGAAATTAGTGCTTTAAATCCCGACTTCTACAAAGATAAAGCTATGGCAAAATGGTTTCTTGCCTGTTCTTTTTTCCATGTAGACTCAAACCTTCCAATCTATTTGCATCTTCATAACTTCCAAGGTCCAAAATACCAAAAATAAAATTATGTGAAATCTGAAGCTGTTAAACTAACACTCATATTAAATACCCGGGACATCCAAGCTCCAGTTTATCAATGATAACTTCCGGTAGAGTGGGCTGAGACCCCTGCAAACTGTGGGTGATCTGGTATTCTGGTGGTGACAAGCTTTCTGGTTACTGGCTCTTGTCCCATGAAATACTATTACCACAATGACGAATTTGTAGGCAGGCGCAGTCTACTTTCTCCACCACAGGTGGCGCTATCCACAGCAGCATTGCAGTTGAAGAGGAAGTCAGGAGGAACACAGTTCATCTATGGGTTCCTCTGTCACTGGGGAAGCAATCTGATTGGATGTGGCCACCTTAGGTTAGGCAGAGCCTTTCTAAAAGCCCAGGTTCCCAGGTTTGGCACGCATTTGACGAGTTGGTAAAGTGGAGACAGGTACACCACCTGTGAGAAACAGTAATAGCGATAGGGGAAGATTCCTGATGAAGAAAGAAAGCATAGGGTTGCATCTCTTCTGGACACCTTCCCAATCGGGCGTGAGACAGCCAGGCCGCATCCTGCAACCTCTCAGCAGACGCTGTCAGTCCAGTTGAAATCTGCTCCTTCACATTGTTGCAACTGTGAGTGCAGCCGGCTGGGTAGCCGCCCGACCTATGATTGTTGTGAACTGCTGCTGCATTACTTTAATACAAGTTTTATATTGCAACCAACTGTGTGAATTATTGCTGCCGCACACACTTTCCCCCCCTACAAGCTAATAGTTAGACATAGGAGGAATTGGACCGGGAAGATGGCAAACCAGAGCGCCCTGCGGTTAAGATATTTTTTACAACTCTACAGAAGCTGCTATATAAAGTGGTGTCAGATTAATACTTTCAGGACTAACAGTAGATTAGTCCAAATGGTTGGACTACCCAAAAGTGGCATTAGTGATAGCAAACCCTTTAATCAATTAAAAGAAGGTTTACTTGATTTCTGGCTTTTTATATGAACTAGGGACAACACTAGCAATTAGGTTTTCCTGACATAATTCTCATCTACATTCTTGTCTACCCTGGAGTCCTGCTACAGCATTTTCAGGCATTTTCCCACAGTATCCACAAAATACCATAAACCCGGCATAGAAAAAATACAGAGACTTCCATTGCTGACCTCTCCTTCTGAAAATATGAGTTACCAGACATGCTGAACCTCTTATTTTAAACACACTGGGGGTTATTTACGAAAGGCAAATCCACATTGCATTGCAAGTGCACTTGAAAGTGTACTGAAAGTGCACTTGGAAGTGCAGTTGCTCAAAATCTAAGGGGTAGATCTGAAATGAGTGAAAGCTCTGCTGATTTTATCATCCAATCATGTGCTCGGATCTACAGCATCTTTACTTCCAAGTGCACTTGCAGTGCAAAGTGGATTTTCCTTTAGTAAATAACCCCCACTGAGTCACTGACCTGGAGCAGGTACAGGGAATGGACTCAATATTGTGAGCACCAGTATTAGAGGGCTTATTTTTAATTAAGTAGGCTAGGGTACCCTGAAAAAAGTTTGTATTTTCATTGCCTATGCTCTGTAGGTTGTATGCCACTATAATATGTGTTGAGTTTAGCTGCGATTAGTACAAACAGTCAGTAAAATGGGTGATTGGTCAGACGTCCAGGAGTACAAATTGCCTTTTTTTGCTGGGGTACCTGCAATTATAACTGCAAATTTGTTTGGTGTTTTAAAAGCAACAGCCTCCACAGTTTTGACTACATACACAAAGTATTACAAGACTTTATTGGAGAAGAATAATGGTGGAAAACTGAAACTGAATGATAGGGACTGCTAAACATTAATAAGGATTGAGGAAACACAATAATCCTTAACTACTGCAGCAAAAGTGACAGCAGAACTCAATATCTTTCTTGGAGATCCTACTTTCACAAAAAACAGTCTGCAGAGAAGTTTACAAAGCCAAAATCCACAGAGGGGCTGAAAACAATACTAAAATTCAATTTAGGTTGAATTCAGTCCACCTATTTATTAAGACTTCCAACTTTTTCTGACCTTCAACATCTACATGGCTGCCCAGGTCAGCAACTCTTGAAACCAGAGGGTCAGCATGATAACTAGGCAACTAGCATTTTGGGAAAGAGGTCCACAATGGCAGTCTTCAGGGGTTACTTCAATATTGCTTTCCATTTCAATCTACACATAGCATTGGCTTAGGCTTTACTCTGCATCAACAGTAGATGGCGATCAAAACTGACAAAAATATGAACAGTGAAAATAATTTCTCTGAAGTTTATTTTCCTGTCAATGAATAACAACTATGTAAATCATTATAACACCAAAGATAAATAAATTATACTATACCAGCAACTTTAGAGTCATAAGCAACTCCCACCCCGCAAATATTATTGTTTGCAGCAGCAGATACTTCCCCCGCACAGCGTGTCCCGTGGCTACAATCAAAACAGAAAAAATACAATTAATTGCTGAAGGAACAGTGTTACATATAGAGGTGTTTTAATCCTCTAAAAGGAGGAAAGTGCAAAGTATCAGTTCAAGTAGCTTACTAAATAACATACCGCCGTGTTCACTTTGAATACCCAATCATATGCAAGGGGAATTTAAAATAAAAGGGGACTTTTGCTTGCAACTGATCCTATAGTTAAAGAGAACACAGTTTCACCTTATTCACTAGGCTACACAAACTATCACATTCCACAGTAGAAACAGACTTTTCAAAGTTAACATTCTCTATTCCTTTAGTAAATCATTTCCAATCTGTCAACTTATCAAACTAAGTCCTTAAAAAAGGTTAGCTACACCTCATAAAAACAATACAGAACGTTTAATACACCAACTGGTTACTGCAAAGGTCCTACTATTAGGCTGGCCATACACAGTGCAAATTTCTTTCCTGCAACTACATGTTTGCACGATTCCCCAATCAATACGGATTGTGCTGACAGGTGACAGGTCAAAACCCCCTGCCAAGCTATTGTCTGCTCTTGGCGGGGGGCGAGGGTGGGCGACAAAGCCGTCCATGACTAGAGAAGGGAATCCGGAAGCCTGGTACATTTAGCCTGTCCATTAACAGTTCGAATATTGGCCAGTTCCTGCTGAACCTGCCGAGATTTGACCTGTTAATGGCCAGCTTTAGATAGATATTACCATAATTACCGTAGATGTCCTGATTAGAGGGCAACAATATCTTGATAGACTTTTTAAATTGTTTTCCTGCTCTTTTCCTGCTTAGTCATGAGATGTACCTATGCTATTCACAAAGTCTACCTGGTTAAATCATGCACTAGAAATCAACAAGCCATCAGGAAGAGGTACACTTATTAGCAAAAGTATGTAGGCATAGGACACGCCCCTACCTACAACAGCCTACAACAGGAGCCTTGTTTAAATGAAACAAAAAATGTGTCTTTACCAATACCATCTTAATTATATAATTGCTGTATGTTGAAGGGTAGAGTATAATTAACGGCAGCTTTTGAAGGGGAGGGGGGAGTTAACTGGATCAAGTCCAGGCATCAGGTGGGGGGGGGGGGGGCAGGCTGCATTTGAGGTTCATGAATATACTGTTGCCCTCAGTTTCCTTAGTATGCCACTTTCAGCCTGAGAATATCACTCTCCTTACAACATGAAGGCCTATTTTATGTTAAGGCCTGTTTGGAAAGAGCAGGGAAGGATTACAACTTCTCTCAAGTAAATCGGTTTGCACAGCTCCAAACTGTCCCTCACTTAGACATGCTGTCCATCTATTTAGAACCAAATTCCTCCTTCTCTCTTTTCTCCTCTACTGTCCCACTATTTGGTCTGATGTATGCACCTCTATAAAGATGTACTGTACAATTTATTGACCAAAATTGTCATATTGCATGTAACTTTTTATCCAACTTGTAATTATTACTTCTATTTTGAAAATGTATAAAGACAAAGTAGTGGTATTGAGTTTAAGCAATCATTTTTGTCTTTTACTTCCTCCTGGCCTGCATAACTTGGGGCATACCTCCTAACTGTCCCTGGATTTGAGGGTCTGTCACTTATTTGGAACAAAGTCCCTCTGTTCATCTTTTCTTCTCATTTGTCCCTCATTTTGGTCTGCTCTATATAGTTGTATATAATATGCACCTTTTATCTTTCAAAAAGCGTTTCCTAGTGCTAACATCTAATTTCTAAAATGCTGCATTTGTAAATTGCCAAAGCCAGTATATAGGGATAGTAGTGGTAAAAAAAAAAAGCACTTGTGGGTTTAAAGCGGGAGTCCACCGGGAGTCCGCGTTTTTTTTTTTTTAAAAGCCAGCAGCTACAAATACTGCAGCTGCTGACTTTTAAAATAGTGACACTTACCTGTCCAGCGCGCCCGTGATGTCGGCACCCGAAGTCAATCTCTCGATCGTCTCTCGGGTGCTGCCGCCGCCATCTTGGGTATGGGAATCAGGAAGTGGAGCCTTTCGGCTTCATTTCCCGGTTCCCTACTGCGCATGCACGAGTCGCTCTGCGCAATAAGAATGGACCCGCTGCCTCTGGGATCTGTGTGTTTCCCAGCAGGCAGCGGGGGACTTTCGGAAAGGGGCGTAATGTACGCCCCTTTCTGCAGAGAGCTATCCCGGAAGTGGGTGCAGATACCTGTACTGTACAGGTACCTGCACCCCCCTCCCCCCTGAAAGGTACCAATTGTGGCGCCGGAGGGGGGAGGGTTCCGATGAGCGGAAGGTCCACTTTAGGGTGGACCTCCGCTTTAATGAATCATTTTTTTTAAGGGGGCTTGGCAGGGGTGTGTCCTATGCCTACATACTTTTGCTAATAAGTGTACCTCGTTCCCATCTCAAAAAGTTGGGCGGTATGTGGAGGCATGGCAAGACGTGTGTCTTTTACTTAAAGTGTTACTAAACCCAGGACCCTGCATTCACTATATCTGGTCTCCCACAGAACATGGAAATGCAATAATTTTTGTAAATATTAACTGCTAAATACCTTTTCTCATCAGCTGTATATAGCAGTCTTGTGACTTCTATCATATCCTGGTAAAGCCTGTAGGAGGTGTTTTAATACTGCACTGTTTGCCCTATCAGGATGCAGGACCCCTGACCCTCTGTCTGGACAGTGCTGATTGGCCCTGTGCTAAACACATGCACTCTCCCAAGAAAATAAAAAAAACCTCACTAGTTATACACATCAAATTGAGCATGTGCAGCTTGACTCCAGTAACTCTGTCTTATCCAGACATGTTCTGGAGTCAGTGGAAGAAGAGGAGGAACTGTGCATACAAGATCAAACCAACAGCCTTTTTTACACAATGCAGATGATTAACCCCTTAGGTTTCACAGTGAGTATAACAAGCATGCTTTACTGCATATACACACTGATTTTACTGTTGTGGGTTAAGTAACACTTTAAGCCATTGTGCTAAAAGTTGTCTCATTTTCTCATTTCAGAGAACTGTGAGGAGATACAAATAGCAGTAAAATTCAGATAGAGGTTCTATGTCTACCTCACTCTACTAGAAAATATGTTTTTATTGCTGCCTGTGTATTCCTCTCACATCCTGTTCATTTTGACACCTGGCAAAAAGAATCTGCCAAATGGACAAACAGAAATAAAACATTTGGCAGAAGTTCTAACCCTTCTGATGTTATCCAAAACTAGAAATAAAAAGGGTTGGCTTTAGTAAAAAAGAGAACCATACAAAATAATGCCTCTCGGTGGGTGGGCCTTGGAACCAAGCAGTCGAATATTTGCGTGCAACATTGAAAAATCGGCTGTGCTGAGAGTACACACCCTGCGCACTCTTGGCAGAGTTACCGGCTTCTAACAGAAAGCTTACCATTTATGTGATGCCCATCACAGCCATTTATGGCAGTCACATGATAATAAACCCCGCCCTACCTCCTGGCATCTGAAACCCCTTAAAAGGTGGGGGAGGCACCCACGCCAAGGGGCTCCGATTATTAATCCCATAAAACTCACACCTGAGCAGAGTGATAATCAAGCGTAATTTTTTTAAAGAATTTTTGCACAGATATAAGAGCACAAATGATGCATTTTACATGTGTTTTACATGGAAAGCAAAGGGGAGGAGACATGTTTTTACAGATTAAAAAAAAAAGTCTGAAAAAAACATGTGAAAGCATTTGATTTGCCCATTTTCAGATATTCCCATTCAAATGTATAGGTCCAAAAATGCCCTGTGTAGCTGGGTGCTGCCTTGCTGGCTGCAGGAATGGGCTGTGTGCCTAAGAGTTCTAAATTACTAGAAAAAAATATATTTTATATAGTCTGTTTTTTCTGTGGTTGCAATGGAAACACCCAAACTGTTAGTCTACATATGTTTTATATATATATATATATATATATATATATATATATATATATATATAAAATAAAATAAAATTCTAACTAGAAATAATAAAAAGACGTAGTAACGACCGTGTGCTATTTCCTTAGATTTTAGTTTAAACGGCATACAGCAAAGGTAAACATTACTACTTTAAGTACAGCATAACCTATTAACTGCCCTTACATAAAACGTTAACCTGCACTTTACTACATGGCCACAGCAATTAAAGAGTTTATATGTCACCTGTGTTCAGGGAATGTACTATTATATGGATCATTGATTTGTGAAATTATGATAATGAGGGTAATACTTTACATACAGCTGCCATAAACATGCCTTGTATCTAGACCTTTCACACACAATTTAACAATGTAAATCTCAATACAATTGATTCCCTGGACTTTAATAGTTCAAACCCATTATTTACACAATTAAGTCATGTTAAGTAAAAAAAGACTGATTTATGAGTGATTTTACAAGATGTATAGCACAGGGGTTTAGCTAAAGGCCAACGCCACACAAAATTGTAATTTCAATCTTGTGTGGCGGCAGGTCGGTTGAATGCTGGCTTCTAATTTTTCCACGAGCAGTGTGGTATCTCCACCAGAAGTTTGACCTGCTTTCAGCATTTGGTAAGTATCCAGAGCAGGGTTTTTCAACCAGGGTTGTGTCTATCCACTCTGGGTGTCAAATATGCTAGGTACCCCACATTTACATTATATTTACAAGGGTTCATTGGTGTCAAAAATGTTGAGAAAAGCTGATATAGAAGGATATGGGGGTCACTGTTTTAGTGGCCTCTCAAAAATAATATGTATAGAGTTGAATCTCTGCCAAATTTTAATTGCTGTCTGTGTGGAAACTTACCTTAAGGCCAGCCATATAGCCATGGCCAAAGGTTTTAAGAATGACACAAATATACATTTTCACACAGTCTGCTGCTTCCATGTTTTTAGATCTTTTTGTCAGATGTTACTATGATATAGTGAAGTATAATTACAAGCATTTCATAATCATGTCAAAGGCTTTTATTAACAGTCAGTATTTGCGTGTTGACCCTTCTTTTTTAAGACCTCTGAAATTGGCCATGGCATGCTGTCAATCAACTTCGGGGCCACATCCTGACCGATGGCAGCCCATTCTTGCATAATCAATGCTTGGAGTTTATCAGAATTTCGGGGGGGGGGGGGGTTGTTCAGCCAAGTTCTTACAAGTCCTCAATGGGATTATGGTCTGGGGAGTTTCTTGGCCATGGACCCAAAATGTAGATGTTTTGTTCCCAAATCCACTTAGTTTCACTTTTAGCTTATGGCAAGGTGCTCCATCATGCTAGAAAAGGCATTGCTCATCACCAAACTGTTCTTGGATGGTTGGGGGGTTGAGGATGTTTTGTAACAATCTTTATTCATTACTGTTATCTTAGACAAAATTGTAAGTGAGCCCACTCCCTTGGTTCCGAAGCAACCCTGCGCATGAATTTTCTTAGGATGCTTTACTGTTGGCATTACAGAGGACTGATGGTAGTGCTCAACTCTTCTTCTCCGGACAAGGTTTTTTTCCGGATGCCCCAAACAATCAGAAAGGGGATTAATCCGATTTGAACTGTTAATGGGCAGGCTGAATGTACAAAGTTGATAGATCAATCAAATTGGGTACAACCACTAGCCACTAGTGATAATCACTGTCTTCCCCTGCCCGCCCCCGCCCCCCAATTGCTGATTCCTGTCAACACTTTCTGTGTTGATTGGGGAATGGTGCCAATTTTATTTTATTAAGAAATTTACACAATTCCCCCTTCAACATAGACAGTGCTGCCTTCCTGCCAAGCAATTGTCTACCAATTGTCTACTCCTGGTGGGGGGGGGGGAGGGGGGGCTGGGGTGGGCATGTGTTTATCGCTAGCGTCTATAGAAGCCCCTAGCAATAATTGTAAAATAATCTGAAGTCTGGTTGAATCCAATTTGATTGATCAATCAACTTTGTACAATCAGCCTGCCCATTGGCGGTTCAAATCTTGGCCAGTTTAACTGGATTCAAACTGTGTATGTTCGGCCTAACTCCATGTCCCAAAAAAACTGTGTCATAATGGCAGCAAAAACTCAAATGAAAAAAATGAATGCTTCCCTTTAAAATACGAATTGCTTGACTTTAGTATATTCTGAATCAATGGCCAGCAACAAAGAGGCAGCCAGAGTGCAGTCTGAGCTTCTGATCAGCGCATTTGTAGGTTAGTACTGAAGCCAGGGGGTTTGTATTACAGCCAAAAAACTAGCACTTTCACAAACCGAGGACCATCAATGGCAGTCACAGTATTTTTTTCTCACTTCAGGTTTCATTTAACGTGTCTTTTTATTCAACTTTGCCTCTTTGTTTTGTTAGTTCAACTGGATACTTTGTAGATAAGACAGATCTGTTAATTTTACCATGGAAACTGAAGTACTGGAACAAAAGATCATGTTCTGAATCTGTAGGGAAGAGATTTGGGCGTAATACAATAGAATGCAGCAGAGTGACACACTGTCAGATGTATAGACAGGACTGCTTTAATACAGGAGAAAAGGGACATTTGCCCTGGGCTTACCAGTAGAGAGCGGCATCAACAGTTAGTTAATGGATCAGCAGAGGTTTGCCATTGTTATAAATGGTGCAAGTTCACACAAATGCAGCGCACTGACATGTACCAGCCAAAAAAAGGCAATGTCCATTTTTTCAGGCAGTTGATGCACATTATAACGACTTTCCATACTGTACATCAACACATCATAATTTGCATTAAAAGCACATCTCAAACGTGCAGAGTAATGCAAGCATATAAATGTGAGTCCAGCCTTACAGCAATATGTTGTCATGGCATAACCACTTTCAGACCGGACCATTTTGCTGGCTTAAGACCAGACCACTTTTTGCTTTTCGGCACAGCGTCGCTTTAACTGACAATTGCGCGGTCATGCGACGTGGCTGCCAAAAAAAATTTACGTCCTTTTTTTCCCACAAATAGAGCTTTCTTTTGGTGGCATTTGATCACCCCTGCGGTTTTTATTTTTTGCACTATAAACAAAAATAGAGCGACAATTTTGAAAAAAAAACACATTATTTTTTACTTTTTGTTATAATAAATATCCCCCAAATATATATATAAAAAAACAGTTTTACGCCGATACGTACTCTTCTACATATTTTTGGTAAAAAAATAGCAAAAAGTGATTATTGATTGGTTTGCGCAAAAGTTATAGCGTTTACAAAATAGGGGATAGTTTTATGGCATTTTTATACATTTTTTTTTTTTTTTACTAGTAATGGCGGCGATCAGCTATTCTTATTGTGTCTGCGACATTATGGCGGACACATCTGACATTTTTGACACCTTTTTGGAACCATTGTCATTTATACAGCAATCAGTGCTATACAAATGCACTGATTCCTGTGTAAATGACACTGGCAGTGAAGGGGTTAACCAGGGGGTGGCAGTGTAGGGGTTAAGTGTTCCTAGGGGCGTGTTACTAACTGTGGGGGGCTGGGCTTTGTGTTAGTGAACACTGATCTCTGCTCCAATCACAAGGAGCAGAGATCAGTGTCACTTGTTGCTAGGCAGAACGGGGAGATGCTGTTTACAACGGCATCTCCCCGTTCAGCCTCCCCGTGAGATGATAGCGGGTATCCCCGCTGCAATCGAGTCCACTGGACCCGCGACCGGACTCACGGGGGTCCCGACCGGTACGTGAACGTGCCTCCGGGGGCACGCATGCGATGGCAGGGCGGCATATAGAGATGGACGTACCTGTACGCCAATATGCCTGCCCATGCCATTCTGCTGACGTACATCGTCATGCGTCGGTCGGGAACTGGTTAAGCACATACATTTTTCTAAAATAAAGTTAAAAGTACAGTGAAAACAATATGAATTTTTAGTGTCACAGAACTCTGCACACATTTTGTATAATCATCACAAAGCCAATGACCTAAAACTCAGTTGAACACTCAATCACCTTATACATTCTAGGGACATCAAAACAAAGATGTTCAGCATCTTATTCTAAAGCAGCCACAGCCTGAGTAGAAAAGCCTGTCCCTTTCCAGCAGCTTAAGAGTGGGAGACTTTTTCTCTGTGTGGATGCAGTGTTTTCTCCACAGAGGTCTAGCATACACCTTACTGAGTCAGATCATTAGCTCTGCAATCAGCAAAACACCTGCATACTGTAGAATGGAGGGATCTGGCTCTGACTCATTAGGGGGCATGTCAAACCTCTGTGAGAAGATCACTGCATCCACACAGAGAGCAAGTGTCCTGCTCTGAAAAATAGCAGCCAATTATTGTGACTGCTTGCTAAATAAGTCTTACACCAAGACTATAGTCACATTTTTGTTTCAATGGACATGGAATTTATTCAACTAAAAGTTCAGTTGCACTTTAGGTGTTATTAATACATCTGGTTGATGAGTGGTAAAACCCTGCAGTTGAGCCACAATTTCATGGCCCTCAACCAACTACCTGCTTTAGCTGCAGGGGCAGTGGCCAGGGGTGTACACATTCCACAGCTGGGATGCTTTCCTTCACTGTTATGGCAGAATTGGTACCCCTTGACACTTTAAGCGGGTGCTCCGCAAGGTCCTCGCAACAGTATGTAATGCTCCTGGTTGAGGCATGGTAGTCCGGCATTTAGGGTGTTAAAGCAGGTATTAAGGAGGTGATACAATGCCTCCCCACTACATGTAAAATGTTTTCTGAAGAGGGATCAAACATGAATTGCTCTTCAGACAGTTAGCACATGTTAACGAGCCATAACAGAATAATACAGGCTATGCAACAGGTTCAGCTACTCAAAGCTACTTCTCACATTAAGTTTATATAGAGAGGTAAAAAGACAAAGCCAAACAGATATAGATATATGTATGTACATAATTTATATCCAGAATTTACAGTACCTGTTAAACCAGTCATCAGTGTAGCGGGGATATGGATAAGGGTCATTGCTGCTAAAGTCATAGCTTGCCTCTGCATTCTAAAATAAAAAAATAAAAACATACCATTACAATTACAGTAATAAACCCATAAGAGAATGATTGAAGGAAACTTATTCTGAGACATGGAGGCTCCTTCTGTTGACTTTCATTTGCACATACCAGTTACTTGGCTGTTGGATGTTGACCTTTTGGGTTCAATATTTTAGGTTATTGACTTGGAACATGTATGCAGATAAGGAATTCCGACTATTCTCTGGTTTCCTAATCTGCATTTTTGTTCCAGGTAAGTGACTCAGAGAGTAATAAAGCTAGCATTGTAGAAGGACTACATTGGTAACCTCCATGTTTCCTTCAGGAAAAGAATACTTTAAGGTTTGCATGCACCAGCAGGTCTAGGAGCTCAGTCCAGGCCTTGTAAATTCACTATGAACACCTACATCTAAAGTCACAGACATTTGGCTGAGTTTTCCCAGGCAGCAACAATAATAGGCTATACATATATGAAAACTGTGGATGTTTCTGTGCAGCTTATTTATTATTTCATCTGTCCAGTAACTCATTGCTGATGTTCAGAAACAAATTGCCATGAGAGGTGTTGCAAGATAATCTATCTGTTTCTTGATCTACACATACTGAAAGACAATCGAATGCCTACAGGACAGCACATTACTGTGCCGAACAACTAAAGCCGGCCATACAAATTTATTTCCTGCACCAGGAGTTGCAGGAAAAAAATTAGCTTGATTCCCCCACCAAACAGCTTTGATGCGGGAATCCCTCCTGTTGGGTCATTGTTGGGTAGGCAGGGGAAGCCGCCCCCACTGGGAGAAGACAGTGATTAATGCTAACGGCTATAGCAGCCACTAGCAATAATTCTAATAGAATCTGGCAGTCTGGTTGTACCCAATTTTATTGATCGATCAACTTGGTACATTCAGCCTGCCCATTAACGGTTCGAATATCGGCCGGTTCCTGCTAAACTAGCCAAAATTGTAACCATGTATGGCCAACCTAACTGGGACTGTCTGTATGTAGCTCCCTCACCTTACTCCAAAAGAAAAAAAGTCCTAAACAAGAATACATAGATGTCTACAGCTTTCCTGTTTAGGGAGCAACTGGCTCCTAATATGTTGTGAGATAGTTGAATCACGTGTGAACATCCCTCTTTTCATGAGTATCTCAAGCCACTTGTCGATCAGCAGGCCAACTGGTACAGTTACGTCGCAGGCAAACTTCCTTGTTTACAGGTATGCGCCCCCCCCTGCCACTCGTGCTGTGGTTGGACAAAGCATGAGTTTGACAGCAGCCCTGCATCCAATGATTTTGGCTTTGAACCTGCTGATGGCTGTGGCCAAGCACAGCACAGCACAGAGATCTGTGTGTGTTAGTAAACACACAACACACAATCTGGTTGTTTCTGCTTCCTGATTTCACTTACCGTTCAGGGTATCAGGAAGCAAAGTCAGTCAAGTCCGTGAGTAAAATAAGCACACATACACTTGTTGGGCACAAAGTTAACCCCTTGACTGCCCTCCTGTTCACCCCTGTCACCCAGCCAGTGTCATTAGTACAGTGTCAGCGTTCAGTATTATCACATATAGTTTTAGTGTCACTAGCGATGTCAGATAATGTCAGTTAGAGTCCCTCCCAGCCAGAGTCAGTTAGCTCCAGTTCCTGACTGCCCACCACATTATTACAGTCACACTATAGGTCGCTGATCACCGCCATTACTAGTATAGTGTCTATCCAGATCAGTATCCTGGTCACGGTCAGAACTATACTAGCTATACTAGTGTCCCAAACAGTATAGTGTCCCCAAGAGTGTTATTGGGATTTTTGTTTACCAAAGACATGCAGCAGAATACATTTTGGCCTACATTTATGAAGAAATGTTATTTTATTGGATATGTTTTATAGCAGAAAGTATAAAATATTGGGGGGGGGGGGGGGGGGCAAAGGAGTCAATGCTAGCTTTGGAGACCAAAGGTGCAATTCATTTTCCACAGTACATCACTTCATCTATTGATGTGCCTTTGAATAAATGATTGAGAAGACAACTGTTCCTTGGGTCTTTATTTGAAGTACTGTTTATTACCTTTATCAAGAGGCAGCTCTAGGCTTTGTGATGCCTTAGGCAAAACCTGGACATTAGGCCCCACTCATGCCCATAATTGGAAACTATGGTGAACTAACACTTTAAGAATAATTAGGGTAACAAAATACAGTAAAACCTTAGATTGGGAGTAACTTATCTGAGAGTGTTTTGCAAGACAAACAAAAATTTTTAATACATTTTGACTTGATAAATAAGCAATGTATTGATATATAAGTAGCATCGTGTCACAACTAAGTAGAAAAGTGAAGAGAGGCACCTCTAAGTATAGCACCATGGCTGAAACCCTCTTAAACCCCCGCAATAGAGCCCTGCATAGGCGGGGATGAGGGCAGGGCAGAGCGAGGGGTCAGGGGCTGTTAATCACAGGTGGGCATACTGGGACACTGGCAGAGGACTGAGCTGTCCTTACTGTTTGCGGCACTGATAATCAGGAGGAAGGGAGTGGAGGGGATGGGACATGGGGTGGATATAAAGGCCAGTCGTGGCTGAGGGTGGCTGGATGCTGGAGGAGCAGGGATGGGGCCTGGCTCTCTCTGATGCTGTTATGGTATAGTAGCGGTATCTCTTACAGCCCCAGACCCCATCGCCCTGATCGACAGCCCCGGAGAGGCCCAGACACCTCTTCTCTCCTACCTCCCCCTTCCATCCCATTATGGGACCCATTGGCTCAATCCAGCCCTGGTGATGCCTTCTCCCAGGGACCCTCCTCTTCCCCTCCTCTGCTTACCAGAAGCCGGGATGCCTTCTCCAGGTGTGCAAATTAGGCTGTTGTCTAATGCCTTGCACTCACAGGGGCCTCGCGGACGCCTAATTTGCCTTTAAAAGTGTCCCCTCTGGGTATTTAGGACTGTGCAGTGCTCTGGCTTGCAGAGGGTTAATGCTGCCTGCGATCTCCATGGCCAGGCTGTGGAGAGAGAGGACCGAGCCGTGGTTGTGTCTTGGGGTGGAAGCAGAGCCAGAGCTGTGTTGTCTGGGGGAGGAGAAGAAGAGAAGGAGACTTAACTGCACCCAGAGCCCCAGATCGTCCCCCTCATCACCCTCCACTTTACCCGCACACCCGGAGAAGGCGTCCTGGCTTCTGGTAAGCATTCCCTCCAAAACACCTTGTCCCCATGTTGATGGGGACAAGGGCCTCTTCCCCACAACCCTTGACAGTGGTTGTGGGGGTCTGCGGGCAGGGGTTTCAGGTACATTGTACCCCTACACCTAACAAAAAAAAGTGTCAAAAAAGTAAAAATGACAGGAGACAGTCCATTCATCTTCCATCACATCGCAGAAGGACCAAGAAAAAGAAAACTGAAAAACTCTGCCCCGATGAAAGGCAGCCCCGTGACTGCAGCCTTTTTGCTTTTTGTAAACAGGAGACCCTGCTCCCTCTGATGTAACGTGACGTCACATAAGGTCAGAAGGGGGTGGGGTCATCAGGGGGCCCCGCCCTCAGTTATATAACAGCTGTCAAAGCAAAAAGGCTGCAGTCGGTGGAAGCCTCCCATCGAGGCAAAGTTTTTTCCGTCTTTTTTTTCTCGGGTCGTCGGCTCTGTGATCGAAGATGAATGGACATTGCGGGACATTTTTTTTTTTTTTTAATAAAGGAATTGTCCCAAACTGTCTACTGTCATTTTTACTTTTTTGACTTTTTTTGGTGAATGTGTACGGGTACAATGTACCCGATACCCATTCGCTTGGGGGGTTGGATCTGGGGGTCCCTTTGTTAAAGGGGGCTTCCAGATTCCGATAAGCCCCCGCCCCCAGACCCCCACTACCACTGGGCAAGGGTTGTGGTGAAGAGTCCCTTGTCCCCATCAACATGGGGACAAGGTGTTTTGGGGGGACATGTGGCCTGGTACGGTTCAGGAGGTGTACTCTCTCATCTCCCCTTTTCCTGTGGGTCTGGTATGGATTTTGGGGGGCCCCACACCATTTTTTTTTAATGCAGGGTTCCCCTTAATATTCATACCAGACCCAAAGGGTCTGGTAATGGACTGGGGGAGGACCCATGCTGTTTTTTTCCGATGATTTTTATGTATATTGCCAGGACCCGACAATACATCACAGCCGCAAGCAGTTTTGAATTACATTTTTTCCTTTAGAAATGTAATTTTGCTGCGGTACTGTTCTAAACATAGGAAAGATGCATTTATTTACAGGCATACTAAGGACACCCCCCAGGCACGATATTTAAAGGAATATTTCATTTTTATTGTTTTACTTTAAGCATTATTAAAATCACTGCTCTTGAAAAAATAGCTGTTTTTAAAACTATTTTTTGCAATGATACATGTCCCCTGGGGCAGGACCTGGAGCCCCAAACTTTTTACGGCAATAACATGCATATAAGTCTTTAAAATTAGCACTTTTGATTTTTTATGTTCGTGCTCCATAGACTTTAACGGTGTCCGCATGTTTGTACAAATGTTTTGCCTGTTCACAAGTTCTGGTGCAAACCGAACGACGAGAGAAGAGATGTCCGGGGGCTGCCTCTCTCTGGGGCTGTCAATCAGGGCAAGGGGGTCTGGGACACAGCTACTATGCCAAAACCCCTTTCTGCAGCCAGCAACCACCAGCATCAGGGAGAGCCAGGCCCCATCCCTGCTTCTCCATCATCCTGCCTCCCTCAGCCACAATGACTGGTCTTTATATCCACCCCCTTTCCCATTCCCTCTACTTCCTTCCTCCTGATTATCAGTGCCACAAACAGTAAGGACAGCTCAGGCCTCTGCCAGTGTCCCAGTATGCCCACCTGTGACTGACAGCCCCTGACCCCTCCCTCCACCCTGCCCTCATCCCCACCTATGCAGGGCTCTATTGCGTGGGTTTGGGAGATCACAGCCCGGTTTAGTGCTGATACTCAGCCATGGTGGGCCGGGTGCTCCGCAACCTGCGCTGGCACTGCCTGTTGATCAGCATCTCTACTGCTATCCCCCACCAGCAGCTCTTCCCCTACAGGGAGTCCCAGAGGACCTACTGCTGCCCAACGGAAATGAGGAAACCTCTGGAGTGGTAAAACAAGTACAGCTCCTTCTCTTCTATGAGGTTGAGTTCAAGGAACTCTATGTGACACCAGCACTAAGAGAGAGAGGTCACTGAGCGCAACAATGAGATAAAGACCACCAGGACTGAGATAGAGAGCACAGAGATAGAGAGCACTGAGATAGAGAGCACTGAGATAGAAAGCACTGACACCAGCACCAAGATAGAGAGCACTGACACGAGAGCACTGAAACCAGCACCAAGATAGAGAGCACTGAAACCAGCACCGAGATTGAGAGCACTGACCTCAGCACTGAGATAGAGAGCACTGACACCAGCACCGAGAAAGAGAGCACTGGCACCAGCACTGAGATAGAGAGCACTGGCACCAGCACTGAGATAGAGAGCACTGACCCCTGCACTGAAATAGAGAGCACTGACAACTGCAATGAGATATAGAGCACTGGCACCAGCACAGAGAAAGAGAGCACTGACCACAGCACTGAGATAGAGAGCACTGACAACAGCACTGAGATAGAGAGCACTGACATCAACCTGATAGAGAGCACTGACACCAACCTGATAGAGAGCACTGACAACAGTGCCGAGATAGAGAGCACTGAGATAGAGAGCACTACCAGCACCAAGATAGAGAACACTGAGATAGAGAGCACTGACACCAGCACCAAGATAGAAAGGACTGACACCAGCATTAAGATAGAAATGACTGACACCAGCACCCAGAGAGATAGCACTGACACCAGCACTGATATAGAGAGAACTGAGACCAGTACCAAGATAGAGTACGCTGACACCAACACCGAGATAGAGAGCGCTGACACCAGCACCGTGCTAGAGAGCACTGACACCAGCACTGCGATAAAGAGTACTGACACCACCACTGAGATAGAGAGCACCGACACCAGCAGTGAAATAGAGAGCACTGACACCAGCACTGAGATAGAGAGCACTGACACCAGCACTGAGATAGAGAGCACTGAGATAGAGAGCACTGACAGCAGCACTGAGATAGAGAGCATTGACACCAGCACTTAAATAGAGAGCACTGACACCAGCACCAAGATAGAAAGGACTGACACCAGCACCAAGATAGAAAGGACTGACACCAGTACAGAAATAGATAGCACTGACACCAGCACTGAGATAGAGAGAACTGACACCAGCACCGACACAGAGCGCTGATACCAGCACCAAGATAGAGATCGCTCACACCAGCACTTTAAAGCTCTTAATGTGAGCAATTTATACAGTTAATTTTTTTATCAGATTTTCCGCAGACTTTTGTCTGAAGGGCATTGGCCCCAAACTTGTCTTGCATACAAACGGCACACAATTGTCGGGCAACAAACACGAACGTAGTGATGTACTACATGGTTTTTCAGCTCTTTAGCACCACCCTTTGGGCTCCTGCTAATTTTGTGTTAGTAGAAGTTTGGTGAGTGTTGATTCGCGCTTTTCATTTCACGCTTTTCATTTTGTGCTTTTCAGTATGTTTCCGAACGACTGTTCATCAACCAGCCATGTTGCAGAATCGGAGGAGATAACGTGTTATTTATTATTGGCCTTGGTGTTATTGCTTTGACCCAAGTCCAGTCCAGGAACAGGAGGAAGAGGATTTCTTGGACCAAAAATTGGTTACTTTATTAACCAATTATGTCATATGTTTTTGCTGCAGGAGAATGATCCAGATGATTTTCGGAATTATCTCCGGATGACAGACCCCTGCTTTCACCAACTCTTGGTATTGTTGACCCCCTATATTAAGAAGCAGGACACATGCATGAGGCTTTTATTTTATTTTATTTTTTGGTTGAATAATGATTTGATTTGTTATATTTTCTATATTTTTGGGTACATAGAATGCACTTTTTGGTTAAGTTCTATTGGCAGATAGCATGTCTAATTTTATTTGTTTTCTTTTTTTAAAGCACAATAAAAAAAATTGTGGAGAATAATACTTGGCTATGTGTTTTACTTCAAATGACAGTTTGGGAGTAGGCAGTTACACTAAAAAAAAAAACAATAGGATAATGGTGTTGTGGTAACTTGCACCGAAAAATAAAATAAATAACAAGCATAATAATATTATTCTTGATATCACTAGAAAAAAAAGCCTTTGAAAATTTGTTTGCAATAACTCCATCAGTATCACCAGCAAAGCAGCTTCATTATTATCCCATTAAAGAAGAAGAGAATGTGCGCTGCATTTCGAGATTTTATAATTTGCCACGTCACAAATGTAAATTCTCCATTAGGAACGCTAGTTTACAAGACTGACTGGTTCTGGCTCGTCCTTGCTTCTAAGCGTGCGTGTTTGTACTTTGGACTTTTGTCCGACGGACTTGTGTACACGCGCTAAGGAAATCCGCCAAAAGACATTGTCCGCAGAAAAATTTAAAGCCTGTCATCCAATTTGTCTGCGGAAAATCCGACAATTGTCTGATGGAGTGTACAAATGGTCGGATTTTCTGCCAACAGCCTATCATCACACAATTCCTGTCGGAAAATCCGATTGTGTGTACGAAGCTTAAGAGGTGCCTCTCTTCTCTTTTAGTGACGTGATGCTACTTGTATATCAAGAAATCGCTTGATTATCTAGTCAAAATGTATTAAAAATGTTTGCTTGTCTTGCAAAACACTCTCAGACCAAGTTACTCTCAATCCAAGGTTTTACTGTATTTTGTTACCCTAATTATTCTGATGATAGTGATAGTTCACCTATTCAGAAAAAATTGTATACCCTTCCTTCCCCAGTACCCGCTGCACTTACATCTGGGGATGCTAAGCGGTCAGTGTTCACGCACCTGTATCAACAGTTCGGGGATCTGCAAATACCACACTTCTCTCTGTAGCACTTTGGTGACGGACCAGAGCAATTGTGATTGGTAAGTGCCTCCACAGCGAATTGTTCTGCTCTGTTCTAGGAGTGCTACACAGAGAAGAAGAGGAAGAACAGGAATTTTGAATCCCCGGATCTCTGGACTGGCTTCATGGGCACTGACAGGTATGTGCAGTGGAAACCGGGAGGGTGACTTGAGGATGGTGTAGGGTGATAGTTGATCTTTTCGTTTTTTCAGAAAAGGTGAATGAACACTTTTAACCACTTGACCACTGGGCACTTAAACACCCTTAATAACCAGACCAATTTTCAGCTTTCGGTGCTCTCACATTTTGAATGACAATTACTCAGTCATGCAACACTGGACCTATATGAAATTTTTGTCCTTTTTTTCACACAAATGGAGCTTTCTTTTGGTGGTATTTAATCACCGCTGGGTTTTTTATTTTTTGTGCTATAAAAGAAAAAATACAGAAAATTCTGTAAAAAAATGAATTTTTCTTCATTTCTGTTATAAAATTTAGCAGATTAGTAATTTTTTCTTCATAAATTTTGGCCAAAATTTATACCACTACATATCTTTGGTAAAAATAACTACAAATTGGTGGATATTATTTGGTCTTTGTGAAAGTTATAGAGTCCACAAGCTATGGTGCCAATATCTGAAAATTGATCACACCTGAAGTACTGACGGCCTATTTCAATTCTTGAGACCCTAACATGCCAGAAAAGTACAAATACCCCCCAAATGACCCCTTTTTGGAAAGAAGACATTCCAAGGTATTTAGTAAGAGGCATGATGAGTTTTTTGAAGTTGTCATTTTTTCCCACAATTCTTTGCAAAATCAAGATTTTTTTTACTTTTTTTTTATTTTTTTCACAAAATTGTCATATTATCAGTTTATTTCTCACACAGCATATGCATACCACAAATTACACCCCAAAACACATTCTGCTATTACTCCCATGTACGGCGATACCACATGTGTGAGACTTTTACACAGTGCGGCCACATACAGAGGCCCAACATGCAGGGAGCGCCATCAGGTGTTCTGGAGCACCCAGGACAATTCTGACATTTCTCTCCTACATGTAAAAATCATCATTTATTTGCTAGAAAATTACATTGAATCCCAAAACATTATATATGTTTTTTTAGCAAACACCCTGGAGAATACAATGGTGGTCGTTGCAACTTTTTATTTCGCACGGTATTTGCGCAGCAATTTTTCGAATGCTTTTTTTTGGAAAAAAAAACAGTTTTGTGCTAAAAAAAAAAAAAAACACAGTAAAGTTAGCCCAATTTTTGCATAATGTGAAAGATGAAGTTACACCGAGTAAATCGATACCTAACATGTCACTCTTCAAAATTGCACAGGCTCGTGGAATGGCGCCAAACGTCGCTACTTAAAAATCCCCATAGGTGACGATTTAAATTTTTTTTTACTGGTTATATGTTTTGAGTTACAGAGGAGGTCTAGGGCTAGAATTATTGCTCTCGCTCCAACGTACGCAGCGATACCTCACATGTGTGGTTTGAACACCGTTTTCATATGTGGGCAGGACTTACGTATGCGTTCGCTTCTGCATGCGAGCACATGGGGACAGGGGCGCTTTAAAAAAAAAAAAAAAAAATATTGTTCATTTTACTTTATTTATTTTAGTTTGACATTTTTTTCCCCAAAAATAAATTTTTTGATCACTTTTATTCCTATTACAAGGAATGTAAACATCCCTTGTAATAGGAATATGGCATGACAGGTCCTCTTTACAGTGAGATATGGGGTCAATAAGACCCCGCATCTCACCTCTAAGCTGGGAAGCCTGAAAAAAAAAAAAAAAAAGATTCTGGATTTGATAGTATTGGCGAGTCGGTAGAAGCACCGGAGGGCGGCGGGAGGGGGGGGGTGTCTATGGCTGGGTATTGCAGGGTATCACCGACTATGGCTGGGTATGGCTGGGTATATCAGAGTATGGCTGGGTATCTCAGAGTATGGCGTTGCAGAGTATTGCCTTGCAGAGCATTGCAGGATATTGGAGGGTGTTGCAGAGCATTGCAGAGTGTTGCACGGTATTGGCGGGTGTTGCAGAGCATTGCAGAGTGTTGCAGGGTATTGGTGGGTGTTGCAGAGCATTGCAGAGTGTTGCAGAGCATTGCAGAGTGTTGCAGGGTATTGGCGGGTGTTGCAGAGCGTTGCAGGGTATTGCAGAGTATTGCAGGGTAATGCAGAGTATTGCAGGGTATTGCAGGGTATTGCAGAGTATTGCAGGGTATTGCAGGGTATTGCAGAGTATTGCAGGGTATTGCAGGGTATTGCAGGGTATTGCAGAGTATTGCAGGGTATTGCAGGGTATTGCAGAGTAATGCAGGGTAATGCAGAGTAATGCAGAGTAATGCAGAGTAATGGCAGGGTATTGCAGAGTAATGGCAGGGTAATGCAGAGTATTGCAGTGTAATGCAGACTATTGCAGAGTATTGCAGGGTATTGCAGGGTATTGCAGAGTAATGTAGAGTAATGCAGAGTAATGCAGAGTAATGCAGAGTATTGCAGGGTATTGCAGGGTATTGCAGAGTAATGCAGAGTAATGGCAGGGCATTGCAGAGTATTTGCAGGGAATTGAGGGGTTAATTTTCGGTGAGCAGCGATGTGGGCACTGCAGATGCAGCCCACATCGCTGCTGACACCGATCTCTTCCCCCTCCGCTGTTCGGATCGGTACAGAGAGGGGGAGGGAGGAACCGGCGTCAAAACATGATGCCGGTTTGTTTACAAGTGATCACTCCGTCATTTGACGGAGCGATCACGTGGTAAACGGCCGCGACGAGCGGCCGTTTACCGTGATCCGTGATGCGCCGGGTCCTGTGGACCCGGCGGTCACGGATGCTCTCGAGTGCGCGCCCCAGGGGGCCTCCCACAGTTAAGAAACCGCCCTGAATACGTCATTCGGCTATAGGGCGGTTATTAAGTGGTTAATAGCTGTTATCTTAAGTAATAACAACGATTTTGTTGAATAAACGGGTCTTTAACAGAAATGGAAAGTGATGTATTTAGAGGGTATGTAATACCTAACAATGAACCTCTCTTTTAGTTATATAATTGTTAATCATGTCAAAAATTTTGAGCTGTCTTGTGTCCTCTGCATACTTTTGTTATCACAAAGAGCCTATTTAGCCCTCTTACAAAGTGATTAGTATTTATATAGTAGAGACCTAAGGGTGGGAGTGTTTGGGAGTATTTTAGCAAAAGAAAACTGGTAGGGCTGACACCACTCAGTTCACAAATATGCTGTATGTTGTCAACAGAGCTGAGTGCATTTCTGGCAGATTCACAAGTATTTTTTTTTGTTCCTGCAGGGTCTTTAAAGTGGTAAAATGTAGGGAAACTTATAAGTATTTAAAAGATTGACATACGCTTTACATTAACAATATATCCTTTGTTCTCTTCATGCTTCACCATTTGTTCCAGAGGGATGGATATAATCTCTCTATGGTTTTGCAGTCCTCAAGGAGTATATTGTTCTTTGGGAACAAAAGGCTGAATATGTGAGTGGAAACTAAAGCAGGCATTGCATGCCATCACCTGTTGAGATTTACAAATACACGAGTACGAACACATTTTATTAGAAATTACAAGCAGATATCGTATCTCACAAAAGTGTGCACATCCCTCACATTTTTATAAATATTTTATTATATCTTTTCATGTGACAACACTGAAGAAATTACAATTTGCTACAATGTAAAATAGTGAGCGTACAGCTTGTATAACAGTGTACATTTGCTGTCCCCTCAAAATAACTCAGACTGATCCCAAAGTGTCAATATTTTGTGTGGCCACCATTTTTTTCCAGAACTGCCTTAACCCAATTGGGCATGGAGTTCACCAGAGCTTCACAGGTTGCCACTGGAGTTCTCTTCTACTCCTCCATGACAATATCACAGAGCTGGTGGATGTTAGAGACCTTGCGCTCCTCCACCTTCCGTTTGAGGATGCCCCACAGATGCTCAATAGGGTTTAGGTCTGGAGACATGCTTGGCCAGTCCATCACCTTTACCCTCAGCTTCTTTAGCAAGGCAGTGGTTGTCTTGGAGGACGTTTGGGGTCGTTATCATGTTGGAATACTGCCCTGTGGCCCAGTCTCCGAAGGGGGGGGAGGTCATGCTCTGCTTCAGTATGTCACAGTACATGTTGGCATTCATGGTTCCCTCAATGAACTGTAGCTCCTCAGAGCCGGCAGCACTCATGCAGCCTCAGACATGACACTCCCACCACCATGCTTGACTTTATGCAAGAGACACTTATCTTTGTGCTCCTCAACTGGTTGCTGCCACACACGCTTGACACAATCTGAACCAAATAAGTTTATCTTGGTCTCATCAGACCACAGGACATGGCTTCAGTAATCCATGTCCTTAGGCTGCTTGTCTTCAGCAAACTGTATGCAGGCTTTCTTGTGCATCATCTTTAGAATAGACTTCCTTCTGAGAAAACAATCATGCAGACCAATTTGATGCAGCGCAGGGCCTAAGCACTGGCAGGTTGACCCCCCCACCCCTTCAACCTCTGTAGCAATGCTGGTAGACTCATATGTCTATTTCCCAAAGACAATCTCTGGATATGACGCTGAGCATGTGTACTTAACTTCTTTGGTCGACCATGGCGAGGCCTGTTCTGAATGGAACCTGTCCTGTTAAACCACTGTATGGTCTTGGCCACCACGCTGCAGCTCAGTTTCAGGGCCATGGCAATCTTCTTATAGTCTAGGCCCTCTTTATGTAGAGCAACAATTCTTTTTTTCAGATCCTCAGACAGTTCTTTGCCATGAGGTGCCATGTTGATCTTCCACTGACCAGTATAAGAGGGTGAGAGCGATAACACCAAATTTAACACACCTGCTCCCCATTCATACCTGAGACCTTATAACACTAAGTTGTTGCATGACACTGGGAGGGAAAATGGCTAATTGGGCCCAATTTGGACATTTTCACTTAGGGGTGTACTCACTTTTGTTGCCAGCGGTTTAGACATTAATGGCTGTGTGTTGAGTTATTTTGAGGGGACAGTAAATTTACACTGTTATACAAGCTGTACACTTACTAGTTTACATTGTAGCAAAATGTTATTTCTTCAGTGTTGTCACATGAAAGGATATAATAAAATATTTACAAAAATGTGAGGGGTGTACTCACAACTCTGCCCCTATGTTGCCTGCTAATGATGCCTAGTCCTTCTCTATGCTGGTGACTGCTGAAATCCTGTTCTCCTCCTTGCTGATGACTACTGCTGATGGTGTCCAGTCCTCCTTCATGCTGATGACTGCTGCCGGTGTAATTCAGTCCTCTTCCATGCTGATGACTGCTGCTCATGTGATCCATGCCTCCTCCATGTTGCCGCCTGCTGATGGGGTCCATGCCTCCTCCATGCTTCCACTGCCTGTTGATGGGGTCCATGCCTCCTCCATGCTGATGCCACATGCTGATGGGGTCCATGCCTCCTTCATGCTGATGCCGCCTGCTGATGGGGACCATGCCTCCTCAATGCTGATCCCACCTGCCGATGGGGTCCATGCCTCCTCCATGCTGCTGCCTGCTGATAGGGTTCATGCCTCTTCCATGCTGCTGCCTGCTGATGGTTTCTATTCCTCCTCCTCCATGCTGCCACCTGCTGATGGTGTCCATTCTTCCTCCTCCATACTGTCGCTTGCCGACGGTGTGCATTCCTCCTCCATACTGCCGCTTGCCGATGGTGTCCATTCCTCCTCCATGCTGCCACTTGCAGGTGGCGTGCATTCCTCTTCCATGCTGCCGCCTGCTGTGGGTGACCTACAATCTGCTTCCAAGCCATCCGCCCAGCTGGACTATGCCAATACCTGTGCCTCTGTCCAGCCGGATGTGCCTCTTCCTGCTGCCCAGTCTGCTGATCCCGTGCCTGCTTCTGGATGTCCTGTACCCAACAACCTGCCTGCCACTGAGGATCTGACCAGCAGAAAACCCAGCCAGTTTTGGGACTCCGAGGTTCTCACCAAGCCTTCGGACATTGGCAGTGGGGTACTCAGTCGGCTTGCAGACGCCGGTGGTAGGGCCCTATGGAGCATCCAGAGGTCGCTCCTTATGGGGGAGAATCTGTCAGAATTGACTTTACCTGCTGGTGGCACTGTGGTTCTCTGCGCCGATGGCTGAACTTTCAGTGTCCACCAGCAGGTGTCTCCCAGAAGCCAGCAGGTGCTGATCAGCCACACCTGGCTCCAGCTGCCAGATGGATACAAAACTCCAAAACATTTAATCACCGGCCACCACTATACAGTAAGCTGCCATATATTCAATTTTTGTTCTTGGGTTCAGGTACACTTTAAATAAAAAGAACTGAACTGCTGAGATATAACTGCCACACACAATGCTCCAATACCATAACTAATTCTATCAACAATATACAAAAATGACAATAATAGAGGCAAAAGCATAGAAAGAATCAATAAACATTAATACACGGAAACGTATTGCTGTCATGCATTGCAAATATGAAATATAAGCAGAAAATTACATGTGTGTAACTACATCTGAATGGCTCCCTTACCCCTCTGAAAAATTACAATGGCTTTTAATTAAATCAAAGCAATGCACATGTAGGTGCGCATTAGTACATATTACATACAGGGAAATGGCATATGATTTCAGATAAAAGGGCAATCGCTGGGGTCTTTTGTGAAAGAGCCTCCAAAGCTTTTATTGCATTGTGCATCTAAAGTATGGATTATTGAAATGGAACAGTGCATAGTTATAAAAAATGAAAGACAGTTTGCACTGGATACATGATCTCCTCATGAGTTACAATTGCTGTAAATGAATGCATCCCCAAGGATCCCACTGACGTCTCCATGGTTACCCAGCCTGGATATGAATCTCTATAGTTAAAGTAAAGTAATATTAGACATAAATAATTCATGGTATCACTATACAACTATGTGACCCAGATTTTAAATATCATGAGATATTAGTTCCAGGCAAGCATTAGTTCAGTAGAAGCAGAAATAAAGGCTTCGTTGTCTGCTCCAAATGAACAGAGAATGGAAAACTGAGCATTATCTGTCTGAAATATATATATATATATATATATATATATATATATATATATATATATATATAATATATATATATATATATATATATATATATATATATATATATATATATATATATATATATATATATATATATATATATATATGCACATACAGACTCACAAACATTAACACTCAAAGGAAAACATCAGTACAATGTAATATTTCACACAGATCAAAATAATAATATTACATCTAATCTCGGAAAAATCGAGGAAAAAAAATAGACAGAGAATGTATATCACATATTCCAGTGTATTAAAGGGTTTAAGAGTAATTCCACTTTTGCGGGGTAACTGGTATAACACCTACTGTGTATTTGTTACCTTTGCCCATTCACATAGCATTACTTGAAAAAAATAAAATAACATTTCTGCTTACCTTTTCACTATTTAATGTTAAGGACGTAGGAGGGCTTTGAAGTTGTATTTATTATAAAATACCCTATCTGTACTGTACTCGCATTATCGGTTGTAACAAAATTTGCACACTCTCTGTCCTAACAAAGTGTTAAAGATTGCAAGGCTTGGCTTGTACATTGTATGTTTGTGTATTGAATGTGTATTGTGTATGTTTGTGTATCTTTCAAAAAAAATATTTCCTTGGTCTGTTCTTTAATTGTACATTGCAAGATTTTGGGAGCTGCCTATAGAGTGCTATGTGTAAAGCCTAGTACACACGGGCTGAATGTCAGGCGTCATCAGCCAGTTCAAAAAGAAACCAGCCGACATTCGCCTGTGTGTACTGGATTCGGTCCGACAAAAGATGGCCATTCAGTCGGCTTCTTTGAAGGGGCATGATCAAAAAAGGTCTTTCAACCGGCTCCCAATCAGTGCTCTTAGCCAATTACAGAGTGTTCTGGCGCCCCCCTGTCAGAACACAATAGAACAGCAGGGGAGATCACTGTACTGACATTGCATAGTTAGTAAAGCAGCTCCTCCTAAGCTGTCAGTTTTTTTTCGGGTTGAATTTAAAAAAAAGTACTAGTGTGTACGGGACTTAAATCTGCTCCAAAGAAATAACTGAACAGTTTAAGCCTAGGTTCACACTACTGCGATGCGATGTACTGTGAATTTGATCCTTTTTTTTGTCCTATGTGAGGTGTGAATTTTCCTTGCATTTTGAGGTGGACAGGTGAGAATTTACCTCAATTTTGCGTGAATTTCAGGAGCCAGACAGTGAACAGTGTGTTCCTAAACGCATCAAACCCGCTGTAAATTTGCATCAGTGTGAACCCAGGCTAAGAGTATGTAAAAAAAATGGGAAGTCCGCAGCTACAAACACTCTAGCTGATGACTTTTAATATCAGGAGACTAAGCCATTGTACACACGGTCGGAGATTCCGACAACCAAATCCGTCGGAGTAATTCCGACGGATTAATTCCGGAAGAGGTCCGGAAGTGATGTTGCATACACATGGTCAGACTAAGTTGTCGGAAAATCCAATTGTACATAACGTGATGACGTTATTTAGTTACGACGGGACTACGTTCAGGCTAGTAGCCAATAGCTTTGGTCTAGGAATTTGATCTAAACATGCGTGGCACTTTGTCCGTCGGAATAGTAGGCTACACATGATCGGAGTATGTCCGATTGGAGCATTTTGTCTGAAAATTTTACCGGCAAGTTGGAAAAGTTGGTCCGATGGAAACAGTCCAATGCAGACCACACACAGTCGGAATATCCGACAAAACGGTCTAATAGGACACATTCCGTCGGAATCTCCGACCGTGTGTACAAGGGCCTACAGGTTCAGGGATCCCGCATGTCAGCACCCTGAGCCGACTCCTCCTACTGAATATTCCTGCCATTCACAGGACCACACAGGTCTCGGGGTGGAAGAGGGAGGGGCTGGAAATGTTCTAAATCGCCGATCAGCAATTTTACCCGGAAGTGGGGACAGGTACTTGTCAAAACCAGGTACCCGCTCCCCCCCCCCCAAAAGGTGCCAAATGTGGTGGTGGTGGGAGGGGGGGAATAAGCAGAACTTCCCCTTTTGGGTGGAGTTCCGCTTTAACAAAAAAAAAATTAATTTTTGGTATGCTGTGTAAAAGGGAACACATAAAAACATATAGAAGGGGGTTCTTAAACTGCAAAGGTGGAAATGCATTTTAAAGGTCATCTTTAAAGCCGCCTTCTATTATTTACCCCAGCAATAAAATCTTGCATTAAAGGGGACACAGGCAGCAGTAAGAACTGACCTCCCAGCAAAGCTTTCAACCTTCCATTACAGCAGGAATTATAAGCTATCTAAGGCAATGGGGTTGATGTTCTAAAGGAGATAAGAATTGTCAGTGACAATTTACACAATTGTCACATGATAAATTGTGTAAATATTTACTTCAATTATCCAATCATGTGAAAACCAAACTCCTGTTCACTTTGAATATCAATTCATGTGCAGATGAAATAGGTAAACTTTTATTTTTTTACATGATTGGATAATTGTGAATTTTCACATAATTGGGTGGAACGATAGTGGCGATTAGACTGAGGACATCTTGTGGTGGAAAAGAACTGGGGGGAGAGCTCTAGATTAAAAGTTAAAATATGGCATCAAAAGCTATATTTTTATCTTTTAACCAGCTCCGGATCAGCCGCCGCAGTTGGCTCGGCTGTACGTCAGCCTCAACAATTGGATTCGCTTCAGAACCGATCAGTCTCCAGGCCCAGGCCAATGATTTCTGGTCTGGACTTGCTGATCGGTTCTGGCAAATTAAATCCTTGCCCTGCCTGTAAGTGTAAACACTTACAGTGATGTCATCTCTCCTCGTAGAACTCTTTTCCGTTCCAGAGAGAGGAGAGAAGACATCTCACAATAAGTTGCACCAACACTACACTAACATAAGTACACATAGGTACACTTGTCACCCCCCCAATCACCCCCCCCCCCCCCAGTTAACCCCTTCACTCCCTGTAACAGTGTCACCCAGTGCAGTGTTCAAATTTTTCTTTGTTCACTGTACTGGTATCATTTGTGAGAATAATCAGATAATCAGTGTTAGGGTACTTAGTAGTAGCCCCAGTCTAGGGACCCCCCTAAACCGCCCTAATAAAGTAATCAGTGGTCACCGTATTAGTGTCACGGGTTATACTGGTTAGTTGGTTATTTTTTTATAGCGTCAGGGCACCCACTGTATATTACCTAATAAAAGGTTTAACTCCTTGATCACCCAGCGGTTTTAGTGTCAGTTAGGGTCTGCGTCACCCCAGGCAGCATCAGATTAGTGGCAGTAGCGCCCACGCAGGCACCATACACCTCCCTTAGTAGTATAGTGCCTGAATGGATCAATATCTTTGCTCTGATCAGAACTATATTAGCATCCCCAATAGTTTAAAGTTCCCATAAATGCAGTCCACCCAAGTACAGTATCAATCGATCGCTGTCACTTACAAAACATTAAACACATAACTGCAGCATTTGAAGAGTCAGGCCTGATCCCTGCAAACGCTAACAGTTTTTTTTTTGGTAGCAATTGAAGCAAAGTCAGGTGCTCTTTTTCCTATGAGTCTCACTAGTGTGCCAGTAAATTTAGAGGCCAAGATGTCCAATCAAAGGTACACTAGTGAAGAAGCCTACACGTTTCTGAGCCTGACAGATGAGAGTGAAGAGGAAGTCACCCATCTGTCAGATTCAGGCTCAGAATACGAACCTGTAGACAGGAGCAGCACCCTGACAGATAGCTCTGACGATGGAATAGTTGTCCCTGCCAAGGTCAGGCGTACCTGACCCCATTCTTCTGCTGTTGTTGAGGTGCAAGAACCGCAGGGCTCTCGTATGGAGCAGTGAGCTAGTACTAGTGCTCATCCTTCTGGTGAACTGGCAAGCACCAGCAGCCTAATACACCCTGGTCGTACATCCAGCACTGCAGTAACACTTGGTCACATGGTGAGTCCCATAAGTGCAGTTCAAGCTGGTGAGGTGGCAGGCACAAGTAGAGTCCCACAGCCACCAAAAGACAAACACAGGACCGTTGAGCCTATAGTGCCCTTCCTGCTGCTGCATTTGCCAATCCGAATTGGGAGCCCACCACTTCTGCAGCAACCGTACTTCCCCAATTTGCTGGCCAACTGGGAATTCAGGTGGGAACAATTGATTTTACGGCACTGGATTTTTATTTTCAATTTTTCACGGAAGATCTCTATAGATCTATTGTGGACCAAAGAAATATGTATGCTGGTCAATTCATCGCCGCTAATCCCCAGTTGATCCTTGCCAGAGATTGGAAACCTATTACGGTTTCCGAATTTAATACCTTCCTGGTCAGTTGCGGTCATATTGGTCCACTGACCCAATTCACCGTATGCCTGTATTCTTTGCCTCCATGACCAGGACACGATACAAGCAGTCTTGCATTTCAATGACAATGAACTCTGTCATCCTCAGGGTAACCCTGGATACGATCGGCTCCACAAAATTCGGACCTTCATAAACCACTTCAACCAAAAGTTGGAGTTGGAGTTGAGTTGAGTTGGAGTTGGAGTTGAAGATAAAATTGATCTAGATTTTTCATTTTTGAATCCTCTTATATTTTAGTTTATTCATTATGTTTTATTTTAAATTATATTTCTCATTATATTATTAGATATGTATATTTTTTCATTCAAATTTTATTTATTTATTTATTTTTATTTTATTATTATTAATGTATTTTTATTGTTATTTTTATTTTTATTTCATTTTTTATCTCCAATTTTGAGTTTTTTTTTGATGATTAGTTTTTTTTTTTTTGATGATTAGTTAATCATTTTTTTCATTATTATTATTATCTTTATTATTATTATCTATAAATATATGTTTTTTCACTATATCTATTATATATTCGGGTCCCACATCTAGCCCAGGCTTGATTTTAGATAGGCATGATAATCTGCACAAAATAATTTTTTGTAATTTTTAATTTTTAATTTTTCATTGGGTTCTTGTTTTTTATGTCTTAGCATAGATGTACAGCGCTATTAGGATTCACATTCTTATGCTTATTTTTATAAAGGGTTAACATCATTTTGTATTGTTCCCTGCCCCCCCCCCCCCCCATTATAGAGGTGCCTTTAAAACTGGATTTGCCACAAGCGCCTGTGACTTTGAGAAGGCGCATGTGCACGAAACATGTTAGTCACGGTCGTCATGACAACTCCAAGCATTGCGATCCCGCCCTTTGGAGATCACTTCTGCCTTTCTGGGTACCCTGGTTCCGAGTGACCGAGACTTCCGGTCTCCAGCACAAGATCCTGGTGTGTTCAGCGGCAACGTTCGGATCCACTGAAGGTTACATGGGATGCCGGCAGAGCCCCAGCTTTCAATCCGCCGAAGCAGATTTACCATTTGATACACATTTACAGCTTGTATCGCACAGCGGGATATAAGAGTTTATATCTAAAAGCCACCACCTGGAGAATAGCCTGTTATGGCACCAAACTCTGCTTCACATTCTGCTATATCGGCTTACACATTGGAGATTGGAACCAGTGAATGATGTTAACCCTAGGTGATCTGGCGGTATTGTATATAATTTATGTTGAAGTGTCTCAATTTACACAATGACTGGTATACCATGTTATGAATATTTGTCGTATTGACAATTGTGGATCTTGACTTAACAGTGTTTTTAGAGCATGCAATAAATGACTATTGCTTTGAACATTACCCTATATCAGTGTTTCTCAATTCTAGTCCTCATGGCCCACTAACAGGTCATGTTTTCAGGCTTTCCATTATTTTGCACAGGTGATTTGATCAGTTTCACTGCTTTAGTAATTACCCCAGCTGTTTCATCTGAGGGAAATCCTGAAAACATGACCTGTTAGTGGGCCATGAGGACTGGAATTGAGAAACACTGCCCTATATACAGGTTTTCTTAGAGCGCTGCTTTTTTCTTTTTGGTTAATTTACCCATTTTTCCCAAGTGGTTGGCAGCTGCACAAGACATCTAATTTTATAAATATTCCAATACGATCTGAATTTGATCTGATACACACTGTACATTATAGTGTCTAAAGACTTTTAATTGTGCTGGTACAAAAAAGTGTCTATATTTATTCTATATTTATTCCAATTGGCTCTGCTGAATGCTTATGTACTATACAAAGCTTCAGGATAAACTGAATCATTCCTTAAATTCCAGGAAGAGATCATCACAGCCCTTCAGTTTCCAGACAGTGCTGTGGCCCACCTTCCCAATGCAAATGCAGTGAGCCGGCTGCATGAGAAGCATTTTCCGTATGTCCTCCCTGGTAACCCTGCCCAAAGAACATCTCAAAGAAGATGTCATGTCTGCAGAAAATTAGGATTTAGGTGTGACACAATTTTATTGTCCCTCCTGTCCTGACCAACCTGGTCTCTGCATCGGTGACTGTTTCAAATGCTACTACACACTAGTGGAATATTAGCGTAGGGTACATCATTGCACAGTCCTTCTAGCACACTTACACAGGGTCTTGAAAGATGAGATGGCTATCACATTTTGAGAAACCATAATCTAGAACATTTACAGTTTATATATAAGGGCAAAAAAAAAAGCCCAAAATAGTTGTCGTTTTATCTTTCTTCTCTCTCTATTGTTCTCTCTTTTATGTTCGCTCTCTATTGTCCGCTCTATTGTTTACTCTCTACTCTTCTATATCTATTATTCACTCTCTATTGTTACTGTATTTTAAAACTGTAATGTTTTATTTTTAACTTTGTTTTATTGTTAACCATTATTTTCTTAGCCATTCAGCTGCAGCATGGGTTTATTTATTCTGACAGCAACAGCATTTGCTCCCACGATACGCAAACCATGACTCTAGCGCTGCAGGAGGTGATTTCACCACCACAGTTAAAAAAAAGATTTTTAGGCACAGGTTGCATTAAAAAATCAAGTTGTTTTATTGTGTTAATGTTTTATTGTTACCATTGTTTGCTTTTCAGATACGCCATTCAGACGCAGCACTGATTTATTTATCTTGACAGCAACAGCATTTGCTCTCTCGATGCATAAATCAGTGAGTCCAGCACTGTAGGAGGTGATTTCACCACCACAGTTAAAAAAACGGTGCATGTATGCCGATCATTAGAAGTGGGTGGATGAAGGGCGGTATTCTAATGGTGGTCATACCCACCGATCAACCTCTTTTTTTTTGTTTAGCCCACAGGCTGCATGAAAAAAAGAACATTACAATATATGCCCAGCAAGAACCAGCAACATACTGGTATGTTGCTGGATTTTGAGTGGTTATAGCAGAATGATGCCTGCAGGTTTAGGTATCATCTTGGAATCATTCTTGTCAGCCAGCGGTCGGCTTTCATGTAAGAGCAATCCTAGTCCTGTGGCCCCCCAATCCTTGTGATAAGCATATAGGTACATTTGATAAGTCTTCCTGTTTATATAGCTTTTTAAATAAGATATGAATTAATTTTGTATGTTATTTGAGTTTTATTTTTAACATAAGATGTACTTGGCTCATTGTTCTACATTAGGTACTGTGATGCCCGTCATCATGTGCTGTGATGTCCGTCAAATATGTGGTAATAAGATGGTACTGTCTTTCTGAGCTAAAGGCACAAGTAGGAACAGAGCTGTATTTAGTGATGAGTTTGTGGTATATGTAATAATTTTATATATTTTTAATAAAATTTTTATGTATTACATAACCAAACACTAATTGCTAAACATTGGGGTAGATGTAGCACTATGATTTTATGTTATGTCACATAGATATGAATATATGTACAAACTGTGTTGTTTCCAGATGGAGACATGATTGGAAGCATGGGGTTGCCTCTCTCCTCATGCGGCGATGGATAATTATATTGCCGACTGAGGGGATGGGTTGCTTTCTGTTTTATTGACTCTGATATGGGATTGAAACGTTTTTTTTTTCCGGTCCCATTTCCAGTGTCACGCTCCTGCTGAGGTGTGAGATGTCCAGTCCTAGCCTCCTTACCCTGTGGAAGCCTAATACGAAGAAACGCAGTGTCGGGTGGAGCTAGTAGAGTGAACGTTCTCACACATCATGCCCCAGCCAGCTGTATTCCTTCGTTTTTTTTTGGGTTCTTAGAAGTGCTTGCTGTTTTGTGAAAGTGTAATGTATGGGCTATACATACAGCTTACATTTCTTTATCTTTATCCAGGATGAATTTCTTCTTTAACCTCTTGCTGACCAGCCTCTGTCATTATACTGCAGCAGGTTGACATGGCTCCACGAATCGCTGTAGGTGTACATCGGCCACTTCAAGAGCCATAGGGGGCGCACGCACACCGCCAAAGGCACACGCATGTTCCCACAGCACGACGCCGATATTTATCATAGCAAAAAGTAAAAAATATTGTTTTTTATTACAAATTGTCACTCCTATTTTGTTTATAACGCAAAAAATAAAAACCGCAGAGGTGATGAAATACCACCAAAAGAAAGCTCTATTTGTGAGAAAAAAGGACATTTGTTTGGATACAATGCCACACAACCGCACAACTGTCAGTTAAAGTCACGCTGTGTCGTATCGAAAAAAAATGGCTTGGTCATTAAGGGGGCAAATTCTTCCAGTCCTTAAATGGTTAGTGGTTGTAAACACTCCAACTCAACTCCAGCACATTGCACTTCTCATAAATAAACCTATTGATCGCAGCCTGTGAAATTCCCCTTCTGCTTGCAATCTGTCCCATAAAGTTTGATTATGTCACTGGTCCATGTGCTTCTCGTCCTGTGATTCACGGCGCGCTCTGTGTGCCGTCTCCCCATCCACAACATACTGTGTAAAAGAGTTCCGCTGTCTGGGGCACAGCTTTGTAGACTCGCGTGAGTAGGCAGTCATTTGCAGCTTTCTGACTCTAACTCAAGATGGCACAGCTGAAGACAATTTTTTTACAAACTACTAAAAAACAGTAAGTAATCAGTGATTATGCATACATTATATAATGGTTGCAAATGCGGTTTCATATCACATGAGATGAAAGTCGCGATAAAGAATGGAGAGTTTACTTCCTCTTTAAAGGTAAACCATGAAGACAGAAATGTGGTATACAAATTGGACCCATATAGGAGCGGACTGACCACTGGGCCACTCTGGCACTGCCCGAGGGCCCCATGCCACTAGGGGGCCCCATCAGGGTTGCCAGCCTCAGTAAAACCAGGGACAGTATGTAAAAATTTGTGTTTTTTCTTTTACATCTGTCTCTGAAATGTCCCTTACCGACATCCTTTTAGTCTAAAAATCCTGAGATTATAGCTGCCCCACCTCTCCAGTACCTTCTCAGCCAATAGAAACATGTCTGTGTATACTGTGTGATTGTATACTGTGTGTGTGTGTGTTTGTGTCTACTATGTTGCCCCATATCTCTGATTGCCTTTGGGCCCCATAATCTCCTATTGTCTGGGGGCCCCATGAGTTGTCAGTCCGCCCCTGGACCCATATTGCTCATGTACAGTTTAGCACCTTGTGAGTCACTGACCTAAAACAAGCATTCTGGCCAGGATTCAGACTTCACTGGCTGCATGTTTGTTCTGCGTGTGTAATGCTATACAGAATAAACTGTAGTACTGTAATACAAGCCCAAGAGGAGTAGAGCGGAACAGTGTGCGTTTACAGACAATGATGTGAGGGAATCAGTCTTTTGTGTCAAACCTAAGCCCTTTAGATTCCACATAGAATGTTGCATTAGAATAATAAATATAATACTCCAAATTGTTATCCAGCAGAATCATTGACTAGAGGCTGAATACACTTCTAGAAAAAAATCCCCAAATATTATCCTTGCTGGAAAATAATCTTACATAGCACAGATGGGAAAGACAAGTAGTATTTCTATCCTAAATGCCATCCTCTTGTTAAATTGGAATATGTGAAAAGATTCAACCCTCAAACTCACCTTCTGACTTTCTCTAAATTCTCTTTAACTGCAATTTGCATTTTAAAAGAAAACAGTTCCTTGATATTCTTCTATTGGTAAAGGTTAACTTCTCCAGACTATGTCAGCATTCATTTCATATGTCAGTTAAAATGTTTTATTTATTAGTATATTTGAATTATTTGCTTTGCATATAAATAGCGGTACATTGGATTTTAGCACTGGCAAACTGGTGCTATTGTTAATGTTCACTGTGGCTTTTTTGGGAAAAGAAATGTTGAATAATCATAGCAGCCTATACCCTCTGACCCCTGGCTTTAACTTAACCCTTAGTCTAACCTCAACACTTATTCCATAAATGAAGTGCCAATGCGAAGATGCCAAATGGCTAACACCCCACTCCCCCCCCCCATCAAAATGTGCTTTATGTGTCAGAAAAAATCCCCTCCTTCCAAAAATATTTGAGCACTACTTTTCCCACGTATCCCCTAGGCATGAATTCCCAATGCAAGCAATTCTTCCCAAACAAAAAATTATCCTCTCCCAGTACAAATCCCCCCCTCCCAGCACAAATCCTATCCCTCCCCAAATCGCCCCTCCTTGCACAAATCCTCTACCCCTCAAATTTTCCCCTTGAGTATACATCCCCCCCCAAAAATTCCCACCAAATACCTTCTCCTAGCACTAATCACCCCCCTCCAATTTCTCCTCCTAACACAAATCCCCCAATCATCTCTGCTAGCACAAATACCCCCCCCCCCCCCCAAATACCCCGCCCTAACACAAATCCACCCCTTAGTACAAATCCTCCCCCTACTCAAATCACCCCTTCTAGAAAAATCCCCTCTGTGCCCAGGGCAGCGATCCCTCCTGCCCACCCCTTGTCCCAGCCCTGTCTAAATGTTAGTGAATAAAGAGTCCTGCGCAAATCAATCAAAAAAGTCCTTTTAAAGTGCTAAGTGCTGATGAAATATAAATGAATAAAAAATGTATAAATGTATATGAGAAAATATTATGCAAAAATTAAAAGTCCATAAAGTGTAATTCACAGGCACCAATGGTGAAAAATTGCAGATGAAAGCAGTAATATAAATCCCAGGATTAAAGGCTCTCAGAACTCTCACCTCCAAGTATAAGAAACAGGCACATCAGAAAAAACTGACCAACTCCACTCCTCGTCTCCAGCCACCAGGGGGGTCCTCCACTGCAGCAGACTAGGAAGCGATATTCTCCACACCGGGCCACAAGGGGGGCATATACTGCATGTAAACTAATACTGTAGTTGCGGTGAAGATATTCACAGAGGTGTGCGGCTTTTGCTCTTACAGACCAGGGTTGTCTGTGTTTCCAGGCTCTCTGCCTGGGAAACACACACAACCCTGGTCTGTAAGAGCAAAAGCCGCACACCTCTGTGAATATCTTCCCCGCAACTACAGTATTAGTTTACATGCAGTATATGGCCCCCTTGTGGCCCAGTGTGGAGAATATCGCTTCCTAGTCTGCTGCAGTGGAGGATCCCCCTGGTGGCTGGAGACGAGGAGTGGAGTTGGTCAGTTTTTTCTGATGTGCCTGTTTCTTATACTTGGAGGTGAGAGTTCTGAGAGCCTTTAATCCTGGGATTTATATTACTGCTTTCATCTGCAATTTTTCACCATTGGTGCCTGTGAATTACACTTTATGGACTTTTAATTTTTGCATAATATTTTCTCATATACATTTATACGTTTTTTATTCATTTATATTTCATCAGCACTTAGCACTTTAAAAGGACTTTTTTGATTGATTTGCGCAGGACTCTTTATTCACTTTTATTTCTGCTGGGTAGTTTGTGTATACTATCAAGTTCAGCCGTATTTCTTGCATCTTATATTTGCACGTGCACTTTGTTTTTGATTATTTATATATATATTTTTTTATATTCACTATTTTTTACACTGATTCTTTGAAGAGGTATTTTTACCCTGTTTACTGTTTTTTGAATAGTAGTGCGAAGGCCCGTTTTCATTATTTCACTGTCTAAATGTTACCCTAACTCTAGCCCTGACCTCACCCAAACACTGGAACTTCATTCTTAACACATAAAGCCAATTTTTAGTTTTGAATAAAATGGAGAAGAGTTATTTTTTGGGAGTTTAGGAGTTTATTCTTGTTTTTAATCCCATTCATTTTCTTTCTGTCCCTGTGACAAACAATGAGGGTGACTGGCTATCACTAGGACAAGACAGTCACCTAAGATAGTCCCCTAAGAAATGGACTGAATTGATATGGTTGAGAGGTCAAACTTTCTATACATTTTATAAAATATATTGCCATTTTTTATTAGAAGCACTTAAACAATATTGACCATATGTTTCAACCTTTGTTTTCGTAGGGATCCTGCTAGAGCAGTGGTCATCAACCTTGTCCTCAGGGCCCACTAACAGGCCAGGTTTGCAAGATAACTGAAATACATCACAGTTGATATAATTTGCTGCTCAGTGATTTCAGTATTCTAGTCTGCATCTCCCCATAGTAATACATAGAACCTGGCCTGTTAGTGGGCCCTGAGGAGAGGGTTGATGGCCACTGTGCTAGAGTGTTCCTGTCTAAGGCAGCCCATGGGTGATGATTCATTATTTTATTTGTTTTGTGGGTTGAACAAAAAAGTAAAAAATGACTTTAATTCACCACATGTAGATGGGGAATCAGCGGAAGGATTCCCCATCTACATGTGGAATCAGTGTATTCTGTGTCACCATCAGAATACACTGATCAGCACTGCCAGCTATAGCTGGCAGTATTGATCAAGCAGAAATGTTGACTTCTGTATAACCACCTTGCTCATACATGTATCAAAATTCGGCCCATCCATGCTGAACCAGCTAAATTCCAATCCATGTATGGCCGGCTTAATTTTAGTGTTTGTAGCTAGGCTGTAGCCAGTTTCCCTATGAGAGCCATTTTAACTGGTCTGACTTGTGCTCTGAGGATCTAGAAGGGGAACCCCAAGATCCTACTCCCCCAAGACCATGCCAGACCCTTCATTCTGGTATGGACTGTGAGGGGAAACACACAGCAAAAAAAATTACGTGCCCCCCCCCCCCCAATCCATACCAGACCCTTATGCGGGCATGCAGCCCAGCAAGTCAGGAAAGGGGGGGCGAGCGAGAGCCCCCCTCCTGGACCATACCAGGCCACATACCTTTAAAATAAGGGGTGGGTGCTTTGGGGATACAGTGTAGTGTAAATAAAAAAACAAGAGATGTTTTTTGACAAGTGCTTTATTAAAAATGGAGAATGTCCCCTGCCGTAGCTCTTGTTCCTCTGGTCTTCTCGCTCCGCTGCTGTCTTCTCCCTCCGGTGATGTGTTCTTCCTCCGGTTTTCTCTGTCACTGCTGTCTGCTCCACCACTGACCCGGTCCTCCTCCTGTGATGTCTGACAATTCTTATATAGCCACATTATGTAACGTCACAAGGAGCGGAATCTCATGGTGATGTCACAGGACAGCCACGTCCCATGGTTATATAAGAACTGTCAAACATCGCAGATGTAACAACGATGGGAGCCAGCATCGAAGGAGGATCTGGTCGGCGGTGGAGAAGACAGCAGCAGTGGAGAAGACTGGGGGAAGAACACATCACCAGAGGGAGAAGACAGCAAAGGAGGGAGAAGACCTGAGGAAGAACACATCACTGGAGGGAGAGGACAGCAGTGGAGGGAGAAGACTAGGGGACATTCTTAATTTTTAATAAAGCACTTGTCAAAACCGTCTCTTGTTTTTATTTAAACTACACTTTTTTTTGGGGGTGAATAGGTAGGGGTACAATATACCCCTACCCATTCACGGGGGGGGGGGGGGAGGGGGCAGGATTTGGGGGTCACTTTTTTTAAAGGGGGCTTCCATATTCCGATAATCCTTCTGCCCGCAGATCCCCACAACCACCACCCAGGGTTGTCGGGAGGAGGACCTTGTCGCCATCAAGATAGGGACAAGGTACTTTGGGTGGGGGGCCGCAGAACAATGCACCCACCTCCCCATGTTCAGGGCATGTGGCCTGGTATGGTCTAGAAGGGAGGGGGCGCTCCTTTGCCCCCACCCATTTCCTGACCTGCCAGGCTGCATGCTTGGATAAGGGTCTGGTATGAATTTGGGGGGAGGCCCCATGTCTTTTTAATTTTTTGGCATGGGGTTTCTCCTCAAAATCCATACCAGCCCTTTGAGTCTGCTATGGTTTGGGGGAACACCATTTTTTTTTAAATTTGGTGTGGGGTTGCCTGTGGAGCATATTAAAGGGCATCTGTTATGTGGAAGAATGTCCAGGGGAGTTTAGGGGAAGCTGCTACTGGATGTATATAGCATGTAAACCTCACTATTCAGATATTTAAGGTGTCTATGACTGCTTATAAGGGTATTGAAGACCACCTGGTATGGTGCTACAACAGTATCTAGGGCAATGATTCTCAACTCCTGTCCTCAGGACCCACTAACAGGCCAGATTTAAAGTATTACCTTGGGGAGATGCAGACTAGAATACTGCAATCACCGAGCAGCAAATTATATCACCTGTGATGTATTTCAGTTATCTTGCAAACCTGGCCTGTTAGTGGGTCCTGAGGACAGGAGTTGAGAAACTCTGATCTAGGGCCACCAAGAGCGTTATTTAAACAATACATTGTAATTAGGAGGCAGCTACTGACTAATCTAGGGCCACTAATTAGTTGTTCTCAAATGATGCACTTGTAACTGAGAGGCTGTCACTGAAACATTAGAGCCTGTACCCTTAACCCTCTCTCTCTAGACTTTTAAGCTAATACATTTTCAAAAGAGTGGCCTTGAAGTCTGTCTGTTTCTCACTACTGGAGGGTCTGTAAGAGACTGGGTACAGATAAGGGCAGGTCATTAGCAAGGAAGGAATGGGACTCCAGTAAAATCCTGCAGCTCCTTTGTGGATTTCTACATCAACCTGTAGATTGTGCGCCGATATACCTCCTTACTTTGATGGGGGATATCGTTGTTATGGCAGCAGCTAGCTGCCATAACCTCGGTATCCTGGTTTTCAGGCCGGCGGTCCGGTTTCTGATAAGAGTGGACTCTGCGGTGATTCGCCACGAGATCACTTTTATCGGTGGTGGGAGAGTGCCCTCTGCCGCTTACCGCCATCGGCGGAGGCAATCAGATCTTCACCCTTGCTGGGTATGGAGACGAGTGAGGGGAAGATGGTCCCCAACCATCTCCATAACGATGCAGGGAAGAAGTAATGTCAAAACGTCATCTCCATCCACAGCTCTTAAAGGGCCATTTTTTTAAATATTTTTTTTTTAATAATTTTTTTTAAATGACATTTTTTTTCTTTTAATTGCATTTAGGTGTAAATATGACACAATTTTTTTCTTAAAAAAAAACAAAAAAACAGTGTAAACATAAAAAATACTTCGCCCTCAGAGGAAGTCAGGAAATGACAAAACGCATCAGTGACGTGATCTACCGGAAGTAACGTGTGCGTTCCACGTGTGCGTTCCACAGGCCAAGGAACAAGGAAGCTGACCACTGCTGTACACAGCGGATTCTTTTCCACACTTCCGGTGACCATGAAAGGACACAGGCACAGTGCATTTTATTATTTGCTTCTTTTAATATTTGTTACGCTTAACTTGTATTAAGGGGGTGTTTTGGGATGAATAAACATTTATCAGTATTACACTATGTGGCCATTTATTCCTCTCACATGGTTTACTGGAGCCCCTGTTAAGCAAGACTGACATCTGGTGGAAGTTTAAGTGGAGTGGTGGAGAAGCATGTTTACAATTAAAGGCGCGTTATTGCTGTATATCTGGTGAGTGCATTCCCATAGGGGGAGTTTACTTCACGTGGTGGAGTGTATGGTGGAAGTTTCCTTCACAGAACACAGCAAAGACTTTAATAATTCTCCTCTGCTACCTTTTTCTCAATTTTTTAACTATTTTTGAAAGCTTGTCTGACCAATTAGATTGGACAACAAGTGCTGCTACAATATTTTTAAAGATTCTTTCAGACTCTTTTTATATTGTATTCATAATAATAAAAAATAAAAGGTAAAATAAATAAGAAACATTTATTTTTACAAGCGCCCCGTCCTGCCGGGCTCGCATACAGAAGCGAACGCATACGTGAGTAGCGCACGCAAATGAAAACGGTGTTCAAACCACACACGTGAGGTATCACCGCGATCAGTAGAGCGAGAGCAATAATTCTAGCTCTAGACCAACTCTGTAACTTAAAACATGTAACCCGTAAAATTGTTTAAATGTCCCATATAGAGATTTTTAAGGGTAAATGTTTGTCGCAATTTTGAAGCATGACATGTTGGGTATCAATTTACTCGACGTAACATTATCTTTCAGAAAAAAAACTTGGCCTAACTTTACTGTTGTCTTATTATTTAATTCAAAAAAGTATATTTAAAAAAAAAAAAGAGCGCTTGTAAGACCGCTGCGCAAATACGGTGTGACAGAAAGTATTGCACTGACTGCCATTTTATTCTCTAGGGTGTTAGGAAAAAAGTATAATGTTTTGGAGTTCTAAATAATTTTGTAGCAAAAGAAAAAACTGTTTTTAACAACAAATTTCAAAAAGAGGCTCGGTCCTTAAGTGGTTAATAAAAACCTGCAATTTATCTTATTAAAACACACATAAATCTGGACCTTCTCGCTCTTTCTTTCTAACCTCTGTTTCGTAAGTGGTTTTTATCATGTGAAAAGCAAAACTCTGTTTAATTATTTCATTTGCACATTAAATATTTGAATGTTCATGAAATGTACTTTGTGAAGATTCCCATTTTATTTAGTAAACCAGACATGAATCTGTGCTTGCTTTCTAAAACAGAGAGTTAGTGGAAAGGAATTATTCGAGGGAAGGTTGTTCATCAAATGACCCCTTTTGATAGCACTAAAAACCTGATGGAAGCTCCAACCCTTCCCTGTTGTATTCAAAAAAAAAAATTAGTTTAGAATTGGACATTACTTTTAAACTTCTTAAACACTCTCACTTGCTTTAACTTTCCAAATGTCAGACTTTTGTCATCAATGGTAAATCATCTTAGTTGTGCAGAATGAAAAAATTTACATACATTTGCTTAGTTAAATTAATTTAATTTGTTCTCAGAATTGGGTTTGTTTATTCAAATTCGAATCAATTAAAATGTTCCAAATTCCATTTGAATCTAATTTCATTTGAAATTGAATTTATTCTATTTGAATTTTGCTAGATGGTTATATGTTTTCTATTCCATTCTACTCTACTCTATTGTTTTTTCTATTCTATTCTATTCTTTTATTTTCTGTTCTATTATTCTCTTTTCTATTATATTCAATTTTTTTCTATTCTATTCAAATTCATTCTATTCAAAATTCAAATGTATGATATTCGAAAATTCTAATTTATTCTATTCGAAATTCTAATTTCAGAAAACAGTTATAGTATATTCTTTCGATTCTTTTGTTTATTATATTCTATTCTTTTCTATTCTATTCAAATGTATTCTATTTGAAATTCAAATTTATTCTATTCTATTATTTTCTATTTTATTCTTTTCTATTCTTTTCTAATTTGTTCTATTCAAATTTTTTATTTTAGAATATGGATATATTCTTACTATTCTATTATATTCTGTTGTTTTTTCTATTCTTTTGAATCCTAATCTATTCTATTTGAATTTATTTTCATTCAAAATTCAAATGTATTCTATACAAAATTAGAATTTCAGAAAATAGTTATATTCTTTCTATTATTTTCTATTGTTTTTTCTATTCTATTATTTTGTTTTCTATTCTATTCTTTTCTATTCTATTCAGGTTTACTCTATTCATATTTCAAATGTATTCTATTTGAAATTTGAATTTCAGGATACATTTATAATCTTCCTATTCTATTCTATTTTTTTTCTATTTTATTCTGTTCTTTTCAATTCTAATCTATTCCATTCAAATTTATTCTATTAGAATTCTGGGAATGGTTATATTTTCTATGCTTTTCTATTGTTTTTTTTAAATTATATTCTATTCTTGTCTATTATTTTCTCTTCTATTCAAATTGAATTTATTCTATTCAGAATTTTGGAAGAAGGTTAAATTCTTTTTATTCTTTTTATTTATTCCTTTCTATTCTATTTTTTTTTATTATATTTCTATCTATTATTTTTTTTCTATTGTATTTACATTTGAATTTATTCTATTTGGAATTTGAATTTCAGAAGATAATTATATTCTTTCTATTATAGAGGTACTATTGCCAGTTCTAGGGACAGCAATTACATCCACATCCTGAAATTGAAAGTTTGTGTGTGGTGGGATAAATCCCATAAAAATACGACTTTGACGGATGTAAGGCTGGCACTGAGGTGAGCACACAGTTCAGTAAAAATATCATTTAATAAGTATATATCATTAAAATCACATACAGAGATCCATGTAGCATAACATGAAACATAATTGTATATAACTATTTCACAGGCTTGATAGCAATTCAACAGGTGGAAACAATCAAATGCATTTCATGGAGTAAAAATCTCTGCTTCCTCAGGGAATTTCACAGTACATCTAGTAATCATTAGATTGAAAAACATATCATTATTATCACATCATGCTCATTGATCAATACATACATATATATATATATATATATATATATATATATATATATATATATATATATTATCTCCTCCCCCAGTCAGTCTTATCCCCATACATCTAGAACACATCTAGGGAACACACATTTAACCCCTTGATCGCCCCCTAGTGTTAACCTCCTTCCTTACCAGTGACATTTACACAGTAATCAGTGCATTTTTATAGCATCGATCACTGTATTAATGTCAATGGTCCCAAAAGTATGTCAAAAATGTTGGATCTGTCCGTCGTAATACCACTAAAAATTACAGATCATCGCCATTAGTAGTAAAAAAAATGAAAATAAATAAAAATTCCATAAAAATGCCATAAATCTTTCCCATAATTTGTAGACACTATAAACTTATGCGCAAACCAATCAATATATGCTTATTTTGTTTTTTTTTACCAAAAATATGTAGAAGAATATATATTGGCCTAAACTGATGAATAAATGTGTTTTTTTTTTTCTAACCACTTTCAGACCGGACCATTTTGCTGGCTTAAGACCAGACCCCTTTTTGCAATTCAGCACTGCGTCGCTTTAACTGACAATTGCGCGGTCATGCAACGTGGCTCCCAAACAAAATTGACATCTTTTTTTTCCCACAAATAGAGCTTTCTTTTGGTGGTATTTTATCACCCCTGCGGTTTTTATTTTTTTGAGCTATAAACAAAAATAGAGTGACAATTTTGAAAAACGCATTATTTTTTGCTATAATAAATATCCCCCAAAAATATATAAAAAACATTTTTTTCCTCAGTTTAGGCCGATTCGTATTCTTCAACATATTTTTGGTAAAAAAAATCGCAAGCGATTATTGATTGGTTTGCGCAAAATTTATAGCGTTTACAAAATAGGGGATATTTTTATGACATTTTTATTAATATTTTTTTTTTACTAGTAATGGCGATGATCAGCGATTTTTATTGTGACTGCAACATTATGGCGAATACATGTGATTGGAGCAGAGATCAGCGTTCACTAAAACAAAGCCCAGCCCCCCACAGTTAGTAACATGCCCCTAGGACACATTTAACCCCTACACTGCCACCCCCTGGTTAACCCCTTCACTGCCAGTGTCATTTACACAGGAATCAGTGCATTTGTATAGCACTAATTGCTATATAAATGACAGTGGTCCCAGAAATGTGTCAAAAATGTCCAATGTATTCGCCATAATGTTGCAGTCACAATAAAATTTTTATTGTGACTGCAACATTATGGCGAATACATTGGACATTTTTGACACATTTCTGGGACCACTGTCATTTATATAGCAATTAGTGCTATACAAATGCACTGATTCCTGTGTAAATGACACTGGCAGTGAAGGGGTTAACCAGGGGGTGGCAGTGTAGGGGTTAAATGTGTCCTAGGGGCATGTTACTAACTGTGGGGGGCTGGGCTTTGTTTTAGTGAACGCTGATCTCTGCTCCAATCACATGGAGCAGAGATCAGTGTCACTTGTTGCTAGGCAGAACGGGGAGATGCTGTTTACATCGGCATCTCCCCGTTCAGCCTCCCCATGAGATGATCGCGGGTATCCTCACAGCGTTCGAGTCCGTGGGACCCGCATCCGGACTCACTGGGGTCCCAACTGGCATGAATGAATGAATGACTTGTATAGCGCTACCTATACGAACTGAATCGCCTCAGGGCGCTTTTTCTTGCCACCGGTGTCTATCTGCAGCTATTTATGCGGTCCTTCAACCTGTAGAGTCCTGACACACACATACACATATTATGGCCAATTTTTTTGGACAGGTTCTAACTAACCTACCAGCATGTCTTTGGAGTGTGGGGGGAAACCGGAGTACCCGGAGGAAACCCACGCAGGCACAGGGAGAACATGCAAACTCCAGGCAGATAGTGTTATGGTCGGGATTTGAACCAGCAACCCTATTGCTGCTAGGTGAAAGTGCTAATCACTACACCACTGTGCTTGCGAACATGCTGCCAGTGGCGCGCACACGATGGCAGGTGGCAAATACAAATGGACATACCTGTACGGCAATTTGCCTGCCCGTGCCATTCTGCTTATGTACATCATCGTGCGCCGGTTGGGAAGTGATTGGGGATATTTATTATAGCAAAAAATAAAAAATATTGGGGATTTACGAAAGACAAGTCCATTTTGCACTGCAAGTGCACTTGGAAGTGCAGTTGCTCTAAGGCCCCTTTCACACTGGGGCGGTTTTCAAGCGCTACAGCGCTAAAAATAGCGCCTGTGTTAAAACTACCCCACTAGTGGCCACAGACCGCCGCTAAAACAACGGTAAAGTGCTGCTAAAAATAGCGGCGCTTTACCGCGGACGCCCGCCCCGCCTTGTTTTCTTTTTCAAAATTGTCGTTCTTTTTTGTTTAAAGTGCAAAAAATAACGCAGAGGTGATCAAATACCACCAAAATAGTTTGTGGGAGAAAAAGGATGCAAATTTCATCTGGGTACAGCATTGCATGTGAGAAATTGTCAGTTAAAGAGACGCAGTGCCAAATTGTAAAAAGTGCTCTGGTCAGGAAGGGAGTAAAAGAGTTGTTAAATTCGTAAATTTTTCTAATTCGGAAATACAGATACTTTCAAATTTTTGAATAATGTAAAATTTGGCCACATTTCAATTAAAAACGAAACAGAGCTAGTCGTGCTTCAAATTTAGCTGCTTTACATAAACAGGGCAGCAGAGTGGTTAGTACTCATGCCATGTGGTGCTGGTATTTTTTGCAACCACTAGAATCGTATCTGTCCCGTCTGTGGGATCTGTATGACATTTCAGTGAACCTTAGACCCCTTTCACACTGGGGTGCTTTGCCGGCACTACAACACTAAAAATAGCGCCTGCAAAACGCCCTGAAACAGCCGCTGCTGTCTCTCCAATGTGAGAGCCTTCAAGCTTTCACACTGGAGCGGTGCTCTGGCAGGATGCTCAAAAAAGTCCTGCTAGCAGCATCTTTGGAGTGGAGAAGGAGCAGTGTATACATTGCTCCTACTTACACCGCTCCTGCCCATTGGAATTAATGATGCAGCGCAGCTATACCGCTGGTATAGCGCTGCTGTAGCAGAACTTTGCGGTGGTTTTTAACCATTTCTCAGCCACTAGCTTAAGACCGCCACGCTAGCGGCCAAATAGCGCCGCTAAAACAACGGTAAAGTGGAGCTAAAAATAACCTCGCTTTACCACCGATGCCGCACCCTGTCCCAGTGTGAAAGGGGCCTTAAGGTATTCTTCCATGACCTAAAAACACATAGGCAAATGTGGAGGGGTATACTCTGGTTATTACTATTGCATGTGCTCCTCTAGGATAGAAATCTCCAAACCAGACACAGACAGCATTAAAATCCCAGCACAAAGTTTACTCTTCACTATCCAAGAAACAATGGACCTAAAGAAATCTTGTGACCACACTCTGCTTCACAAGATGAATATAACTAACCTAGTAAATATACTTAGATAATTCAGGCTGCCTATTTCATCTCTTTCCTAGCCCCGACCTCAACCAAATATTCAGCTGACCGAAAACTGAAACATTTTTGATTTGCTGCTTTGTGATTTTCTATTTTAGAAAAAAAAATTAAGAGAAAAACTTGACAGTTAAACTGTCAGCATGAGGTATACTTGGGTGGATGGCATAACCAATCAAATATTTCAGTTCATTTTCGACATTCTTCAGATTAGTTCAATCTCTAGTTTAAATCCCCAGAGCAATCTTTTGCGATTCTTGTAGCTATTGCTATTTCCAGAAATGTCTTCACATTTCATGTAATAAAAGCTAGGGAAGAGGGGAAGGTGTTTATTTCACAGTTAAATCACTTTATTATTATTTTATGGGATTTCACAGTAGCATCCGTACCATTAATGGCAGCGGAACACTCCGTAATAAATGTGAATTGCGCCAGAGAAGTCATTTTCAGAATCCAATATTCTGTCCCATTTACATAATCTTGGCAGTTTATCTGTGAAAGCCATAAACCATGTAAAATGGATGAGACAGATATGAAATCTTGGAGGACCAGGAGAGGACTCAATTTGTTTGAATTGTATTCCTATCATTAGAGATAGCGGCAGCTCCACTCCTCACTTTTTTTTTTTTTAAATCCTTGACATACTCACCAAATTATACTGTTCTCCTAAACGTAATGATGGCTTTCCTACAGAGTAACTACTTGTTAATAAACAATAGAGCTGGAACACATCAAGTTTTTGCACTTCATGTTTAATTTGTTTTAGTCGAGCTCCGGTGCAAATGGCTTGAATAGCTTAATCATAAGTGACAATAGCGAAACAATGCAATGTCCACAGCGCATCTGCTGTGGAAGTAATTAATGAAAATTGGAACTTTTCTAAAATAGCCCTATTGTTTTCTCATGTACATATGCTCAGCCACTGCAAATCACAGTGTGGTCGAGAACAGATTTAGACCGTAGGAATGATGAAAAGTTGCAAAAGATTTCAAGAAACTGTATAAGAAACCATACTGGAATGATAGCAGTTTGGATCCATGGTTTAGCTTAGTCACAGTGAAGGATGTATAGTAAATTCTACAGTTCATATTATCAGTTTTGATAATCTAGCTGTGAGCATTTAGACTTCAAGCTGAACTAGGGGCAAATTAATAGAATAAATAATCCAGTTAGTACCCCTCCCATAAAAAAAAAAAAATATCTACTTTTACGTAGAACTGGTGTTATTATTATTAGTAACATATTATATATTATATATATATATATATATATATATATATATATATATATATATATATATATATATTATAGGATAAGACCTATTGACACTAATACCAAGTATGTACACATGGCTTAAAAATGCCTCTTTTACAGATGTTTGGCATTTTTTTCAGCCTGGAAAAGCACCTTGATTTTTGTCCATGTACACATAGGCATTTACAAGCATATTAGAAGGGTAGAGTTTAAAGGCTGAAAAACCCCATTACCAGCACATTCAGGGGAGGAGCTTTTGAGCAAAAAAAAAGCAAAACACACATGTAGCACCCTCTAGTGTGTTAGTCTAGCTGTTATTGTAGGAAAATTTAAGTTTGGCTCAAGGACAAGCCAGAGCTGGGAATCTGGGTCAGGGTTCAGTGACCTAGGTGACTCATCCTAGCAACTTCTCTGGTGCCTCCCTGTTTTCTGGGACATTGGAGAATGTTCTAGACATGGTGGGTTGAGGTTAGGAGGAGCTTCTTGGAATATGTATGAGGGCTTCAACCAAACCACAGTAAAGAGCTGGTAGGGGGCAGGCCACCTCATAAATAGGCATGTCAGGCCAGGGATGGAAAGTCAGTGGAAGATGGAGATGGAGTGCTGAGGAGGCTGTCGGTGGCCCTTGAGGATGCAGCCTAGTTTGGGAGGGGGGGAGTGACTTAAGGCTGGGTCTTGGGTGCTAGAAGGATCCTGTGAAAACACATGGAGGAAACCCTTCCTGGAGGCACAAGAGCATGGAGAGAGGACAGCAGGAGCAGGTCAGCATGTCTGAAAGATCTCCTGACATTTAATGTGGGTGTGCTGGTGAGTGTCAGTCTGGAGGACTGTAGGGGGAAGTTAGCCGGGAGGGCTAGAGAAAGGGGCAGCTGCAGCCAGGCCAGTTGGTAGTGCCTCAAGAGGCGGTGCTGGGATCAGTAGCCACAGGAATGATGCAAGCTGGACACTGACATTCTGTTACACAGACGGGTTCCTGCTTGTAATGGGCCATTGGAACTGTATATTAGCTGTATATAAAGACTGTATATAGGTAGAGTTGTCTCTGAAGTTGCTGTTGAAGGCAAATGGGCATCCCATAACTTCCCATCGCTATCCAAGTTATTACCCTCAATATATAACAAAAAAACAAAGTCACAGACTGTTCTTTGGCTCAAGAGTGCCTGTGAAAATTGGGTGTGCCTGACTGTGCAAGGTGGAGGGATCCTAGTTTACTTGCGGCTCCCAAGGGGTGTGCTACACACATAAATGTAATCATAACACGCAGCAGCATGGGATCCCTGGATCAGATATACCTCTAGGTCTCTACGCCCCTCTGCGCCACCAGACTGATTGCAGGTGCGTGAGTACCACTTCATATGTAGCTATTTACTAGCTCTTCTCCTCTTCTCCTTCTTTTTCTATCCCTTTCTTTTACTCTGTTCTCTATTCACTTTTAGTCACCTTAATTTCCCTCAAAATTGTTCCATTCAGGTACAGCATAGTGCTAGACAAAACAATAGAGTTTGAGGTTCTCAAACTTCTATGCCAAGTGATATGTTATCACCTGATCTCCTCTCCTACTTGTGTTTTTTTTTTTTTATATACCAAATGTAGGCTCACTCAGGAGCACTGTTCACTGTTGCTTTTATCGGGTATATTGATGGTTTGCTGTGTATTATTGGGGGTTTTTCCAGAGCCCGGTACAGTTATCTCCCTTTAGGGGTGCTGGGGCTGGGGAGCCTGCCCCTGGGGAGCCTGCCCCTTGGGAGCGGAGAAGTTATTAGAGGAGGTGAAAATATTTAACTCTTCTTTATGTTGTATTCTTTTGACTGTTATCGAATTAGACCCAACATACTAGAACTGCCATCTCTCCATACGATACAAGGTCTTCTTCTCAGCAAAATGTTTATTTTGGGCACTATGCTGCTCTATGTACTAATATGCAATGTTCATGTTTTGCATTACTTCTTTGAATACTCAATAAAAATGTATTTAAAGAAAAAGAAAAATGCAATCATAAAGACTAAGCACATTTCACACGTTAATGCATTCCAATGGCCAGAATAAATTTATATTCTGGCCAAGAGAATGCATTAATGTCAAATGCAGAAACACACATAAATGTGTATAATTTTGCATAGACATTGGTGCAAAATACAGCTTTATGTTTTTTAAAGCGGAGATCCACCCAAAAGTGAAACTTACGCTTATACGGTCCCCCCCCCCCCCCTTCGGTGCCACATTTGACACCTTTTAGGGGGGAGGGGGGAACGGGGACCTGTTTTCCAAAGGTCCCTTTCCCCACTTCTGGAGACAGGGCTATGGTGCGATGTCCCATAAGTTCGGCCCCCTTGCTTCTTTCCCTGCCACTGGGCCAATTAGAAAGCACTTTGTGCATGTGCAGTAGAGAACCGGCTGTGAAGACGAAAGGCTTCACTGCCGCGTTTCCTTACCAGGAATGGCAGCGGCAGCATCCGAGAGTCGTTCCGAATATCGGCTGGGGTGCTGACATCATGGGCACCCTGGACAGGCAAGTGCCCTAATATTAAAAGTCAGCAGCTACAGTATTTGTAGCTGCTGACTTTAAAAAAAAATTCACCCAAGCTGGATCTCCTCTTTAAGTTGTATTTTCTGCCAGGAGTAAAAGGCATTAAAAGGAGAAAATCAAACTCAGACACAGACTGCAGACAAAGCCATTGGTATGAATGAGATCCGTATTTCTGCATGCGATATGTCATTTCTTTTTATACATGGATATGGTATGATGTGTGTTATGCTGTACTGTTTTCTTATAAGATGCCATGCAATCCTAATGTGTGATCTATTTCAAACAGAACCGTTGCTAGGTGAGATCCCTTCCCCCACCATTTATATGCTACAGCCTCTATTATAATTACAACAATTTTTAAATGCATTTAACAAAAGATCAGAAGTTCAACTCTTAACATGGATACTGCTGTCTCTTTGATAACGAATAACTGTGTCACCTACAAAAGCCTTTAAACGTTGAAATGAACTATATTATACTCACATAATTTGAGGCAAGATCTGGGTGAAGGTAATCTATTCCTGAAATCAAAAGGCAATTATTAAACAGGTATTGAAGAAATACACAGACATGCATTTGGATGATAAATAGGAGGACAAAATAAAAAGACTTGGGAAGATTAAGTTGAGTGGTTTTCTCCTGGCAGCATATAAGTGCAATGTATGTGGAAGGCTGACAGCTATTGGGCTACAATCAACAAGAGGTTGGCGTGACTCATACAATGACACAATATAAAAAGTGATTGCTTGTGTAAGGTGCTGGTAGAAGTAAAACTGATAGCTGTATAACTGACAAAATGCACTTGCACAGGATTGTTCCTCCTGTGTGCGGCCATTACCAAACCTCAGCAAGTCACTGCTGATGAGGAATAAGCCAGTCAAAAGAACTCAGTTCCCATAATGCACTGGAAGATTTTTTTTAGTTAGAGTAAAAAAGGGTTTAAACACGTACTCCGGGATAAGCAAATTCTGTGTAAATACAAGAACCATAAGTATTCTTACTTGGATATTAGTGTTCTTTGTGAATTTCTTCCAGATCTGTGCAGTGTGGCTCTTTTTCTCTGTGCAGGAGCTTCCTGTAATAAAGACTGTTGTTCTCTTCTTCTGCAGGAAGTTTTCTGCAGGCAGCCTATAGTGGGTGGGGCCTGCTTAGCCCCTCCCACAGCACTCCTCTCTATGCAGACTATGCACAGCACAGTGATGATGTCACTACTACTTTTATAAGGTTTGCAAAATAATTTGGTGCACACAAAGTGGAGCTATATCCTTTGTGGTTATTGAGGAATATATTTCAATAAAAGATTTTAAGACCAGAGTTCAGCTTTAAATTTCCATCTGGTTAAAGTGACTGTAAAGGTTTGTTTAAAAAAAAAAATAACAAACATATCATACTTACCTCCACTGTGTAGCTCGTTTTGCACTCGAGTGGCTACTCCCCACATCAGATAACCCCCTGGGAGAAGCGCTCTCCTGGGGGGGTTACCTTGCAGTGGCGCTCCCGGGTCCAGAATTGGATAGAGACCGAATGCAGGACTCGGCCCCGTATCATTGGATTTCATTGACAGCAGCAGGAGCCAATGGCTGCACTGCTATCAATCTATCCAATCAAAAGCCAAGGGGCCCGGTAACTGCCAGGCTTTTTTTCACCTTAAAGCATAGGATGCATTAAGGTGAAAAAACACATAGGTTTACAACCCCTTTAATTTTTACTGTCCCACTGAGATTTCCCTTCACTCCCTGTGCATGAGATGCAATAAGAAACTGAAGGAAATCTCATCAAAGGGGGAATTCCCTTTCTAAACAGAGATCACCATATTATTTGTCCTAATTGGGAAATGTGCCCTTGCTATAACATTTTGGATTTCCCATAACTTTCTTTCTTGGTGACAATGGTCTTGAGTGGTGAATCTCCTCAGTGGGGACACAAACAGCAAAAAAAAAAAAAAAAAAAAAGAAATGCCAAAGAGTCTAACCCTTCCCCACTCTATCCAAAACTTTAAAAGGATACATTTGCCTTTACATATACTTAAATATATATAAACACTAACATGGAACCTTTCTTAGTTGCATACATTTGGTTTGGTAAATATGCAAATAAAAACTAAATTTTTAAAACCGGTCAATAAGGGGTATACAAATGGTAAGCTGGAGTGGTGAAGTGTATGTAAACCCCAACAATTACCTTTTCTTTCTACACCACTCATTCCACAAAGTATTATTATTATACATTCAAAAGCTGCTTTTACATTTCCTTAACGATAGATTCATCTAAAGAAACTAGGATTCCAAGAAGATGTAAACATACAGTAAGTGTAAAGCCTATTGTCAGAAAAAGTCACAAACTAGATTGATATGGAACATAAACATCACATATCAATGCTGACAAAGATGCAATAAGATCAGCTAAAATTTGACCAGCAACAATTTTGGTAATGGTATTATACTGTATATTTTATTATGTATACCAGGGATATGCAATTAGCGGACCACCAGCTGTTGCAGAACTACAAGTCCCATTAGGCATAGAAAGACTCTGACAGCCACAAACATATCACCCAGAGGCAGAGGCATGATGGGACTTGTAGTTTTGCAACAGATGGAGGTCCGCTAATTGCATATCCCTGATGTATACCCTATTACATGATATTAGGATATTTGATTTTACCAAGGAGCTCAGTGAGCATATGCCAGAAACATTTGTGGCCACCAGCCAAGTGCATTTATTAAGGTCACATAACTTCAGTGTGAATTCCTATACTTTTTGTCCTACTTTCTACGTCCTGGTTTGCTTGTGATATAGAATGCAAATCTACAGAAACAGTAGAGAAAACTCTGTACCACTGTGTTCAATATTTGTGTGTCTTAGGCCGCGTACACACGGGCGGACTGTTCGCCCAACTTTGTCCGCTGAACAGTGTTTCAGCGGACAGTCCGCTCGTGTGTGGGCTTCAGCGGACATTTTCAGTGGACAGTCTGACGAACAAAGTTTTTCGGAATTCCCGTAAGACAGTCCGCTGAAACTTGGTTTGAGCGGACAGTCCGCTCGTGTGTAGGCTTGTTCGACAAACTAAGTCTCGCGCATGCTCAGAAAGAATTTACACGGCGAAGGTTGCATTGCAGTGTATAGGACGTCGTTTTTCGAGTCCCGTCGTACGTGCCGTTCACGTCATCGCGCACGCTTTCAGCGGACTGTTCGTTCATCGTGTGTGGTCAAGTCCGTTCATGCAAATTTTGAGCGGACTGTTTGTCGTACTGTTTGACGAACAAAGTTGGGCGAACAGTCCGCCCGTGTGTACGCGGCCTTAGGGTTACCTTCTAGTATCCTTCAGCTTTTTTTACTCTGGTTTTCCGAAAATGCATACTTCATGATTTTGAGTGAGCAAGGGACTAATCACCATTATTGCCTGCAATTTGATTGTGTAGAAGTGGCCACTTTGGTAGAGGCAGATTTTTGCTTTCTCGTGTCAAAGCCTCCAGCCAGGAGAACAGCTTAGTGGTGGCATCACTAAAGCTCACTTTAAGTACAGAGAAATCACTGCCTTGCTCTCACACTGTAACCATACAGCCATGAGGCTACAGGCACAGGGGTGCCCTGGCACAATCACATACAAAGAAGTGCTCTGTTTTCAGTAAGAATGTAAAGTAAAATTCTGGGCAAACCATAACTACTCCTATTATATTCTGACCAATCTGTGTAAGAAAAGATCTGTATGAAGGCAGGTGTCTAAATTATATTTTTTTCTTGTATGTGTTGTACTGCAATGCCTTATGTTACTGTACTGTGGGTTCAGTTAATTTGTACAATGTACATGCATGTAGTTTGTGCCCCTGGGGAAGAATCTGGGGAAGAAAGAGTTAACTGTGCTGCCCATTTTCCTGGGTGTTCATGGTGCCTTTTGGTGGCAGATACATACTCTAGAAGAGAAGAGCAGCCTAAAGGTCACCCGCTCTGTGTTTATGTCACTGTGGGGTTGTTTTACTAAAGCTGGAGAATGCAAAATCTGGTACAATGGTGCATAGTAGCCAATCAGGTTTTAACTTCAGCTTGTTCAATTAAGGTTTGACAAAAAAAAAAACTGGAAGCTTTAGTAAATCAACCCCAGTGTAATTGAACTTTGCCTAATTGTTCTCCCCTTCCCACAAACCAAGTTAGGGTTCCCAGGACATGGACATTGTGGACTTTAACCACTTCAATACCAGCCACTTAAACACCTTCCTGCCCAGACCAATTTTGAGCTTTCTGCGCTGTTGCAATTTGAATGACAATTGCGCGGTCATGCTACACTGTACCCAAATTAAATTTTTATCATTTTTTTCCCACAAATAGAGCTTTCTTTTGGTGGTTTTTGATCACCTCTACATTTTTTATTTAATTGCTAAACAAATAAAAAATACCAAAATTTTTGAAAAGAAATATGTTTTTTTTTTTGTTTCAGTTTCAAAACGTTGTAAATAAGTATGTTTTCTCCTTCACTGATGGGCACTGGTGGGGCGGCACTGACGGGCACTGATAGGCAGCATGGATGGGCACTAATAGTTGGCACGGATGGGCACTGATAGGTGGCACGGATGGGCACTGATAGGCGGCATTGTATTGTACTGATGGATGCCAATCAGTGCCAAACAATAATGCATGCCAATCAGTGATGCCCATTGTGGGCACTGATTGGCATCCATTGTGGGCACTGATTGGCATCCATTGTGGGCACTGACTGGCATCCCTGGTGGTCTAGGGTGGCATACCTGGTGCTAGGCATCCCCGGTGGTCTGGTGGCGTCCCTGGTGGTCCAGTGTGGGCATCCTCGGGGGGACTGTGCTGATAATTGATCAGCACAGACCCCCCCCTGTCAGAGGAGCAGCCGATCGGCTCTCCTCTACTCACGTCTGATAGACGCGAGTGAGGAAAAGCCGATCACCGGCTCTTCCTATTTACACTGTGATCAGCCGTGATTGGACACGGCTGATCACGTGGTAAAGAGTCTCAGTCGGATCGTAGTTGCAGGGTGTCAGACTGACACACTGCAACAATGATCGCCGCGACTCAAAATCCTGAGGACAGTCTATGACGTCCAGTCAGGATTTTGAAACCACTTTGCCGCCGTCATTTGACAATGGGCGGGCAGCAAGTGGTTAAGGCCTTTCTACTGTTGGAGGTATAAACTGTTATGGGGCTAGAGATACCAGAAGGCACCAGAGGGTAGGAAAGATTCCTGAATATGTAATGATATGAAATGTATTTTAATGTGAAGAGGTAATGGATGAAGCACCTTTAGTTAAAGATACGTTTTGACGTTCACAAGTTCTGCCTGGTCTGAAGTTCTTCAAGGACATAAGTAAAGGGGTGCATGCATGGAGTATCACATAAAACAGGCATATCAGGAGCCAAGATAGTGTACAGAGAAGATGCAGTATCAATGTCCTATGAAATGGTCAAATTAACCGATTTTCAGTTTGAGGAGTGGACTGTCGATACCAGTGACTACAGTACTAGTTTCTAAGTGCAATATATCAGCCAGCCAGTCAGGAAGCCGAGGTGACTTATGCCGTGTACGCACGAGTATGCCGTGTACGCACGATCAGAATTCCGGCCAGAAAAAGATCGTGTGTATGCTCCATCGGAATTTAGCTGTCTGAATTTCCGCCAGCCAAAAATTGATAGCATGTTCTCAATTTTCCCGAAAGAAAAACTTTCTATCGGAAATTCAGATTGTGTGTATGCAATTCCGACACGCTAAAAATCACTCATGCTCAGATTCAACTACGAGGCAGAAGCTATTGGCTACTGGCTACGGAACTTCCCTTTTCTAGTCCCATCGTATGTGTTGTACGTCAACGTGTTCTAAACGATCGGAATTTGGTGTGACCGTGTGTAGGCAAGACAGCTTGAGCGAAATTCCATCGGAATTCCATTGGGAAAACCATCGGAGCTTTTTCCGATGAGAATTCCGATCATGTGTATGCAGCATTAGTGTAAGTGATGGAGGTCCCCAGTAGTGACGAAGCCTTGGTTCCTTCCCTAAGTTCAAACCCTGGTCCGATTGTGGTACTGGGCATCCTAGGGAACCAGCCTGGGAATCAGGGAAGATGAAGCAAGGCCTCACTGAAATTAAATAGTACAGAACTTCCTGAAGTACAAATTGGAGCAGTGCGGATAGTGAAGAGATGCAGTAATAGCACGCAAGTGGAGCAAAGAGCTAACGTACGTGTCAGTGTCACTGGGATGAGGTGACAGTTGCTGAGCTGGCGGAGCCGGATGCATGTTATGCGGCACCAGCTCAGAAAGGCTACACAGGAAGAGAAGTGTATAAATGAATTGTAATGTTCTGTGGATGAGAGGAGAGACATAAATAACAGGATCCAGAAGTTAACTAATGCCGCGTACACACGAGCGGACTTTTCAACATCCAAAGTCCGACGGACTGAGTCCGTCAGACTATTCGATCGTGTGTGGGCTGCAACGGACTTTTGATTCACCAAAGTCTGACGGACTTTAGAATATGGAACATGCTTCAAATTTTCCCGACGGAACTCCGCCGGACCCGGTCCCCTTCGAAAAATCCGCTCGTGTGTATGCTATTCCGACGGACTAAAACCGACGCTAGGGCAGCTATTGGCTACTGGCTATGAACTTCCTTATTCGAATCCAGTCGTACGTCATCACGTTCGAATCCGTCGGAGTTTAGTGTGATTGTGTGTGGCCAAGTCCGCTCCGCCGAAAAGTAGGTCAGAACTCCGTCGGAACTCCGTCAGAACTCCGACGGAACTCCTTCGGAAGTCTGTCGGACATAAGTCCTCTCGTGTGTACGCGGCATAAGTGTCTACAGGGAGAAGTGTCCCTCAATATGGAGTGTTGCCTTTATGCAATGCCCTGTACTTAGGCATATACCTTCTGCAACCTCTAGGGACATGAGTGCTCCCTCCTCTAGAGTGCTCAACAATGGCTGGTAATGCCTGAGTGGTGATGTCACCCATAGGCTTACTATGGTCCATACACTGTCGGTGGTCCTCCTCTCCCCTGCAGCTGCAGCCGGCACTGGCTGACACAGGAGAGCATACTATGTGACCAGACTGGAGCAACCTGAAAATAGGTAAGTATACAGATCTTTTTTATACAGGTTAGTTAGAATAGGTGTTAAGCGGGGGTGGAGTGTTTTTGTTAAAGTAGTTAGGGTTTGTCCTGAATTGTTCTCTACTATATAGTACATTTTCACCATTTAGAGGTTTAGGTCCATTTTAATATTTATTTAGTTATTCTATATAAAAATGACACACCAACTGACAGCTATTGGCAAAACTCTACAATATTGCATACATATTAAAATAGTATTCTGGCCGGGCTGTTTTTGCAGTTATAGTTTGAAACAAGTGGCATGAAATTTAAAAGAGGGTGTATTTTATGGGCTCCTAGAAGAGGCAGTTACATAATACATAGCTTGCTCAAGCTCATCAAGTGCCTCCCCACTCTATAGTATATTACCTATATTCCTATTTTCTACAGGATAATTGCCACTCCAGAGGCACTGATTTTCCTCTACCCTACAGCTGTAATAATACCTAATTATAACTCTGGTGCCATGTTTCTGTAGTTTAGATGATCCCGCCTGAAAGCAGGTGGAAAAACATGTTTGTCCAAGTAGTAAATACATTGCATAGTAGGTATTAGTTTGATGCTGGCAATAGTGGAAAGGTTAGAAGAGCTGCATCAAGGACCCTCTTGAAATGTAACTGTTCTGACCTACTTTCTTATGCCACTGGTGAATAACAGAAACAGTTCAGGGCCCAGAAATTCAATCCATGTGTACAGTAGGTGGGAATCATATACCCTGAAAAGTTATGTTACCCCAACGGCACTTATGGCCTCTTACAAAAAAACAAAAAAAAATCAATGGAAAATATGCAGTAAAAAAAAAGCATTCAGCCATAATGAACCTGTCACTGATCTGACAACAGCAAACTAAAAACTGCTTGGTTTCCATCGGAAAATATGTGGCGTAGGTGTGCATATTTGCCCTATAAGTGAATTGGAAATAAGATTAGGAATTCTTTTTATGATCCCAATATGATGTCACAAATTATCAGAATGTATATGTTCCTTCTAGAGTGGGGTCTCCAAACTTTCTAAACAAAGGGCCAGTTTACTGTTCTTCAGACTTTGAGGGGGCCGGATTGTGGCCAGTGGGGGGTGAAAAATGCTCCGATATAACCGGAATAAACAATGCCCCATCATTGGTGTCAGTGGAATTTATTGTGTCCCATCATTGGTGTCAGTGGAAGGTATAGTGTCTCATCATTGGTGTCAGTGGAAGGTATAGTGTCCAATCATTGGTGTCAGTGGAAGGTATAGTGTCCCATCATTGGTATCAGTGGAAGGTATAATGTCCCATCATTGGTGTCAGTGGAAGGTATAGTGTCTCATCATTGGTGTCAGTGGGAGAAATAGTGCTCCATCATTGGTATAAGTGGGATGAATAATGTCCCACCGTTAGTGTCAGTGGGAAGAATAGTGCCCCATCATTGGTATAAGTGGAAGGATTTGTGCCCCATCATTGGTGGCAGTAGGAAGAATAGTGCCCTATCATTACTTTCAGTGGGAGAAATAGTGCCCCATTGTTGGTCAGTGGAAGGAATAGTTCCCCATCATTGGTATCAGTGGGAAGAATAGTGTTCCATTGTTGGTTTCAGTGGGAGGAATAGTGCCCCATTGTTGTTGTCAGTCGGAGTGATAGTGCCCTATCATTGGTGTCAGTGGGAGGTAAAGTGACCCATTGTTGGTGTCAGTGGGAGGAATAGTGCCCAACTGTTGGTATCAATGGCAGGAATTATGCCCCCTTATTGGTGTCAGTGAAAGGAATAGTGTCCCGGGGGTTAAGGCAAGCAAAGGGCCACATCTGGCCCCCTGACCACAGTTTGGAGACCACTGAAACTACATGTTTACTCACTATATTATGTCTTTGACAAGTCTATACAATCATGTCTGATTAGCAATTCACATTGTGGAAAAATCTATCTTGAAATAAATATACAGTATGTATGCAACAGTGAATGCATAGATTTCTTTAATGGTATAACTGATAGATGGCAGGAGCAGAAAATAAAACATAAAAAGTGACTTTTGGTGTTTCTTAAATTTATCTTTGAATTTATTAATCTTCCCTAGACATTCAGTGAAGTGCTTACCATCATCCATAATTGCTATGGTAACTCCTTTCCCCGTGTATCCCAACTCCCAGGCTTCAGCAACATTCAAATCAAGACCTGGAGTCCCATCTGCTTGACCTGTGTTGATCTGACAAATAAAATGAAAAGAACAATGTGATGTCACATAAGAGAAGAGAACATCCACAGGCAATGAAATACTGTTATATCATTAATGGTACGTATTGGGGCAGGGCATAGTTGTTGTAGACCTCTGGCTTGAGTGTATGCTGCAAATAGTAGATTATACCAACATCATCAGTAATTAAAATATTAGAAATGTCTATTAATCAACAGCAGGATCAAAAAAGGCTAGTGTTCCAAAAGAGGCGCCCAGTTCACAGCAAGGCCCTTTTCACAAGTCCTGATCTCTGCTTTTATCAAGTGTGTGGATGAACAAAAGAAAATGACTTGTGTATGGGCAGCTTAATAGTGATAACGTTTTATTTTTTTAAATTTAAATAGAAACATGTTATACTTACCTGCTCTGTTCCATGGTTTTGCACAGAGCAGCCCTGAACCTCCTCTCCCCGCTGATACTTCTGGCCCCTCCCCTCCTGCTGAGAGCCCCGATAGCAAGTCTCCTGCTATGGTGGCACTTGTGCGTGCTCACTCCCAGATTGATGCTGCATCCACCTAAATGTGTATAATTATTTTTTTCTAAAATCCAAACGTCTCTTTTAAGTGCACTTCTTCTTAGGGTAGGGTCCAGACATTCCCCAGGCATGCGCTGTCACAATTTGAATGACGATTGTACGGTCATGCTACACTGTACCCATAGGACATTTTGATATTTTTGTTCACACAAATAGAGCTTTCTTTTGGTAATATTTAATCACTACGGGGTTATTTAGTTTTTGCTAAATAGATGAAAAAATAAAAAAGACTGAAAATTTTGACAAAAAACAGAAAAAACTTTTTTAGTACCTGAGTACCTATCAGCCCATCTGAGTACCCGAGTACCTGTCAGCCCATCTGAGTACCTGAGTACCTGAGTACCTGTCACAGCCCATTAGAGTACCCGAGTACCTGTCACAGCCCATCTGAGTACCCGAGTACCTGTCACAGTCCATCTGAGTATCAGAGTACCTGTCCCAGCCCATCTGAGTACCCGAGTACCTGAGTACCTGTCCCAGCCCATCTGAGTACCTGAGTACCTGTCCCAGCCCATCTGAGTACCCGAGTACCTGTCACAGCCCATTTGAGTACCTGTCACAGTCCATCTGAGTACCTGAGTACCTGTCATAGCCCATCTGAGTAACTGAGTACCTGTCACAGTTCATCTGAGTACCCGAGTACCTGTCACGGTTCATCTGAGTACCCGAATGCCTGTCACCAGCCCGTCGGAGTACCCGAGTACCTGTCACCAGCCCGTCGGAGTAACAGAGTACCTGTCACCAGCCCATCAGAGTATCCGAGTACCTATTTGCAGCCCATGCCTCATAGAATACACATTGGGGTGTTTGCTTTCCAAAATGGGGTCATTTTGTGGGTAATTCCATTGTCCTGGTGCTCCAGGACCTTCAAAAGTGTGATAGGTAGGAACGAAATGAGATGTGTAATTTATGCTCCTAGAATGCCTGAAGGTACTACTTCAATGTTGGACCTCTGTATATGGCCAGGCTGTGTAAAAGTCTCACACATGTGGTATCCCAATACTCAGGAGGAGTAGCAGAATGTGTTTTGGGATGTAATTTTTGATATATACATGCTATGTGTTAGAACTATCTTATAAATGGACAAAAAAAAAGTTTACGTTTTCTTTCCACGTTTTCTGAAGACTTGTGTAAAAAAATTAACCGCTCAAAAGACTCATAATGCTTCATAGAATATACTTTGGGGTGTTTGTTTTCCAAAATGGGGTCATTTTGTGGGTAATTGCATTGTCCTGGTGCTCCAGGGCCTTCACAAATGTAATAGGTCGTTAGGAAATTAGAGGTGTCATTTATGCTCCTAGAACACCTGACGGCGCTCCCTGCATGTTGGGCCTCTGTATGTGGACACGCTGTGTAAAAGTCACACACATGTGGTATTGCCATACTCAGGATGAGTAGCAGAATGTATTTTGGGGTGTAATTTTTGCTATGTACATGCTTTGAGTTAGAAATATCTTATAAACTGACCACTTTGTGTAAAAAAAAAGATGTTTTCATTTTCTTTCCACGTTTTCCGAAGACTTGTGGAAAAAAATTAACTGTTCAAAAGACTCATTATGCCTCATAGAATATACGTTGGGGTATTTGCTTTCCAAAATGGGGTCATTTTGTGGGTAATTCTACTGTCCTGGTGCTCCAGGGCCTTCACAATGTAATAGGTCGTTAGGAAATTAGAGGTGTCATTTATGCACCTAGAACCCCTTACGGTGCTCCCTGCATTTTGGACTTCTCTGTGTGGCCAGCCTGTGTAAAAGTCCCACACATGTGGTAACGCCATACTTGGGAAGAGTTGCAGAATGTATTTTGGGGTGTAATTGGAAGTATGCATATGCTGTGTATGAGAAATAACTTGTTATTATGACAATTTTGTAAAAACAAAAAAACAAAAAAAACATTCTTCTTTTTCCCAAGAATTGTGGGAAAAAATTACAACTTCAGAAAAATCACCATGCCTCTTACTAAATACATTGGACTGTCTACTTTTCAAAAAGGGGTCATTTGGGGGGGTATTTGTACTTTCCTGACATTTCAGAGCCTCAAGAAATGAGGCCATCAGTACATCAGGTGTGATCAGATGTGATCAATTTTCAATGATTTGCACCATAGCTTGTAGACTCTATAACTTTCAAAGAGACTAAATAATATCCACTAATTTGGTTTATTTTTACCAAAGAGATGTAGCCGTATAAATTTTGGCCCAAATTTATGAACAAAAATGACTTATTTGCAAAATTTTATCATAGAAACTAAAAAAAAGTGTTTTTTTTTTCAAAATTTTCACTCTTTTTTCACTTATGCCGCAAAAAATAAAAAACCCTGTGGTGATTACTCGGCTTCCGGGGGGTATACCGGGATGATGCCCGCACCTGCAGGCATCATCCCGGTACTGTTTTTTTCAGCAGGCGATTGGCTATCCAGCCATAACAACCGATGCGGCTAAAAGCCGCTCGGCTGTTATGCTGGAGGAGCGGGAGGGGACGTCCCCCCTCCCACCGCCTCCCGCCACTGTTACCAGTGCTCCCGCTCGATTGGGAGCACCGATTCCTGGTGCAATGCCTCCGGCCGCTGGGGAGGAACTGGAACGAAGCCATAATCGGCTTCGTTCCAGTCTCCTCATAGTAAACACGGAAGCGACGCCATGACGTCACTTCCCGTTTACTCGGCTGCCAATGGCGCCGGTTTAAAAAAAATATCCGTTATTCAGAATCGCCATTTTCGGCGATCTGAATACATTGAAGTGTAAAGAGTACCTGTCACCGCCTATTACTGTCACAAGGGATGTTTACATTCCTTGTGACAGCAATAAAAGTGATCAAATAATTTTTTTTTTTTTAAAACAATTTAGTCATTTTAAAATAAATAAAATAAATAAAAAAAATTTTTTTTAAAGCGCCCGCCGTCCCCGCGAGCTCGCGAAGCAAAGAAAACGCATACGGAAGTCGTGTCCGCGTATGTAAACGGTGAGGTATTGCCAAGATCGTCAGAGCGAGAGCAATAATTCTAGCACTAGACCTCCTCTGTAACGCTAACCTGGTAACCGTAAAAAATGTTTAAAACATCGCTTATTGAGATTTTTAGGTACCGTACTTTGTCGTCAATCCACAAGTGCGTGCAATTATAAAGTGTGACATGTTTGGTATCTATTTACTCGGCGTAACATTATCTTTCACATTATGCAAAAAAAATGTCATAATTTTATTGTTTTTTTTTTTTTAATTCATGAAAGTGTCCCTTTTCCCAAAAAGTTGCATTTAAAACACCGCTGCGCAAATACCGTGTGACATAAAATATTGCAACAATCGCCATTTTATTCTCTAGAGTCTCTGTTAAAAAATATATATATAATGTTTGGGGGTTCCAAGTAATTTTCTAGCAAAAAATATGGATTTAAACTTGTAAACACCAAATGCCAAAAATAGGCTAAAGCCCCATACACACTATCAGTTTTTCTGCTGAGTTTTTCCTTCAGACTTACCAAAACCATGTAATGGAAGAGCCTGCCTGATTGCATACACATTGAAACTCCTAAGGTTTGACCTCATATTACATGGTTTTGGTAAATCTGAAGGAAAAACTCAGCAGAAAAACTGATAGTGTGTATGGGGCTTTAGTCATGAAAGGGTTAAATACCATCAAAAGAAAGCTCTATTTGTATGAAAAAAATTATACAAATTTTGTTTGGGTACAGTGTTGCATGACTGAGTAACTGGCATTCAAAGTGTGAGAGCGCTGAAAGCTAAAAATTGGTCTGGTAAGGAAGCTGTATAAATGCCCTGTATTGAAGTGGTTACAGGCACTGATGGGCGGCACTGAAGGGCACTGATAGGCAACACTGATGATGATCAGGATGTCCCTTTCAAGTCAGTGATGGGCACTCATTGGCAGCACTGATGGGCACTGATGAGCATTGATTGGCAGCACTGGTGGGCACTGATTGGTAGCACTGGTGGCCACTGATAGGCAGCACTGGTGGCCACTGTTAAGCAGCACCGGTGGGCACTGATTGGCAGCACTGGTGGCCACTGATAGGCAGCACTGTTGGCCACTGATAGGCAGCACAGGTTGCTGTTGGGACAGCACTGATAATCAAGATACTGCCAGGATGTCCCTTTCAAACAAGAAGGTTACTGGCTCTCCTCATCTCTCCTCTCTCTGTTAGCGTGAGGAAAGAAATGCTGATAACCGGCTTGTGTTTACATTGTGTTTAGCTCTAAATGGACACAGCTGATCACGTGGTAAAGGGCCACTGTGGTTGGCCCTTTACCCTGATCTGTGCTCAGCTGTGTCCTAAGGACACAGCTATCACAGAGCATACCACCCCCATTTCTCAGTGGGCACACGGCGGGTCCAATTACGGTAGGACGTCATATGTCGCCCGCCCAGAACTTGAAGACCACGCTGTAGCCGTTTTTCAGCTATAGCGGGCTCGGGAAGTGGTTAATCCTGATTAATGCTCCCAGTCAAATGTAATTGTAAAACTTTTTCTTTTTTTTACTTTGGTACATGTTCCCCTGGGCACTGTCTAGCCCCCTATGCCATTCGTTTGGCAACCTCTTGCCTAATAGCCTAGAAAAATGGTTATTACTGATATTTACCAATTAGCTCCCCTTAACATCAATGGGATTTGAATTTGACACCCGAATTATGCAAGAAAGAAATCCTCTGCTATACTAAAAGAACAATTCAAAAGCAGATACATTTATACAGAACATAGTATTATTTGCATATATTATACTGAGCTTGGCAATAGTCATACACCTTGATACACAGTTTTGTCAGGTGTATGCTACTGGCATTCTAAATGTTCTGTTATCAGCATAAAACTATCTTGTATCATTAACATTTCAAACATACTAAATCTTTCACTTACCAGATACCACTGTTTTGTAAATAGGGGATCATTCATATTGATGTCGATATCATTAATGTCCCGGTATCCTCGTTTCTTTCTGTCAAAACCTTCTTGCTGAATAACTTTCCGAACCTGAAATATAATGAAAAGCATCATGTAAAGATCTTGCTCAGACATATTCTTTCTGATATATTGAACAGTAGTACTTGTGATGTATAAAATCTACTACTTTATATATTTTACTGATATATTCATACTGGCATTCCCATGTACTTTTAATCATGCACATGCCGTACCTAAATTCCCACTTATATGAATGACTTCACTCTAAGTTTAGTGAAAGAGGAGAAATTGTGCTGACTTCAGTCATCCATTCATCCGCAAACAAAGATATTTTTTTAATTTCTTACACATGATTGGGTTTTCTTTCTTTTTTCTTAAATTTTACTTTTTTTAAATTAGAAATATCTTTGATATAATAATGTGCTTTGCTACACCAATGAAAATACAATAAATTATCAAAACATATATAAGCATAACCAAACACATAAAATAATAAAGATCCAATTGAGTCCCAAAATCGTGATAATAGGTGATATTAAATTCTTCACATCTGAAGGCTTACCAGAAAAACGTTGACTCTCTAACTAAAGAGAAGTCATAAAGCACTGTATATGAATATATCCACTGCTCCAGGTTGTACCCTCTCATCCACCCAGTGGAGATATAACGGGAGAGTATCTCTTTAAGTCACCTTTCCAGTATTACCTCATATATGTCAGCCCATATGAAAATAAAAAGGAGACAATATGCTCTGCATATGTAAAACTGCCTAATTTTATTATTTAAACACTCTCACAGGAAAATAAAACAACATATCCAAAATAGCAGTGTGAACTGATAGGAAGCACATAGCTCCATCTGAGGCGTTTCGTCAGATATGACGTCTTCTAGGTGCCCTGGAGGACATCAAATCTGATTAAATAAATTATCATACCCATATTATACAACTATGAAAAATATCTCATAGAGTGCTAGCTGCTGTACATTTGAATTTCAGTTTTCCCACCGGCATTGTTACTTTCTGGTTTAGAACATTACATATCCACACATCGACATAACGCATAAGGGAAGACACACTAACAGGGTGTGTTTCCAAATAGCCGTTTACCTCCCTATTAGATCTAAACCTCATTTCTTATTGGCCTTTAGCTTTGCTTTAACTACCATCTTTTCCATTCCAACTATCCCACCTTGTACTTTGTTGGTTTCATATCCCTTTGTTATTAATTCTGTTTGCATTTCAGCTACTATCCCTTCCTATTGCACCCACCCTACTATCTGGATGTCAACTTTCTAACCCACACTAGTTGTCTTCTACTGTGTCATCTCAAAAATCATTCCCAATATATGAAAGCACCATTAGTGATTAACCCCTTCCTGGCCAACCGCCACAGTTATACTGCAGCAGGTTTGCTCCCCTGGGTGAACCGTTGTAGCTATATGTCAGCTCACCTTTAACCATTAGTCGCAATCTGGATACAAATCGCTGATCCCCACCATTACTAGTAAAAAAAATAATAAAAATGCCATAAATCTTTCCCCTATTTTATAGCTACTATAACTTTTGCGCAAACCAATAAATATACACTTATTGCATTTTCTATTACTGAAAATATGTAGAAGAATACATACTGGCCTAAACTGAGGAAAGAAATTAGTTTTTCTAAAAAAAAAAAAAAAAATTGGGGATATTTATTATAGCAAAAAGTACAAAATATTGTGTTTTTTTTCTTTCAAAATTATCGCTCTTTTTTTTGTTTATAGCACAAAAAAATTAAAAAAATGCAGAAATGATCAAAAACCACCAAAAGACAGCTTTATCTGTGGGAAAAAAGGACGTAAATTTTGTTTGGGTACAATGACGCACGATGTGCAATTGTCAGTTAAAGCGACGCAATTCTGCATCGCAAAAAATGACCTGCCTGATCTTTCCCTTCTCTATTTCCCTCTCCCCTTCCTCCTTTTGCCTATCCCCCCTCAGTGATTTTCATAAAGAAAAAATAAGGGGGGGGGGGGGGGGGGAGAGAAAAATGGAAAAAAGTTATGTGATATGTGTTCAACGTTTTATAAGGGCATATGGTAGAGGATACACTTCGGTATTCTTTCCAAAGTGAATTTTCAAATATTATAATATTATTCAACAAATAAAAGAAGTTTCAAACTTCTTTTATTTGTTGCCTATTAGGGATGTGGATGCAATATTCTGTCTATAGACACTGTCCATAAATGTTTCTATATATATAATATTATTATAAAATATGTGAAAATTCACTTTGGAAGCAAATATGCTCTACTCCTTCAGTAAATTAAGGTAATTTTACACATAAACAACAGTTTTAAATAAATTATTCAATATATTTTTTTAAAAGATGTATTTTTAACACATGCATTATACTGTGACAACTGTATCCTTTGTGCAAGACCCCATGACAGCTGCAGCCAGTAGACAATGGTTGGCTGCGATGTTGATCACATAACTGTAAAATAGACTAGAAGTGCACACACAGGTTAAGCACTCCTAGTTTTGTAAACAAGGCCATTATGGCTGAAACACGCTAACATCTGCTGTATATTTTCATCTTTTATAGAGTTATAATAAACTTGAACTTATTAGGAGCATGTATGGAATTGCAAATGGTCTTCTACCCATTTAGACCCCTTTCACACTGCCAGCGTTTTTCAGGCGCTACAGCGCTAAAAATAGCGCCTGTATAGCGCCTGAAAAAAGCGGTTCCATTCACTCCAGTGTGAAAGTCAGAGGGCTTTCACACTGGACCAGTGCACTGGCAGGGCATCACAAAAAGTCCTGCCAGCAGCTTCTTTGGAGCGGTGAAGGAGCAGTGAACTCACCGCTCCTCCACCACTGCTCCCCATTGAAATCAATGGGGCAGTGCTGCGATACCGGTAACGTTTTGTGGGCGGATTTAACCCCTTTTCGACTGCTAGCGGGGGGGTTAAACCCCCCCGCTAGTGGCCGAATAGCGCCGCTAAAACGAGGGTAAAGCGGCGCTAAAAATAGTGGCGCTTTACCCCTGACGCCCCCCACAGCCCGGTTTGAAAGCCGTCTTAAAGCACTCCTAGTTCTACAATAAAATGTGTTCCGTCAACATAAAGCCTCATACCTGATATACAGACCGTCATCAGAAATGCGTTAATGACAAGGCTTTAGTAATTCAAGCCTTACTTTCATAAATTTTAGCCCTACTCATGAAATACAGCGCACGTCTATGGGTAACTTTAGCATAGAAAAGCAGGTGTTTTCAAATCTTCTACTGTATTCACAGTAATGAAATGTGAGAAATTAATACACTGTAGAAAAAAAAAAAAATTCCAAACAGATTTACAAATGAAAACGTCATGCCATTCCTGCAGAAGTGTCAGGTATTACAGATATGTATTTTTTCATATTAAATCTGGTTCCACTTGCAGTATTATATAATTATCTATGCAAATCACTAAAACCCACCACTAGTTACATAGAATATAGAGTTTGTTGGTGACTGCAGTCTTTAACAGCACTCTGGTGTGTGAAACGCGTCAACTTTCGTACATGCTGTGCTCTTCTGTTGTGATGGATTTTATTGGAATCTTGAATAAAGCATCAATGTTTGCAGCAGAGTGTGCAGTTATCCCATTTTAAATGTTTAGCACTGGACAGGCACCTTTATCTGTAAATGGTATATGAGCTATGGTGCACTAGCCTTGAGCGGTGGTGTTCCTTTTCTGTGGATTAAACCACTTCTAGTTCTAAAACTTGCATAGGGCCTTGTACCTTAGCACTATCTACAGACTGTGATCAGAAATGCGTTAATGACAAGACTTCATAAATTCTAGCCATACCTTCATAAATTCTAGCCCTACTTATGGAAAGCAGTGCGGCTGTGGCCCTATGGTGTATGGTAGCTTTAGCATAGAAAAGCAGTTCAATTGAAACCTTCTATTTACAGTAATGCAAATTACTAACAATAATTTACAAAGCCATCCATAACTCTGCCCCCAGCTACATCACTAACCTATTCCCAAAATACCAAAGAAGCCACACTCATCCCAAGACCTCCTGCTCTCTAGCTCCCTTGTCACCTCCTCCCATGCTCACATCTAGGGATGAGCCGAACACCCCCCGGTTCGGTTCGCACCAGAACCTGCGAATGGACCGAAGGTTCACACGAACTTTAGAACCCTATTAATTACAATGGACACGAACGTTTGAAATCTAAAGTGCTAATTATAACGGCCAATATGCATGTTATTGTCCTAAAAAGGGTTTGGGGACCCGGGTCCTGCCCCAGGGGACATGTATCAATGCAAAAAGAAGTTTTAAAAACTGAAGTTTTTTCTGGAGCAGTCATTTTAATGATGCATAAAGTGAAAAAAAAAGTGAAATATTCCTTTAAATATCGTACCTGGGGGTACGTAAAGTATGCCTGTGAAGTGGCATGTGTTTCCCATGTTTAGAACACTCCCTGCATAAAATGACATTTGTAAAGGGAAAAAAAGCCATTTAAAACTGCTTGCGGCTTTAATGTAATGTCTTGTCCTTGCAATATGGATGAAAATCTTTGAGAAAAATGGCATGGCTACCCCATCAGCCCCCCTACCCCAGCCCATTACCAGCTCCTTTGGGTCTTGTATGGATATTAAGGGGAACCCCGCACCCGAAATATGTTATGTTAATGTTAGGCAGATGCCTGTGTTGCACAAATGAACTACACAACACCAGCAACGAGGGGGTAGATTCAGGTGCATGCTGTGCAGGACGCACACTACACTGACTGAATATTAGGCAGATGCCTGTGTTGCACAAATCAACTACACAACACCAGCAATGAGGGGGGGGGGGGTAGATTCAGGTGTATGCTGTGCAGGAGGTACACTACACCCACTGTAACAGCGCTAGGTTAGGAAGCAAAGCAAAGCTGACACTGTCCCTGCCTATCCTGCTCTCTCCCTGAACACTACACTCACTGTAACAGAGATATCTAAAGAAGTAAAGCACAGCTGACACTGTCCCTGCCTATCCTTCTCTCTATGAATGCCGCAACACACTACACAAGGCCGTCGCGCTGGCGGCCTTATATAGTGTGGGGCGTGTACTAAACCCCCTGAGCTATAATTGGCCACAGGCATCCAACCTGTGGCCAATTATGGCTCTCCTCGGTGTCGGCGCTGTGATTGGCCAAGCATGCGGGGTCACAGTGCATGTTTGGCCAATCATCAGCCAGCAATGCACTGCGACTGGCTGGTTTTCGACGAACGGACGAACGGCCGATGTTCGATTTGAACATGGGTTCGAATCGAACACCGGGCTCATCCCTACTCACATCTAAGCATTTCTCCAGAGCATCTCCCATCCTTTGGAATTCCCTACCCCAATCTGTCCGACTGTCCCCTAATCTATCCATCGTTAGCCGATCCCGGAAAACCCTTCTCTTCAAAGAAGCGTATCCTGCTTCTAACTAACACTGTTTTACTTCCTCCATCAGCTCACCCCCCCACAGCTATTACCTTTTGTATTGATTGACCCATCCTTTTTAGATTGTAAGCTCTAGAGAGCAGGGCCCTATGATTCCTCTTGTACCAAATTGTAATGTAACTGAAATGTCTGCCCCCATGTTGTAAAGCTCTGTGAAAACTGTTGGCACTATATAAACCTGTATAATAATAATAACAATAATAATTAAATATTAACAATTAATACACTGTAGAAAACATTTTCTTTTTTCCAAACAGATTAACAAATTAAAACTTCATGGCATTACTGCAGAAATATCAGGTATTACAGATTTGTATTTCAGCATATTAAATCTGGTTATACTTGCAGTATTATATAATTATTTGAAATTGCAAATCCCTAAAATCCACCACTAGTTACATAGAATGTATAGTTTGTTGGTGATTAGCGGCAGTCTTTAGCAGCCGCACAGCTTGGTCTCACATGTCATACGCTTCAGTAGAACTGTATGTTTGCGGTGCAGCTATTATTAGAGCAGAATACAAGGTTACTGATTGATGGACTGGCAGTTCCTTCGTGGAAAGAGCAGTAAAACAATGACAGCTCTGAGCATGACACCACCCTTCGGGGATCACAAGCTGTGATATACTGTACAATCCCTGAAGATACCTATAGAATGCAGTGATGCTTCATCTCAAACATCAAAAAAAAAAAAAAGAAAAAGGAAAAGAAAAAACCCCAGGAAGAAGCTGTCACTATGTTGAACAGAATATATGATAAAGAAAAACTCCTTTCAGTAATAAATAAATAAAAAATAATGAATATGAACTCATAGATTACATGGACTGGACTTTCATTGTAATGTTCTTCTCAGTTGACTGTTTCTTCCTGGTTTGCAAAGTTTGTTCATTATGAGTCGGGGAAGGAGTTCATTGGTATGCCTAAAGGATTTATGTGTAATACCTAGCTGATGGTAGGACTATAACACTTGTCCATTTTACTGCATGAAAATGCATTTCAAGTAGAGTTATCATTCTTTCCTATGTGGCAAGTTAATCTCTATGCACTGCAGTTTAATTTCTTAAGGGAAACTATATGGGCTTATTTGAACCTAGCTGTGAGCATTACCACCGTGCAAATAAGCCCTTAAGCCTCGTACACACAATCGGATTTTCCGCCAACAAAACCGTGGACTTTTGTCCGAAGGGCGTTGGCCCAAACTTGTCTTGCATACATAAGGCACACAATTGTTGGCCAACAATCACAAATCTAGTGACGTACTACAGGTTTTTTTCAGCTCTTTAGCACCACCCTTTGGGCTCCTTCTGCTAATTTTGTGCTAGTAGAAGTTTGAGCGTTGATTTGCGCTTTTCAGTTTGCTCTTTTCTTTTTCGCGCTTTTCATTTCGTGCTTTTCAATTAGTTTCTGAATGGCCGTTCGTCAACCAAACATGTTGCGGAATCGGAGGAGATAACGTGTTATTTATTGTTGATCTTGGAGTTATTGCTTTGACATTATTATTTTTTTGGTTGAATAATGATTTGATTTGCTATATTTTCTATATTTTTGGATGCATAGAAATCACTTTTTGATTTCTTTCTATTGGCAGATAGCATGTCTAATTTTATTTGTTTTCTTTTTTTAATGCGCAATAAAAAAATTGTGTAGAATAATACTTGGCTATGTGTTTTACTCCAAATTACAGTTTGGGAGTAGGCAGTTACATTTTAAAAAATACAATGTAAAATTAACAAGGGACACCAACATAGTTGAATCTTTGATCTTAAAAACTACAGAATGGTGCTGTGGTAACTTGCCCAAATAAAAAAATAAAAAAAGCATAATAATATTATTCTTGATATCACTAGAAAAAAAAGCCTTTGAAAATTAGTTTGCAATAACTCCATCAGTATCACCAGCAAAGCAGCTTCATTATTATCCCATTAAAGAAGAAGAGAATGTGCGCTGCATTTTGAGATTACATAATTTGCCACGTCACGAATGTTAATTCTCCATTACGAATGCTAGTTTACCAGACCGACCACTGCTGGCTCGTCCTTGCTTCCGAGCATGCGTGTTTGTACTTTGGACTTTTGTCCGACGGACTTGTGTACACACGCGCGGAAAGTCCGACAACAGACATTTGCCTGCGGAAAATTTTAAAACCTGCTATTTGTCTGTGGAAAATCTGACAATTGTCCAATGGAGCGTACACACGGTCGGATTTTCCAACAACAGCCTGACATCACACATTTCCCGTTGGAATGTCCGATTATGTGTACGAGGCTTTAGTGTTCTTTGTATTTGTGTGTTTTTAGTTTTCTTGTCTGTGCATTTCATCATTATTTGCACTGTTTATTTTTCATTCTATGAACATTTAAATAAATCTGATCATTTGTCAAATTTTCAGTCATTTTATGACACAAGAATAGGTCCAGGATAGTTGAAAAATTATTGCTCTAAACCATACATTCATGGTGATATCACTGTGTGGTGTGATGACAGTTTACATATGCATGTGGGAACTATGCGTGCGTTCACCTTTGTGCATGAGCACGGAGGGTTGGGGGTGCTATCCATTTTTTTAACTGTTATTATTTATTGTATTTCATGTTTTTTACACTGGCCCCTTACTTATATTTTAATTTTTATCAAATGTATTACAAGGGATGAGCAACATCCTCTTTATGGAGAGCTCGGGGGGTCTATTAGAGCCCATATCTCTCTTCTTGCCTCCAAAGCATCTGATCAAACCAAGATCGATTTGACCAGATGATGGTAATGGCTTGTAAAGGAACAAACCAAAACCAGAATTTACAAAATCTTTGCTGCTTCTGGTTTCTGATCTCACAGAGGAGGAGAAATAACGTCAGTTCCTCTCTCCCTGTTCAGTGCAGCCCATGCCACCAGTCGGATGGGCTCCAGGCTCCCCGATTGGACGGATGAGTCCAGGAAAGGCGGTGGAAGCGGTGGGAGGGGTGGATCCCCTTCCACCAGCTGTAAAAGTGATCCGGTGGCTGTATAGCCACTCAGATCACTTTTACTAGAAAGAGAATCTCCAACATAAAAAAAACAGTACTGGGATCATGGCTGTAACTTTAACCAGGATCCCAGTATAGCCACCTCAATACGAGGCCATATATATACTGTACATATGGCAGTATTGCGGTGGTTAAAATATAGTATAGTCATCCAATCATACACTAGCATTCTGGTCAAAAGGAATGCAAATAATCTGAAGAACAGTGATGGTGGTGGGGGGTTGAGACCTCAAAATGGGAATAGCAAGGTCAGAGATATAGATGTGTGGCATGATCCTAGACAACAGAGGTGGAAATATGGCAAGTCTGTGTCTTGTTGGAAGGTGCTGCCCCGGACAGAGAGAAAATGTAAAATGAGGTAGTCCAAAGGTGGAGTGTGGCTCCATAGTTTGTGAGGCTTATCTGTGTTGGCTGTGTAGAAGGTTTCTGACTTGGAAGCACCTGTGATAGTAATGCCATTCTTCTGTGGCTACCACAAGAGAAGGCGTTCCCTCTGCTGCATATGTTTCTTGTTATTAATAGCCTGAAATACTTCACCTTATTACCATACTTATCACCTTATGCTATTTTGGTGCTATTTGTAGTTGGTTAGCTACTAATTGAAAATAATCTTTAATAACTTGCTAAATAGTTTTCACTAACACGGTTGGTTGGTTTACTGCTGTTCTCAACCTGCTTTAGGTAATAATAAAGCATGTCACTGTTTATAAAACAATACCCTTGCATACTTCGTCTTCACCATGTAAATCCATCATACAGTAGCTATGACTACGAGTCATAAAGTAGCTATGACTACAGGCTTTGAAGGCCATTCTTTGTTTAGAACGTATGAATTGGCATACAACAAAAGAAAATTGGCTAATGGCCTTATTTTTTCCTTTAAATGCTTAAGGTGGTTGTAGCCGTATTAGTGTACTTTCCACTATACAGCTGAGTTCTATCTGTGATTTTGAACTTTTTAATTGGCACTAACTAGTACATTATTAAGACTTCTGGGGGTCAACCTCCCCACTACTAAGGTCCAAACCTTAATGATACTGACATCTGTACAGACAACAATCTGCCAAAATCACACACATTGAGAGGGTTGGAGGGTAATAAAAGTAAGAAGGTAACATAAGCGGCACAACAAATAGCAGGGGAAATGGTCATTAAAGTATTTGAGAGAGCAACCAAGGATGTGTAATTGGTGAAACACACCAAAAAAGAACACAAGAGATATGATTACTGCATAAGTTTGTGACATGATTTTTGCCACCCAGACCACACTTTGGAACACATAATTGTTTTGTTTCTCAAAGGAAACTTAAAGAATACCCAGAAAAACAAAAACTTTGAACTACACATGATAATTTAGTTTGACGCAAGAAATACCAACCTTACCAACCTTCATTAATTTCCCTTTGGCATCAATAAAATATTCAGATTCTGATTTTCAAAATCACTATAAAAAAAGTTTTTAAAGTAAAAAATCCCCAGCTATGTGTTTCTTTCTCCTCCATCCCTAAAGACATACTTCAGGCCTCTCGTGATCCAGTGCTGTGCCCACCTACAGCAGTGCTGGTCTCTCTGCCTCTTCTCACAGGACAGATTGAGAGTCAGTCAAATCCTGTGAGGAGGGAACCTGGGGCCGCACCAAGTCACACTGTGCACATGTGCCTAGAGACGCACACAGCCCAAGGATGTGAATCATGCATGCACGTTTGCCCCATAGCAAAGTGGCTTGAAATGCGGGCACACACAGAAGCAGAGGAGCGGACAGTGCCGGCAGGGCCTCCAGAAGAGGATGTAAGGGACTGCCCTATGCAATACCATTGCACAAAGCAGCTAAGTATAAGCCTCTTTTTTTATTTTAAGAAAAAAATATAAACTTTACAACCACTTTAACTGTTTTGCTTCTTTAGATGTAAAGTTCGTCTGTTATAAACAATTACACTGCAACACTGTGAGATTTTCATAAAGATGTCCCAAAATTATGCAAAGTTGCAGCTGTTAGTATAGTTATTAAAAACTCTGCTGTAAAGTAAAGTTTTGTAGGAAAGCCCATATTACAATTGAAAAATGGCATCACAATGCATTTTAAACATAAAGTGCTTATATACACGGAACATTAAATTTTTTATTTTTGGTTAAAATATGGAGGGGTTAGTTAGATCAGGCTGCTAGGACGTATAGTCCCATGCCTGCTGCTGTGAGTGCTGGCTGGGAAGGAGCCTGCCCATGCTCCAGACGATGACAAATAAGAGCAGAAGATCCCAGGAGCCGCACATCCGAACAGGACCTACTGTGTGCAGACAAGTGGCAGTCTCAGTCTGGACCCCTGCCAGGAAATAAAAACAAATTAATGTTAAGTTACCTTTAAAGTGGATGTAAACCCTTACATATACCCAAATATGAAATGAACAGCCTCAGATAAAGCAAATCTCCCTACATACATTTTTCATGTATATCTGCTGTCTTCAGCTTTATATACTGTTTAGAATGTGCATGTGCAGTTAGAATTTTCTAGACCAGCTCTCTGCTAATTTATTTATAGCATCCACCCTGACACAAAATGGCTGGTTTTATCACAGTTGACAGAGAACTTTTCAGAAGTCTTCTGATAACCGAAGAACGGAGTAGGAGAAAGCCACGGGACTTAGAGATATGAAGAGAGATAAGAAAACACTGCAGATTTATGTGCCCAGCTCACATTTCATGAATGGGGTTTTCATCCACTTTAAGCTACCCAAAGAGAGCAGAGGGTTGTTAGATGTGTAGACACTGCAGAGTGTTCCATAATCACACAAGGTAGGATCTGCTGGTCTATTAAGTTTATATCAGTAGAAATTAAAACAAGATAGCAGGAGGTTTTGCTGGGGCTGCTACAGTAGGCACGTGGCACAATAAAACTTTTCTTCTGCCAAACTCTTATTGGTGAGATTTTAGAATACTGTAGGTCAGTGGTTCTCAATTACTGTACTCAGGACCCACTAACATGCCAGGTTTGCAAGATAACTGAAATACATCACAGGTGATATAATTTGCTGTTCAGTGATTGCAGTATTCTAGTCTGCATCTCCCCAAGGTAATGCTTAAAATCTGGCCTGTTAGTGGGTCCTGAGGACAGGGGTTTAGAACCACTGCTGTAGGTGATGCCAACATTACTGAAAGTGTCCTAGAATACAGCCTGTTTCCACCTACTGTACACCTGGTGAGACCAGCCCCCTGTGGTGGGGTGTAAACACTTTGAAAAATTTACACCTGACCATATCCAATGTTCCAGTTACAAGCTTTTACATCATGCCTTTAGTGCCTGGATCATGTGGCTTTGGAATTGGCTAGAAAAGCTATTTGGGCTACAGCCCATCCAGTATATAGCAGCCAATAAATCTAGAGGTAAAGGATTTAATGTGGTTGTAAAGGCAGGCATTTTTTTTTTACCTTAATGTGATTTCTACATTAAGGTAAAAAACTGTGATCAGCTTTCCCCCAGACGCTCTCTAAACATTTACCTGAGCCCAATCTTAATCCAGCACTGTGTCCAGGAATGCTGCTCTCTCTGTGCTCCCTGGACACACAATCAGCAGCAGGAGCAATTGAACACATGCTGCTGTCAATCAAATCCAGTGAGGAGGGAGTCAGGGCGGGGCCGAGCTATACTGTGTATGTCAACAGATAAAAGCAGCCCAGTTTGAGGTTGAGCCTGTACAAGTACCCCCATAGGAAGTGGCTTCCTATGGGATTACTTGAAGAAGAGGAGGAGCTAGGAGTGCCAAAGACTAACATGGAGCATTGGGTAGAACAAAATACATTAGAGCATAGAACTGTCTGCCTGAAAAAGGCTAGCTAGACTGGGTGACTGTTCTTTCATTGCTATGGGTAAGCTATAAGGAATGCCAAGTAAAAGCTCTAAGTGGAAAAACTGATTTCTGAGTGATTACTTTTTTTTAAATACACATGAAAAAGAAGGTTGGTTCAAGGCCATATTTTATCATGTATAACTGACAAGCTCTTCTTTTGTTTACTGAAGCTTCTTGTCAGTATTAGTCACAGCATAAGCATGTTTAGAGTACTCTTTATTGCAGTGTATAAGAGGAGGAAACGGTAAGCAAAACAAGCTAATAATAAACAATTTAGAAAAACAACTGCAATAACAATAGTTAGAAAAAGCAATAATTAAAGCCCAGCCCCATCACAGGAAAAAGGTTGGAACTAGGGTTGTCAGTAAGCTGCATTGGTAAGCTGAACTGAAAGCTAAGGTTACGGTTCTGTCTCTCCAATCTAAACACTGCAAGTGTGATCCCTACAACTGATCCAGTTGTAGCAAGATAGCTTCGCCTTACAATCCAAGTAGAATTAGCAGACAGTGACTTGATCCAAATGACATCTGGCAGAACTTAGAAAGCTTTAATCGAAAACTTGTGCAGATATTCACAAATGAATTTCAAATGAGTAAAAAAATCATATTATTTCTCGCTCCAGCAATTAAATATGCTCAGAACAGAAACTAATGACATGAGGGTGGCACTAGCTATACAAAGCATCTGCTGGCTACGGAGTGAAGAAAGGACAAAATGAACAAACAACAATGCATGTGGAACATGATAGTTCCTTATAACCCCTGAGTATCCTTTTGCAAAAGTGCAAATTTTTATCTGTGATTGTTATTTTAATTACAAAGTTAAAATTATATTACCAGTACAATGAACTATGATTGTATGTAAGAAATAAATGCATTGTTTGTGTATTTTCTCAATGCAACACTACAATAAGGAATGAACACAATCTCAAAACAAGTTTACATATGAACGTAAAAAAAAAATTGTAAAAGCAAAAAAAAATGCCCAGGAAATAAAAGCTAAGGGTACTATAGGGGGAGAGGAACAAATAGTTAATGAGGGATAGCTAAAGCTTACTATGAGTAATACGATTTTAATAGTATGCACTAATTAATTTTTTATACTTACTGCTCACTGGAATTAAAAATATGTGCATATAAAAGGACTTTGGTCTACTCATAGACACTAAAAAAATACATTATAATACTACTTTTAAAATGTACAGTATGTTGAAATGAAGCCTGCATACAGTAAGTGCATGCTTCTGTCACACAGGAGCCAATGCCTTAGCCTCTGGAAACACATTGGGGTAGATTAAAGGGGTTGTAAAGGTTTGTGTTTTCTCACCTTAATGCATCCTATGCATTAAGGCGAAAAAACACTTGCCGCTGTCTCTGGTTCTCATTGCATAAATTGATAGCATCAGGAGCCATTGCTGCTGCTGTCAATCAGATCAAGTGACACGGGAGCCTGGGGGTGGGGCCGAGTCCTGCTGTCTGAGTCAATGGACGCAGCAGCAGGACTCAAGAGCGCGCCCGCATGAGTGCCCCATGGAAAATGGCTCTCTTTGAGGGCACTCCATAAAGAGGACCCCAGAAAAGGAGGATCGGGGCCACTCTGTGCAAAAACCTTACACAGAGCAGGTTAGTATAACAAGTTTGTTATTTAAACAAAAACAAAACCTTTACAATCACTTTAAATCCTCCCCCATCCTTTTCAAAATTCACAATATGCTTTTGGCTGGAATTGAGCATTATCATTATTCTTTCTATGTTTCTACAGAATACTTGCATCACATTTTTTGTGCATGGAATTTGTTTTTAAACTGTTATTGTTATTGTTATTGCTTGTTTATTTGAAAATGCATTATGCTAACCAGAGAGGAAGTTGGATTAAGTAGGATTAAAGTTGTCATTAAAAAAAAGTGTTGTGCCCAAATTAGACTCATAAACCCCAGCACAAAATATACATTATCTGTGCAAATGTAAAGGGTACACACAATCCTTATTTTATTAAAAATAGGCTATGTTTTAATTTGGTAAATTGTAAAATATTTGATATTCATTATTCTTATGTTTGTTTTTAAAATATGTAATTATTCTAAAAATATTTTCTACTTTGATACGCACTTCAGTGAACAAGATGGAGGTTTTCATATCAATAGATAAATAATAGAAAACCTTTGTCTTTTTTTTACTTTTTGTTGTTTACCATAAAGACAATTTAGACAGGAGTGGCCACTTAAAGTGGAATTCCAGTCAAATTCTAACTAAACCGAAATCTACTCTTACCCCCATTTTAAGACTATTCTAGCTTCCCTGTCAAAGATCTCTCCACCCCTGCCTTTCGTGTAGAGGAGAGATTGCAACAATGGCTGCAGAACCTAGGTGCTGATATCTCCCACAGACTTACTCTAGGGCAGTGATGAACCTTGGCACCCCAGATGTTTTGGAACTACATTTCCCATGATGCTCAGCTACACTGCAGAGTGCATGAGTATCATGGGAAATGTAGTTCCAGAACATCTGGGGTGCCAAGGTTCACCATCACTGCTCTAGGGCATCCATTATCGGCTGTCCCACTTCTACACTGAAGCCGTCGATGGGACACAATCATAAAGTTATCATAGTTATAGTTTCATAGTTAGTAAGGTTGAATAAAGACACCAGTCCATCTAGTTCAACCTGAGTGTCTACAATTGTCCCTATCCCTGTACATTGCACACTTACATTGGTCCCTACCCTCAAGGAGCCCACAATCCAAGGCCCCCATTCATATACTATGGCCAATTTTGGACAGAAGCTTCTCGCTCTTTTTCCGGGTCTTCTCTGCTGTCTTCTCCCTCTGTTCTTCTTCCGATGTTGACTTGGTGCTCCCTCAAGGGGTGGGATCATGGGTGACATCATCCAGAGGCCCTCCCCTTATGACGTCACCACCGAGGCATGATGGGTGGTGACGATATAAGGGGCAGACCTCCGTTGACCCCGCCCCATGTCAATATAAATAGTGGCACCCCACGCACCCAGCATTAGAGCGAGAGAGAGCGTCAAGTCAACATTGGAAGAAGAACAGAGGGAGAAGACAGTGGAGAAGACCTGGCAGAGGCAGAAGAAAGTGGACAGAGGGGAGAAGAACCAGAGAGGGGTAGAAGACATCAGTGGATAGTGGAGGTGACCCGGAGAGGGAAGAAGAACCGGCAGAAGACATCAGAAGACATCAGCGGAGGAGGCAGAAGAGCCGGAAAGGGGAGAAGAAGTAGAAACAGACTCCGGAGCTGCTTAATATATTACTTTAAAAGGCTGTCTACTGTGTTTTATTTTTGAGGTGAATGGGTAGGGGGTCACATAGGGTGGGGGCTTCCAGTTTCCCATAAGCTTCCCACTCGCAGACCCTGACAACCAGTGGCAAGGGTTGTTGGGAAGAGGCCCTTGTCCTCATCAACATGGGGACAAGGTGCTTTGGGGTGGGCGCGTGCTCATCCCCAACCCCCTTTCCTGACCTGCCGGGCTGCGTGCTCAGATAAGGAACTGGCATGGATTTTCACCAGAGCAGAAGTCGCATGCCAAAGTCAGATCACTTAAAATGGCAATCCGACTTTGATCTGACTTTAGTGATATTCAATGGGCTGAAGTAGGATCAAAGACGGCACGACTTGAAGTGGTACTAATATGGATGGTTGTCATTGGAAATCATGGGGAACGACTTGTCATGCGACTTTGCAGTCCCAAGTCATAGGACAAGTCATACAAGTGTGAAAGGAGCGTGAGGGCTCACATGAGTAAAAAGAACACTAATATTAAGATTACTGATGATGAAAACCTTAGGGTGTTTACCTTTGTTTAAGTATGCAAAAATTATTTAGGGTTGACAGTGTATATGTGGCAGTGTGAACAGTAATGTAATAGAAGAGTCAGTAATGATCATTACTGGTTTAAATTAAAGATTTGGAGGAGATTCAAGGGCATGCAAAAAAAGGAGTCATCCAGAAATATGTCAGTAAAGCATAAACACATCTTCAGAAACACAGTCAGTATTGTGCTGACAATAAAACAGAAAAAAATCATCAGAGACACACTCAGTAGTCAGTACTATATTGACACAGTCAGAAACATGTTAATAAATGCATAACCAGTATGACACTGACACAATTAGAAACATGTTATTAGGTGCACAATCAGTATCATACCGACACAATCAGAAACAGACCAGCAGAGACACAATCCCTACCGTAGTTAGACAATCAGAAACATGTCAGCTGAGACACAATCAATACTGACACAATCAAAACATCTCTTATGCCCGAACACACAATCTGACTATCCGGCGGACTTAGTCTGGCAGACAATCCGCCGGACTTTGCAGCGGAGGTCCACCGGACTTTCTGAACGAGCGGACTTGCACACACGACCACACACATGAACGGACTTTCTGGCAACCTAGGTCTGGCAGACAATCCGCCAGACTTTTGGCGGAGGTCCGACTGACTTTCCAAATGAACGGACTTGCCCACACATTTTGAACGTGACTTCAGGTACGACGGGACTAGAGAAGGAAGTCAATCTCGCCGCTTCCATCGGTGAGATTGACACCTTGCGAGCCCCGTCGCCTAGTATGGATTTTAAGGGTAACCCCCTATGCCGAAAAATGGCGTGGGGGTCCCCTCCAAGCCCATACCAGACCCTTATCTGAGCACGCAGCCCGGCCGTTCAGGAAAGGGGGTGGGGAGCGCCCTCCCCTCCTGAACCATACCAGGCCGCATGCCCTCAACATGGGGCGTGGGTGCTTTGGGGAATGGGGCCGCCCTGCGACCCTCCTCACCCCAAAGCACCTTGTCCCCATGATGATGAGGACAAGGGCCTCTTCCCAACAACCCTGGCCATTGGTTGTTGGGGTCTGCGGGCAGGGGGCTTATCGGAATCCAGGAGCCCCATTTAATAAGGGAGCCTCCAGGTCCCGGCCCCCCACCCTATGTGAATGAGTATAGGGTACATCTTACCCCTACCCATTCACCTGAGGGAAAAAGTGTCAATAAAAAAACACACTACACAGGTTTTTAAAGTAGTTTATTAGGCAGCTCCGGGGATATTCTTCCGAAGAAGAAGACGGCAGCGACGGCAACAACAGCGACGAAGGAGAAAGCCGGGCTAGCAAAAGAGCGGCAAAAGAGCAGAAGATAGCGGAGGAGCCCCGCGAGAAGAACCATAAAGTGCGGAGAAGTTGAAAGAAGACCCCCGAAGTCGGAAGAAGACCCCCGGAGCTGCCTAATAAACTACTTTAAAAACCTGTGTAGTGTGTTTTTTTATTGACACTTTTTCCCTCAGGGGAATGAGTAGGGGTACGATGTACCCCATACTCATTCACATAGGGTGGGGGGCCAGGATCTGGGGCCCCCCTTATTAAAGGGGGCTCCCAGATTCCGATAAGCCACCTGCCCGCAGACCCCGACAACCAATGGCCCTTGTTCTTATCAACATGGGGACAAGGTGCTTTGTGGTGGGGGGCCGCAGGGCACCCCCCTTCCCCAAAGCACTCATTCCCCATTTTGAGGGCATGTGGCCTGGTACGGTTCAGGGAGGGGTGCTCTCTTGTCTCCACCCCCTTTCCTGACCGGCCAGGCTGCATGCTCAGATAAGGGTCTGGTATGGACTTTGGGGGAACCCCCGTGCCATTTTTCTGAGTAGGGGGTTACCCTTAAAACCCATACCAGGCGACGGGGCTTGCAAGGTGTCAATCGCGCCGATGGAAGCGGCGAGATTGACTTCCTTCTCTAGTCCCGTCGTACCTGAAGTCACGTTCAAAATTAATGGACTTCGGTCCGTGTGTGGGCAAGTTCGTTCATTTGGAAAGTCCGTCGGACCAGCATAGAGACGAGCGCATTGTCCGCTAGACAGCCGAGTCCGGCGGACAATTTTGAAGCAAGTCTTCTTTCTAAGTCCACCGGACTTTTGGAAAGAAAAAGTCCGCTGGAGCCCACATATGATCGAATTGTCTGGCAGATTCTGGTCCGCCGGATAGTCTGATCGTGTGTACGCGGCATTAGAATTAAATTAGTTGTCTTCTCAGCATATATTCCTTTTTGCAGTGTTTATCACCGTACAGCATTTATAGAAAAAGAGGTTGTCAGGCAGATCAACACTTGCAATCATTACCACTTGGCGGTGGGAGAGGAACTCGTACTGGTATTACCTCACCTCCACCACAATACAACATAGTCCTTCCATCCAACACCTTACTAGATTGGACCTCCACATGACCTGGGATTATTGAGGAAAGACATGAGCATTTAACATTCTCATTACAGCGCAATTCCCTCCTAGCTAAAATATTGCATAATTTTGCTTGTTGTAGATTAAGCAGCAATGAAGCCATGCCTCACTGGTTTGGCAAATGCAGGAGCAATGCTATGGAAGCAGGTGAGTGAGCCTAACTGGTCCAGTCTCTGATGAGTTGTCGCCAGCAACAAGATCACTATTGCGATAAGGTCACGATTTCATAATTGGATGTTTGGTGTAAGTAGAGGTCATTAGCAATCCTACATATATGTAGCACACATGTGTCAAAAACAAGGTCCACAGGAAGAATCTGGGCTGCCAGGCCATTTCATAGGGTCCTCGCTTCTCTCCTGCAGCTGCGGCACCCCCTTCATCTCTGCCTCCACCTTGTCTCAGCAGCTGGCAACAGAGAGGAGGGCAAAACTCCTCCAACAGATTCTGCTCTTCTCCTTGCAGCAGAGAAGAGGCTTTGTCTCTGCCCCCCTCCCCCATCTCAGCAGTCGACAGCAGGAAAGAGAATATAACTCCTCCTACAGAGATTGTGCCTCCCTGTGTAGCTCAAGCACCCCCTCATCTCCACCTCCCCTGGTCTAAGCATTTAGTAGACTCTGGCAGCTGACTCCAGCTCTCCTCTGGTCCTTCTCCAGGCTTTGCACTTTCTGCTTTCAAGCTCTGCCCCAGCAGCACAAGGTAAGAGGGGGTGCACTGTGATGTAAGGGCAAGGTAAGGAGGGGTACACTGTGATATAAGGGAGGGTGGGGGACCCTTGACTTATGATGGTGGGGCATGCTCTTGACATCTTATGTAAGGAGAGCGGGGTGCTCTGGACAACTAGTCTTACAGAGAGGACTGGCCCTCTGAGGGCAACCATAATGTTGATGTGGCCGGCAATGAAATTGAGTTTGACACCCCTGATGTAGCACGTAGAAGTCTGTAATCTGGCTAGACTTGGAGTCAGCATTTGCCATATTTTTGGTCCACAGGGAAACAGCAAAAAACACACCTGATTTTTTTTTAAATGAGAGGCAAGGCATGTCTTTTTAACTGCAGGCGTTGTATGTGGTTCCTGCAGTTGAAAAAGTATCTCTGCTGATGAAGCAGCCCTCATGCTGCCTTTACTAAAATAAATTCCAGGCATAAAGGGCTGAGTTTATACAGAAGGATATAGTAATTGAAGTATGCATAGAGCAGGGGTCTCCAAATTTTTTAGCCCGAGGGCCACATTGTAGGTTTTACAAAAATTTGCGGCCGCAAAAATGTGTTCATTATAAATAAATGAATACAATTTAAATAATCTCATCATAGCCTTTTTTGCACGTCTGTGTCCCTGTCAGAGCCTTTCCACACGTCTGTGTTCCTGCCAGTACCTTTCCGAACATCTGGGTGCCCGTCAGAGCCTTATCACATGTTTTGTCCCCATCAGAGTCTTCTTGTACATCGTGTCCCCATCAGAGCCTTTCAACACATCTGTGTCCCCATCAGAGCCTTTGCACACCTCTGTGTCCCCTTTAGAGCTGTTCCGCACCTCTTTGTCCCCATCAGAATTTCCCCTATATCTGTGTCCTCCATCATAGTCTCCCCATCATCAGTGTCCCCATCATCGTGTCCCCATCATCGTGTCCCCATCATCGTGTCCCCATCTGAATATCCCCATCAGTGTCCCCAGCAGAGTGTCCCCAGCAGAGTGTCCCCATCGGTGTCCTCAGCATCATGTTCCCCATCAGTGTCCCCAATATCAAGTTCCCCAGCAGAGTCCCCAGCATCAATGTCCTCAGCAGAGTGTCCCCATTTGCCTTTGGCCTCAAAAAGACTTCAGCTTTCCTTCACCTCCCGACTCCCGTCCGCTGCTACACACGCGGAATGATTTCTAATACAAACAGTGGGCAGGAAACCGGGAGGTGCTACGCTGATGACATCACTGGTTGCTAGGACATTGGCACTCTCAGCAGCCAATCATCAGCACAGCGTGGCAGCATAGGAGGGTGTGGGGGGAGTGGATTTGTTTGCAGGGCCTGCCAGATATACTGCCAATAACAGCAGCTGCTTTTAAAAGGCAACAGAGCGACAATGCTATGTTGGCAGAGCCTGGGTGAGGAGACCGGATGTGGCCCACGGGCCTGCGTTTGGAGACCCCTGGCCTATAGGAAGATAATTCCAAAATAAAGCCCTTCTTAGGATATGTCACTTCACTGCAGATGCATTTAGCATGAGCCCCTGGCTAAAAAAAAAATCAATGGTAAATTTATTGCTCACAAAATAGACAGCTTGACTTCTGTATATAAAGTTCCAACAATTAGACTAGAATTAGGCACTAGTTCAAGAGAAAGAAATCTATAATTCAACAAATGAAAACAAGGCTTAAAACCGATCTGACAAAGAAATTCAAAAAAATAATTGATTTGTAATACCGTTCCACTTAAACATGAGTTTGAAAGTGCCTGGGCTGATCTTAGAGGAGCAGGACACTGAAGCAGAACAAATTATCTGAATAATCAATTGACTGAAAAAAAAATACTCAAGCAGAGCAGAGAACCTCTACATCTCAGTCTGCTCAGCCAGTAGCTCTGTATTACTGGGTATATAGGTAATATTACCTCTTCATGTATGCATGGGGATAATAGAATCCTAAGTCCCTGTGGCTTCACCAATAAAACTATGGAGGAGATTGTTTTTTTTTGTTTTGTTTTTTATTCAGCTGCTGCTCTTCAATTTTTCTAAGCAGCAACCTTTCCAATAAACACATTCTTCTATGCATTACTAATGGTATGTCTATGAAGAGGCCGTGTCTTAAACATTTCATTAGGCACACTATGGATATAAGCAATGACAGAACAATGTGTTTCCTGCTGCTTTCATTTACCAATAAAAACTCAAGATGTAGTTCTTAGAGGTCTATTTAACACAGGGAAAATACTATTTATGCCCTGCAGACTTGAATTCTGCTTTCAACATAAAAATGGAAGATAACATTGATGCAAAAAAGAATAATAATTAGAAAAAAAAATCAGTAGCTTGTACATGCTGCCAGGAGCAAAATAGAGTTTTTCAGCTTATAGGACATGTCTGATAGGGTGCTTTGTGTGATGCTTTTTAAACAAGAGAGTGAAATACTGCCATATTTGCTACACAATATGGGGTCTCCAGGCTTGGAATACTCACCATTTAGCTGTTCTCATGCTTGAACATGTAACTCTGAGCTGCTTGCCTATTTTAAATGAAAACATAATTGTGTGCAAAAGCAAGGGAGTGTGAAAGTGTGTTAACAGTTCAATACCCATAATAGAGACCTTGCTTTAATTCCATACCTGGAGTGCTGGCATGGTTGCTATGGGCAAAATTTTTTTTTTACTATAACACACCTATTACATTAGAAGGATTCACTCGTCTACTGAATTATCCAACAAATTTAATAAAAATATCTGATAAAACCAAAAACATGTTTACTCACAAACATAGACTTATAAACTCGGTCACCAAGCCACATGGGTGGCTAGTCTCTCTCAAATCGCTTGGACTACTTCAGAGCTTCTTCTCAGAGGTTCTGAAGAAGGTCGGTTCTTCGAAAAGGTGTCAGCAAGCAGGGTCCCATTTAGAACCCCCTACCTTGGTCTGGTAAATCAAGCGATTTGAGAGAGACTAGCCACCCATGTGGCCTGATCAGCGAGTTTACAAGTCTATAGTCGTGAGTAGAAATCTTTTTGGTTTTATCAGATATTTTTAATAAATTTGTTGGATTATGCACCATGCCAGTGCCCCTCGTTCTTTTACTTATATTCCTACAGTACGGCCAGGATGACCCCAATCCTAGAGATCAGCAAGGCATCTAAGGGATTATCCATTTTCTGACCTAGTAATATAGCACTATGGAGTCAGTTCACTGATGCACAGGAGTATATTGTTTCACCTATTACATTAGCCCTGCTGTGATAGATGATCATATATAAGAACATGACCAACATATATCTATACACAAAATATACACAGTGTGTGTATATATATATATATATATATATATATATATATATATATATATACAGTATATATACAGTATATGTACTGTATATACCAGTGTTTCTCAACCTTTTTTTCCAGTCAAGGCACCCTTTCAAATTATGGACCATCTCAATCAAGGCACCCTCTAAAATTATGAACAGTCTGGAGGGCAGGGCCGCTGATAGGGCAGTACAACCAGCCCCATTGTACGGGGCCCGCCCCCATCAGCTACACAGTGGGGCCCGGGCATCTTACAGTTTGTTACTGCATTTAAAAAAAAAAAAAAGTTTCCTAAATTCCCCTCCCGCTCCTACTTGCTTACAGAGGGGGGGTTATATAATTTTCCAGGAGGGGAGTGCAGGCGCAGCGGAGGGACTATTTCTTTATTTTCAGGCACATGTACATCATGCCGCCCCACTATTTTATTAGTCCCGGCTGGCGGAGTGATACAGTGATTCTCCGTTCGTCTCCCGGCTGCATTCCTCATGAGTTATATAGAAGTTGATCGGCTGACAGGGGAGAGGAGGACAGCGTGGCTTCACTGGACACAGTGAGTGGGGAATAGAGGTTAGAATACTCACTGTGTCCTATCATGTATCTCACAGCTCAGTGTTAGGTTATCAGCATTACAATTATCACAGGTAGCACAATAAGCAGGTGCTCTGTCATGGTTCTATCATGGCTCTGGGTCACATTGCTTTTGGGTGCTCACTGTATTATGGCTGTGCTTTGTTACAGTCTGTTACATACAGTACAGCCATAAGTTAACTCAGTGAGCACCCAAAAGCAATGTGACCTAGAGCAATGATAGAGCCATGACAGAGCACCTGCTTATTGTGCTACCTGTGATAATTGTAATGCTGATGATCATAGAAACAACGAGATGCTACTTGAGGGTCGTTTCACACTGAGGCAGCGCAACTTACAGCGCTACTGCCTCAGGCGACCCAGACGCGACCGCTGCAGCGACTTGCAAAATGACTTCTGTATAGAAGTCAATGCAAGTCCCCCCCAAAGTCGTTCAGGAACCTTTTTCTAAGTCGGAGCGACTTGTATCACTCCGATTAGAACGGTTCCATTGTACAGAACGGGACGCTACAAGTCGTCCTAGTGTTAACCGCCCCTTAGACTTCATTTGGGGGAGCAGTAAACATGCAGCAGAACTACATTTTTACGGCTCCCCAAACCAATCCCCTTTAACTGCTTCCCATCCAGCAATGTACCAGTAAATCGCTGGGATAGACGGATGATATCTTGATCATAAAGGAAAAATGTGTGTAGCGCTTCAATAGTAATAAGTGTAATCAACATAAATGAAAAGAATAATCAAATAACAAAAATCATATAGTTAATATAAATAATTCAAGGAAAAAGTCCATAAGATGGGCACCAATTTCACAATAAAGCTGGTATGGAAATGACTGGACCGTCATAAGGCAAAAACAGATCGCGCTAGGCAGATGTGTTCATGTAAGTCAGCTTGTCTGTAAACGTCAAAGAGGGTAGATAAATACTTCTTACCAACTCTGTTGGACTCACACAGTCGTATGACAGTTGAGTCTGGAAAGGCTTGAGGTCACAATCTGGGACCAAGGGGTATATGGAGGGAGGTCCGTTGGACTGGTGGAGGAACTTCAAACGGCTGTATGCTCAATGGTGTGTTTCACAGATGGAACATCGAGGTAGTTTGAAATCCAGCTCAGACGCGGCCCATTACACCGATACTCCAATCACCCCAAGTGGGGAGGAAAATGTTTGGGGGTTTAGACCAAAAAGAAGAGAAAAAAGAAAAAAGAGCTCCACATGGTGCGGGTCAGACGGTATAAAATGCGAATTTATTGAAGTCAAAAAGTTATTAATGACTTGGTGATCACAAAAATAGAATAAAATAAAGTTAAAAGCAATGTAGGGTGCCAACAGCTCGCCCAACGCGTTTCGACATAAATGTCTTCGACAGGGCCCTGTCGAAGACATTTATGTCGAAACGCGTTGGGCGAGCTGTTGGCACCCTACATTGCTTTTAACTTTATTTTATTCTATTTTTGTGATCACCAAGTCATTAATAACTTTTTGACTTCAATAAATTCGCATTTTATACCGTCTGACCCGCACCATGTGGAGCTCTTTTTTCTTTTTTCTCTTTTTTTTGGTCTAAACCCCCAAACATTTTCCTCCCCACTTGGGGTGATTGGAGTATCGGTGTAATGGGCCGCGTCTGAGCTGGATTTCAAACTACCTCGATGTTCCATCTGTGAAACACACCATTGAGCATACAGCCGTTTGAAGTTCCTCCACCAGTCCAACGGACCTCCCTCCATATACCCCTTGGTCCCAGATTGTGACCTCAAGCCTTTCCAGACTCAACTGTCATACGACTGTGTGAGTCCAACAGAGTTGGTAAGAAGTATTTATCTACCCTCTTTGACGTTTACAGACAAGCTGACTTACATGAACACATCTGCCTAGCGCGATCTGTTTTTGCCTTATGACGGTCCAGTCATTTCCATACCAGCTTTATTGTGAAATTGGTGCCCATCTTATGGACTTTTTCCTTGAATTATTTATATTAACTATATGATTTTTGTTATTTGATTATTCTTTTCATTTATGTTGATTACACTTATTACTATTGAAGCGCTACACAAATTTTTCCTTTTTGTTTGCTGAACTTTGTTTGTTTTTAGTGTTAGCTGCTATTTTTGGCTGTTGAGGCCGTTCTTTTATATACGTTTAACTTTAGCGCAGTGTTTTCCCCTTAACTTTACTTTTGATATCTTGATCATCACTACAGCAATGATCAAGATATCATTTTTTTAGTCCCAGCAATTCTGCACAAAGTAAAGTAATCCTAATGGCTAAGAAGACACTGGATTACTTTTACAGGCAGTGGAAGGGGGTCCCATCACCACCTTTACTGCTTTTAAGATGTGACCAGTAGCATCCGGTTCCAGGGACACAGTGAGAGGGATGGATATTGTTCTTCCCACTGTGTGATGTCAGAAACCGGAAGTGACAAGGATGTTGTCACTGCCGGTTATGTAAAGAAGCCATCACTGGCTTGAACAAGCATCTAATCAAACTGATCTTAGTTTGATCAGATGCTTTGGAGGCCAGAGGACAGATATGGGGTCTAAAAGACCTCATATCTCTCCATAAAGAGGACCTGTCATGGCCCATGCTATCACAAGTAATGTAAACATGCAGTGTAAGATTTTTTTTTTATTTGTACTAAAATACAATTTTAAATAATTTTAAACTGCCCCCCCTTCGTGCTTATTAATGGCAAAAGTATGCATTGGCTCCACACGCATATGTAAATGGCAACAAACCTGCATTTTGTTTCAAGCCGGGATCAGGGGTGGGGTCGAGGGTGGTTGAAGGGGGCCCCGTCAGGTAGGCTGTACAGGGCCCCATGATTTCTAACAGCTGCCCTGCTGGAGGGACCCCATTCTAAAATATAAAAAAAAACTATTCTAATAGTTTTACATAATACAACAACATCCAAACACGTAGGATTTGGTCATATTAACATTTTGTAGGAGATTACCTATCCGGTCTGTAATTTCTTTTTGGGGACTGGTCTTTTTTTCACCAATTCCCGTTCAACAACATACCTGTCGGCAATAGAAAATTCTGGAAAAAAAACAGAGTGGGGTCCCCATGCCCCAAAGCCCCCCCCCACCAGGTTGAGGGCATGTGGTCTGGTATGGTTCAGGAGGGGGCGCTCGCTCATTCTCCCCTTTCCTGGCCTGCTGGCTGCATGCTCATATAAAGGTCTAGAAATGGATTTTGGGGGGAACTCCACGCCATAAAATCCATAAAAGGGCGTGGTATGGATGGGGGGGGGGGCGGCACACTGATTTTTCTCTCTGAATTTATCATGGCTGGCATTGTTTTGTCTACATTTCAGCTGTCAGTGGGGAAGCCTGCTGACAGCTGATGAGTCCTCGGTTTTCAAGGATGTGAAAGACGGCTTTCCGGACTGATCCTTAATAACCGGCTATTCTTCACACAGTATTCAAATCGATCAATACGTTTTGACCAATCCGAATTCCAATCATTCTAAAAATTTGGAATTCATTAGAAAACGAATATAGAAAACGAAATTAAACAAATTTCAATTAAATTCATTACTATTTGATTTAGAGATTCGGATACATCTGAATCTCTGAATAACCAAAAATCTGTCAGAATTTTTATTCGGACCGAAATGAATTACACATGTCTAGTCCACCTAAATCTACTAGTCCACCTCTCTCCAGACAGAGCTGCTGTCCAAAGGTGCCTCCTTTGCTCCACCATAGAAAGAGGAGACATCTTAAAACAAGAAATATGTTACTGACCAGATTAAAAAAAAAACAAGACTAAAAGCAGAAAATTAATGTAGCGACAGAAAATTTATATAGCCACGCCCACTGTTGTATTTTGGTTTTGTGCTACCATAGGCAAGACTAGAATTGGGCGTCACCCCCAGAAGTGGTTGGGGGGATGAGAACAGTGTCAGCAGTGGCAGTGGGATGGGATGAGTGGCAGAGATAGTAGAGGGTAGAGAGATTAAGGGGGGATATGATCAACAGGTACAAATATATAAGGGGTCCATATACTGAACTTGGTATTGAGTTATTCATTTTACAGTCAACAAAGAGGACAAGGGGGCACTCTTTACATCTAGAGGAAAATAGATTTCATCTCCAAATACGGAAAGGTTTCTTCACAGTTAGCCCTGGTACACATGGTCGGAGATTCCGACGGAATGTGTCCGATCGGACCGTTTTGTCGGATAGTCCGACTGTGTGTGGTCTACATTGGACTGTTTCCATTGGAGTATCCGTTGGACCAAGTTTTCCAACTTGTTGGTAAAATTTTCCGACAAAATGCTCCGATCCGACATACTCAGATCATGTGTAGAGAATTCCCATCGGACAAAGTGCCACTCATGCTCAGATCAAATTCCTACACCAAAGCTATTGGCTACTAGCGTGAACGTAGTCCCGTCGTAAAAAAATAACGTAATCACCTCGGATTTTCCGACAACTTTCCGACAACTTTGTCTGACCGTGTGTATGCAACAGTTTTGGACAAAATCCATCTGAGAAAATCCGACGGATTTGGTTGTCGGAATCTCCGACCGTGTGTACAAGGGCTAAGACTCCCTGCAGAGGTGGTTCTGGCCGGCTCAGTTGATTGCTGTAAGAAAGCCCTGAATTATTTCCTAAGTGTACATAATATAACTGTGTACTAACATTTATAGGTAAAGTTGATCCGGGGAAAATCCGATTGCCTCTCGGGGGATCAGGAAATCATTTTTTCCCCTGCTTTAGCAAATCGGATCATGCTCTGCTGTTTTTTTTTTGCCTTCCTCTGGATCTTTTTGTGGTTGAACTAAATGGACTTGTGTCTTTTTTTCAACCTGACTAACTATGTATGTAGTGTCAGTGGTGGTGGGGGAGATGGGATCAGTGGTGGTGAGGGATGGGATCAGTGGCAGCGGTTGTTGTGGGAGGATGGGATCAGTGGCAGTGGTGGTGGTGAGGGGATCAGTGGCAGTGGTGGGGGAGCGGGGGGTGGGATTAGTGGTGGTGGAGAGGGGTGGGATCAGTGGCAGAGGGATGGCGGTGGGGGGATGGGATGGTGACACTGGCACTTACTTGCTCTCAGTGTCAGTTGATTCCCCTTCCTTGCTCAGTGCTTTTTTGTCTGGCTTCATGTGCCTCCAGTAATGCCTCTCCTGACATACGGTATCCACGTTTTCGCACAAATGAAAGACCCCCCCCCCCCCCCCTTCATTCTACTGGCCAGTCAGCTAATCAGATGACTTTCTTCTAACTCCAGTTTCCTCCTCTTGACATGGCATCTGCTTGCAGAAATGTAGAGGATAGGTGGGCAGTGTGCTGTGACAGTGAGTGAATGAGTTCTCAGCCACAGTGTACTACTATGCCACGACTACAACTGACAACGGTGGTGGCCCCCCCACAATGTACTGCTATGTCAGATCATTGCCTAGAACTAGAACCGGTGGGGGTAACGGGCATCTTTTTCTCTAACTAGAACTGTAACAGAGTTGCAGTGTCTCTTCTGTCTGGGGGTGGTGCCTTGTTTGCCTCGCAGAAGATACGCCCCTGGCCACACCATCCAAGAATTGGTAAGATGCAATATATTAAATGTTTGTATTTGGGTTTGGATATGGACACAAGTAGGGATGAGCTCGGTGTTCACCTCAAACGCATGTCCGACACAAACACGGGCCGTTCGCCCGTTTGGCGAATCCAGAACTTTGTGGACCGTTCGCACCAAATTCGTGTGGCACGAACGGCCCACAATGCACTATGTCATCGCAGTGCATTGCTGGCTCATGATTGGCCAAGCATGCACTGTGACCCCACATGCTTTGCCAATCACAGTGCCGGCAGCGAGGAGAGCCATAATTGGCCACAGGCACTGATGATGGGTCTTTCAGGCGGGTGATCTCTGGATTTGTGCACTTGGGATTATATACATCATATATACAACTCATCGGGGAGGGTTCCCAAGATAGCTTGGATTCATTTATAGGGATGTTGAATAACAATGTCTATGGTTTGAAATTTAAAGTGGTTGTAAACCCTTACAACACACTTTGACCTACGGTAAGCCTAGATTAAGGCTTACCTGTAGGTCCAAGAAATATCTCCTAAACCTACACGGTTTAGGAGATATTTGCCGAAAGACAGGCACCGCTGTCTACGGCGATGCATAGTAGCCCATTATGCTTTACCTTTGCAGGGAATGAAAGAGGAAGTAAACTCATTAGGGTTTACTTCCTCTTTAAGGCAGAGAGTCATATACAGACAGTCAACTATCTAGATCTAGTACTTACAAAGAAACAAAATAAAATAACAACTAAAATGTTTTTCAAAGAAACAGATAAAAAAATGGATATGTATCCATTCAGAGCTGTCATCATCCGCAATGGCTTAGGGGGATACCCAAAAGCCAGTTTAAGCGAATGAGGAGGAATGAGGAGGAATTGTGACAGTTTGGAGGATTTTAATACCCAATCAGATATTAAACTAGGTTTATGGAGAAAGGGTACATTCCTCAAGAATTAGAACGTTGTAGGAACAAAGTATCTACTATGGATATACAGTCCCTCCTAACCAATAGTAAATCAAGGAATTTTAAGGGAGATCTGGCCTTTATTACAGGCTTCTATAGACAGTACAAAGAGGTTGAGAAAATTTTTTAAAATCACTGGCCCATCCTCTTGAAGGACAAAGATCCCAGGCCCCTTCTCCCAACAAAACCAAAATGTATAAATAGAGGAGCCAGACCCTCCCAAAAAGATAGATAGATGGGGAAGGCTTCTTTTATTGCACCAGATGCAAAGCTTGCTAAACTACAAAGAGAAAGAGTAGAAAATAGAGAGGTTCCTTTCTGTAGTAAATAAACAAGAACATAAAATCAAGTGTTTGATTACCTGTGATTCAGATTATGTAATTTACATGTTGGAATGTCCATGCCCAATGCAATACATGGGCAGAACCACACGTAGGCTACGGACCAGGATTAATGAGCACGTTACTAACATTAATTACGGGTTCACGAAATATAGTGTATCGAACCATTTTAGAATGTTCCATAACAGAGATCCCAGATTACTAACCTTTTATGGGATAGATAAGATATCTAAACATTGGAGAGGTACACATCTTATACAAGCGGTCTCCAGGAATGAAACCCAGTGATTATACTGATTAGGCACTATGTAACTGGCAGGTATGAACACTGAGTTGGACCTGAACTGCTTCTCGACCAATGAATAAAAACAGCTTTCTGACCAAGGAATGAAAGTCTTTTCAGTCAGTGTAGCCCATTGGTGCCCATCAGTGCAGCCCATCAGTGCAGCCTATCGGTGCCCATCAGTGCAGTCTCATCAGCGTACCTCAATGAAGGAGAAAAATTACCTGTTTGAAAACTTTTTTTAACAAAATATAAAATAAAATCGTTATTTTACTTTTTTTTAAACAAAAAATAAAAAACGCAGAGGTGATCAAATACCACCAAAGGAAAACTCTATTTGTGGGAAAAAAATGATAAAAATTTCATTTGGGTACAATGTTGTATGACCGCGCAATTGTCATTCAAATTGAGACAGCGCTGAAAGCTGAAAATTGGTCTGGACAGGATGGGGGTTTAAGTGTCCAGTAGGCAAGTGGTTAACCACTTGCCGCCCGCCATATAGCAAAATGACGGTGGCAAAGTGGTTTTAATATCCTGACCGGACGTCATATGACATGATCAGGATATTAAGCCGCTGTGCGCCCCCCGGGGGCGCGCATCGCTACGATCGTTGATGCGGTGTGTCAGTCTGACACCCCGCAACTACGATCTCGGTAAAGAGTCTCTGACGGAGACTCTTTACCATGTGATCAGCCACGTCCAATCACGGCTGATCACAGTGTAAATAGGAAGAGCCGGTGATCAGCTTTTCCTCACTCGCATCTGTCATACGCGAGTAGAGGAGAGCCGATCGGCTGCTCCTCTGACAGGGGGGGTCTGTGCTGATCGATTATCAGCACAGCCCGAGTATGCCCACACTGGACCACCAGGGATGCCACCAGACCACCAGGGATGCCCAGCACCAGGTATTCCCCTTAGACCACAAGGGATGCCAGTCAGTGCCCACAATGGATGCCAATCAATGCCCATAATGGATGCCAATCAGTGCCCACAATGGGCATCACTGATTGCCATGTATTATTGTTTGGCACTGATTGGCATCCATCCCTATACAATACTGTACACTACAATGCCCATCCGTGCCGCCTATCAGTGCCCATTCGTGCCGCCTATCAGTGCCCATCCGTGCCACCTATCAGTGCCCATCTATGCTGCCTATCAGTGCCCATCCATGCCGCCTATCAGTGCCCATCCATGCCCATCCATGCCACCTATCCATGCCACCCATCCATGCCAATCCGTGCCACCTATCCATGACAATCCGTGCCACCTATCAGTGCCTATTTGTGCCACCTATCAGTGTCTATCTGTGTCGCATATCAGTGCCATCTATCAGTGCTGCCTATTAGTGCCACTTCATTGATGCCACATCACTGGTGCTCATCAGTGCCGCCTTATCAGTGCCAGTCACTGCGGCCCCATCAGTGCCCATCAGTGAAGGAGAAAACTTACTTATTTACAAAGTTTTGTAACTGAAACAAAGAAAATTTGTTTTTCAAAATTTTCGGCCTTTTTTTATGTGTTTAGCAAAAAATAAAAAATCCTAGAGGTGATCAAATACCACCAAAAGAAAGCTCTATTTGTGGGAACAAAATGATAGAAAATTAGCTTGGGTACGGTGTAGCATGACCGCGCAATTGTCATTCAAAGTGCGAAAGCGCTGAAAGCTCAAAATTCATCTGGGCAGGAAGGTGTATAAGTGCCCGGTATTGAAGTGGTTAAAAATTATTATTTAGGTTTGCTTTTAATACTATCCCCTTGACATGATTATGATAGTGGGCTTTGAATCTATTAGGGTTAATGATTTAGTGATTGATCGTTTTTTTATACACAACATTTTAATTGCATTATTATTTTTTAAATGCATTCTATTAAGTATTGTAATATTGTGGTTTTCAAAAATACAATATTTGTTTACTGGCGCGAGCCGGCAATGCAGAGTGGATTGTATTGCATGGGTCACCATATATTACACATTGTGGATGTGAAGGGTGAAGATTTCATACTCCACCAATCACAGCTACTTCCTAGCCATTTAAGTTGAGCATGATCAGTGATTGGTATGCTTCCTGATGACGTATTAATTGAGAAACGTACGTCAAGGAGCTTCCAGTCACGTCACTTCCAGGGTCCCAGCTTCCGGTTTTCTCCCATATACAATCTCTGCAGGCTATCCTCAATGCCAGGCTAAGGCACATTTAAATTTAAGCAGTCAACCTTCATGTTTTATGTACGATTTTAAATAAACCAACAGAATTGTGCTATGTAGTTACATAGTTACATAGTGGGTGAGGTTGAAAAAAGACAGAAGTCCATCAAGTCCAACCTATGTGTGTGATTACATGTGAGTATTACATTGTATATCCCTGTAAGGTGCTTATCTAATAGTTTTTTGAAACTATCAATGCTCCCGCTGAGACCACCGCCTGTCAAAGGGAATTCCACATCCTTGTCGCTCTTACAGTAAAAAACCCTCTATATAGTTTAAGGTTAAACCTCTTTTCTTCAAATTTTAATGTGTGGCTACGTGTCTTGTTAAACTCCCTTCTGCAAAAAAAGTTTTATTGCTATTGTGGGGTCACCAGTACGGTATTTATAAATTGAAATCATATCCCCACTCAAGCGCCTCTTTTCCAGAGAGAATAAGTTCAGTGCTCGCAACCTTTCCTTATAACTAATATTCTCCATACCCTTTATTAGCTTTGTTGCCCTTCTTTGTACTCGCTCCATTTCCAGTACATCCTTCCTAAGGACTGGTGCCCAGAACTGGAAAGCATACTCTAGGTGCGGCCGGACCAGAGTCTTGTAGAGCAGAACTATCGTTTTATCCCTTTAAATGCATGCCAATATTCTACTAGGACCACCAGGTCCTTTTCCATCCTAGATTCCCCCAGAGGTTCTCCCCCCAGTGTATAGATTGCATTCATATTTTTGTCACCCAAATGCATAATTTTACATTTTTCTACATTAAACCTCATTTGCCATGTAGTTGCCCACCCCATTAATTTGTGCAGATCTTTTTGCAAGGTTTACACTTTCTGCAGAGAAGTTATTGCCCTGCTTAGCTTAGTATCGTCAGCAAATACAGAGATTGAACTGTTTACCCCATCCTCCAGGTCGTTTATGAACAAAATAAATAGGATTGGTCCCAGCACAGAACCCTGGGGGGCCCCACTACCCACCCCTGACCATTCCCAGTACTAAACTCGCCCTTGTAGCCAGTTTTCAATCCATGTACTCTCCCTATGGTCCATGCCAATGGGTCTTATTTTGTACAGTAAACTTTTATAGGGAACTGTGTCAAATGCTTTTGAAAAATCCAGATACACCACGTATATGGGCCTTCCTTTATCTACCTGGCAACTTGCCTCCCCATAGAAGGTTAATAGATTAGTTTGGCAAGAATGATTCTTTATGAATCCATGCTGATTCCTGCTATTGATACCATTCTCATTACTAAAGTCTTGTATATAGTCCCTTATCATCCCCTCCAAGAACTTGCATACTATTGATGTTAGGCTAACTGGTCTGTAATTCCCAGGGATGCATTTAGGGACCTTTTTAAATATTGGTGCTACATTGGCTTTTCTCCAATCAGCTGGTACTATTCCAGTCAGTAGACTGTTGAGTAAAAATTAGGAACAATGGTCTGGCAATTACTTGACTGAGTTCCCTAAGTACCATCGGATGCAAGCCATCTGGTCCCGGTGATTTATTAATGTTGAGTTTCCCAAGTCTAATTTTAATTCTGTGCTCTGTTAACCATGGAGGTGTTTCCTGTGATGTGTCATAAGGATAAACACTGCAGTTGTGGTTACTGAAGCCAGTAAGCCGGTTACAGTGCTGCTTGTGCTGTGATTAGTCACAGTACAAGCCGGTCAGCAGGTGCCGGCCAATGGATGACTGCCAGCAATCACTGATTGTCGAGGAGAAAGAAAGGACAGAGCTCTGCCTACGTAAACAAGGCAGAGCTCTGTCCTGCTAGCTGGCATGTGCTGGCAAAGCAGGTAATAAACTCCAGCACATCCCTTAGTAAAAGCAGCACACAGTGAACACAAAAACACTGGTTAGGCACACACTCAACCCTTTGATAACCCTAGGTGTTTAACCCCTTCGCAGCCATTGTCAATACAGCGACCTTGTATATTTTTAGCTCTGATCACTGTATTGGTGTCACTGGTTTCCACAAAGTGTAAAAAATGTCAGTGTTAGATTTTCTGCCACAACATCGCAGTCCCACTATAAGTCGCTGATCGCCACCATTACTAGTATACAAAAAAAAATATTCCAATATATTCAGTTACTAATGGCAAGTGCTTAAGTGTGGATACATTACTGCATGATGGCAAATAAAAAGGTTCCTGAAAGTAGAAGGATCAATGTTTGTATTCGTGATATTTGTGTTTGTGTTACATTTATAACCTGTTGAGTAAAGAGTAGAGCAATCAATTTTTAAGAACACTGAAGAAGGTATTCATCTCACCAGTCAATACTATTCCACCAGTTGCTATGTCACATTCAAGTGAAATTGTTATATATTACAACAGCTGCTCATGGCAAAAGAGTAGCATCATTTAGTAGTGATTTCCAGTGTCTTCCATTAACTCCTGTGTTTTTCAATTTTGCTCATATAAGAAAATATGAAATAACCAGTAATATCGTTTCTACCATGAGATCAATATTAATTGCAGATCAGTCAGGTAATTACCTTCCAGAAGCCTGGGAAGCACAGCCAGTAAACGTACGATGCCAGTGAGATAGTCAAGGCTGCGCTTGATGTATTGACCAGTTGAAGGCAGGTCAAATAAATGATAACACATATGGTGGTTATATAGAAAAATAAATACAGAGAAACATAAAAAAAAAAACTCCAGGTAAACTGAGCAAACAGATGCTTTTTTTTAAATATCAGCTAGTTATAAACTATGATCTAATTGAAGATAGAAAAACTATTTAAAAACAGTACTCCAGCCAGAACTTTTTGTGTAGAGTAGGAAAGAGTTACAATTACTCTCAGGAGCTCCTCTTCTCAAAACACGATTGTCAGCTGTACCAATCTGAATGTTCACTTTAAAGTGGAATTAAAGTATTTTTTTTATCTTGTACCTTCAGGTAACCCTATAATAAGGCTTTCCTGTAGGTACACTGATATTCACCCCGCATGAAATCAGTGACATCACTGGGACATGTGCTCTGAAGGAATGGCATACCCATGCCATCCCTTCAAAGCGTTGTGCCACGACCATAAATCAGTGACGTCATCACGGCTTGGCCAGTCAGATGGCCAGAGCACAAGAATCCGGAGGTGAAGATGAAATCCCTGTCAGCTGTGACAGCCTGACTTTGTTCTAAGTTATTTCATTGTGATACATTCTAGCACATTATGCCACTGTCTTGCAGGTTTTTGTTGTTTTAAAGATAATATAAATGGTGCGCTATTCCTGTGAAAAGCAAAGTGACTTGATATAATACAAAAGTAAATGTTATAAATGACTTGGTGCATACACAACAATAATACTAAGTATAAAATATTGAGTCTTAATAAAGTGAGTGTATGTACCATGTCATTTATAACATTTACTTTTGTATTATATCAAGTCACTTTGTTTTTCACAGGAATAGCGCACCATTTTTATTATATTTAAAAAAAAAAAACTCTGCAAGACAGCTTTTATATTATCCTTATTTTTGACTCCATTCCTGGTCTTGAGTAACAGCTGTTCCATCATTCTAGACCAGCGCAGAGATTTATATTTGAACACATTACTTTTTTTTTTTTAAAGGCCACAGTTTACTATCGCTTTAAGTGCAGTATTATTGCTAAGAAATTGTTGTGTTTCGATGATATACTTATTTTCTCCCTGTCAGACCAGAAGTATCAAACTGTAAGGCTGTCATATCTCCGAACAGAGCTTAGTGCTGATCAAACAAACACTCCAACAATTGTCATATATTTGTTCAGTCAGGATTACATAGAAGAACTGAAGACTTTTTGAGTGAAAGTTTTACCCTATTTCATCTGCTCGAACAGAGCTTAACATTTACCCTATCTGTTACCAACCTATCTGCTCTAACATGAAGGGAAGTGTAGTGAAAATACAACTTACAACTATCCCTAAGAAGTAAGGGCTGCTCTATTTTAACAAATGGAGTGGAGATTGAGGTTCTTCCAAGTGCTCATTATGGCCGCTTCTCCTCACAGTGGTATTAAAGCCAGTATTTTTTTTCTCTAACTCAGATAAATGTGTAGCACCCTCCTAGCTAGGCTGCTTTGGCAAATTTCATTTTAAGCTTCTGCGGTTATCACAGGAACAGGGATTGTTTTGGTTTGGTCTGCTCAGACCTTCAAAAGATGAGCGTTTGATTACACCCCCCTGTCTCTAGAAGAAGTTTCTAGGACTTAGGGTGGGGAGGGGGGGTTAAAAGTCCAGTCTGAATATTCAGTAGGGCCTAGACAATCCCTGGGGAGGTATGCCCAGATGAAGATAGGTTGCTGTTAATCTAGAACCCTGAGGAGTTGGTCAATTTTCCCCTGTGGTGATGGATCTGTGAGCTCAGAGGAAATGAGCTGCTTATGGGCTGAATATTGGACCACTTTGCAAGAGGATGCACCTATAGATGATCTATGTACCAGGATCCAGTAAGTAAAGCTTTTACTTGGGTTCCTACTGCTTCAAAGTCTTTTCACCCTGAACCATGAACTCTTCTGGTCTGCCTTGACCTGTGATCATACTTATTCATGGTTCCCAGCTATGAAGCATGGATTGTTCAAGTCTGCCATTACTTGTGCTTATACCGCTTCATAGTCCCCAGCTGTAAACCATGGACTGCCAGTCTGCCACAATACTGCTATTGCCATTGCAAGAAAATTGCCCTCTGCCAACAATAACTGATGTTTTGGAATATCTGCATCACCCTAATCCCCTTCCAAGTTCTACTAGCAAATACAATTTAAAAAAAGACAACAACTAGACTGATCAATGAGCGAGTGAATGGACTGTTTCTGTGTGCCTGGCTGCATCTGCACCATTTGGGAAAGAAGCTAATTTACAGTGGCTCCTAATTTGCTCCTCTGAGCTTCCTGGCTGTTCCGCTAGGACATATAGAGTCCTGTTTGAGTCTCTGCAACATGTGTGCTCCCTCTCTGTACTACAAATCTATGTGTAGCCATAAAGAGTGCTGCGCACACAGCCAGTGCAAGAGAGACACAGAGCAAAAGCCACACCTTTCTCCTCCCCAAGCCTAATAGTCCAATGGGTCTAGTAGCAAAACTGCCAAACTGGTAGCAAAACTGCCAAATATATTAAGGAAAACCCGCATTTCTCACCTGAATAGGGTAAAAGTAACACTTTTGTTTTTCACAATTGTCTGCCTTTTTTTGTTTATATCACAAAAATATAAAAAACGCAGAGGTGATCAAATACCACCAAAAGAAAGCTCTATTTGTGGGAAAAAAGGGACATACATTTTATTTGGGTACAGCGCCGCACGAACGTGCAGTTGTCATTTAAAGTAACGCAGTGCCATATCGCACGAAATGGCCCGGTCATGAAGGGGGGTAAATCTACCGGAGCAGAAGTGGTTAATATTAACTATGAACGATATAAAATGTGTGTATAAACTGTAATAAGTTAAAATCCATGCTATAAGAGAGGGAGAGAAGAGAAAGAGAGAGGAGTGAGAGGGGAGAGAAAGGACAAATAGGGAAAAACAAAGAGAGAAAAATTTGAATGCAAAAAAAATACCTAACTTTTGTGAAAAAAGCTAAAAAAAAAAAAAAAAAAAAAGTGATCTTTATTTCACAGTCCATGTAGCAAGTCATTAGTCATTGTACAGCAGCAGGAAAGTAACTTTAAAACAACTATTTTTAGAACTATGGTTGCTTGGATAAAAGAAGTCAAGTTGCTAAAAGCATTTTTATTTTCTGAGTACTATATATTAGTGGAAAATAAATCTTATGTTTCTTCTTCATCATTTTACATTATGCATTATGCTTTGCTCTTAACAAAAACAATAGGCAACAAATTAAGAGGTAAAAAAAAATCTCTCTCTCTTCCTTTCTCCCTCTCTCTAAATATACAGTATCTCACAAATGTGAGTACAGTCCTCACATTTTTGTAAATATTTTATTATGTCTTTTCATGTGACAACACTGAAGAAATTACACTTTGCTACAATGTAAAGTAGTGAGTGTAAAGCTTGTATAACAGTATAAATTTGCTGCCCCCTCAAAATAACTCAACACATAGCCATTAATGTCTAAACCGCTGGCAACAAAAGTGAGTAAACCCCTCCAAATTGGGCCCAATTAGCCATTTTCTCTCCCCGATGTCATGTGACTCATTAGTATTACAAGGTCTCAGGTGTGAATGGGGAGCAGGTGTGTTCAATTTGGTGTTATCGCTCTCATTCTCTCATACTGGTCACTGGAAGTTCAACATGGCACCTCATGGCAAAGAACTCTCTGAAGATCTGAAAAAAAGAATTGTTGCTCTACATAAAGATGGCCTAGGCTATAAGAAGATTGCCAAGACCCTGAAACTGAGCTGCAGCACAGTGGCCGAGACCACAGAGTGGTTTAACAGGACAGGTTCCACTCAGAACAGGCCTCACCATGGTCGACCAAAGAAGTTGAGTGCACGTGCTCAATGTCATATCTGGAGGCTGTCTTTGGGAAATAGACTTATGAGTGCTGCCAGCATTGCTGCAGAGGTTGAAGGGGTGGGGGGTCAGCCTGTCAGTGCTCAGGCCAAATGTCGCACACTGCATCAAATTGGTTTGCATGGTTGTCGTCCCAGAAGGAAGCATCTTCTAAAGATGAGGCACAAGAAAGCCGGCAAACAGTTTGCTGAAGACAAGTGGACTAAGCACATGGATTACTGGAACCATGTCCTGTGGTCTGATGAGACCAAGATGAACATATTTGGTTCAGATGGTGTCAAGTGTATGTGGTGGCAACCAGGTGAGAAGTACAAAGATAAGTGTGTCTTGCCTACAGTCAAGGATGGTGGTGGGAGTGTCATGGTCTGGGGCTGCATGAGTGCTGCTGGCACTGGGGAGCTACAGTTCATTGAGAGAACTATGAATGCCAACATATACTGTGACAAACTGAAGCAGAGGATGATCCCCTTCCTTCAGAGACTTGGCTCCGCAGTATTCCAACATGATAACGACCCCAAACATACCTCCAAGAAGACCACTGCTTTGCTAAAGAAGCTGAGGGTTAATGCAATGCTGGAAAATAATGGTGGCCACACAAAATATTGACACTTTGAGCCCAATTTGGACATTTTCATTTAGGGTTGTGCTCACTTTTGTTACCAGCGGTTTAAACATGAATGGCACTGTTATACAAACTGTACACTCACTACTTTATATTGTAGCAAAGTGTTATTTCTTCAGTGTTGTCACATTAAAAGATACAATAAAATATTTACAAAAAATGTGAAGGGTGTACAGTGATACAGTACATGCATCTTAGATTAAAGGGTAAGTTCACCTTTACAGAAAAATCTGTATGGTGAACTTACACAGGACCCTCTCTGCACCCCCTCCCCAGTCCCGCTGACCAGCAGCATGGCGATCTCCCGTTCTGAGCCCCACTATAGCCACCTCGTGGCTCCGTGGCTCTGGGGCTTAGAAATCCCCAGAGCTTAATATCCTAAACATACCCCATTAGGAGGGATGTTTAGGAGCATTCTAATTTAAGAGCATTACCAATCAGAATCCTCTCAGTGAGAAAGAAGACGCGTCAATGCCGAGGGGATTTGTAAGCCCCAGAGCCGTAAGGCAGCTATAGCAGGGCTCAGAACGGGAGAACGCCTCACTGCAGATCAGTGGGACTGGGGGGGGGGGGTTGAGGAGGGGGTCCTGTGTTAGTTCACCTTACAGATTTTTCTGTAAAGGTGAACTTACACTTTAGGGGAGGGGGAATGAAATGCGGACAGGTTTATGAAGGTTTGCTATAAGTTTATTTTTTAATGCAAGCAGTATAAGTACCTACATTTGACTTGGTGTCTGCTTCTTGCAGTCCCTGTACAGAAGAGCTTGGAAGGGGAGAAGAAGTTCATAGACCAATCAGTTGTGCTGCACGGAGCATGGTGATAGAAGGAGAGAGTGACAGCCAGATGAACTCATCAGTATTCTGCTTCTCCTTTCACTGTCCAGTCACAGACTGGGGAAAAAATCAGGTCTCCTGTCCTGCCAGGCAGGGCTGTGTGGTGCAGCAGAGCTGTGTAAATCTTACAAATGGATAAATAGAAGTAAGGAACTATTGGCATGTATACAACAGAAAAGCCAAGATGAAAATAAGGGTTGGTAGTCTGTGCACCCTGGGTAGGACCAGAGTTCCATAAGCCCTTGTACACACGGGCGGACATTCCGACGGAAAAAGTCAGATCAGACCATGTTGTCGGATAATCCGACTGTGTGTGGGCTCCATCGGACTGTTTCCGTCGGAATATCCGTTCGACAAAGTTTTAGAGCTGGGCTATAAAATTTTCCGACATCATGATCCGATCAGACTTTGTCTGATCGTTTGTAGAGAATTCTGATCGGACAAAGTGCCACGCATGCTCAGATCAAATTGCGAGACCAAAGCTATTGGCTACTAGCGTGAATGTAGTCCCGTTGTAACAAAATAACGTCATCACGTTACGAACGATCGGATTTTCCGTCAACTTTGTCCGAACGTGTGTATGCAACACCAGTTTCGTACAAAATCCGTCGGACAAAATCCAACTGATTGTGTTCTCGGAATGTCCGACCGTGTGTACAAGGGCTTACTGGAACCCTAAGCAGCACCTTTCTGCTAGGATCAGATACATCTTTCTGGTTTTACTGATTCCAACCTGGATTATCATATTGAGAAATACAAATTTAAATAATTTGTATTTCTACTGATGATGAGAAAAAAATATGTACAGCCAATAAATATAAAGAGAAAAGACACCTTTCTATGTTTGCCTCCTAGTGTGTGTAATGGTAAATCGGCTCATACATTTTAATGTATCATTTTCCTTTTTGATTGGAATGTATTTGTTTGCTTACTGATTTTCCCCAAAAAATGAATTCACATAAAATTGTAAGTACAATGTTTCTGTATTCGCTTCTGCATAAAACATTGCAAGGCTTAAATGAATCCACATCCTTTGATGACTGATTCTGGAACCTCCATGGGCCACCTTCATTTTGTCAAATTGTAAAAATGAATGATTTGCTTGGCTTATTTCCACCCCACTTCCCACAAGCTTCTCAATTTCTCATCTATTTGCATATTGCTCTTCTGATCTAGGAGGACTGTCAACGTGACAGGTGCATCTGAATAATGTATGATTGCTATTGATTAATGACTATTTTTGGCTCAATATCTAATTAATCTTTGCACTGCCAATAATTGTGCCATAAATAATTCATAACACAATCTCTCCTCTTGTCGGGGTAAACAAAACACAGGAATAGCTGATCAAAGTGTTTTATATTCCAGCCTGATCTGTTTATGTTTTTGCTCTCTCAGGCGTAGTGTATTTTATGCAGTTTTGAATCCTCACATTACTTTTATGTCAAACACACTCCTGCTAAAGCTTGGATATTAGCTTTTGGATACGGAATTTAAGTAAAATTCAAAGCTTTAATGTATCTTATAAAACACCAAGGGAAAATGTTGCATAATGCAAGTTATTTTCTGATTATCTTAAGAGCAAAAATAGAATTTGTTCCTTTTGTTATTTGATACAATTCGGCAATTTATATTATATTGTTTCTTTGCTTTGAATTATGGATATTTATAGTTGAAGCTTTTGTTTATATATAGACTTGATGCTGATAAAAATACATTGCATAACATTTTCTACTGGGTAACCATATCTGCATTACTGCCTCTACACCAAGTGTAATAATGCAATGTTTATTTATAGCATCTATGGGAAAAAGTCTGAACAGCGTCCTAGGATAAATTCACAATGCTTTGAACAATGTATGTCTTAAGGGTGGTTAGCAACGGATGAATGGCAGAACAGGCTCAAAAGATGGAGGACACATTTGACAGTACAAACATACAGTGCTCTGAAAAAGTATACTTAGCCTACCTGATTTTTAATTTGTTTTTGCATATTTGTCCCACTTAAATGATTCAGATCATCAAACTAATTTTAATATTACACAAAGATAACCCGAGTAAATACAAAATGCAGTTTTTAACTGACAATTTAATTTATTAACCCTTTCGCTGCCAGATCCCCCCCCCCTTCCGCCATGTATTCCGAGCCCCGCTTGCGCATCTGACATGTCGGGTGCCAGCGCCTGGAGGTGAAGGAGAACAGAAGACATACGTCCACTCTCCTGCCCTTCTTCCTTTGACCCACAAAGCAACTTTTTGTTCCCTATGTGATGAAAAACAAAGTTAAATAAAAAATAAAAAAATTTTTATTTTGCAAAAAAAATAACATTACACCCAAGCACATAAAATCCCCCTCAAAATGTTTTGAGGATCCACACCCCTTATTGCCATACATGCCGGAGTGAGAGCAATAATTCTAGCATAAGACCTCATCCATAACACAAAACTGATGACCTATAGGGGGCTTTTGAAGTGTCGCCTATAGAAAATATAGGCTCCTGAAGTTTGTTGCCATTTCACGGGTGCACACTAATTTAGGGTTTGACATGATGAGTATCTATTTACTCTGTGCAACCTCATCTTTTATATTTTACCAAAAATGTCCGTAGTTTATTGTGTTTGTTTTCCCTAAAATTCACGTTATGCCGCGTGCACACGTAGCGGACTATCCGGCGGACTTTTCGCCGGACTTTCCGAACGGGCTACTTGTCCACACGCAGCACTTTTTCAGCGGACTAATACGGCGTACTAAGTCCGCTGGTCTATCCGCCGTACTTTTGAAATGAACGGACTCGCCCACACACGCGGAGGAAAGTCTGCTCATTTTGAGCACGTCTCCAGGTATGCGGGGCCCGCGAAGGATGCGTCGCTGGCCCCGCCACCTGGTATGGACTTAAAGGGGAACCCCAACGATTAAAAAAATCGGCGTGGGGGTCCCCCCAGGTCCACATCAGACCAGGGAAGGGGGGGGCGAGCGAGCGCCCCCCCTCCTGAGCCATACCAGGCCGTGTGCCCTCAACATGGGGGGTGCCTTGTCCCCATGTTGATGAGGACAAGGGCCTCTTCCCGACAACCCTGGCCGTTGGTTGTCGGGGTCTGCAGGCGGGGGGCTTATCGGAATCCGGAAGCCCCCTTTAATAAGGGGTCCCCCGGATACCGGCCCCCCATCCTATGTGAATGAGTATGGGGTACAATGTACCCCTACCCATTCACCTGTAAAATAAAGTAAAAAAAACACAACACACAAGGGTTAAAATAGTTTATTGCACAGCTCCGGGGGTCTTCCGTCTTCGGGGGTCTTCTCGCCGGACTCCTCCGCTATCTTCTGCTAGCTCTTTTACTAGCGGATGAGCCCGACATTCTTCTTCGCCGCCGCCCTCTTCTTCCGACTTCGGGGGTCTTGTCCCCCTCTTCGGTTCTTCTTGCCACCGCGCCTCCTTCTAGCTCTTTTACAGGCGGTGTTCTTCTCTTCTTCTCAGAACAGAACAGAAGACGGCGACGACAATGGCGACGGCGGCGCCTACCTGGAGACGTGCTGAAAATGAGCGGACTTTTCTCCGGGCGGGAAAAGTCCGTTCATTTCAAAAGTACGGCGGACTGGCATACGCATGGCTGGATTGTCCGCCGAAATGCAAGTCTGCAGGAAGATTGGAGTGCAAAACTACTTTCTAAGTCCGCCGTACTTTCGGGTAAAAAAAGTCCGCCGGAGGCTACACACAGGGGGATTGTCCGGCGGACTTGAGTTTGCCGGACTTTTCCACCCGATTGTTTGATCGTGTGTTTGCGGCATAAGTGTGTTTTTTACTGAAATGTTGTGCTTCATATGCCCTGTACAGACGGTCGGACATTCCGACAACAAAATCCATCGGATTTTTTATGATGGATTTTGTGCCAAACTTGTGTTGCATATACACTGTCGGACAAAGTGATCAGAAAATCCGATGAGGACTATAAACGGGCCAGTAGCCAATAGCTATGGTTTCTTAATTTATTCTGAGCATGCGTGGCACTTTGTCTGTCGGAATTGTCTATACACGATTGGAATTTAACCACTTAAGGACCGCCGCATGCCAATGTACGTCATCACAATGGCATGTACAGGCACAAGCACGTACATGTACGTGCTTGCCTTCCAGCGGGTGGGGGTCCGATCGGACCCCCTCCCGCTGGATGCGGTGGTCTGTTTCGCTTCAGGAGCGATCCGGGATGAGGGGATGGCCGTTGGTTTCTGGCCATCCCCTCTCGATCGCTCCTGGCGAATGAGAAGCTTCCTCCCACTGTGTATAGTAAACACAGGCAGGGAGGAAGTGATGTCATTCTCCTCGGGGCGGTCTTATTTACCGGACTACGAGGAGAAGTGAAAGTAAGTGTGCACCAACACTACACTGACATGTAGGCACACACAGGCACACAACCCCCCCCCCCCCCCCGCCCCCCCTCCCCCTCCCAGTCACAGTGTCACTGATTGCAGTGATCATTTATTTACTGATCACTGCATTCAGTGTCAGTTGTGACAGTAAAAACTGTCAGGGCAGTTAGTGTTAGGTCCAGGGTAGCCCCCTACCACCCCCAATAAAGGTTTAACCCCCTGATTGCCCCTAGAGTTAACCCTTTCACCCCCTTTTGCCAGTGTCACTAAGCGATAATTTTTCTGATCGCTGCATTAGTGTCGCTAGTGTCGCTAGGTAGCTAGTTATTTTTTTAGGTTCACCGCCAGGCTTTTATAGCACTAGGTACCCCGATATACTACCCAATAATGGTTTTAACCCCCTGATTGCCCCTAGTTAACCCTTTCACCCCCTTTTGCCAGTGTCACTAAGCGATCATTTTTCTGATCGCTGCATTAGTGTCGCTAGGTAGCTAGTTATTTTTTTAGGTTCACCGCCAGGTTTTTATAGCGCTAGGTACCCCGATATACTACACAATAATGGATTTAACCCCCTGAATGCCCCTAGTTAACCCTTTCACCCCCTTTTGCCAGTGTCACTAAGCGATCATTTTTCTGATCGCTGCATTAGTGTCGCTAGGTAGCTAGTTATTTTTTTAGGTTCACCGCCAGGTTTTTATAGCGCTAGGTACCCCGATATACTACCCAATAATGGTTTTAACCCCCTGATTGCCCCTAGTTAACCCTTTCACCCCCCTTTGCCAGTATCACTAAGCGATCATTTTTCTGATCGCTGCATTAGTGTCACTGATGCCGCTAGGTAGCTAGTTATTTTTTTAGGTTCACCGCCAGGTTTTTATAGCGCTAGATACCGCCATATACTACCCAATAATGGTTTTAACCCCCTGATTGCCCCTAGTTAACTCTTTCACCAGCGATCACAGTATACGTGTCACTGGTGACGCTGGTTAGCCAGTTAGTTATTTAGGTTCCCCGTCAGGTTTTTATATAGTGCCAGGGACTCCCATATACTACCTAATAAAAATTTGAACCCCCTGATTGCCCCTAGTTAACCCTTTCACCAGTGATCACCATATAAGTGTTACGGGTGACTCTGGTTAGTTTGCTTTTTATAGCATCAGGGCACCCACCATTTATTACCCAATAAAGATTTAACCCCCTGATCACCCGGCGGGTGATATCAATTAGGTTTTAGGGTCAGGGTCTGCGTCGCCCCAGGCAGCGCTAGGTTAGTGCCAGTACCGCTAACACCCACGCGCAAAGCATAAACCTCCCATAGTGGTATAGAATCTGAACAGATCAATATCTGACTGATCAGATCTATACTAGCGTCCCCAGCTGTTTAGGGTTCCAAAAAAACGCATTGTTAGCGGGATCAGCCCAGATACCTGCTAGCACCTGCGTTTTCCCCTCCGCCCAGCCCACCCAAGTGCAGTATCGATCGATCACTGTCACTTACAAAACACTAAACACATAACTGCAGCGATCGCAGAGTCAGGTCTGATCCCTGCGATCGCTAACAGTTTTTTTGGTAGCGTTTTATATTTAAATCCGGAAGGCAGTGCTTGGTTTTCTTGGGTCCCGTACGTGGCTAGGCTCCCAAAAAGTCCCCCACATGTGGTATCCCTGTACTCGGGAGAAGCAGCAGAATTTATTTTGGGATGTAATTTGACTTATGCCCATAGCATGTGTGAGCAATATATAATTTAGTGACAACTTTGTGCAAAAAAAAAAAAATGGAATATTCCTGCAACTTGTGGCAAAATATAAAATATTTCATGGACTCAACATGCCTCTCAGTAAATAGCTTGGGGTGTCTACTTTCCAAAATGGGGTCATTTGGGGGGGGGGGGTTGTGCTATTTTGGCATTTTATGGCCGTGAGGAGTGAAATCAAAAATATGCACCCTTAGAAACCCTGAAGGCAGTGATTGGTTTTCGGGGTGCCGTACGCAGCTAGACTCCCAAAAAGTCCCACATATGTGGTATCCTCGTACTCAGGAGAAGCAGCAGAATATATTTTGGGGTGCAATTCCACATATAACTATGGCATGTGTGAGCAATATATCATTTAGTGACAACTTTTTGTAAACTTTTTTTTTTGTCATTATTCAATCACTTGGGACAAAAAAAAAATATTCAATGGACTCAACATGCCCCTCAGCAATTTTCTTGGGTTGTCTACTTTCCAAAATGGGGTCATTTGGGGGGGTTTGTACTGCCCTGCCATTTTAGCACCTCAAGAAATGAGATAGGCAGGCGTAAATTAAAAGCTGTGTAAATTCCAGAAAATGTACTCTAGTTTGTAGACGCTATAACTTTTGCGCAAACCAATAAATATACGCTTATTGACTTTTTTTTTACTAAAGACATGTGGCTGAATACATTTTGCCCTAAATTTATGACAAAAATTTAGTTTATTCGATTTTTCTTATAACAAAAAGTAGAAAATATATTTTTTTCTCAAAATTTTCGGTCTTTTTCCATTTATATCACAAAAAATAAAAATCGCAGAGGCAATCAAATACCATCAAAAGAAAGCTCTATTTGTGGGAAGAAAAGGACGCAAATTTAGTTTGGGTACAACATTGCATGACCGTGCAATTACCAGTTAAAGCAGTGTAGTGCTAAATTGTAAAAAGACCTCTGGTCCTTAGGCTGAAAATTGGTCCGGGGCTGAAGTGGTTAAACGATCGTATTTTGTTGTCGTAAAATTTTAGATCCTGCTCTCAAACTTTGTGTGTCAGAAATTTTGGCGGAAAAAGTCTGATGGATCCCACATACGATCGAATTTTCCGACAACATGATCCAATTGCACATTTACCGACAGAAATTCCGACCGCGTGTAAAGGGCATTAGACCTTTGCAGTAATATCGTGGGACATAAAAATTGCAATTACCACTATTTTATTCCACTCTTCTTTGCAGAGTTGTTTTAATTCAGTCACAGTGGAGGATTTTTGAACATGAACGGCCTGTTTAAGGTCATGCCACAACATCTCAATTGGATTTAAGTCTGGACTTTGCCTAGGCCACTCCAAAGCCATTCAGAGGTGGACTTGCTGGTGTGTTTCAGATCATTGTCCTGCTGCATAACCCAAGTGCTCTTGAGCTTGAGGTAATGAACTGATGGTCGGACATTCCTTACGAATTTTCTGGTAGAGCACATGACTCAATCAATTATGGCAAGTCGTCCAGGTCCTGAAGCTGCAAAGCAGCCCCAGACCACCACCATGTTTGACTGTTGGTATGATGTACTTTTTATGAAATGCTGTGTTCGTTTTACACCAGATGTAATGGGACGCACACTATCCAAAAAGTTTGACTTTTGTAGGATTTGCAGTTTAAATGGTATTTCCCATAATTTAATTTGCACATTTCTCATATCTATTTGCACATTAATGCAATATATATTTAAAATTTGAAAAAAAAGAGTAATTATAAGATAGGAGGAATTGGTGACTATATAACCAGAATATAATACTATCTATTATATACAGTATAAAGGTTTGAGGACTTTAAAGAAAAGAAGCAACAACATACAAATATGTTGTAAGATGTAAGGTGACCAGTCACTGTCTCTCTAACCTTTCTCAATAGTTTTGTTGAAATCAAATGGGCAAGCTTCTGACTAATAAGAAGGTCTAAAAAGATAGTATTAGTCAGCATTGCTTCTGCACAATGTCAAGATCACAGAAACTAGGTTCATCTACTTTGTTTGTTGTATAATAGATACAAGGTGATTAGTCACTGCCTCTCTAACCTGAAAAAGGGAGTCTTTTGGCATTCTGGGACTTTAAATTAGGTAGATCTAGCATGGCTAAAAGATGAGTCAATGTAACAAGACATGCTTTATTAATTAACAAATGACATGGTAATTTGAGCACATACATAGTAAATAAGCATAACAATCACATATTATTGACCAAATATTCATAAAAACAATCATAGCAACTTGAGATGGCATATTGAGGTATCGGACAATTGTCCATAGTAAAGAATCATTTGAAAAGCAACATGGTGGGGTAGCTTGGGAGTGGAAGAAATAAAACCATCTAAAAAGAAAACGGTGCCTCAAAATTGGTCCGACACACGTTTCGTGGTTTCCTACCACATCATCAGGGCAAGTGCACCAATGTCTGTAAACAAGCATAAATAAACAATATGTCCAAAGGTACACCCAAACACAAGTAAAGGAGGGGAGAAATGAACTCATACTACTTACGTAGCAATTAAGTCTAGACCATGTGAACATGAAAACTGGTGGCTGCCACAAATGTTCATCTTGGGAGCTGAGAAAGGGGCCTGCAGGAAAGCCAGACACACACAATGATCCCCAGAGAAAAGGAAACAAGTGGGTAAAAATCTTTTTTTTTTTGCTGTGCCAGCGTGATGCTGGGAGGAGCCCATTTGGTCATGCTGAGCACATAAGGATCCCCATTTCACTCTGCTAGCTCTCATAGTTCTCTGTCACAGCTTTAGGTAATTACCTGGCTGGGCTTTCTGCCTATACTTTTCAGTATTTGAATAAAGACAGCATTTAGGGGGAGGAGTCACAGTGGTGATGTCATCCCATGAGTATCGTGCTGTTCATAGCATCCTTAGTCCGCACTAATTAAGTGCTTTGTTGGTGGGTATTTTTTTGTTGTTTCTATCTGGACAAATAAACCTTTGGCATACAGAGAGCACTAGATCTGGTGTTTTTTTTATCCTATGTTGTACCGGAGTCACCTGAGGGAGGTCTAAGCCCTTGTACACACGGTCGGAGAATCCGTCGGAATGTGTCCTATCGGATCGTGTTGTCGGATAATCCGACTGTGTGTGGTATGCATCGGAATATCCGTCGGTCCCAATTTTCCAACTTGTTGGAAATATTTTCCGACCAACTGGTTCGATCGGACATACTCCGATCATGTGTAGAGAATTTTGATCGGACCAAGTGCCACGCATGCTCAGATCAAATTCCTACATCAACGCTATTGGCTACTAGCCTGAACGTAGTCTCATCGTAACGAAATTACGTCATCACGTTCTGAATGATCAGATTTTTCGACAACTTAGTCCGACCGTGTGTATGCAACAGTTTCGGACAAGATCCGACGGACAAAATCTGACGGATTTGGTTGTCGAAATCTCCGACCGTGTGTACAGGGGCTAAGACTGGTCAAGCCAGTAAAGAGAGAGGGTGAAATGGATGGATTAGGGGCTCCACGCCCGGCTGATTCATTGATTATCCCCAGAGGGGATCAGCTTTATCTGAACTGCTGGGTAAAACAGGGGTCAGATTTTAAGGTGATAGGATATCGAGGTGGAGGAGAGCACCAGCACTTTTTATTTGTTGTGCGCTCTTTGGTGAAGTCTTCGATTTGGAAGGAACTGAAGACTTTTGTCACTTTGGACTTTCACTGTTATTTATTTATACAATTGAAATGTTATAACTTTATGTGTTAATAGCGCACTTTTGTTGTTAGTTTGCACAGGTTTTTTAATATTTGTTTATTTGCATTGATAGAAACTCAGTTTATCCCGATAATAATGTCAGGATCCACCCAGCTGACTGACCGACAGATGATTCAGACTCAGTGCAAGGCTGAGAGCCTTAGCCAGCTGCTCCCGCTCTCTTCACAGCCCGGTGCTCCAGTAAGTGCTGGAGGGGTACAGCAGAAAGACTATGACTGACAGTCACTGACAGTCACCGGCTCTCTGCTAATTGAAGCCTGAGAACCGAGTGATCAGCAGTCTTGATCGCTTGGTTCATGATCTTAGAGGTGATGGGGGATAGATGCAGCTTCAGACTGAAGCTTCGTCCACCTAGGTGAGTATGACTGTTTATTTTTTTGAAAGGCTGCATTTCTCTTATAACTTCAGTTATTCCATAATGTGAAAAGTATCTGCACATGATTGGGTATTTAAAATTAATAAGAACCTGCCTCCTGTATTTATTGCTGCTATCATCTCAAGTCTAATTAGATTTGAACACATTTTCTTTTTAGGGGCATTTACCCACACTCTAAGCTGATATGTCAGTCTATTATTTTAAATACTCTTTCCTATTCCGAGTTTATATATATCCGGCTTTAAGCTAGCCATATACACTATTGTATTCTGACAGTCACAGACAGTTGCAACTGTCAAAATATACAAACAGTGCATTTGTTCAGATGCAGTTACTGTTCAGCCAACAATTTCCCATCTGGTTTCTTAGATTTTTTTCATTTTTGTAGAGCTATGTAATGCCGAAAGGGCTAAACCACTTTAATACTTGGCACTGATAATGACTTCTGATGAGGTGGCACTTATGGGCACTAATATGCGGTACTGATAAGCAGTACTATATCAGTGTAAATGTCAGACTTGCCCGTTACTGGCCCTCCTTTCCTCGCGCTTTCACAGGACGTGAGAAAAGGAATACCGAAAACCAGCAAGTTTGTTTACAAGTGATTAGCTGTGATTGAAGACAGCTGATCAAGTGGTAAAGGGCCAATCACAGTGACCCTTTACCACATGATCTGCTGTGCCCAATCACCAGGGGGCGCATGGGGGACACCCTCCCAGAAATGGATGACCAAGCAGTAGCCATCTTTTGGCTAAAGCACGGTTGGGAAGTGGTTAAACTTTGCCCAATTCAGCAGAAATCAGCCACATTTTGAGCTGTGTATGGTTAACATTAGTCTGTGCTTCCATCTTCTCTTCACCTGTGCATTAATCGTTCTTTTTGCTTGTGGCCCTTTACTTGCCTCTCCTCTGTATTAATATCTGGTGCATTGCCTGAACTTAGCTAGACTGCATGTGTAGTCTGAACTACATCCACCTGTTGGATCTGTTTCTGTATCTAGGCTTTGTCCTTCTGAACTTGCATGTCTCCTCATCTAAACTTTGTTGGACTCTTCTGTTTTGTGTCTTACCATGCAGAATAGTGAAGTTCGCTCTGATAACACCCCATCGGTACAATTCCCTGTTATCATTTGAAATATCTCTAGCATTGCAGTACATACAATTCAAGGGATAAGGGGAATAATCCTCAGCTTTACTAATCCAGTGGTCCTGGACTAATAGGGGATTTTCTTTTACTTGAAAGCCCCTATTAATTATTACATATGAGACAGAAAATATGACAATGCTATGAATAAAACACTGAGCTACAAATTTTCTTCATTGTTTTTACTTAACATTTAACTGTACTATTTTAAACATAAGTTAAGGATCATTGTTTTTTTTTTCCAAATAATAAGCCTGAATACTTGGGCCACAGCAGGAAATTCTTTAGTTAGTCAAGCATACGCCTTTCTAGTGCCAACATTTATTTCAAGGTGGAGTGTTTGTTCTGCTTCATTGAATCAGAGCTGAAAATTGATTCCTACTGCAACAGCTTTCTATATAAAATGTGCAAATCACTACCTTGAAAATTGTACCATGTCACTTCCAGCTGCCAGAAAGCAGTAATTCCGTCTAACAAAATCACCAGCATTCAGTCACAGTGTAGGATTGAGAAGAGCACTATATTCTCAACTTCAAAGGACTCCTTCCTAATACCTAGACAGCAAGGCCCTCTAATTCAGTGCAAGGTCACCCTCTGTCCTACTGTACATCAAGGAAAGGGTAAATATAAAGAAGTAGCAGAAGGGCTTGTAAACAAGCAAAGTATATCAAGGATGGCAAATTATGAGATCAAGTTCATCCTTAGGAATATGAAATGTGTAAACCTAAAGCTGCTAACCATGGTAACAGTCATAACTCCTATGCAACCTATAACCAATAAGGGGTATACGGGTCCTCCCTTCAATGGCACAGTGGACCAGAGACACTGGGCCCGCTCACAAAATTCATAATTCTTAGAAATAAAGAAATGCGCACACGCAAAATGCATCTTCCTGCACTGTACTGTAACTTTGTAAGGTTTCCATGACATCTGACATTACATTGACATACTAAAAAAATGTAAATACTAATTATACTAGTGTTTATAACTCACGCCAAAAAATATAAAACTATGTTAAAAAATATGTTATAAATATGATGCAGCTGCTGTAGCAAACCAAATAGGTTGAAATGTGTTGAAGTGATCCACTGGAGTGAACTCCATTTTAAAAAACAGCGCTTGCTAGGGTATGATCAAAATTAAATGCTGTATTTATCAGCGTATAACACGCACGTTAATTTTAAGAGGGAATTTTCAGGGAAAAAAAACGTAAACTTCAAATAAGGAACTTTGAAGCAAAATAAGGGTCAGTGCCTAAATTAACATGTACATTTCATGTGACAAAAAAGGCAGCAAGACAAAAAAACAGTCCATGAAAAATCCCCAAAAAATAAGCCTGAAAAAATATTGCAGCCACAGCAAAGCATGAGCCCCGGTAAGCTGCAATATATTACCATTTTGTTTTGAGGTTTAGATTTAGGCACTAGTGTAAGTGTAGCCATTTATATTTAGGTAATTATTATACATCCAGTTACAAATCATCGTGGAGATCTTCCCATACTTGGATCTGCTCAATCCCTGAACTTACAAACCCATGGAAAAGTTAGATAAGAGTTGATAAGGATTCCCTTGCTACAAGGAAAGGTAAGCTATGGGTGGAGACAGTGCAGTCTCTATTCAGGTTCAAAGGTGCTGCTCCTGGAAGGAAAGGCTCCTGCATTCACTCTGATTAGCATGGATGTGAAAAGCTACTGATTTCTCTTGTTCAGTCCATGGATTATGCCAACCATTACGAATTCTGTTTGTAATATGGCCCCTAGACTAAAAAACATTAAATCATTTGAGCCTTTCTAGTACCAAATTGAAATTCATATAAGCGTATTCTTAGCTAGTAACCATAAAAAGGAGTCCTGAGCGCCAGCTTCTAGTAAAAATGAAATATTAAAATGTAATATTTCATATTTATTTGATTTAAAACTGCATGTTTTTTTTTAGAACGTACTGTATATCCTAGCCCTGAGTAAAATAACAGAAAAAAATGAAAACACTGTACATTCATATAAAAGAGGATCGGACAATATGTTGGTTTTGGTTTACCTGTATCTTCTCATACCAACAGGCCCATGCAAAGTCTGTTTTTTCTCGTTTATACACACATTCGATTCTGTATGTATACCGTTTTTTTTTGTCTTCAATAAAAATATTATGGAAAATAAAAGAGGATCGGTGGATGAGTAATGTACAGTAGCATATAAAACCTGGTTGTGCGATACTAAAACAATTATCTTTGTTTAGTTTAACTTTTGTGTATTTAGAGCTTTGTACTTGTGTATTGTGTTTTGACAGTGAGGGATTAACGAGGAACAGTGAATGTCAAAATGATTGATATGTTTGATTTTTACCTCTAACTTATCAAAGATCATAGGCAGCCTCATAGACAAGTGGATTGTGGTAAACTATGCATGATATTTTAAAAAATGCGCAACAGAATCAAACATGATTCGGAAAGAGATTAAAGATGTGTAACTAACGTAAAATTTGTAATTAATCATGAAATCTCAGCTGCACAATTAAGCACAAAATATACAATATTTTCTGCATGTGTCCTGTATCCGGGTTGTAATATTTATAGGGTATCAACACTCTAGTGCTCTAGGAAAGTTTATAGGCATTAATTTATCAGCCCTTTAACTGCTGTAGTAGTTGGAAACCTTGTTTAAGTTTCTTTGTCAGGTAAAGTATATTTATACCCAACATTTTATTTTACCTTTAGATAGAGTTGGCAATGATTAGAACCCCAGACAGTTATTCACAGTCCTGATGATTTCATCAGCTGACCAGCTCCACATTTCTGACACCATAGTGAGGGTGTCACAATAGGGAGCCCTCTCTGACCCAGCAACCTATTTTGATGTGGACTTCACACCATCCTCCACTCAACTGCCTCAAGCCCAGGAACTCTCTTCTCCCCCCTGTCCTCTTCCCAGCTCACTGTTATGCTTGGACTTGTATTTCCACAGAATTCTGCAGCACCAGGCTCAGTCTCTCTGGAAGCTCTACCCAACAGACTCTGTCCTCTCCAAGGCTGCACAGAAACCTGTTTCAGTTTTCTATGCTTTTCCCAAGTGGTGGGCGCAGCTTTCCTCCAGCTGTAGTACAGCCTTAAAGGATTCAGTGTTCTGTGTCTCTTTATCCTCTCTTTCCACAAGCCACTCCTCTAGCTTTCTGGAGGCCTGGCAGAGAGAAAGTTTGGGGGAGGCAGTGGCAGTAATGCAATGATGCCAGCCTGGTCTGCGCTGCAGAGCAGCACTGCGGACTGGGGCTACATTTACAAGGTTTCTCACCTTTTTCCTTCAGTTGGTTGATATTTGGCAGATTCTTCACCCAAATCCAAAATGTATAGCTTTTGCTCCACTTTGTATCAGACCTATAGATTATACCAGCCATCATGCCTTAGAGTGGCACTCCACCGTTGACATTGGCTTCATAGCGTGATCTGATCACTCTTCACTAATGCTCACCCTTGAAGTACCTCAGGTAACACTGAAGGAAGTGCTCAGAGGTCTTCATGCAGCTTGGGGCTAGAAACATGCAGAACAAAACATGCAGGAGATTTCTCCCCCACACCCCTCATCCTCTTCCTACTCAAAGTCTTTAACTTTATCTCTGAGGATAATCCATTCCCTACTCAATCCCTAGTGGCCCATATTTTCCTTATTCGAAAACTGGGCAAAGACCATTCTATTTATTCCAACTATCACCCAATAATAAGGATTGACGTTAAAATGTAGGTTAAAATGATAGCCACTCATTTGAAATTCCGTCCTCTTGCAAAGAACCCATCAGAACCAAGTTGGATTTGACTGGATTTCCTTACTGCAGCCCACACTATGATTCCTAGCCACTGGCACTCTCCTAGTACACCTGTAGGCAAGTGCAGTCTATTTTCTCCACTGCAGGTGGCGCTCATCCACAGCAGCCATGCAGGTGGAGGAGAAAGTCGAGAGAAACCTAGTTCTTTTATTGTTTCCTTGGTCATAGGGAGTCAGCTATCCGATTGGATGCTGGCACACCATGTGACTTTGGTGACCGTCTCCATAGTTTGGTGTATATTTTGTGAGTGGCTAGAGCATGAACAGATCACCGGTATGTTAGAGACAGTGCTTAGTGTAAGGGAAAGGTTCCGGAGAAGTAGAGAAAGTTCAGAGACTCACCCTTTTGTGTGCAAACTGGCCAGGCTGCAATCCACTCCTCAAGACAGACGCTGTCGGCACCTCTGGTCCACCATTCTGCTGTCACTTTGCAACTTGTGAGTGTTCTTGGTCAGGTCCCCTCACCACTGGGTCTGTTTGTTGGTTTGACTTCAGTTACAAGATATTCTCGTTACTGCACTTGGACTCTGTGTGCCCACTGCATCACGCTACACCTGCGCACACACCCACCCTCTTAGAATGGGTCTCTGAAATAGATTTAATTTACAGAATGGAGCCCTGACAGTGTGGACTATCTTCTGAAACTCCTAGGAGGTTTTTGTGACTATCTTTTGACTCAATGGAACCCTTTATTTACTGTTCACAGCGTGGTGATAGTTGGGTGACAGCCCCCAATCCTTCCTTTCCCAGACCCTATCCTACCCTATCCCTCACCTTTTCTCCCCCTTACTACTCCCCTTATTCCACTTATGTTCTTTACATGTACTACTTATTCAGTAGTAGACATAGGCAACCCTTATACTCCCCACACAGGGCTGCTCCTCTTTACACGTATCTCAAAAGATACAGACCTCTTGTCTTATATTATATACTTGGAAGACCCCAGATAACCAGATCTACACAAACCAAAAATATATCCATCACCTATTTGTGTGGTGACGGCGCTATTTTCTGTCAATAACCTTTGTGATTATATTCCTCTACTGATGATATCTGCCTATTCTGTATATTTTCTGTATATTTTCTGTACCCCTCTCCCTCTCTGCATTCTGTACCCCCTATTTATTTACCTTAAAAATCAATAAATTCAGACTGAACTAGAATTTATTATTATTTAGCTTTATTTACCTTCTGTTTCTCACCCTTCAACTTGAGTCTGGGGAAGGAGGGGTACATACTGTTTGATAGCTGTCACCTTTTCAAATGCTTGACCTCATACACTGTACTACACTCAGAAACTGAATGACAGCAAGGTAAGTAGCTGACATGGCAGGAACTATTTGACTTAATAAAGGAAATTAGAGATTTTAGAAATAAGCATACACAGTTATAATAATGTAACATTGAATATTCAGATTCTTACATAAGCCCATTCGTGACTGGAAGATGTGTTCCTTCTTCGATGCTTTACACTGTACTCAGCCATGCGCACATGCACACAGCAGGACCACTCTTTGAAAGACTCAATGAACCCTGCGATCAGTGGGTGGGAGAGCCATGCTTAGTATAACCCAATTCAAGGTGAATCACGCAGCCTCTGAGAGCGTAAAAAAGTTTTGTATATATTTTCTTTATTCATTATGGTCAGAAAGAATTATAACATTTATAAATATTTTTATTAGATTCGTTTTGCATATAAATACTATGAATATTATATGCTCTTTTACCTGTCAGGCTCCTTTTAAACATTTTCCATTATCCCATTAGCTCCTTTGTTGGAAAGAAACCTGTTGTTTGCACAGCTCAGTAGCTTCAGATTATTTACCAACATGAAAAAATCATCCCTTATTAGATCACTCTATTCCAAGTTTCAAGCAGCCAATGTCTGCTGTAAACTGATTAGATAACCCATAGTTCTCTTTGAATCATTTGTTATGTTCTAAATTAATATATACATTTAGAAAATTTGATATAAAGTGGACACCAAACCAATATGGTTTCCCATTAAAAAACATTTTCCAAAAGAGCCTTAAGAAATATTAATATCAGCAAAATCTACTTTTTTGGTAGGGGTAAACCCAATCACTAAAATCTCAAATAAGCTTTAATATTATTTTTTGAAAGTCATCTTTAATATTCCTAAATCTGCATTAAATACCTGGTAATCCTACTATGAAAGGCCTTATTTAGACTCATGTTGGTATAGGGTAACAACATTCTATTTCTGTTTTCCAAAAGTACTCTTGATTTGTCACCCTGTTACTCTCTCTACCAATGGAGACTACGTGTCAGTTTCTATACACACATTACACAGAGATGTTCCACTGTAATGAGCATCAGAAAAGTCTACCGTGAGATATTGAATGTCATGCAACCATTGCTAGAATGCATACTTGTAGACAGGAAACAAAAGCAAGTGTTTTAAAAAAGTAAAGCCATTATTTATGATACACAGTGCTTTAGCAAACTAAAAATCATTTAGGGGTTTACATTTAGGGGTTTAAATCACCAGCCTCTTCAAACTCTGCCTTATATCTATGGCTAGGCTAATGTTTCTTTCTCTTTGCAGTTTCCAAGTGTCTCTTATTGACAGGGATGTTGCTTACTTTCATTAACCAGTTGCCGCCCGCCCACGTCAAATGACGGCGGGGCCGTGCGGCTCTTGTTCTGGGACAATGTCATATGACGGCCCGTGGGGGCACGCAGTGGGGCAATTGCGGCCGCGCCGTATTAGGACACGCGCCACCCCGATCTCTGCGGCTCTTTAACCATGTGATCGTCTGTGTCCACTCACAGCCATTTACATGTAAACAATGTAAACACAGATGGCAGTAATCGGCGCTCCTCGTCTCACACTGACAGAGTGTGTGTGTGGCGAAGGAGAGCCGATCAGTGGCATCTCCACGCAGGGGGACATCTAGGCATGTAACCAGGGCACTGATCATCAGAGGAGATGGCGGTAATCGGCGCTCCTCGTCTCACACTGACAGAGTGTGTGTCGAAGGAGAGCCGGTCAGTGGCATCTCCACGCAGGGGGACATCTAGGCATGTAATCAGGGCACTGATCATCAGTGCCCTGATTATATTATAGCGCCAACAGTGTCACCAATCAGTGCCCGCCATTGCCCACCAGTGCCAGCAATCAGTGCCCACCAGTGCTAGCAATCAATGCCCACCATTGCCCACAAGTGTCACCAATCAGTGCCCATTAGTGGTGCTGGCTACCAGTGCCATCTATCAGTGCTGCCCATCAATGTCCATCACTGCTGTCCATCAATGCCCATCAGTGTCACCCATCAGTGCCACCCGTCAATGTCCATCAGTGCCCATTACTATTGCCTATCCATGCCGCCTATCAGTGCCCACCAGTGCCATCTATCAGTGTCCATCAGTCCTGCCTATCAGTGCTCATCAGTGCCACATATCAGTACCACCTATCAGTACCCATAAGTGCAGCTTATTAGTGCCTCCTCATCAGTGCCACCCAATCAGTGCCTATAAGTGCCACCTCATCAGTGCCCATAAGTGCCACCTCATCAATGCCCACCAGTTCAGCCTATCCGTGCCACCTCATCAGCGCACATCAGTGAAGGAGAAAAAATACTTAAAAAAATAATTTACTCACAGAAACTAAGTAAAAAAAATATTTTTTCAAAATGTTTTGTCTTCTTTTTTTTTTTTTTTTTAAATAAAAAAACCCAAGAAAAAATGTCATCTGGGTACAGTATAGCATGACTGCACAATTGTCATTCAAAGTGCGACAGCACTGAAAAATGGCCTGGGCAAGAAGGGGCTGTAAGTGCCCTGTAGGCAAGTGGTTAAACACATTTTCTCCCTTTCTTTACTTTTACTCAGCCCACAGTCCTCAAATAAATAAAATTAGCTGCAGAGTTTTAACAAGACTACTATGCAGACATATTGACATTTAAATTACAATCGAAGGCACATTCAATGGGCTGTAAAGGCAGCAGGGGAAGAGGTAGGAGCCAGCTTGATGTTTTTATAATAAGGGCTTTTTCAACTATTTAAAAAAAAAATATATATGTTATATACATATACAGAAAAAAAAGATTAATGTTAGTAGAATTATGAAGGTTCGGGGCTTTTCTTAAGAGTGACATTAAAGTAGAGCTCCAAGCACCTTTTTTGTAATTGAATATACTCAAAGTGTTAGAACGTAAATCATATTTTTATTATTGAGGAGATTTCCCTTCAAATATTAATGCAGTACCCAAATAAATAGTGATGAGAAATCTTTCTGTTGTGGATGCAAGGCAGTAATAAAAACCAGAACTTAAATTTTTTTCTCTGCTCTGTCTATAGCATAAAACAAAATTTCAGCTGGAGTTTCCTATTTAAAGTAGGCCTGTGGCCACACTATAGACATGGAAATCTCTACATATTCTTAAAAATAATTAAATACGCTTTTAAAGAAGAAGAAGCTTTCACTTGCCTCTATATATGCATATGCTTTAGAATAATTCATCCTCATAATTTACAGCCGTTCAGCTCACCCCTTCCAGCAGTGATGCAGAAAATGTCCAGGTTTTTCAAGGCCACATTCAAACTTGAGCTGGGCATCGTTTGGTAATTTTTTATTTTTTTTGGATTGTTTGTACAGTTGTTGTTGAGCATTTTTGCAAGTGTTTCAGGCTTGAGAGGCGACTCTGCTGATTCTGTCTCAAAAGCTTTTTCAAGCAATGAGCTTCAAGAGGTAAATTGACAGCATATACTGTAAATCCACTGAAAAAAAATATAAATTCTAGTATCGAGCGTGGAAGCATTTCAGGTGAAGCTTCATATGATACTTCAAATCCCTCAGTTGTAAACAGGGCCTAATTACTAATATAAAAACTGAGCATATACACGCAAAGAAGGAGAATGTTCAAGGAAAACAAAACTTGAAAGACTTCTTGACTATGCCTGCAGCTATAATCGTCAGTGAGAGCTTGGTTTAAGATTTTTCTTTTTTTCTACTTAATATATAAATATGTAAATGTCTGTAGTCTGGCCACACTTCTACTTTAAAGTCCATGTAAAGCTGGCCATTATTCTACCTGAAAGAAAAGTGGATTACCAGAATATCTCTGAGGAATAGTACCAGACTGATGAGCTCTACAAGGAAAGAATTTTAAAAAGTACTTGCCAATTTTCTGAAAAAAATTAAAGCTTTAAAGGCCTCTTAGCCCTTGTACACACGGTCGGACATTCCGACAACAAAATCCGTCGGATTTTTTCAGACGGATTTTGTCCGAAACTGGTGTTGCATACACACGGTCGAACAAAGTTGCTGGAGAATCCGATCGTTCGGAACGTGATGACGTTTGCTCATTACGACGGGACTACGTTCAGGCTAGTAGCCAATAGCTTTGGTCTCGCAATTTGATCTGAGCACGCGTGGCACTTTGTCCGATCGGAATTCTCTACAAACGATCGGACAAAGTCCGATCGGATCATGTCGTCGGAAAATCTTATATCCAACTCTCAAACTTTGTTGGTTGGACATTCCGACGGAAAAAGTCTGATGTAGCCCACACATGGTCGGATTATCCGACAACATGGTACGATCGGACCTTTCCCATCTGAATTTCCGACCGTGTGTACAAGGGCTTACACACAGGATGGGCTCCGTTGGAATCCAATTGGCCAGCAGGGAATCTGTCCACTGATCCCCGTTGAGCCGGCAGACGGCTGGTCTGTGTCCACTCTGCATATGCAGCCCATTCTCCTCTATGGGCAGTTAGAAGTCAATGGGCCGACTGTCCGTTTACATCTGATTGCCATCTGATCCACCAGATGGATGGGGAACGGGTCTCCATTTGTCTGTTTTTAGCAGACAGGATCAGATTGGAAGTCGCTCAATAAAGGAAACAGGAAGGTTCGATCGGGTCCGTTTGAGCAAGAGCACTGTAGTTAGATTTGGTTGTGGAAAAGTTGGGTGTCAATTGGTTGACAGGTACATGACAGTTGTACCTCTCACAGTTCACTTTTGCACAAGCTCACTTGTTAGTGTAAACAAACTGTTTTTAAGCAAGCAAGACTAGAGTGGGCCTTATATGTGAAAATACACTAAGCTCATTATCATTGGAAGAGCCAAGTCGATACCTCTCCCATCTAAAAATAATTATGTTTTTTTTTTTTTATTTCAAGATGAGGTTTAATCTAAGTAGTAAATGCATTCGCTTGGAATGCCTTCCCTGATTAACTTTCAATAATTATTATATAGTATAAACCCTTCCTCTCTGAAAAAAAAATGTTGTTTGTGAAATGACAACATCATTGCTGTCTCTCATCTGTACCATACATTTTTTCAAGCCCCAGTTGTGTGGAAGAGCCAAATGAATGCAGACATGTCATTTCTTTCCTAGATCCATCATGTTTTCCATTCAGTGAGCTGACCCAAGAGCATGATGAAATCTGGGTATGGAAGGATGAGTAAGGTTAATGAGCTCCGCGTTGATGGCTGGGCTCGTGTGTGACTGGATAGGCATTGCCAGGGGAGCTGAGTATAAACCCATTTATGAATAATTAATAAAACCCCACCCCTGTCCGATGTTTTGCATGTAAACCACACTCACATAGCGTCCAAGGAAGCAGTGATTGATGGATGCAAGCAGCCAATGGGTGTGAGGTGTGGTCCTTGGTTTAGGAGAGGGCTTGTTCATTATTGGAAGTCGTTGGAGCAGAAGTTGGGCAGGTCTAAAGGTGGTTCCTAAAGGTTCCAAATTTAGTATTGCAAAAAGAAATGTGTCCAGTAAAACTGAGCAGTATATGTCAGCACAGGAGGGTTTATAGGAAAAAGATAAGGTAAGGCTGGAATTCAGCTTTACATAGTCTGGATGTTCTGTGATCTAAAGTAATTTTTTTTCTTTACTCTAAGAGATCTCTGGGAGGTGACCCAATTCCAACCCATCTGTTAGTTTGAGACAAGAGCCGTTTCAGTCAAAGCCACGCTTCCAGCGTATGTGAAGTAGATGTTGGTCTGCAATATGACAGGGCTGCCAAATTTTATATTTTTCATTGTCTACACATTCCAAACTTATTTTAACATTTCTGTTTTGGGGTCAAATTTAAGTAGAACAAAAACACAAATACAAATTCAGTATGTTTCAAGATGTAGGTACAGTAACACTGACTGCAATTACGAATACAATACAAGTGCATTTTTAACAATCATCTCTCTACCCTCAACATCGACTCTACTACTCCAAACCCCAGTCCTTCTACTTAAAACGACATACCTGGGTACTGCAGTTCCATAAATAGTAGTGTTACCTTTACTTCCTATAGAATGGGTGAAAACGCATACAATCATAAAGAAACCTACAACTTCCACATACAGGCATACCCCACTTTTAAGTACACAATGGGGTTTATTTACTAAAGCTGGAAAGTGAAAAATCAGGCTAACTACTTGCTTGGAAACCAATTAGCTTCCAGGTTTTATTACCAAAGCTTAATTGAACAAACTGGGGTTAGAAGCTCATTGGTTTCTATGCAGAAGTGAGCCTGATTTTGCACTTTCCAGCTTTAGTAAATAAACCCCATTGTGTACTGAAAAGTGGGGTATGCCTGTAGATAGTGTCTTGGTCTGGAGTTGAGCCAAGGACCCCAGTGCTGTATGGCAGGAGGGCTAACCACCAAGCCACTGTGCTGTCTTAGCCCTTGTACACACGGTCGGAGATTCAGACGGAATGTTTCCTATCGGACCGTTTTGTCAGATATTCCGACTGTGTGTGGTCTGCATCGGACTGTTTCCGTCGGAATATCCGACAGACCAAGTTTTCCAACTTGTCCGTAAAATTTTCAGACAAAATGCTCCTATCGGACATACTCCGATCATGTGTAGCTTACTCCGACGGACAAAGTGCCACGCATGCTCAGATCAAATTCCTAGACCAAAGCTATTGGCTACTAGCCTGAACGTAGTCCCGTCGTAACGAAATAACTTAGTCCGACCGTGTGTATGCAACATCACTTCTGGACCTCTTCCGGAATGAATCCGTCGGAATTACTCCGACGGATTTGGTTGTCGGAATCTCCGACCGTGTGTACAAGGGCTTAGACAGAAGCAAATGATTTTTGGGAGGTGAAAATATTTGATACTCTGTAACATGGACTGTATATTTTCTATTAGATACATTTTGGTTATATAATCTTCTGTGTCTCACTGCTGCAGGTTAAAAACTGCACTTTGTTTGGATTTGTAGAATGGGATTGTGAATCTGAAATGCCTTTGAAGCAAACAATTCTCCTACTGCATCAGGGTTACAGTTGAAGAACGTAGGAATATCTTAAACGATGGAGGAGGTGAGTGGGAGGACACGTACTGGAGTTTTTTTTTTTCCCTTTAAGAGAACAAATTAACACTAGAATAAATATAAGCTTGGGGCACAGATGGCAGACTTGTAAACTAAAATGTCTGAGTAAGATTATAATTAACACCTAAGGTGTTTCACACTAAAATTACTATACAGGATTTCTTGAACCCGCCAGTAGCAATTTATGGAAAAATGTTTATTATATTAACTTTAAACTGAAAATTCCCATCTTCTAAAGCATGTCTACAGTCCTGGAAATACCCTCATATTTTTGTGTCATATGTTGTGTCATATTTTATATAGAACAGCATTTATCAACCCTTTTTCTCAGTCACAAAAGCCTTTAAATGTATCCAAAATCTCAAGGCACCCCATTCTAAAACATAAAAAAATGTAAATGTTACTTATCAATAGGAAATCTAAGACTAGAAAATGCACACAACCACATCGATGAAATTACTTTCACACCCGAAGCTCCCCTTTACATCTGAGGTCCCCCATTGCATCAGAGCACTCTCTTAATACCAGAGGCCCCCCATCACATCAGAAGCCCCCCTTCACATCAGAGCCCCCCCATCATGTCAGAGCCCCCTTATAGTCAGACTCATCCCCTCTCATCAGAACCCTACATCATGTTAGAGGTTCTCCCTTTAAGTCAAAGTTCCCCCTTCAAGTCATACTCACTCCCTAAACATGAGAGCCCCTCATCACATCAGAGTTACCCATATACTGTACATAAGGAGCCCCCCTAAACATGAGAGCCCCTCATCACATCATAGGTACCCCTATACATCAGAGCCCCCTAAACATGAGTGCCCTTCATCACATAAAGGTTACACCTATACATGAGTCCCCCAATGACATCCCCCCAGAGCCCCCCATCACAGAGCCCTCTAATTTAACAGTCCCCCAAACAGCCCCCCACCACAGAGCTCCCCAATCATAAAGTCTCCTCTTTACATCAAAGCCCTACCAGCAGCATGGCAGGGAGCAGGTGGAGGAGATCTGGACAGTGGATGTCCATCTTCTCCTGAATGCTGGGGGCTGCAGCCTGCCCTGGACCAAATGTATGTGTTGCCATGGTGTGGGTGAGTCGGCTACCATCACCAAAGCAACAAATGATGCTGTGTGTCGAGGCTGTAGAGTGTTATTGGCCATTATAGTGCTAGCAGCCTGCCCACTCCATGGCAAAAGTCGCTTACCAAGGTAAACTGGGTCCCAGGCATCCCAGAGGAACCCATGCAGGACCCAGGCTGAGAAACACTGATGTTAAATACTGCTATTGTACAGACAACATTTTGTAAATTTTGGATACAGTAAGGAAGAACTCTCTGTCAAATTTATATTGCTGTTTCCCTGCTGGGAATATTCACCCTCTCTAGATAATCTTTTAATCATTGATAGCAAGACAAGAAATAAGAAATCAAAAATTTTAGAATTGTCATGAGAACAAAAGGTGCGGTGAAATAATCCAATAGAGGCACATGTGCTGCCTAAGATGGGTACCAATTGTGACACCAATACAAGAAGTGAAGGGAAATCCTCCAACCAGGACACAGTACGCAGAAAGTAACCTGACAGAAGCTTTAATTCATCCCTGCTTTATCCAAAATTAGAAATGAAGGTTCATCCATACTTAACTCCTTTAATACAGGGCCCTTTCACCCCCTTCCTGCCCAGGCCAATTTTCAGCTTTTAGGGCTGTCACATGTTGAATGACAAATGCATGGTCATGCAATGCTGTACCCAAGTAAACATTTTTATCATTTTATCCCCTCAAATAGAGCTTTCATTTTGGTGGTATTTAACCACCACTGGGTTTTTTATTTTTTGCTAAAAAACTAAGAAAGAACAAAAATTTTGAAAACAAAATGTTTTTCTTAATTTCTGTCAGTACATTTTGTAAAGTAATTTATCTCCTTCACTGATGTGTGCTAATGAAGCAACACTGATGGACACTGATAGGCTGAACTGATGGGCACTGATTAAGCAGCACTTTTGGCCACTGATTAGGTGGCACTGAATAGCACTGATTGGATAGCACTGATGAGGAGGCACTAATATGCCACAATGCTGGGCCCTGATAGGTGGCACTGATATATGGCACTGATGAGCATTGATAGATGGCACTGGTGGAGACTGATAGGGGGCACTGATAGGCAGCACTTATGGACAAGGATAGGCGACACTTATGGGCAATGATAGGTGGCACAGATAGGCGACACTGATGGGAAGCACCGATGAGCACTGATGGGAACTGATGGGCAGCACTGATGGGCACTGAAAGGCAGCACTGACTGGCATCACTGATCGGCATTGATTAGTGTCACTGATGGGCACTGATTGGTGTCACTAATGGGCACTGCAGGGGATACATTATAACCAGGGCACTTATGAACATGTGCCCTGATTACCCATACAGTCTCTGCTGTGAGGAGATGCTGCTAATTGGCTCTCCTCACAATCTGTCAGTGTGAGGTGAGGAGAGCCGAAAAATGGCACGTCCGTGTTCCCATGAGATTGGCTGTGATTGGAAACAGCCGATCACATGGTTAAAGAGCTGTCATGGGCTCTTTACTCAGATCAGGGTTGTGCTGTGTCCTAGGGATTGCCTAGGCGATTCCCGCACTGCACGCCCCTACTGGTGCGCAAGAGCGGTGAAACTGGGGCAACATCATATAACGTTGCCCCAAAACACCCCAAATGCTTTTCAGATTATGTTCTTAAAGTAGTATTAAACCCAAACATGTAATACATTACAGCTTACCAATCATTAGATGTGGTGGCCTCATCAGTTTTCTTTTCTTTAGGCTTTTTTCCATCTTTTTTCACCTGGTGATGTGGACACTAACACACCTCCTCTATTAGATTGCCCAAGACCTGGATGAAGGAGCACAAGGGCACCTTTGGAGAGCAGCATTGTCAGTCTGGGGGGGGGGGGGGGGGGGGGTACATGTACTAACGGATTTAAATACGCTAACAAATTGGAGCCAAACTCCAGCTAACACTTTATAAGCAGTTACAGCAAACAGTTTTGTTTCTTTTGGGATAGAGGTCTAACATTATTAAATCAAATCTAATCATTGTAAGCATCCCTGCCAGTGTTAAAGCGGAGGTCCACCCTAAAGTGGACCTTACACTCATTGGAATCCTCCCTCCCTCTGGCGCCACAATTGGCACCTTTCAGGGGGGAGGGGGTGCAGTTACCTGGATAATCCAGGTAACTGCACCCACTTCCGGGATAGCTCTCTGCGGAAAGGGGCGTAGATCTACGCCCCTTTCCGAAAGTCCCCCGCTGCCTGCTGGGAAACACACAGATCCCAGAGGCAGCGGGTCCATACTTATTGCGCAGCGCGACTCGCGCATGCGCAGTAGGGAACCGGGAAATGAAGCCGAAAGGCTCCACTTCCTGATTCCCATACCCAAGATGGCGGCGGCAGCACCCGAGTGACGATCAAGAGATCGGCTTCGGGTGCCGACATCGCTGGCGCGCTGGGCGGGTAAGTGTCCTTATTTTAAAAGTCAGCAGCTGCTGTATTTGTAGCTGCTGGCTTTTAAAAAAAAAAAAACGGCGGACTCCCGCTTTAAATGTTTTTTTTTTCTCATCCCGGGAACTGGTACATCTGCAAGAGAGCCCGTTCTTTTGAAAAACAACAGACTTAGTGGCCAGATCACCAGATGAAAATAGAAGAAAAAAAGCCTAATGAAGAAAACAAATACAGTCATTGCATCTGATAATTGATAAGCTACAATATAACAAATGTTTTCTTTTGGGTTTAAGGCTGGATTCACACCTATGCATTTTTTGTGCTTTTCGCATTTTTCAGATTTGCACTACAGAAAGTGTCCCATAGGAAACAATGTTAAATGGACTGTAGTGCAAATCTGCAAAATGCAAAAAGCACTAAAACTGCACAGGTGTGAATCCAGCCTAATACTGCTTTACATAAAGACAAACAATGGCGTAGGCTGGATTCACACCTATGCATTTTTTGTGCTTTTTGCATTTTGCAGATTTGCTCTACAGAACGTGTTCCATAGGGAACCATGATAAATGGACTGTAGTGCAAATCAGCAAAATGCAAAAAGCACTAAAACTGCATAGGTTTGAATCCAGCCTAAAAGCTGAACTCAGATATAAAAGCCAGTAATTAATGCAGCTCTGTTATCATCAATACCTCATTCAGACTGGGTTCACACTGATGCCGGATGCAGCTGACAGCAGGGGTCCGGTGCGTCCCCATTCTCTATTTCAAGCATGAATCAGGGTTGAATTTTTGCTTGAATTCAGACCTGAAATGGACCAGAAGACACTCGGGACCCTTGTCCACCCTTGTGTGGACCCTCCGGAGCCGCCACAGAGATGTTTGAATTGGCTCCATAGAGAGACAGTCACAATCTCCTATCATGCAAATTGGATGTGGGGAAACCCACATCCAATTTGCATAGCTGTAAAGCCAGCCACAATGTGTATATATATATATATATATATATATATATATATATATATATATATATATATATATTTTTTTTTACATGTGAGAAGTGTATAACCCTGAATTTGGCTTAGTATTAGCCTATTGCAGCCCAGAGCTGGAGTATAAGAGGTAGAAACAGTACAAGGAGCCAAAAAGTTAATTTGCTCATCACTATGCTGCTTCTTCTTTCACTGTCCAGTCACAGGTTGGGGCGGGTCCAGGATCAGATCTGGGCTCAGAGAAATTGGGTTTATTGATGTTTACCATCAGACTGAGGACATATATTTGCACAAAGATAGTACCGTAGGGATTGAAGGTAAATATTGAAGCCAAAGTTTGTTTTGTTATTTTATTTTTTAATGGGACATATATTTTTATCTTGTAATTTTTAGCTTGAGTTCTGCCTAACGAAGAAATGTAATAAAAGAAATACGGGGGCTGCCACTGATGACCGTTTTCTAAAAATGCTGGTTGACTGGCTGCCAAGTGCATTCAGGGAGTCAATATTTTTTGAGCCACTTGCTCATAACAAGCATGCATATTGGGAAGTTCAAACTGTAGTCAGAAATTTAGATCTGGATATTTGTTATAATAATACATAATGACATTATTTGTAGCACTTAGTGCCCGTTCACACTACCGCGACTTGTCAGGCGACTTAGCCGCCTGACAAGTCGCGCTCCGTTCTGTACTATGGAACCGTTCTAATAGGAGCGACTCAAGACGCTCCGACTTAGAAAAAGGTTCCTGTAGTATTTTCGGGGCGACTTCAGGCGACTTGCATTGACTTCTATACAGAAGTCATTTTGCAAGTCGCCGCTGAAGTCGTGTGCAGGTCGCGTCTGTGAGACGCGCTGCAAGTCGCGTCGCCCCTGTGTGAACGGGCACTTAACCTGAATATACAGTACAAAGTAGTGGTCATGCATCAACTAATGAGGTATACTGTTAAAAAATGACAAGAAGACTGTCTACCCTCAGAAATCTCTGCCATACACTTCCATAGTACATTAGGATAATACATAATGAACCTTGAATCCCCCCCCCCCCCCCCCCAAACTTCTGTTTTTTTTTTTGCACAACAAATTATATACTGAACTGCAACATAATCTGAGAGTCCAAAGTTCTATACAAAATGCCCAATGTTCCCTTCCGGTGATCTCTCTGGCCATTATTATTGGCCATTATTATTATTATTATTATTATTATTAATAAACACCATTATATTACAAGAAGGCAGCTTCACTCCCAACGCATGCAGCCCTCTGTCCACCACTTCATAGATGCACAGTGAAATCAAGTAACGCTATACCAACCACTGAAAACAAAAAGACTCTCTGTCAAATTTATATTGCTGTTTCCCTGCTGATGGTAAAGGTAATCTAGTGCATGTGGGTTTACAGTCTATAAAAAGTCATGGTCCTGTAAAATGTGCAGATATAAAAGACGTCCTCTTGCTATGCCTACTCATCGCCAGGAGAACCATCCTAAAGAATTGGACATCATCGCTTTACCCTAATGTCGGCCAAATACAAAGAGAAACTTTCGTGACGACAGATCGAAAGCCCGCTTCTATGCAATGTGGCAACCCTTCATGTCCTCCACTCTTCCTCCAGAAGACATAACCAATATTGGCCAATTCACCTTCTTGTACTATGGGACGCACCAAACGGACATAGGGGTTTCCAACACCCCATCTGTGATCTAACCTATCACCAGCCACATACAGGATATATGGTCCATCTTCTTGTTTTTTTTTCTTCTCCCAGGGACTTCACTCCAAGGACTCCCCCCCCCCTTCTCCCCTCTCTTCTTCAGTAATTGCTGTTCATTATTACTAGAAATTTTGATGTTCATGTTAACATTGCTATTGCAACTAATTTCTAATATATGATCCATCCAGTTAGTAATATTTGAGAATATTACTCCGATGTATACCCGGCACTGCTCTCCTGTTAGCTGTAATGCTGTCTATCCACCTTGATCGTTCAATTTATCTTGATTTGGTTAATCAAATCCTGCAGAATGTATGAATATTGCCTCTATGTATCTCATCTGTGATGATGATCTTACGATATCGTGCCTGTAACTGTTGCAACTCTTTATCTTTCAATAAATACTTTTAAAAAAAAAAGACGTCCTCTACAAGTTAAAGTTAACCATGTCACTTAAGCTTTAAACATTTTTTTTGGGGGGGGGGGGGGGGGGGTGGAATTAGACAGACTCCTTTACTTCTGTGGAATCTCCGTTTTCTGTCTTCTGTTTTTTAGCTTCAGTTTTCTTCTCTCCTTCTACTTCATCCTCCTCCTCTTCAGTGTCCTCGGGGTTCTCTTCATTGTGTTCTGCACCGTTCTCCTCGGTTCCGTTGTTTGGTTTGTCGCTCCCATTCTCTTTCTTCTCTGGCTCCTCTACTGCTTCCTTCTTCTTCTCTTTCAGAAGCTTGATGGCAGGGACCTTGGCGGGGGGCGGTGGTGGTGTCTGCCTCAGTATCAGCCATGAGTCTCTGTGGAGCGGAGAGAAGAATAGAGAGCGGAGGATGGAGATCCGGCGGAGTGTGGGGAACAATAATGACATACACTTTAATGTCGTCAGCGAATGTCTGAACAATTAATTTAGTCAGCTATATTGATCGTTTAATCGATCGATGAACAACAGAATAGAAATATAATTCATAAAAATGAATTAAGCTGACTTAATTAATTAATTATTCCTGAGTTATTTTGCCAATGCAGAAATTCTTTGATTAACACGATACGACTGGGTGTAAGTATGGACTGTAGACTATGAAAAATAAATTAACATTTATTTTACAGAAGTCACTTACAAACACCATATAACAGTGAGATTTGACACAGACACTAAGATTTAACAATGAATTTCCAAAATTATCCATTACCACATATTTTTATATTATTAGGACAATCGATTATATTTCCCCCTTGTAGATCCCCTAACTGGTTTATTAAATTTGGCAGACAATAATCTATGTATATGTAACTCGGCCTGTGGACACGCTGCAGTCAAATTCCCAGGTGGGGTCCATCTAAAATTATGCCAATGAGGCAAAATATAATAATCTGATTATTATATTAAGAGGCTGAAAGGGGATAGCAAATTGACCAACACGAAATATTGCAAATATTCAACAAGAAAATGGAAACGATATTTACCCTCCAAAGCACATGTAGGCCTTAAAACGGCTATGAACCAAACCCTCAAAATATGGCTGCCAACCAATGGATGGATAGACCATAGACAGATCAAAATGTGTCCAGTTCCTGCTGGACCAGCCAAATTTCAATCTGTCTATGACTGGCCTAGGTCCAGTGCTCATTAACATACACTGGAGAAGCCCAGCTCCTAAACCTTCAGCCTTCTGTTAAGATGGTTATTTACCCTCCAAAGCACATGTAGGCTTTAAAATGGCCCTCAAAAGATGGCTGCCAACCAATGGCTGGGGTTGAATTCACAAAATAGTATCTAGTTATGCTGGAGATGTGTGACCTGGCTTTAATAAAGTGTGGGTCAGAAGATTAGCCTCTACTGTAGATGATGAGCGTGTGATCTGTGTTGTATGATATGTATTCCTTGATGATAAAGTGTTGTGTCCCTGATGATGAAGTGTGTCGATGAAGACAATACACTCATAAAACCCCAGAGACCTGGCCCAGAAGGATTAAACTTATTCCTTATTGGTGGATCAGGTTACAGATCAATTATGTGCTCATACAAGCATTAGCTCGCTTGGCCACCAGGTGGCACTCCAGAAATAGAAATGTCTATCTTCAGGTTATCAGGGGAAATACATTTTCTAGTATCTAATCCTTATATAGTAAATTAATCTTTTCCTACACAGATTGAACTATGTGGCAGCCTTAATTTTTTGGGTGTAGCAGCATTTAAATGGGAAACGTTTTCTACACAGAGCTGTAATTTCAGACATAACAATTAAAATATTAATTAAACACATAACAATAATTTGCACACTTTAAACTATTATTTGAGTATGGATACTTTATAACACACACATTTCTAAAATTATGATTTCCAGTACACAAACTGTAGTACTACTATTCTGAAACCCATTTTGACAGTAGGAGATTCTATAAGGATACAGTATTTTTGTATCCAATCAGCATATATACATTGAAACATTGTTTTATCATTTAAAGTCATTATAAGTACCGTGTGTTCATGAAAACTACAGCTGTTTTGCCTGGTAAAGCTTGTAAACAGTCCTTTGTAGGGAATATGATCTCTTCTCTCTCTCTCTCTCTCTATATATATATATATATATATATATATATATATATATATATTACGATATTACGACAGTGTTATAAGCTCTTAACCTTATGACCTGCAATATAGAGTCCATGAAACTGACATATTTTATCAGAATATTTGAAATATAGATTATATCCCATATCCTCTTATAGCAAGACTTCAGGCATTTACACTTGTTAGTATAGCTTGCCTTATCTTCTCAGCTAGTTAATCATTTTATCCACAGGGGAAATAATGCATAGAAAATGCCATTGTCTGGGATATACAAGATTGTTGACTCTCCTTCGCCTGGGCAAACATATGTTGACATCTGCACAGTACCATTTTTGTGAGTTCTGGACTCTCATAAACAGTATACCGTATGCAAAGAGAAGACCCCACATACACTTTTCCACTTTTGCAGTCAAATTTGAGAAGTCTCCTATCATACCTAAATAAAAAAAATAAAAAACGCATGTCTTACCTTTTAGAGGTTTCTGAAGAGAATATGTATGGCTGACTGCAAACATTCTCTTTCCTTTGACTACAGGTTGAAAGAAAGAAAATTACTTGAGTCCCCCATCAACACAGTCAGTGTTGATGGAGGAATCCCTCTAACTGTGCCAGAACCAGGACAAGGGGTGGGAGGGAGGGGGCCTGCCCTGGTGCAATGGTTTGCTGTACGGATGGGGGCGCCTTCCCTCTGATACAAAGCTGATAGAAGTAGTTACAATGACATCACTACTCCTGTCAGTTCAGGGCTGAGAGTGGCGAGGAGGAAAGTGCTGGGAGGTGGTGTGGGCTGTGTACTCTCTCCCCCACCCAACACAGTCCTACTGCACCTGGTGTGACTCTACCCTCATAAATTGTTGTAAATGGCAAACTTTTAAAGTTTAACCACTTGCCGCCCGCCCTATTACAAATTGACGGCGGCAAAGTGGTTTCATAATCCTGACCAGACGTCATATGACGTCCTCAGGATTATGAGCCGCTGCGCGCCCCCGGGGGCGCGCATCGCGGCGATCGTTGTTGCGGGGTGTCAGTCTGACACCCGGCAACTACGATCTCGGTAAAGAGTCTCCGGCGGAGACTCTTTACCACGTGATCAGCCGTGTCCAATCACGGCTGATCACAGTGTAAATGGGAAGAGCCGGTGATCGGCTTTTCCTCACTCGCGTCTGTCAGACGCGAGTAGAGGAGAGCCGATCGGCTGCTCCTCTGACAGGGGGGGCTGTGCTGATCGATTATCAGCACCCCCCCCCCCGAGGATGCCCACACTGGACCACCAGGGACGCCACAAGACCACCAGGGAAAAGGTAATCCTCCCTAGACCACCAGGGATGCCAATGGTCAGCACAATGGATGCCAATCAGTGCCCATAATGGATGCCAATCAGTGCCCACAATGGGCATCACTGATTGGCATGCATTATTGTTTGGCACTGATTGGCATCCATTAGTACAGTATAACACCAATGCCGCCTATGAGTGCCCACCTGTGCCGCCTATGAGTGCCCACCTGTTATGAGTGCCCACCTGTGCTGCCTATGAGTGCCCACCTGTGCCGCCTATCAGTGCCCATCCATGCCCATCTGTGCCGCCTATCCATGCCCATCTGTGCCGCCTATCCATGCCCATCTGTGCCGCCTATCCATGCCCATCTCTGCCACCCATCCATGCCAATTTGTGCCAGCTATCAGTGCCAATTTGTGCCACCTATCAGTGTCCATCCATGTCGCCTATCTGTGTCGCCCATCCGTGTCGCCCATCCGTGCCGCCTATCAGTGCCGCCTATCAGTGCCGCCTATCAGTGTCCATCAATGCCACCTCATCAGTGCCACTTCATTGGTGCCCATCAGTGCCGCCTTATCAGTGCCCATCAGTGTAGCCCCATCAGTGCCCATCAGTGAAGGAGAAAACTTACTTATTTACAAAGTTTTGAAACTGAAACAAAAAAAAACATTATTTTTTTCAAAATTTTCGGTATTTTTTTATTTGTAGCGCAAAAAATAAAAACCGTAGAGGTGATCAAATACCACCAAAAGAAAGCTCTATTTGTGGGAAAAAAATGATAAAAATTTCATTTGGGTACAGTGTAGCATGACCGCGCAATTGTCATTCAAAGTGCGACAGCGCTGAAAGCTCAAAATTGGTCTGGGCAGGAAGGTGTTTAAGTGCCCTGTATTGAAGTGGTTAAAAAAAAACACAAGCATTGCCTTACAACTAAGCACTTCCAGGTCAATGCAAAACTTAAAGGACAGATTAGGAGCTGCACAGTGATTTTGACAAGCAGTGACTGCTAGGCAAAGGATCCCGTAAGCTTGTACATCATGAACTGGTTGGGGGCGTATTTTGGCATCTTTTTCCTGGGCGCCAGATGACCTTGTCCAGGCACTGCATTATGCTATTGTATTCTGACAGCAGGAGCCTTCCCCATCATCAGAATACAATAATCACTGCAAACAGCTATAGCCACCAGCAGTGATCGCATGGAAAAAAACAACAGGCTGGTTGTACTGACGTCAATTCCTGCTGGACCAGCCAAATTTCAGTTTGTCTAGGACCGGCCCGGGTCCAGTTCTCATTAACATACACTGGAGAAGCCCAGCTCCTAAACCTTCAGCCTTCTGTTAAGACGGTGTTAATCTAGTACAAATCATAGGCGTGTGCACAGGCTGTGCTGGATGTGCCCGGGCATCACCTATTGCACATTAGCATTATCACTCTATGTGCCAGCCGTACCCTCTTACCTGCTCTGCAATGAGAAAGTGCTTATGCACTTCTCTTTTACTATGCCCACACAGAGATTAATGTACCAGGACCATATACATGATTTCGCTTTGGGCTGCACATCCTAATGCAATAGGCTGGGCACACTTATGGTACGAATAATGAGACGGTATCTCATTAGCACAGTACAGACAGGGTTAATTATGACAAACACTGCTTCCCTGCCCCCTCATAAAAAAAGTGAGCTGCAATTTTTAAATATATATATTTTTACGTTTTGCTATGTGAATGGAGACATGTAAGACATATAATGTAGGTATTATTCCAATTTTGCAGCAAAAGCGGATATACCCTTTAACCGATTCAGCCCACGGAAGATTTGGCTGCTCAAAGACCAGGCCATTTTTTGCGTTTCGGCACTTCGTTGTTTTAACTGAAAATTGCATGGTCGTGCGACCCGATATCCAAACACAAATGAATGTCCTTTTTTTTCCACAAATAGAGCTTCCTTTTGGTGGTATTTGATTGCCTCTGTGGTTTTTATTTTTTGCGATATAAACAAAAGAAGAGCAACAATTTTGAAAAAAACACAATATCTTTACCTTTTTTTATAATAAATATACCACATTTTTTTTATCAAAAAAACTAATTTTTTCCCCAGTTAAGACTGATTATGTATTTTTCTACATATTTTTGGTAAAAAAAAATGCAATAAGCATATATTGATTGGTTTGCTCAAAAGTTATAGCGTCTAAAAAATAGAAGATATATTTATGGCATTTTTTTATTATTTTTTTTTTTTACTAGTGATGGCGGCGATCTGAGATTTTTTATCGGGACTGCGACATTATGGAGTACACATTGGACACTTTTGACACATTTTTTAAACCACTGACAATTATACAGCGATCAGTGCTATAAAAATGCACTGATTACTGTGTAAATGTCACTGGCAAGGAATGGGGTTAACACCTGTCTTATCTGGACATGTTTTTGGGGGAAATTCAAGAAGAAGATCTGTGCATACAGGATCAAACAGCCATTTTACACAATGCAGAGGATTAACCCCTTAGGTTCCACAGTGAGTATAACAAGCATGCTTTACTGCATATACACACTAATTTTACTGTTGTGGGTTTAGTAACACTTTAAATCCAGTATTAGTTAATATTAAAGAAAAATAGCAGTACTTTGTAAAAAGGGAAAATGAATAAAACATTCTGCAAGAGGAACATGATAGAAATATCACATCTCTCCATACATCAGAAAGATCAAATATAAAATTCTTCATCCTATGCTTCCTGAGGAACTCACAGAATTCTAAACACACACGCATCAATCAAGCTGTATATAAACTGATGTTCCAGCTATAAATGAGTCCTGACAGCATCCACTGCCCTGGTAAAAAACAAGAGAGGTTAAAAATCTAACAAGCTGGCTCTTGTCCTGGAATACTCCAAACATTTTCAATACCTCCGCCATCCTTTATGCAAAATAAATTTATGGAAGCCTGGGATGGATATAAAGCATTGTGACAGCTGCAATCCGATGAACGTTTAGAAACATTCTTTATTTTAAACTGAACTCTAGATTAAAAAACACCAGTTAATGGAGCTGTTTTATAGTTACAATTTTGGTGTATATTCTGCTATTGTAAGTAACCTAATTTGATTTGGCATACGCCTTGTGTACAGCAGCACTCAGACTGGGAGAAAGAGGGGTAGCAGTAGAGGCCAGGATATGCTGACATGAGGAGAGTGTAAGAAGAGGGGTAAACTGACTGTTATTGCTCCGTTATTATCCAATCACAGGCTGGGGCAAGCAGGGGATTTTCATTATTTAACCACTTGCCTACTGGCCACTTATACCCCCTTCCTACCCAGGACAATTTTCAGCTTTCAGAGCTGTTGCACTTTGAATGACAATTGCTCTGTCATACAACACTGTACCCATATGAAATGTTTATCATTTTTTTCACACAAATAGAGCTTTCTTTTGGTGGAATTTATTCACCACTGGGGTATTTTATTTGTTGCTTATTGTTATAAAATTTTGCAAACAGGTAATTTTTCTCCTTCACTGATGTGCGCTGATGGGCAATGATAGACTGCGCTGATGGGCACTGATAGGCTGCACTGGTGGGCACTGATGAGGCTACACTGATAGGCAGCACTGCTGGGCACTAATAGGTGACACTAATGGGCACTGATAGGTGACACTGATGAGGAGGCACTGATTGGCATCACTAATGGGCACCACTGGTGGGCACCAATTGGCAGCAAATACTTCGGTGGATAAAAGATGAGCATACAACAGGCATACCTCCCAACATTTTGAGATGGGAATGAGGGACACCTACTAGCAAACCAAAAAGAAAGGTTAATTCAATCCACGAGTGCTTTTGTTTTACCACTACTATTCATATGTAAGAAGGCCAGTATGGTGGCCTGAATTTATGGGAGGAGCCCGGGGGGTATTTAACCAGCCCGTTCGCCTGTGGTGGTTGTCGGTTTCCGGTGCGCAATACCACGTCACTAGGCCGACAGCTCGTGTTGATCACCATTTGATTACCATTCAGACAAACGTCTCCCTTCTTGGAAGTCTCGTAGTTTTCGTGTTCCGTCCGGTTTTGTACAAATCTCGCCGGCTCGACTGCCGCAGGTAGGGGTCTCGATTGACCTTCATTTCTATTCATTTCTATTTTTGAGTGTCGTAAACCCTAAAAAATGTCACATCGTTCGGGATGATACCGGGTTGTTATCACTCATGTCGCACTTGCCCGCACACGCCCTTCATTTCACGGGCGTCGTTCGGTAGGTTGTCTGTGATACCTTGTTAGCTACCAGGTTGCATAATCTTGTTCGTCATGTTCCGCAGTCATATCGTTGTCAGTCGTATCTTGCGGCACAACGACCCATGCCTCTGCCACAAACTGGCTCACGTAGGCCATTTCTTCATTTCACCTGCCACTTACTACGCTCCGATTCGAATCCAGTTGCATCACCTAAATGCGCCGATTCGTCCCGGGGTACCCCTAGGTATTCGGCCTCATTTCGGTACATGCTCCAGAGTCCGCTCGTTCCAACCGTCCAGGTCTCTGTCATGGGTTCATTTCACGTCACCTACTACGTTCGAATCGATACCAGTCGTTTGCAAAAAAAAAAAAAAAAACGCACAGGTTCGATTAAACGTGTCCCAAATAGCTTGGCCTCATTTCGGTACATGCTCCAGAGCCCGTGCGTTACCATTTCAACCCGGGCCCTGTCATGGGATTCATTTCACGTCACCACTACGTTCGAATCAATACCAGTCGTTTTAAAAAAAAAAAAAAAAAAAAAAAAACGCACAGGTTTGGTCGACGTGTCCCAGTTGTCGTTGGCCTCATTTCAGTACATGCGCTAGAGCCCGTTCGTTGACGGTTGCGAGTCGCGTCCTCTCCGAGTCGCAGCTCTACCATGGGAAAACATTTCATCCTCATCTAGTTCGCCCGGGTCGAATCTGGTCGCATTTCGTTTGCATCGATTCGCCCGGACGGTCCCACATTTTGTAGCTTTTTCGGCCTCATTTCAGTGCATGCTCCAGAAATCCGGGTTGGTTCCAGCCTCAGTTTGGGGCCGGCCATCCCAGGCCTCTGTCATGACAGTAGTCCTTCATTCATTTCACTGTCACATTCCGCGCTCCGGTTCGAATCCAGTCGCACGATCGGATGCACCGATTCGTTCCGGTTCGCCCCCCAGGTTGTTGCCCTCATTTCAGTACGTGCTCCAGAGTCCGTTCTGCTGTCAGTTGTACTAACGACACGACCAGTTTGTGCCTCTGTCACGGCAAATCGTGCTTCATTTCATGGTCACTTATAGCGCTCCGATCCGAATCCAGTAGCATCTATGATGCATCGATACGGTTCGGCGTGCCCCAGAGGGAACAGCCACATTTCATTTATTTTTTCCACAGGTTGTCTGGCGCTGGGCCAAAAAAAAAAAAAAAAAAAAACGGAAATCTCAAAAGGATAACAGAAACAATGAGGGAATAACGGCGTGATGGTTTAGGAATCATGGCGCAGAAATATCTACTCACCGGTGCACTTCAGTTGTGTTAGCCAACTACTTACGTCACATGCCAGTTTTCCTTGTTAGGCTCCTTCAAACAAATGTCATCTATTGTTTCTCTCTCCAGGTCAGTCAAAGCTTAGTAGGTCCACCCTGCACCAGCTTGGACGTCGTCTCCCAGGTAAAAAAAAAAAAAAAAAAAAAAAAAGAAGGGCTAGGAGTGGAAAAGGCGACAGCGAGACGGACCGGTACACATATGTATGTAGGCGAAGGAACGTCAGTATATATGTGTATTCGCGTTCGCTTCCGCCTTAGTACCCAAGCAACAGGTGGGCTCACTTGGAAAATAGAGAAACAGTCTTGACTTTGTCATCCTCTATAGGTTCCGGTCGTCCATCTATCTTCCCCAAAAGAGATAGGACATCACTCCCGGGGCTCGATCCATCAGGAACCATGTCTCAGACCAGCAGTGAAGACCTTACTGCCCCCCTGTCACCTCGCCCGCCTTCAGTGGGCGACAGCATTCAGTCTTTCAGGGGCTGGACTATCCCTAGGCTGTCAGCGGAGCTCAGACGCAGGGGCATTCCCTTCCCAGCCACAGCTAGGAAGGCAGAGCTGTTTAGGCTCCTCTCTGCCCCCCCAGCTACCGCCGGGCCTAGTACCCCGCCTCAGGCTACACTGCAGTCCATCTCTTCGGCCATAGGTCAACTGCATACCATGGTGTGGTCTCTGGCCAGCTCGGTCACGGATGTTCAAACCAGAGTGACCCTCTTAGAAACACCTCCAGCTACAGCCACCACTGTTCCGGATGCAGTCCCGTCTCCTCTACCAACAGGTACCGAAGGCACATGTCCCGTGGTCTGTCCAGCACATCTTGTGCCGGCCAGCATTAGGAAGGACATCTTGGACGGCAAGGATGTTAACCTTGCCTCCTTGCTCATTTCGGTGCATGACCTGGCAGAGAACAAGGCTTACACCTGGGGGGATGTATCCGTAGTTCTCAAAGCTAAGGACCCCAGGCTAAACCGGAAGCTATCCATCCCCGAGTTTACCCTAGCCTTCGGCATGCTCAGAGATGTCGTTTGCTCAGCCTCTCCTGCCAGGAGGGTTGAACTAGATTTGTATCTCCACACGGTGGTGGACCTGGGGTACAAATATGGTGGCTTTGCATTCTACGACTACCATCGTTCCTTCTCAGCGAAAGCAGCCGCCAAACTGGCACAGTTCCAGTCTCTCACAGACTGGAGCCTGATGGACACGGAACTATTCTGCCGGCATTTTGCCGGCCTTCGTTCACCCCTGTGTGCCGTCTGCCAGTCCTCCACCCATACCGCTCCCTGGTGCGCCAACATACCGGCTACTCGCCCGGTAGAATTTCCCTCCACCTCTGCCGCAGCCCCAGGCACATCAGGCTCGGCACCAAAAAACCAGGTGGACAAATTTGGACGCACGGTCCAAACCATTGGGGGTGCGGCCATCTGCAATAACTTCAACTACGGTTCTTGTAATTACAGCCAGTGCCGTCTACTGCATATCTGCGTTATATGCCACAGGGCGCACCCCAGGAATTTGTGCGAGGTCAAAGCGCACAAAGGTTCATGACTGAGCCGTATAGACATACTTTGCCTGGGCTTCTACCTCAACACGCACCCCACTCCTTCACTAACCACCTTCCTCATAGGCGGCTTCACCGCAGGTTTTCACACCGGCCTCATCTCCCTACCTCACCAAACCCACGAGTGCAGAAACCTCCGCTCAGCAGCCTCTGACGAACAGGCCATCGACCTACTGCTGCAGAACGAGGTGGATCGAGGCTTCGTTATAGGCCCCTTCACTCAGCCCCCCTTCAATATGTGGAGAGTTAGCCCTATTGGGCTTGTCAAGGGCAAGTTTTCCAATAAAAGTCGTTTAGTGTATGACCTGTCTGCGCCTCATTCTTCTCACATCCCTAGCTTAAACTCATTGATCCCTTCTGAAGAATTCTCCTTAAAATATTCCTCAGTGGACATGGCAATCCAGGCCATCCTTAAAGTAGGCACAGGCGCATGGCTGGCGAAAGCGGACATATCCGACGCCTTTAAACTGTTACCTATCCACCCGTCCCTCTGGTGCTGGCACGGGATTAAGTGGAAGGATCAATACTACTTCGCCACGAAGTTGACGTTCGGCTCCAAAAGCAGCCCGTGGCTGTTCGACATATTTGCCCAATCTCTCGAGTGGATTCTCTTACACAAGGTCGGCTGTCAGCAAGTTATCCACTACTTAGATGATTTTTTATTGATAGAACGGCCAGGCGCACCTCCCAGAGATCTCGACAAGTTAAGGACCGTTTTCGGGAACCTCAATGTTCCCATCGCTGAACGTAAGGTGGACGGACCCGCACATTCAATCACCTTCCTTGGTGTTATTTTAGACGCCGGCTCCATGAAAGCCAGCCTGCCCCTTGACAAACTAACCCGCATCAGGGCGGCACTTCACGAGTTCACTCGGACCAGGGGATGTACTAGGAGACAGCTGCAGTCACTGTTGGGCATGCTCAATTATGCCATGCGCATTATCCCACAAGGCCGTTCCTTTATCTCACGACTGTTGGTCTACCTGTCTCAGGCTCAAGACCCGGATCATATCCTTTGCCTAGACACCGCAGCTTTAGCAGACCTGGCAATGTGGGACGAGTTCCTGTCCAACTGGAATGGCATCTCCCTTTTCATCCCGTGCATTTCACCTCTCTCACCACAGGTAGTCACAGACGCCGCGGCCTCTACAGGGTTTGCAGCAACTAGACACATTCTAGCCTTCATCTCGTACTGCCACAACCAACTGGCCTTGTCTTTTAACACCATTCGCTTATACTTAGCTGGTGTTCAGCACTTCCTTTCAATCCAGGATCCTACCAAACCCTCTGTTTTCTCGTCCCACGCTGTCCGAGCCATATTACGCGGCATCCAAAAGCAACAGCCGCCAGTAAAAGTCAAGCGGCTCCCCATCACCAGTGCCATCTTCAGGGACATGTCCACCATACTCAACAGCTACCCCTTTGGTGTTCTCCCCAGTCTGGTCATACAGGCAGCCATTTACCTAGCCTTCTATGGCTTCCTTCGGCCCGGTGAGTTCACTCACAACAGCCTACACGGCCCAGTCCTCCGCAGACGTCATCTGCTCCGTCACCAGGACCATTTCATCCTCCACCTCCCGGTAACCAAGACCCAGCAGACAGGCACCGGCGTAGACATCCACCTCTACAAAACCAACAATGCCTGGTGCCCGGTCACGATGCTTACACAGTTTCTCGCTCGGCTGCCCGAGCTCCCGGACTCTAGCCCACTTTTGCCCTTCCCGGTGAAACCACTAACTAACCAACAATTTATTAAGCATATCAGGATTCTCCTCCGCAACCTGCTCCTCAATCCTAGTGAGTATTCTGGCCACTCCTTCCGCATTGGAGCAGCTTCATCCGCATCCCGGCATGGGGTCCCGGACCACGTCATCAAAAGGTTGGGCAGGTGGAAGTCGGCCTGCTTCACTCGGTACATCCCTAACCCACAGGTGGAGATGTCTCGAGCATTCACTCAACTGGCTCAATAAAATTAACCAGGAAACAATAAAACTCTCTTATCCCTACCTGACTGTTTTGCCCCCTTATTTTGGTATACCGTCCATTAGACCAGGGCACACTTTCAGGTCCATTTCATAAAAGGTGTCTCATGATAAGCTTGTTTTGTTCAGATACGTATCGGCCATAGGGCTCCAGCCATAAGTAAGAAGGCCAGTATGGTGGCCTGAATTTATGGGAGGAGCCCGGGGGGTATTTAACCAGCCCGTTCGCCTGTGGTGGTTGTCGGTTTCCGGTGCGCAATACCCTCCCTCCCATCCCCTTTTTAGGGCATTTATCAAAAAAACATTTCTCTTCAATCATATTCATTCTAATTACTGGGTATGCCCCCTTATTTTGGTATACCGTCCATTAGACCAGGGCACACTTTCAGGTCCATTTCATAAAAGGTGTCTCATGATAAGCTTGTTTTGTTCAGATACGTATCGGCCATAGGGCTCCAGCCATAAATATTGGCTTTGAACACGTACAAATGCAGCAATTTAGAAATTGGTTGAAAGGTGAAAGAATTAGCACTGGGAAACACTATTTGAAAGATAAAAAGTAAATTTTATAGACAACATATAGATCAGACCAAAATGAGGGACAAATGAGGAGGAAAGAGGGACAGAGGGACTTTGTTCCAAATCTGGGGCAGGCCCTCTAAATCAGGGACAGTTGGGAGCTATGAACAGGTACTTCTCATGATATTCAGGTTTAGATTGATGTAGGATTCAGTCCAAACTTTGCCTGTTCAGACAAATGAAATAGGGTGTTCACCGGTCTACTGTTCTGAACTTCAATAGAAAGTCATACATTTAGCATTATTACTACCACTGCTAAATGTCACAGCTTCCCTCTCAGATATAAAAATAGTAAAGTAAATAAACACACACACTACAAGTCCTTTAATTAAAAAAAAAAATATATATATATATATATATATATATATATATATATATATATATGTATCCAAACTTCAGAGAAATCAAAAGTTCTCACATGTGGCAGCCTTTTCCACCCCGCTGAAAAGCAATTCATGGTGGGTCACTTTTCAGATGTTGGTTGAAAGGTGACTGAAGGGTGATATGTTGACACCCCTTTCCGCCTGTTTTAACTCTAAAAATACCGAACCACTTGCTTTCTTACTTACCCACTGTAACGGGTAGCATTCAGCAGCAGTGAATGCGACACTGAATTTCCTTTTTGCCTCTGCGTGTGCGGCCCATGAGTGTCTGCATGTCTTTGTTTAGGTGGGCGGTCTGGAGGGGGGGTGATAAAGTCTCAGCTCAACAGCCTGCTTTTACCACCACCTCCTGGCCCTTATGAACAATCCCTGAATGTTATAACTGAATGAATGTTTCATATAATCAAGTAAACAACATATTGAAATAACATATTGCTTTTGTTTGGGTTCACACTGCTGTGATCTGATTTTGATCTGACTTTCAGTTTAAATGTAGTGCAACTTGGATGCAACTTTAAAGTGGTTAGCATATTCTATGGGGCCAAAATCGAACTGGGATTGCACCAAAGTAGTACAGGAACCTTTTCACAAAATTGCTCCATGCTGAGTTGCATTGATATAAACAGGCACCATTGAAAACAATGTGATTTCCAATACCATGCAATTCTGGGCGGCTCAAGCCGCATCAGATATCACACTAGTGTGAACGGAGTTGTAGCAGATTCCATCTTCCCATAAGCTCAGCAATAGCATTGCACTTGATCCTGCTGTATGAAGCCAAATCAGAGTTACTAAAGGGTCCGGGTTCATCAGCCAAAGAAACAATATACTGTGGTTACCAAACATACTGGTCTTCTTTCAAATCTACACCATTTATGAGGCATTTGAGAAATAATCTGTGTATGCAAATATAATTCAAATATTTAGAAGGTGAATAAATCCTCACACTTACACCGTGTTAAATCACTATCCCCTTGTGGCGCTAAATGGGACAGATTAGTCCCCCAGTAAGAACTCCAAAAATATATAATGAAAGTATACAGAGTGGATTCATCAATCCCTATTCAATACACCTCAAATAAATATTGTATATATATATAAAAAAAAATCAAATCAATAAATGAAATATCAAGTGAACTTAATCACTCAAAAAGTGCAAAGACTAAATGAATATTTTCATATCCACTTAAAATATGTGCATGTCCCAAAAAAAAAAAAAAAAAAAAAAAAAAAAAAAAACTGTTCAAACAAATATGCATACAGTGTCTGCCCTCCTTTACATGTGTTTATAACATACAGCAAAAGCAGGTTAATTTAAAGTGAAAAAAGAAGAACAATTTCTTAACATATAAGTGAAAAAGTCCTCAATAGAAGTATCCCAAAGTAGAACGACAGGTGGTGATAAATGAACAAATCAGCACGCCCTTCTCCTATGTGCTTTCTTATCAGTGTCCCCAGACGATGAAAACTCCTTCACCACACCACTAGTGACCCCCTATGGATGGAGCACTCACCAAATGGATTGCCTAGTACTCTCGCACCAGGCTCAACAGGCGTTTCAAATAGCTTAATTGGGAATCACAGATGTCCAGCACACAATATCCAGAGAGTGTTACTTCCCTTTTGCAGATTCAAATAGGATTGACTCCCCAAGTTCCTCAAAAAGAAAAACAGAGGCTTCCCATGGTGTAATACTATAAACCACTTTAATAGCACACTTAAAAGCCACTTGGTAATGCACTCACATGTAAAAAGATTATAAAAAGCACTTCAAAGTCACTGCAATAATTCACATCAGCAAAAACTTCACTCAAAGGCATTGGTGGTTACAGTGGATACTGGTCACAGTTAGCAGTGTCAGTGATATCTCTCACCCCTCCTTCAGCTGTATGGTACCCTACAGCCAGACTCTCAATGACACTCTCTCTCCAATCCTGTTCCTCGTGTAAGAGGCACACACACTTCAGCCTTGTTTGCAGAGTTTGATACAATCAATGGTTGCCAGATAGCCACGCCCCCGACATGTTTCGTCACTAGGACTTATTCATGGGATACAAACAAGTGGCAGCTGGGGGGAGGTTGGGTGCTGGCGCAGTGTTTACACACTAGGTGGCGGTATTTGATGTGTGTAGTATTTTTTGTTATGCAAATATAATGTTTTTTAAGCAATATAATTTAAGTAGAACTAAAACCAACACTTTTTTCATACTGTATACAGCAGTGTTTCTAAACCTTTTCCCAGTCATGACACCCTATAAAATTCTGTACAATCTCAAGGCACCCCGATCTATAACATCAAAAATGAAACGAATAGTTTTAAAGGAGAAGTCCAGGCTGGGCTCATTTGGCTGGGCTTCTCCTCTGGGTCACAGGAGTGAAATTAGTGTTGCATTCCTGTGACCCGTTTTCTGCAGAGAGCAGTCTGAAGTCCGCTTTCTGCTGACATCACCAAGATCAGCCCAGGCACCGCGTCATCCCGACTCTGGAAGTCTGGATCCGCCAGGTGCCCGGACTGATACCTGTTTCAGCCTCTCAGTGAGCCGATGAGATAGCCCCTCCCCGCCCCTCCATAGCTCAGCATTCTAGTGAGCGTGGAGGAGCAGAGCAGGAGAGCTGTTGACTGTCAGGCAGCAGCTCTCCGCTCGGGGAGGTGAGAGAACCGAGCCATCGGCGATGTTCGATTGCTCGGTTCTCAGTGAAGAGGCGGCAGGGGACATATGCAGCATCGGACCGACACTGCATCCACCTAGGTAAGTATGATTATGGGATAAAAAAAATCCCATACTTCTCTTTTAAAGAACACAGCAACATCCACACACATGAGACACCCCGCACCCAGGATTAGAGGTTATTTATTCTTACAAAGCAAATACACTTTTAAACACTGGTACTGACTAGTATTCCAATGTTTCTCTTCTCCCTCAGTTTCTCTCCCTCACTTAGCTAATGTGACCCCAATGGTGATAGAGAGGGACAGGGGAGGAGCAAACAAGGTTGCTGTGCAGGGGCCGGACCTCATGCTTATCAACCAATGATACAACACCAGTAGCTAGAAGGTGGTAATGGTGCACAATGGAAACCTGTGACTTTTTTGTAACTAAGCTTGATCCATCAACTGGCTTGTATACCGTTTTTAGGCATTTTCCCAAGGCCCCCCTGAAGACAACTGAAGGTACCCTGGGGTGTTCTATGTTCTATTGGGGATATTTCCCCTCACTTCCTAAATTTCCTGCTATGAAAACGAAAGAATAAGGTTGGGTTCACAACGTGTGCGGACACGGCTCACAGCAGGGGTCCGGTGCGTCCCTGTTTTCTGCTTCAGGGATAAACCAGGCCCAAATTCGGACCTGAAAGGGAGCCAAAAACACACAGAACCCTCATGCAATGCGCTCTGCGGCCGCCACGGAGATATGTGAACCAGCTTCATTGAGAGTCAGTCACAGTCTGCTGTCATGTGAATTGGATGTGGACAAATCCACATCCAGTTCACATTAGTGTGAACCCAGCCTGAAGCTTTAGTATTAGAAACACTTTATCAGCACAAGGGTCATTATTATCAATGCACTGGTGGCTGCTGCTTTCAAAATCTTGTTGAAAAAGGGTCCTCTTGCGATTCCGCCCACCCCCATCCCCCATTGCCATAATCTTCAGTGAGGTTTATAGATCTGAGGGATCTTTCATATGCACTCATTAATAGTGGTGACTAATGCCTGTCCTTTAAGCTGCCTACACCCCCTCCCCATCCATTCACAGAAGCAGTACTTCCATAAAAGAAACACAATCTATGTTGTTCCAATGGAGGACAGACATGAATCATGTTTTTTTTTTTCATGGAAACTATAGTATGACAAGATCCTTGGACTAAAGCCTGGTATACACCAGTAGTTTTTTTTTTTACATTCAACCCAGCTGTGCTAACAATCTGATCTCCCTGCTGAGTTATTGTTTTCTGACAGTGGGATGGTCCCCCCCACCAGAACAGACCGATAAGCGCTCTCAGCGCTGACCAATCAGGTTCCAATCGGCAGACCTTTTTCGGTGATGTCCATTTGACAAAAGTCTTCTGTATGACTGGCTGCCGTTTACACACGCCGAATGTTGGTCGGTTTCTATGGAACTGGAAAATGCTGCCCCATATTTAGTGTGTATAGTCCTCAAAGATTACTGCTGCAGAGACAGGGGAGATCAGGGACTGAATGCTTCAACTAAAACCTCAGCCAGCAGCACAAGGGACTCTTCTCAATGACTGAATTAGCAACATCTCTTGTGCTGTTTCTTGTTTTTTTTTTGTTTTTGTTTTTTATCTTTTGTCTAAAATTAGGTTTTAGTGTTCTCTCCAAAATACTACTAGGATGAAAATCTACACCTAGGGGTTGATTTACTAAAGGCGAATCCACTTTGCACTACTAGTGCACTTGAAAGTGCAGTCGCTGTAGATCTGAGGGGGACATGCAAGGAAAATAAAAAAACAGCATTTTTGCTTGTACACGATTGGCTGATAAAATCAGCAGAGCTTCCCCTCATTTCAGATCTTCCCCTCAGATCTACAGCGATTGCACTTTCAAGTGCACTTGTAGTGCAAAGTGAATTTGCCTTTAGTAAATAACCCCTTTATGCCCTGTACACACAAGCGTTTTTTTTCCGTCGGAATAAACTCTGAAGGTTTCTCCGATGGAATTCCACTGAAGCTGTCTTGCATACACACAGTCACACCAAAGTCCGACCGCCAAGAACGCAGTGATGTACAACACGTACGAAGGGACTAGAAAAAGGAAGTTTAATAGCCAGTAGCCAATAGCTTCCGTCTCGTACTTGCTTCAGAGCATGCATCGTTTTTGGTACGTCGGAAACGGCATACAGACAATCGGTTTTCCCGATAGGAATTGGTTTTATCGGAAAAATGAATTCTCTTTCTAGGTCAGTCAAAATTTTCGACATAAAAAGTCAGATGGGGCATACACACGATCGGAATATACGATGAAAAGCTCCCGTTGGACGTTTTCTGTCGGAAATTCCACTCGTGCGTACACAGCATAAGATTTAGAAGCTCTCTCCTCTCAGATAAAGTCGTTTCTTGCCATTCATAGTACATTGAAGAGTCATCACAGAAAGGTAGGTTTATGCATGATAGAATGAAATAACAAAAATTAACACAATCTTCTTTATATCCATTCAAATATGAAGAGGCTAACCAGTATGATAAGCATACCAGAAAAAAAAGTTCCAGATAACACCGAGCATCTCCTACCATCCCACAAACAAACATTTGCATGTCTTGAAAAACATTAAAAAGTGTAAAGAAATAGACCTGTAAAAAAATACTTTCAAAATCGAAAGAATATGTACACATTGCCAATATGCAAATAACGGGCTTCTATAGTTAAATGATGAAGGATGGTGAATACAATTTCCAGACTGAAGCACATAAAGTCAGATTGCCAATATAAAAGAACTATAAAAAAATATAGTTAGTATATCCATAAAGATTTCTCACAAGTGGCTGTTGATGTAAAGCTAATCATGTACAGATCCTGTTGTTAAAGAAACCAATAGGAAATCCCTGTGAAACAGTATTGCGTGCTTTAGGGAGATGATAGACAACTGGGATGGTAGGAGATTGAGTAGGTATAGAAAATGCTTTACAGGATGGGGGGGCGGCCAGATAAGTGAACCTGCATCTCTTGATCTGCAGGAAATACACTTAATGGCCTCATTCACACCTGAAGTGCGAAGCTTGAAGCTCCAGAACACTCGGAGGAAAAAAAATCAATGCATCTCCATGGTGATGGTTCACGTCTCCAATTCAAAACGCCTTAAGCCAAACACCTGAAGCTCTAAAAAAGTTTTGGAGGTACTTTTGCACTTTTGAAGCTTTTTATCCCATAGAAATACATTTATGCATGTTTTGTCATGCGTATAGGTGCATTTTTCTGTTCATAGGTACAGTTACCCCCCCCCCCCCCCCTCAGGGAACAACCAAATATTGCCAGGAATTCAACAAAAATCTATTTAGGTTGGCAGTACCAAGTTGGAGGAGACAATGGGGGCTATTTACTAAAGGAAACTCCACTTTGCACTGAAAGTGCACTTGGAAGTGCAGTCGCTCTAAATCTAAGGGGTAGATCTGAAATGAGTGGAAACTCTGCTGATTTTATCATCCAATCATCATGTGCAAGCTAAAATGCTGTTTTTTATTTTCCTTGCATGTCCCCCTCGGATCTACAGCGACTTTACTTATAAGTGCACTTTCAGTGCAAAGTGAATTTTCCTTTAGTAAATAACCCCCAATGTCACCCCCCCCCTCCCGTACAGACAGGGAGAACCCCTGTCTGTACGGTCCTCAGGACTCCCATTACAAGTTTAGAGCAAGTAATACAGGCATACCCCACTTTAAAGTACACAAAGCCCGGTATAAATCCAAGGTTGATCGGAGATTCGCTGTCCAAGGGCCTCGGCTATGGAATGCTCTACCAATCAACATCCGCCTGGAAGAAAAACACCTGGCTTTTAGGAAAAAACTCAAGACCTTCCTCTTTTAGCAGATGATCAAAGCTCGCCACAGCGCCTAGAGGCGATTCAGTTCGCATTTTGCGCTATACAAGTATTTCATTCATTCATTCATTCACAATGGGGTTTATTTACTAAAGCTGGAAAGTGCAAAATCAGGCCCACTTCTGCATAGAAACCAATGAGCTTCCAGGTTTTATTACCAAAGCTTAATTGAACAAGCTGGGGTTAGAAGCTCATTGGTTTCTATGCAGAAGTGAGCCTGATTTTGCACTTTCCAGCTTTAGTAAATAAACCCCATTGTGTACTGAAAAGTGGGGTATGCCTGTATTCTGTGCTGTCATTGTGACTGTCAGGAATATGAGTGTTAATAACAGTAAGGGAATTCATTTTGCGTTGTTCTTTGATGTTAGGTTATGGTAATCGCAAGAAATTTACATCTACATTTTATAGTATTTAAACTATTTTTGTAGCACTGTTCCTTTGATAATCAAAAAGAAATAGGGAGATATCAATTACCACCAAATGAAAACCCAACTTGGCCTTAAAAAATAAAAAAGATTTGCGATGATATGTACATTTTTACTAATACATGTAAAAGCTGTAAAAATATGCTCAGGCGATTGCATGTGGTTTACCGTCTTCATTAAGAGGTTAAAAAAAAAAAATTGACAACAAGAAAAAAAAAACTACTAGAATTTGGTCGAATTGCCATTTGAGTGAACGTAGGTTGTTGTACATGACCCAAACCTGGCTCCTCTGTTCCCAATCTGTAATGACAAGATGGATCCAGTATCTTCATATCCTCCTCCTCCTCTTTCTCTCTTTGTCCTCAAAATATGACATTATTGTGGCTGTATATATACAAAGGTGGGTGCTGCTCAGGTTTCTAAAGGATCCCAATCAATTGGCAATGGCTAGGAGTTCAGGCCGGTAGTGGAGCTCATCTAAGCTCCAAATATCAGCATGTAGTGAAGGAGCGGTCCCTCAAGCTGCATATCCACTAATGGAGAAGTATGTGTCAGTCTGTAGACTGGACTCGGGCAAGGCCACACCTCCAACGCGTTTCACTTCGCTCCCCAGAGCTAAATCATGGGGATGGTTATTCCAGGTAAGTGGGGAGGTTATATGCATCATTGGCTTGTCCATAATTGGAAGAAATAAGTACAGGCATACCCTACTTTTCAGTACACAATGGGGTTTATTTACTAAAGCTGGAAAGTGCAAAATCAGGCTCACTTCTGCATAGAAACCAATGAGCTTCTAACCCCAGCTTGTTCAGTTAAGCTTTGGTAATAAAAGCTGGAAGCTCATTGGTTTCTATGCAGAAGTGAGCCTGATTTTGCAATTTCCAGCTTTAGTAAATAAACCCCATTGTGTACTTAAAAGTGGGGTATGCCTGTTTTAGTTGTGTATAGTAATCTGATCATGGAGGCAGTGGCCACATAGACCTCATGTATACGGCAGAAAAAGAACGAGCAAAGAAGATAAAAAAATCATCATGTAAGATAATGAAAATGAAATACATGAAAATAAAAATAAACAAGAAAAAGGGACAAGTAAAAACTGAAAAAAATAAAAATAAAAAAAGATTTAAAAAAATTGAAACTATAAAAAATGTGTAAAAAAAAAATAAAATAAAAAATAATACAAATAATTGGTGTGACTGCAACCATGAAAACACCATTGAATTTGTCTTTGTTTGGAAAGTAGAAAGTACCACAGAACAGAGCAAAAACAAAGAAGGAGATGAAAATAACCCAGGAAGCAGTAAAACATAGCAACATATGATAATAACAGATGATATCTTCTCTGTTGGCTAATACAAAAACGCTAGAAAACGATGTAATAAAACGTGCAAAAACACCCATAAAATGTGCGATAACATGTGTCATAAATGAGCAAGAATGCAACACTCAGGTGTGAATGCCACCTTAGGGCTTGTTTTCACTTGCGGTTGGGGGTGGTAAAAACAGGCGCATCAGCCACTATGCTTTTTTCTATGGCTGAGCCTGATGTATTTGTAAACTTAATTTTCTGCATAACAAGAAATGCATCCCCTTACCATCTTGCCATGGAACACATGTGTATTCATCAGGGGAGTGTGCAAGTTAATGATATCACTATGCACCTATCTTTGATGTTGAAACCCCTAATCTGCATACCTGTTGCAGGTCAATTTGGACCAGGTTGTGAAGCTAGAGGATCAGCATCACAGCCAGACAAAGAGAATTTTCCAAAGAAGAACAGAGAACAGTAATAACTACTTTTCTGCTGACAGCTTCACATTTACTGATAAACAGAAAATATTCTCTATGTGTTCCTATTTTTTTACATCTGTTTTCATGTATAGTATATTGAATATGTCAATAAAAAGGAAGTATAAAGGCCATTATTGAAACTCATGATATATTAGATTCACTAGTAAATTATTCACAGACTGTTCAAAACATCCATTACCAGTGAGTTTGCATTGCAGCATTGCCATCAATTTGTAACATAACCGTATCTACTCGCCCACGCTATAGTCACTCTTTTTTTTTCTTATTTTCCTTTATGTCACCTTCCTCTATTGTATCTCTAAACCTAGTCCCCAGAGAGCCACGTGACAAGCCAAGATTGATTGGCTGCCTTCTTTGGAAAATGATTGAGCCTGGCTATTTTCAGGTGACATATTCTAATGGCTAGCTAAATAATGGACTTTCTAATGACCAGTTTGAAGATCGGTGCTTTACACATCGTAAATTGACTTCATTTTTATGCATTCACAAATAGATAGGTCTTAATTCTTGTCACCCGTCCTCAAACATCACTTAAGCCACTTGTTAAAGTGTGTGCACACCTACTGTATATGCTATAAAATTGCCACTTATTCCAGTTTTTCAGTTTTGCCAGTTTTCAATACAGATGATATATACTGTATGTAAATATTAAATATACAAAATGAAAGGTCAATTTTAATTTTCATGGTTATCCTATTGCTTGTCCATCTAATGTACTATCATCTTTCTGTCTAAGCCCTACTCGTATTAGTGAAATCATGGTTTCCACATGTTACACTTATTAGAGACAGTTCACTTAAATGGCAAGCTGGATATATAGTACACTCACCGGCCAATTTTTTTAGGTACACCTGTTCAATTGCTTGGTAACACAAATTGCTAATCAGCCAATCACATGACTTGCTGCAGTACAAATGGAGCATCAGAATGAGAAAAAAAAAGGGATTTCAGTAACTTTGAATGTGACATGGTTGTTGGTGCCAAACAGTCTGGTCTGAGTATTTAAAAAATTGCTTATCTACAGGGATTTTCACACACAACCATCACTAGGGTTTACAGAGAATGGTCCGTAAAAGAGAAAATATCCAGTGAGTGGCAGTTGTGTGGACGAATGAAATGCCTTGTTGATGTCAGAGTAGAATGGACAGACTGGTTTGAGATAATAGAAAGGAAACAGTAACTCAAATAACCACTCGTTACAACCAAGGTATGCAGAATACCATCTCTGAATGCACAACACATCGAATCTTGAATCAGCTGGGCTACAGCAGCAGAAGACCACACAGGATGTCACTCCTGTCAGCTAAGAGCAGGAAACTGAGGCTACAATTTGCACAGGCTCACCAAAATTGGACAATAGAAGATTGGAAAAACGTTGCCCGTGCTGAAGAGTCTCAATTTCAGCTGTGACATTCAGGTTGTAGGGTCAGAATTTGGTATAAACAACATGAAATCATGGATCCATCCTGCCTTGTATCAACGGTTCAGGCTGGTGGTGGTGTAATGGTGTGGGGGATATTTTCTTGGCACGCTTTGGCCCTCTTAGTACCAATTGAGCATCATTTAAACAATATGGCCTACCTGAGTATTGTTGCTGACCATGTCCATCCCTTTATGGCTACAGTGTACCCATCTTCTGATGGCTTCTTCCAGCAGGATGATGCACCATGTCACAAAGCTCAAATCCTCTCACCACTGGTTTCTTGAACATGACAATGAGGTCACTGTACCCCAATGGACTCCACAGTCACCAGATCTCAATATAATAGAGCACCTCTGAGATGAGGTAGAACAGGAGATTCACATCATGGATGTGCAGCCGACAAATCTGCAGCAACTGCGTGATGCTATCATGCCAATATGGACCAACATCTCTGAGGAATGTTTCCAACAACTTGTTGAATCTATGCCACAAAGAATTAAGGCATTTCTGAAGGCTAAAGGGGGTCCAACCTGGTACTAGCAAAGTGTACCTAATAAAGTGACCGGTGAGTGTATAGCTCTTTATTTATAATGCTAGCTATTCGAGCTGCACAATTAATTGTCAAGAATCGTTATCGCGATCTTGACTAAAGTGTTGCACAATTCTTTGTATGCAAAGAATTCTCTCTGCTGTTCAGAAACCACAGCCCTCAAAAGAAAGGTAGAGAAAAACTGGGCAGTCTGCCAAGAATCAAAAGATTTTTTATCAGTTGAACTTAAGTATAAACATTGGAACAATTTGTCAATGGAATAGACTTTGTGTGTGTAAGGCCCCTTTCACACTGGGGCGGTGCGGGCATTGGCGGTAAAGCAGCGCTAGTTTTGCCATTGGTATAGCCACGCTGCCCCATTGATTTCAATGGGTAGCAGCGGTGAAGGAGCAGAGATTACACCGCTACTTCACCACTCCAAAGATGCTGCTAACATGACTTTTTTTCACCGTCCTGCCAGCGCACCGCTCCAGTGTGAAAGCCCTCCGGCTTTCACACTGGAGTGAAAGGAGCCGTTTTTTTTCAGGCGCTACATAGGCGCTATTTTTAGCGCTGTAGCGTCTGAAAACCGCCTCGTGTGAAAGGGGTTGTGAAAAAAGTTTAACCACTTAAACAATAAACCTTATTCTGACATTTGTTGATTTCAAGTTAAAATCATTTTTTTTTTTGCTAGGAAATTACTTAGAACCCCCAAACATTCTATATATTTTTTTAGTAGACACCCTAGAGAATAAAATGGTTGTTGCAATATTTTATGTCACACTGTATTTGCACAGCGATCTTTCAAATGCAATATTTTTTGGAAAAAATTACTTTAATGAATTAAAACAAAAAAAAAAAAAAATTACCAGTAAAGTTAGCCCAATTTCTTTGTATAGAATGAAAGATTTTGTCGTAAGAATCGTGAGAGAATCATGATCTTTTTATTCTAAGCAAAAAAATTGTGATTCTCATTTCGGCCAGAATCGTGCAGCTCTACTAGCTATGCTATAGGGCCACATTTCTGCATACACTATTAGTAACAAGAGTATGAAGAATGATTTGGATTCCTGTGCCTACCTTTGTTACTGTAAAGCCCCGTACACATGAGCGGACTTTTCAACATCCAAAGTCTGACGGAATGGAACATGCTTCAAATTTTTCCGACGGAACTCCGCCGAACCCAGTTCCTACCGAAAAATTCGCTCGTGTGTATGCTATTCCAACGGACTAAAACCGACGCTAGGGCAGCTATTGGCTACTGGCTATGAACTTCCTTATTCGAGTCCAGTCGTACGTCATCACGTTCGAATCCGTCGGAGTTTGGTGTGATTGTGTGTGGCCAAGTCCGCTCAATCGAAAAGTCCGTCAGAACTCTGTCGGAACTCCGGCAGAACTCCGGCAGAACTCCTTCGGAAGTCTGTCGGACATAAGTCCGCTCGTGTGTACGGGGCTTAACTTGCCAGCACCTGCTTTGTTAAAGAGGAAGTAAACCACAGTGAGTTTTACTTTCTCTTTTGTTCCCCAAAAGGCCTGCAAAGTAAAAGCATAATGGGCCGTACTGTCCCCTGTGCATGCCGCGTCCATCTTTGCCCCTCTTCATTCCGGGGCCGCAGACTCCGGCTCTGTGACCGGCGGGAGTCGCGTGACATCACTTCAGTGCATGCGCGTGGGAGCCGCCAGTCATGGCAAAGGGGGTCCGTTTCTTCACAGCACATGCGCAGATGATGACATTGGTGCACTACAAGTGAAATATCTCCTAAACGCACACGTTAAGGATATATTTCAACTACTTATAGGTAAGCCTTATTCTATGCTTACCTATAGATAAAAGACAAACAAAAGGGTTTACAACCACTTTAAGAAACAAATGTGATGATTCAAAATAAGTGGGGGGATTTTAGGTCACATCCTATATTAGATACAGCATATAGATTAGACAGGACAATGACAAAAAGAATCTTTGAAGGCAGTAGGGAAAAACAAAAGATAAAGGAGGGGCATGGCGTGCAAAAATAACTTGAGAAAAGAACAAAGAAATAAATCAACCAAAAATGGTGTGCTGGCCAACTTCATTTAATTCCAATGCAGCTGTATGTTTATATATTTTCCCTGCAGTATTTGGCATCTGTGGAACATATATATATGTAGCATCCACTAATAGGGACCTCAGGGATGAGGGGGGACAGAGCGAGAGTTTGCCTGTACAATAAATTTAATTTAATTCCAGCAGAGCCAGAGTCTTCATGTCTATAAACAATAGCATTTGCTAGCTTCCCTTACAGCAATACAGCAGATGGTCACTGCGTGTCCCAAAACTGCTCTCCAACAGTGCGCCCTCCTCTACTTCCTCTGTCCTGGAAAGGACCTCATTTGGTTTGTCGCCGTTACAGTAGATCCTCTCCACTTCATGGACAGCAAGAAACAACCAATGTCCCTCTCTCGCTCCCTAATGCCTCTTTCTCTCTCTACCTCGGGGGGAACGCTATTCAACTCTTACCTCAAGTTCTTTCTATGTTGAGTGTTTCTAGAACCTAATAATCTCCTCTACCTTGGTCTCTCTGTAGCTTCAATCAACCTACTTTTTTATAGTTTTTTTTAGTTGATATTTTTACCTCTAAACAAATGCTTCATTGGTATGTGATAGAAGTAATTGTAGATGCAAAAAATATAAATATGGATTAATAGAAAGTCTATTTTTAACAGTAAACAGAATATTCTTTAAACATTACAATTAAGACTTGCATCACAATCAGTGGCACCATCAGGAACATTCTTTCTTGTAGGTTAACTATTTCACATAGGGGACCAGAAGCTCTCCTTTCTCAGTTTGATTTCATCAAGAACGAGACCTCTAAAGCCCTCCAAGGATGCGTTGTAAATGATTCCATATTCCCTTGGAATGGAGAAAACCTTCCAGTATCTACATATCAATACCCTTATCTGAATTTTCCTTTAAGAGGAAAAAGGAAAACCCTAATTTGTCGGCCCCTACTGTCAAAAAGTGGTCTGTACCACCTACAGACAAGACACATTCTATCTTAACTGGAGAAAGACCACAATTCACAGGTTACATAGAGAAATCCTTGAAGGAGATACCCCCCCCCCCCCAAAAAAAAAGGTTGATATACAATGCATATTGAATGTATTCCTCATTCATTTATTTGTGAACGTCTTCAAAACTCACCTTGGGGTGCATGGATAAGTGATTCTTACTGTTGAGGCTTCGTTTCCTCCTGAACTTCGTTGCTCCACTGTCATAGAAATGGTATAAACTATCCGAAAAGGGTAGCTGAAAGAAAATACATTTATAAAGTTATTTTATAATACATATTTATGAGTACACGTACATGTAAAATAACTGCCGCCATAGTTGCATAATTCCCTCTATGTGTTAGAGCCAGTCTAGTTTACTGATAACCAAACAAGAAAAAATACCGCGCTACCTAGTGACAAACTAAAACATAAATAAAAAAACAAAATAACAGCTACAGTTCAAAAATTGTGAGATATACACAAAAAAAGACAAGAATAAAGAGAAATGAACTGTGCTAAGAGAACCCCAAAAAAAAAAACAGAAAAAACGTTCAGACTAAACGGTTGATGCGCTGACGTCATCGCTGTGCACCGTTTAGTCTGAATGGGTGATTGCTAGCCGGCCGGCCTTGTTCTTTATGTGAGACGCTTTTAATCTACTGCCTTGATGTAAGTGCATCTCTTTTATTCCTGTTAAAATTACCTTACGTATTTACACTATGGAGTGCCCTATTTTCATTTTTTTGGGTTCCAGTTCCTGATCGCTTTTTGAGTATCCTGTCTGCCCCTGAGTTTGTCATTTAGTGGTTGTGCTGCAATTGCATTCCAGTGGATGATCTCTTCTTACAAGATTTATTTAGCTTGCCTCTGGTAAGCGAGCAATTTACAAGCATACCCCACTTTTAAGTACACAATGGGGTTTATTTACTAAAGTTGGAAAGTGCAAAATCAGGCTCACTTCTGCATAGAAACCAATGAGCTTCCAGGTTTTATTACCAAAGCTTAATTGAAAAAGCTGGGGTTAGAAGCTGATTGGTTTCTATGCAGCAGTGAGTCTGATTTTGCACTTCCCAGCTTTAGTAAATAAACCCCATTGTGTACTTAAAAGGGGGTATGCCTGTATGCGGCGGTGGATCACTTTTGGGTGTTGACTGGATTCATTTCTCTCACCTCACTGGATTATCATCATTTTTATATTTTTTCTTTTTTGGCTTTACTTCACTGGACAGTCACTTTTGTTGTTTGTGTTTTGATTGACACAATTGGGATTACTTATATTATATGTATAAATAATTTTTCACTTTTATTTTTATACAATTGGATTACTATTTATTATTGTTATTATTATTTTTTTTCTTTTTATGATTCACATTCATATGAGGCTGTTATTGAATAATTTATTTATATTTCTTACTCAAATATGACACTTTTATTGCTATATTTATTAATCAATTAACTCTGATTCATTTTTTCAGTTTTTTTTTTTTGGGGGGTTCTCTTAGCGCAGTTCATTTCTCTTTATTCTAGTTTACTGAAAGTGGTAAAGGTAGACCATGCCTACACAGTGTGATAGCTAGCCCACTTATCCAGGGATGCAAGTAACAGGATGACAACACAAGGGTACAACTGAAAGACAGGTGCCACCTCTTCATGACAAGGTCACTTGGTATTTTATTAATTAAAGCTGTATATTTTAAAAGATTTACCAAACCTCTGAAACTATATTAACATGTTAAAGTGTATATATATATTTTTTTTCGTTTTTTGGATAGACATGGGATTAGAACTGGTGTCTGTGTCCCACTACTCGAGGGCATTTAGGGAAAGATTTCACAGACAGAAATAAAAATGTATTTCTTAGGGAGGCCAAACCCTGTCATATCTTTATTTCTGTCTCTTGTACATTGTCTCTCACTTTTTACCTGGTGAAACCATAATCATTGGGACATAAGTAAAGTGAACTTTCTCTAATGTCGCTCCAGGTAGCAGTAAACATGCCCCACTCATAACCCCACTCAAAAACATAGACTTTAAGGAATTGTACTGGTTGGTTTTTCACCTATTTTGAGATTTTGAGCTCCTGCGTTTCATTTTTATTTTTTTACTTTCTCTTTGCTTACAAAGCACCAGTTCTGCACCTGTGCTCATTCTATAGATATTAAAGTACTGACATATTCTTAGCAAACAGTAAAGAGCTTTAAAACAAGCCATTACTGACCCCTCTAGCTGATTGTACTCTGCAGTAATTAATTCTCAAAGATCCCCAAAGATCACAACCTAGACTCTAAAGTCAGGTTTTATTTAGTTTCTAATGGCATTTTCTGTGTGTTTACATTAGAGGACAATATAGCTCCCAACTGTCCCTGATTTGGAGGGACTGTCCCTGATTTGATGCAATGTCCTTCTTCTCCCCTCGTTTGTCCCTCATTTTGGTCTGATCTATATAGTTGTATATAAAATGCACTTTTTATCTTTCGAAAAGTGTTTTTCAGTTAAATCTTTCATCCAAATTCTAAATTGCTGCATTTGTAAATTTAAAAAGCCAATGTAAAGGAATAGTAGTTGTAAAAAAAAAGTCCTTGTAGATTTAATTAACCTTTTTTTTTGGTTAATTCTCCTTTAAGGGGTGTGGCAGGGGGCATGTCATTTGCCTACATACATTTGCTAGTAGGTGTCCCTCACTCCCATCTCAAAATGTTAGGAGGTATGGGACAAACAGGCTGCTAAGGTTTCGATGAAATAGTAAGGCCTCATGCACATTGGACATTAATTATAAAAATGGGAGTAGCATTAGCTGTAGAAAGCTGTAGCTGTAGAATGAGGTTTGCAGTGTTTTTGCAGTAGCGTTTTTCAGCTGCTGCGTTTTTAAGATTTCTTTTAGCAAAACTATGCTCCCACAAAAGCATTTGGCTCAAAAATGCTGATAAATGCTGAATATATGTGCTTTTCAGCGTTTTTCAGCATTTTTTAAGAGTTATTATCAGAGTTAGGCTTCATGTACACTGCTGCTGGTAAACAGACGTTTAGTAGCAGTTGTTTTTTTTTATCAGTTACCCCTGAACTCTCCTCTATGTTATCTTATCAGTACATTTACACAGGGTCGTTTATAGTTTTTTCTAGGCAGTTGAGTTTAGAAGCATTTTTTGGAAAGCAAAAAAATGTGTTCAGGACGCAAGTTCAGAGGCATTTGAAACGCCAAATACCTGTAACAGATTGTAAATGCGCGTAAACATGGTGACTCGCATTTAGCCACATTTTGTTTACAGGCGTTTTTAATGGAGATACATTTTTGACTATTTGCAACCCCCCCCCCCCCCCAACAAAAACATTCTAAATGCAAACATGGCTAAATTGGGTATGTAAACGCGGCAAAATTGACGTTTTTAAAGTTGGTTACTATCTGTCAAGTTAAATCATTCAGGGGAGGTTATGAAACGTCACGTTTACAGTAAGTCGCAGTCAACAGGCACAGGACCCTTTCTTTTCTCACACCAAATTCACAACATATAGATGTGGACCAAAACCATGGAATACTATGCTTATTACATGACCTGCGAACCTGTTTGTTCCTAAGCGCATCAAACCCGCTGTAAATTTGCATCAGTTTGAACCCAGGCTTAGAGCATTTTTACAGCTGAAAAACAATAGTTCTGGGGGGTTTTTTCCAGGTAGAAAACACCCCTGCCACAAATAGCTGATTACAGCCAATGTGTGCATGGACACATAGGATAATATGCTGGGGAGTTTACTGGCTGCAAAAAAAAATGCCTGAAGCCAAAAAACAGCAGCTGTAAAAACATCCAGTGTGCATGAGGCATAGTAAAATAACCGAGGTTTCAATGCCACTGTTGTGAACTTTGTAGATTTCCCAAAAGTTTCACTTGGTCCCAATACTCCTATACCTGACCATCGCTATGATGGCCATAATCCCTCAATAATACTTGGCAAAGGAAGGTGTGCAGCTAAGCGCAACACCAGAAAAGTCATTATGAACATATTAACCACTTCCCGACCGGCGCACACCGATGTACGTCGACAGAATGGCATGGGCAGGCAAATGGGCGTACCTGCACGTCCCTTTAAATTTGCTGTCCTGCCCTAAATCCGGTCACGGGTCCCGCGGACTCGATCACCGCGGGCATACCCGTGATCGTCTCATGGGGCGGCTGAACTAGGAGATGCCATTGTAAACAGCATTTCCCAGTTCTGCCTAGCAACAAGTGACGCTGATCTCTGCTCCATGTGATTGGAGCAGAGATCAGTGTTCACTAAAAGAAAGCCCAGCCCCCAACAGTTAGTAACACGCCCCTAGGAACACTTAACCCCTACACTGCCACCCTCTGGTTAACCCTTTCACTGCCAGTGTCATTTACACAGGAATCAGTGCATTTGTATAGTAGTGATTGCTATATAAATGACAATGGTCCCAAAAATGTGTCAAAAATGTCCGATGTGTCTGCCCTAATGTCGCAGTCACAATAAAAATTGCTGATCGCCACTAGGGATGAGCCAAACACCCCCCGGTTCGGTTCGCACCAGAACTTGCGAACGACCCCCGCGTTCGTTACGAACGTTCGAACCCCATTGAAGTCTATGGGACTCGAACGTTTGAAATGGAAAGTGCTAATTTTAACGGCTAATATGCAAGATAGTGTCCTAAAAAGGGTTTGGGGACCTGCCTCCTGCCTCAGGGGACATGGGTCACTGCAAAAAAAAGTTTTAAAAACTGCCGTTTTGGCGGGATTTTAATGACGATTAAAGTGAAAAAAAAGGTGAAATATTCCTTTAAATATGGTGCCTGGGGGGTGTCTGTAGTATGCCTGTGAAGTGCCACGTGTTTCCCGTGTTTGGAACAGTCCCTGCACAAAATGACATTAAACGGAAATAACACCATTTAAAACTGCTTGCGGTTTTAATGTTATATCTGGTTCCTGCAATATGGTTGAAAATCATTGAGAAAAATGGCATGGGTAGCCCTCCCTGCCCATTACCAGCCTATTTGGGTCTTGTACGCATATTAAGGGGAACCCCGTACCCATATTAAAAAAAGGAAATGCGTGTGGCCCCCAGGCCCTATATACTCAGAACAGCAGTATACAGGCGGTGCAAACAAGACAGGGACTGTGTAGGTTTGTTGTGTTAAGTTGAATCTGTTTGTAATTTTCAACCGGTACATTTTTAAAGTGTAGCTCCAGTCAAAAAAACTATTTTTAAGCTTTTTGGAAAACATAGGGAAGGGTTATCACCCCTGTATAATTTGTTTTGTCGTCCATCTTTTTTCATCTCACTTGCTGCTGTCTCCTTGCGTTTGCAAGTAGGAGATGTTTGTAAGTTGGATGTTTGAAAGTAGGGGCCTGCCCTATATTATAGCGGTATGTACTGGGTACAGAGCACGCAGACAGCACGCACTATCTCCTAACACTACTGACTGCAAGCTCTATTATTAACCACTTGACCACTGGGCACTTAAACACCCTTAATAACCAGACCAATTTTCAGCTTTCGGTGCCCTCACATTTTGAATGACAATTACTCAGTCATGCAACACTGGACCTATAGGAAATGTTTGTCCTTTTTTTCACACAAATAGAGCTTTCTTTTGGTGGTATTTAATCACCTCTCAGTTTTTATTTTTTGTGCTATAAAAGAAAAAAGACCGAAAATTCTGCGAAAAAATGAATTTTTCTTCGTTTCTGTTATACAATTTAGCAGATTAGTAATTTTTTCTTCATAAATTTTGGCCAAAATTCATACTACTACATATCTTTGGTAAAAATAAGTACAAATTGGTGGATATTATTTGGTCTTTGTGAAAGTTATAGAGCCCACAAGCTATGGTGCCAATATCTGAAAATTGATCACACCTGAAGTACTGACGGCCTATTTCCTTTTTTTTTTTTTTTTTTCCACAAAATTTTCATATTATCAGGTTATTTCACACACACAGCATATGCATACCACAAATTACACCCCAAAACACATTCTGCTATTACTCCCGAGTACGGCGATACCACATGTGTGAGACTTTTACACAGCGTGGCCACATACAGAGGCCCAACATGCAGGGAGCGCCATCAGGCGTTCTGGAGCACCCAGGCCAATTCTGACATTTCTCTCCTACATGTAAAAATCATCATTTATTTGCTAGAAAATTACAGAGAACCCCAAAACATTATATATATATTTTTTTTTAGCAAAGACCCTGGAGAATACAATGGTGGTCGTTGCAAATTTTTATCTCACACGGTATTTGCACAGCAATTTTTCACAGCGTTTTTTTGGGGGAAAAAACAGTTTTGTGCTTAAAAAACAAACAAAAAAAACAGTAAAGTTAGCCCAATGTTTGCATAAAGTGAAAGATGAAGTTATGCTGAGTAAATAGATATCAAACATGTCACTCTTCAAAATTGCACATGCCCGTGGAATGGCGCCAAACGTCGCTACTTAAAAAATCCCCATAGGCGACACTTTAAAAAAATTTTTACTGGTTACATGTTTTGAGTTGCAGAGGAGGTCTAGGACTAGAATTATTGCTCTCGCTCTAACGTTCTCGGCGATACCTCACATGTGTGGTTTGAACACCGTTTTCATATGTGGGCGGGGCTTACGCATGCGTTCGCTTCTGCATGCGAGCACATGGGGACATGGGCGCTTTAAACAAATTATTTTTTTTTATTGTTCATTTTACTTTATTTATTTTAGTTTGACATTTTTTTCCCCAAAAATATATTTTTGATCACTTTTATTCCTATTACAAGGAATGTAAACATCCCTTGTAATAGGAATATGGGGTGACAGGTCCTCTTTACAGTGAAATCTGGGGGTCAATATGACCCCACATCTCACCTCTAGGCTGGGAAGCCTGAAATAAAAAATAAAAAAAAGATTCTGGCTTTGATCGTACTGGCGAGTTGGTAGAAGCACCGGAGGGCGGTGAGGGGTGGGGGGCGTCTATGGCTGGGTATTTCAGGGTATCACCGAGTATGGCTGGGTATCTCCGAGTATGGCTGGGTATGGCAATTTATTGCAGGGTATTGCAGAGTATTGGCGGGGTATTGGCGGGGTACTACAGAGTAATAGCAGGGTACTGCAGAGTATTGGGGGGTACTGCATAGTATTGGGGGGTACTGCAGAGTAATGGGGGGTACTGCAGAGTAATGGCAGGGTACTGCAGAGTAATGGGGGGTACTGCAGAGTAATGGCAGGGTACTGCAGAGTAATGGCAGGGTACTGCACTGCAGAGTAATGGCGGGGTACTGCAGAGTAATGGCAGGGTACTGCAGAGTAATGGGGGGTACTGCAGAGTAATGGCAGGGTACTGCAGAGTAATGGCAGGGTACTGCACTGCAGAGTAATGGCGGGGTACTGCAGAGTAATGGCGGGGTACTGCAGAGTAATGGCGGGGTACTGCAGAGTAATGGCAGGGTACTGCAGAGTATGCACTGGTATTGCAGAGTATTGGCAGGGAATTGAGGGGTTAAATTCGGTGAGCAGCGATGTGGGCACTGCAGATGCAGCCCACATCGCTGCTGACACTGATCTCTTTCCCCTCCGCTGTACCGATCGGTACAGAGAGGGGAGGGAGGAACCGGCGTCATAACATGACGCCGGTTTGTTTACAAGTGATCACTCCGTCATTTGACGGAGCGATCACGTGGTAAACGGCCGTGACGAGCGGCCGTTTACCGTGATCCGTGATGCGCCGGGTCCTGTGGACCCGGCGGTCACGGATGCTCTCGAGTGCGCGCCCCAGGGGGCGTGCGAGAGCAGAATTCTGGGAGGCCGTTAATTAACGGCCTCTCAGAGTTAAACAACCGCCCTGAAGCCGTTAATCGGCAATGGGCAGTTGTTAAGTGGTTAAAGCTAGATCACTAGCTATATAGGTGAGGTGAATATAGTGGTGTATACTGCGGTCAGGGCACAGACAACAACCACTACACAGCAGCAAGATAGGAAATCAGCCAAAAACGATCGGTGTGTACTGTGTTGAAGGTACACAGAACACCCACTGCTTCAGATGCTAACACACTACACGAGGCCGCCTCAAAGGCGGCCTTATATAGTGTGGGGCGTGCACTACACAGCCTGAGCTATGATTGGCCACAGGCAGGATGCCTGTGGCCAATCATGGCTCTCCTCGCTGCTGGCGCTGCGATTGGCCAAGCATGCGGGGTCACAGTGCATGCTTGGCCAATCATGAGCCAGCAATGCACTGCGCCACCGCAGTGCATTGTGGTCCGCGCGCGCCACTCGAATTTTGGCGCGAACGGCCCAAACGTTCGGAATTCGCCGAACGGCCGAACGGCCAATGTTCGAGTCGAACGTACGTTCGACCCGAACACGAAGCTCATCCCTAATCGCCACCATTACTAGTAAGAAAAAAATATTAATAAAAGTGCCATAAAACGATCCCTTATTTTGTAAACGCTATAACTTTTGCGCAAACCAATCAATAATTGCTTATTGCGATTTTTTTTTACCAAAACTATGTTTTATGTAGAAGAATACGTATCAGCCTAAACTGAGGGAAAAAATATTTTTTATATATTTTTGGGGGGTATTTATTATATATTATGCGTTTATTTCAAAATTGTCGCTCTATTTTTGTTTATAGCTCAAAAAATAAAAACCGCAGGGGTCATCAAATACCACCAAAAGAAAGCTCTATTTGTGGGAAAAAAAGGACATCAATTTTGATTGGGAGCCACGTCGCACGACCGCGCAATTGTCAGTTAAAATGACGCAGTGCCAAATCGCAAAAATTGGTCTGGTCTTAAGCCAGCAAAATGGTCCGGGGCTGAAGTGGTTAAGAGTGCTGATATCTCAGCGGGGAAAATAGAATGAGCAGGGAATCCCATTAGCACCACATGGATGATTTTGTGACTATTACTTCAGCACAGGTTCACTTTAGAGTCTTTAGTGAGTTGCACGTTTTATTACAATCTACCATGGCTATTGCCCATCTTCAGAGACCAGACAGCAATTCTTCAAGACTACAGAGATAAGTATAAATGACATATTGTCTTAAATATTTAAATTCTACCTATATTTCATTCAGATAGCTTTACCTTGGGTCATAGGAGGATAATCCTTTGCCATACCTACAGTGGCTTGTGATTAAAGACTGAATTAACTTCAACTGCATGAACCTCTCTCATATCATTTGTGCCTGCAATTATATTATGACTAATGAGTATTTTTACTTTTGAATGCATTTCTTGAGTTCTTTAGCCATAGTTCTGTTGAAAGCTCTGTCCTTTTATGAAAACGTTCTCTTTTCCCCTCCAATCCTGATTACAAGAAAGGCAGTCTTTACATAGAAGCCATTTTAGGTAACGGAACGAATGTATAATAAATAAATAAATAGATAAAAAAGACATATAAAAACATATTAAGAATACAGAATGTATCTACATTTTCTCGATTAAAGTGTATCTAACGTTCAGTCTAGCATACAGTCTTGCATATAGTAGGTGATGGTCAAAACCCAACTTTTTGTTTGGTGTAACCCATTGGGGAGAATCCCCTTCACTTCCTGTACAAGGGACACATTGAGGGTTATTCTTGTCTTAGATAGTTGCTACCAGAACTTGTAATCTTGCTGGAAGAATTTCCCTCACCTCCTGTTCTGGTGACAGCTGTAAAATGTTAGATTTCCCATCACCTTATGTTCCAGTGACAATGGCCATCAGGAAAAATAGAGAAGGTGAAGACACACCTTTTTAAAGGCACTTTATATTTCTTATTAATATATAAAAAGTGAGTTTGACAACCAAGAAAGGAAAAAACAGTGGTATCGACATACTGGGGTTATCAGAGTAAATGGGAATACAACAAAAGAAAGCAGAAAAGGAAGGAAGGACTAACGAAGGAAGAAGAGAGAAGGTGGCAGATGGGAATGAAGGAAGGGTAGAAAGAAAAGGGGGAAGGATGAAGGAGGGAGGAGAAAAGAGAGGGAAGGAAATGAAGAGAGGGAGGAGGGAGGGAATAAGGGGAAGAACGTAGGAAATAAGGAATACAAAGAGGGAGGGAAGAGGAAATGAAGAGGAGGGAGGAAGTAAGGAATTAAGGGAGTGAGGAGGAAATGTAGAGAAAGAGGAAGTAAGGAATGAAGGGAGGGAGGAGGAAATGTAGAGAAAGAGGGAGGAAGTAAGGAATGAAGGGAGGGAGTAGGAAAATTAAAGGGAAATGGGAAGAAGTAAGGAAAGAAGGTAGGGAGGGAGAAGGAAATGAAGGGAAGGAGGGAGGAAGTAAGGAAAGAAGTAAGGGAGGGAGAAATGAGAAGAGAAATGAAGAAATGAAAAGAGAATGAGGGAGGAAGGAATTAAGTGAGCAAGAAGGGTGGAAATTAATGGAGGGAGGGAGGAAGTGATGAGGGAATAAAGGCAAAAACTAAGAAAGTAAGGAATGAATTGAGGGAGGGAGGAGGAAATGAAGAGAAGGAGGGAGAAAGTAAGGAATGAAGAGAAGGAGGACGAAATGAAGAGAAGGCTGGAGAAAGTAAGGAATGAAGGAAGGGAGGCAGGAGGAAATGAAGAGAAGGAACGGGGAAAGAATTAAGTGAGTGCGAGGGGTGGAAATGAAGGGAGGGAGGAGATGGGAAGGGAATAAGGAGAAGAATGGAAGAAATAAGGAATGAAAGGAGGGAGGGAGGAAAGAATGAAGAGAAAAGGAGGGAGGAAGTAAGAAATGAATAAAGGAAAGAGGAAATGAAGAGAGGGAGGAAAGGAATTTAGCTTGATTTACCCAAAGGAAAGAAAATGAATATCTATGTCTATACAGTCTTATCCTGTGACCTTTATTTACAGTTCAGTGAGTAGTAGGGCTGTGGAAATTAAAGATTAATTCCTTGATTAATCGATGAATTTTTTTGATCGATCAAAATTCTTTTGATCGGTACTCCCCTCCCTGCCGACTTCTGGGTCTTCAGGGAGTTCCGTCGGAGATCCGGCGACGTCACGGACATCAACGTCACTGGACACCTCCCCCCTTCCCCAAGTGCCTCCATCTGCTAACGAAGGAAAGGGGTGAGGAGTCCAGTGAATGAATGAATGAATGAAATACGTGTATAGTGCACAATGCGACCTGAATCGCCAGTGACGTTGAAATTCTGATTGAACGTAACACATATGGGGGAGGAGCTACACATGATGTCACCCGCTGCTGCCTTACGGAACTAACACGATTGTCGGCTTTACATGCTGTGTTTTTGTCATCTTTATGTGAGTAGTTTATGTTTGAACATTAAATCTCATACTTAAGCGGTGAGCACTTAGATCTTTTCTTTCTACCCATGACCTGGTGTCCTTGCTGAGATCTAAGGAGACATGAGAGAAGTTTATGGTCCGTGTTAACTCTTTTGATACCCGCTTGCATGACCACCTGTTTGCAGGCGAGAGTGATTAGTTAGACCGTAGGTGAAGGGATTGTCACACTACTGTGGAAAAAAATTACTCACGCCAAATGTGCTACAGTTTGAATTTAAAACGTATTTGTGTGAACTGTGAAGTTAAGTCATGGATTGTGGAAACTAACTAGTGTCGGGTGATCGTATATAGTGTATACCACATTTACCACTGACTAATGCAGAGTTGCAATGCAAGGAGATCAGTTAAAAGTAGTTGGATCTGTATGTGCGTTATAATTAATCGAAATTAGTCGATTAATCGATTAAAAAAAAAAACGATTAATCGAACACGAAAATTTTAATCAGTAACAGCCCTAGTGAGTAGTTCTTAGAATATTTTCAGTATATTGTTTATTTCTATATTTTTAAAAATGCTTAGGCGCTTTAAAGATTGCACATTTGTTCTGTAAAAAGATAATTCACAATTTACTAATTAATACATCCCACTCGATCCCTATAATTAACTACAGCTTTCCATATACATGCATATACAGTAACTCCAGATAATTTTAAATCAAAAAATAATTGTGTAGTAAATTAGATTAAAAACAGCTAGGGATCTAACACGTAAACTCTGGTGAGACCTTTGTAGATAGTGTCAATTAGCTGTTGCTATGGAGACTGTCCCCATCACTAGCAAATGAAATAATATCGACCCTTTGGAGTGATTATTGGTCCCAACTATCAATAATTTTTATTTTACCAGTTGCTATGAGTAGCACAAGGATAAAGCTGACTGACAGTGATGTAAAGTGACTGGTGATAACAGCAGTAAATATAAAAACGTTATGATTGTGAGATATGCGGCTCTGGGTAAGCAGTAGGGAAATCCATATATGCGTTATCTTTGTTGGCCCTTCAGGCAGAAAATGAAAAGGCCAATGTTTTGTACAAAATCATTATAGATCTGCTGAGAAATGGCTCTTCTACTATTCGCCAACACCTCTGTCAGGCTGCAAATTGTGCCTTTGATCGGATTCTCTCTAAAATGTCTTCATCATTCCTAGAACCTCATAGAGCAAACGGTTGGTTCTATTGAAAAGTCAATCAACTTTTACTTTGTGGCAATGCTTGCTGTGCCAACTTAGTGAACTCTCTAAACATTAGGATCATCAAACATTCCCCTGAAGCCAACCATATACGTTTCAATCTACATTATATGAGCAATCTTCTTTAGATCTACTGCCAACTATGTAGTACAGGGGGATGCCTGATTGGATCCAATTCAATCGATTGGTAAGTTAGACCCTCACATTACATAGTTTTGTAAAGCTTACAGTATAACTAAAGGCAATTTTTAAAAATTTTGAATTGAGTGAAGAGACTTTAGAACACCTATCAGGTTTAATATTGCTGTCTGTGTCTCTATTACGTGATTCACCCTCTCTATTAGTCCTGTTTACCATTATCACCAAAAGAAAACTTGAAAAAAAATCTCACGTTTTATGTTATCGCTAAATTGGAATAGAGGGGAATTCTTCCAATGGGGACACCAACTCTGATGACCCTGGAGACACACTCACAATCGAGGGATTTTCTCTCACTCCCTGTTATGGGATGGGATAGTAAGTGAAGGGAAATCTCCCCAATGGGACACAAATGGCAAAAAATATATAACTTACAGGGCTTATAAATCTGCTTTACTCTATCGAAAATTAAAAAAAGTTTTTCCTTTAGTTCCACTTTAATGAGGTTGCACATGACTATAACATGTGTGGCCATGTTTACATTCACCGTCCTAAACACATGGGAAGGCCTAATATACACTATATTACCACAAGTACTGGGACGCCTGCCTTTACATAAACATGAAATTTACTGGCATCCCAGTCTTGGCCCTTGTACACACGGTCAGAGAATCTGTCGGAATGAGTCTTATCGGACCGTGTCGTCAGATAATCCGACTGTGTGTGGTATGCATCGGACTGATTCCGTCCGAATCTTCGTCCGACCCAATTTTCCAACATGCTGGAAATATTTCCCGACCAACTGGGCCGGACGGACCTAATCCGATCATGTGTAGAGCATTTTCATCAGACCAAGTGCCACGCATGCTCAGATCAAATTCCTACATCAAAGCTATTGGCTACTAGCCTGAATGTAGTCCCATCGTAACGAAATTACATCATCCCGTTCTGAAAGATCAGATTTTTCGCCAACTTGGCCCGACCGTGTGTATGCAACAGTTTCGGACACAATCTGTCGGACTAAATCCAACGGGCAAAATCCGACGGATTTGGTTGGCAAAATCTCCGACCGTGTGTACGTGGGCTTAGTCTGTAGGGTTCAATATTGAGTTGGCCCACCCTTTGCAACTACAACAGCTTCAACACTTCTAGGAAGGCTCTCCACAAGGTTTAGGAGTGTGTCTATGGGAATGTTTGACCATTTACCCAGAAGCACATTTGTGAGGTCAGGCACTGATGTTGGACAAGAAGGCCTGGCTCGTAGTTTCCACTCTAATTCATCCCAAAGGTGTTCTATCGGGTTGGGGTTAGGACTCTGTGCAGGCCAGTCAAGTTCCTCCACACCAAACTCACCCATTAATGTCTTTATGGACCTTGTTTGTGCACTGGTGCGCAATCATGTTGGAACAGGAAGGGGCCATCTCCAAACTGTTCCCACAAAGTTGGGAGCATGAAATTGTCCAAAATGTCTTGGTATGCTGACACCTCAAGAGTTCCCTTTACTGGGAACTAAGGGGCCAAGCCCAACCCCTGAAAAACAACCCCACACCATAATCCCCCCTCCACCAAATGATTTGGACCAGTGCACAAAGCAAGGTTCATAAAAACATAGATGAGTGAGTTTAGGGAGGAGGAACTTGACTGGCCCGCACAGAGTCCTGACCGCAACCCGATAAAACAAGTGGAAACTGCAAGCCAAGCCTTTTCATCCACATCAGTACTGGACCTCACAAATGCACTTCTGGAAGAATGGTCAAACATTCCCATAGACACACTCCTAAACCTTGTGGACAGCCTTCCCAGAAGAGTTGAAGTTGTTATAGTTGCAAAGGGTGGGCCAACTAAATATTGAACCCTACGGACTAAGACTGGGATGCAATTAAAGTTCATTTGTGTGTAAAGGCAGGCGTCCCAATACTTTTGGTAATATAGTGTGTATTTTAAAGTCGCTAGGGTTGATTTCTTAAAAGCAGATAGGTTGCTCACTTTGCAAGGGATTTGCCCCAGAGCTTAGTGATTTTGTTGAAGCTCTGCTGACTTAAATCACCAATCATCTGCAAGCAAAACATTTTTTAGTCGACTTTTTTAAAAAAGTCGACTTTAGTCAACATTTTTTACTCGACTTGCCACAAAAATTTTTTTTGCTAAAAGCTCTCTGCTCATCCACATTTATAAAATCCACATTTATAAATTGATACTATCGTTATTCTTACTGTACCTTATTATGTTGTATATATTTTGATATATAATTGTGTGTATGTGCTAAAATTTTACTTTATTAAGGTACTTACATTACTTACGTTTTTTTTTTAATGCTTTAATAACCTGAGTAAAAAAAATAGCATTTTGAAAGCATTTCCCATTTCGTTAAAGGGACTTATGCTCCAACTAGCAATCTCCAGATCCATCTGGCATATACTTTTGAGACTACTGCAGAATACCCCTGTGATTTAAATATTCATTCAGCATGAAAGACGGATAGTGAAGGTCAACACAGAGCAACTATCATTTTCTTGACTGACATCCCTGCAAGTAATCATTAAAAGGGGAAATTCAGCGTATGCCATGTTGCTTTCAAAAATACATATTTGCCACACACAAAACATATTTTAGTATGTATTGCAATTCCTTCCCATTTATTCCTTCCCTTCTGTTTCAATGGGTCGGCCCCCCTAAGATGGTCTTTCCCAGAATTGTCCCCCCCATCACAGCAGCCCACAGTGAACAATGCAGAGGACAGACACCTACTCAACAACTGCTCTGTGCAATTGTCAATTCAGATGACAAAATGGCGCAGCTGGTGCCCTCTGCAAGTGCGAGCCAACATCACTGGATACAGACTCCAGGCTTTTATATGAGCTATCTGTCAAGGACAAGGTAGAATACCTTTAATCGAATATGCTGCTGCTGCGCCTATTACCTATTACCCTGCACTCTGTGCATTACTTGCTTAATACCTCTGCAATCACTTTATTAAACACCCCCCTAAACTCCTGACCTCTGCATTATGTGCATTACTTACCTTTGACCTCTGCAATCCGTGCATTACACCCTTCTGACCTCTGCACTGTATATATTGCACACTCTAGACCCATTTGATGAGGGTCTGTGACGGGTCCAGCTGCTGGTATTAAAGTAGTTGTACCTATACAATCCTATACAACCACTTTTACCTACAGCTAAAACTATTTTAAGGCTTATCTGTAGGTGCTTGAAATATCTCCCAAACCTCCACAGTTTAGGAGATATTTACAAAAAAGGTGATCGCCGATGACTACGGCACATCGTTCCGTTTGTAATAGGGGTCATGCCTTGACTGGTGGCTCCCGTGCGCAGGGAGTGACGTCACGTGACTCCGGCCAGTCACAGAGCCAGAGTTTGTAGCCCCGGAAGGAAGGGGGGTTGAAGATGGAGGCTCCCTGCTAGTGGGGACAGCAGTGGCATTGCAGGCTTCGGTTTCAGGTAAGTGACACATAATGGGCTACTACATAGTAGCCCGTTATGCTTTACCTTTGCAGGGAAATTAAGAAGAAGTAAAACCCACCAGGGTTTACTTCCTCTTTAACCCCTGCAGCACTGGAAGATTAAAACTGCAATCCAAGGCAGCAGAGGAATGAAGATTTCAACAAACCTAAAATAGTTTAAAATATAAAGATATTAACTAAACTTAAAGTGCATGTAAACCCACTCTCGTGCTTTTTAAACTACTGCAATATTGGTTATCTAGAAGGATATATACGCCTCCTGCATGTATACTTGTCTGTCAAATATCTCCCCTCTGTCTGCTATGAGACCCGAAAAACTGCAGATTTTGTGGGTGGGTCTGTTTTCCAGGGCTCAGTGGGTGGAGTTGTGATGTCAGTAGACTCCCCATCCACCTCTACACTCCCCTTATCAACATGCATTTTCTCCTGTGTATATCTTACACTGAACTTCTGCTATGATCACTAACATCCAGTCAAAACCCAGAAAATCATGCTGAGGTGGAGAACAGCCAATGCTTGCAGAGCAGCAGAAGAAACGAGTGGGAGGGAATTCAAAAATAACGCCTGTCTCTTAGGCTAGTGCACAAGATATGTAAATCACCTGTCACTCACAGCAAGGGGAAGGATTTGACAACGTTTTTCTCTGTTTGTCAAGATTTATCTCACTGAACAATAAAAGAGGATTGCTCAGAGCTGGATTAACTCTTTGCGGCAAGACTGGGCTCAAATGATAAGAAATCTTATACATTATGACATTTAAAAAAAAAAATCGGATTTACATCCACTTTAAGCTTTATTACAAAAAGATATGTCACCACAGGGTGGAGCTGTGGACATATCAAATATAGTATTGTGCCACGTCCTGCGAATTAGCCACACCAAATTACCAAAAAAGAAAGATGGATTTTTTAGGCACCACAACTACTATTAGTTTAAAATCAGATATCTTTATTACACTCTATGAGGTATAAAACAACATATAAGAACAAGTTACCTATCTTTTTCTCTTTTTTTTCTTGGGCAAATCTTTTGTCCATGGGAAACACTGGCTACCACAGCACTGATATTTAAACAGGTTGAAATGCATATTTATACTGATCTTATCTTTAGCTGCTAAGATGTGTTAAGATTGCCATATTCCTGTTCTTCTAATGTCATGATATATGGGATCATGTTGTCCCAGAGTATGTGCTTTCTGAATGCAACTTTGCAAAATATTTAATAAAATGTGATATGTGAAAAAAAAAAAAAACTTCAAATAGACATCAAAGTAGTGCGTCACATGTGGCCCCCGGGCCCTAGTTTCGAGACCCCTGCACTAAACTATAACAAACATTACTTTTCATATTTCTCATAAATTCCATTTAGAACCAATGAGGGCTGAAAATAACAGTAACACATGTGGTAAAGTTTAGTGAATTAAGTCAGATTTATTCTACGAATTTGGAGGCACCACTAGAGATGATTAATAATAAGGTTTATATCAATCTAATATCAAACTTTTTGCATTCAGATCTGCTAATATCTTTGCTGCCAGCCTTCTAATAAGGAAATGCATTAACTTTCTTGACCTCCAGCTCCCTTTAATTTCCTTTTCTTAAGCATATTTGTATTTGATTCTAGCTAATAATGACATTGCCACTATCACTCAATCTGTAAGGTGCTTCTGGCTTGTCCAGATCTAAAAAAAAAAAAAACGTCTTTTAGAATTTTAGCTTTATTAAAGAATATGATATGTTTGATGTTATCAGCAGAATAGATGAAAGCTTCAAAAAGTATTGCCTCAAATCTGACAAAAAGGTATTAAAAAGGGGTCAGTAATAAATGAGCCGGCATATTAATAAGATGCAAACATAACCAAGCGCAAGCAGGGTCACATGATAGGGAAACTAGCTGTAAGTACAAAAACCAAACTTTCTAGTGCTTAGTTTTGCAAGCTGGCAGAGGGTCTCAACTAAGAATGATTCTAAAATAAAATAAAAAACAGAGGTCTTAGTTACATACTAAGTAATAGTAATTGGAAGTGGTTCTAAGTGCAAAGTAGTATCTTCAAGTGAGATTTACAAAAGCATAAAGGATGTTCACTTAACCCCTTGTATCACCATATGCCCTGAATTCATAGCAGGGCCTCGGAAATAAGTGTGTGCGGGCTTGAATCTGTCTATAGAACTGTGGTATCTTTTCACCTAGCATAAGTTCTTCTGCATTAAAGTCAAAAGGGTTTGTCCATAAACGTGCTGTACACACTTTTGCTGTCTCTTCCTAGCTTGTTCCACACCAGAAGGGTATAGTTGCCATTAGAACCTGAGAAGCCTGAGAACATCTTATGGAGTACTGCTGAGTAGGGATGAGCTCGGTGTTCGACTCGAACGCATGCTCGACTCAAACACAGGCCGTTCTCCTGTTCGGCGAATTAAGAACTTTGTGGCCCATTCGCACCAAATTCGTGTGGCACGAACGGCCCACAATGCACTACGCCATCGCAGTGCATTGCTGGCTCATGATTGGCCAAGCATGCACTGTGACCCCGCATGCTTGGCCAATCACAGCGCTGGCAGCGAGGAGAGCCATAATTGGGCACAGGCAGGATGCCTGTGGCCAATTATAGCTCAGGGGGTTTAGTACACACCCCACACTATATAAGGCCGCCAGCTCGGCAGCCTTGTGTAGTGTGTTCCGGTGTGCAAGGAAAGAGCAAGATAGGTAGGGACAGTGTGTTCTTTTCTCAGGCAACTGCAGGAGTTAAAATGGGTGTTGTGTGCCTCAAGCACAGTATACACCTGTAGCTACCATTTTTTGCTGGTGTTCTCTAATACAGGCATCTGCAGGAGTTAGTGGGTGTTGTGTGCCTCCAGCACAGTATACACCTGTATCTACCCTTTTTTGCTGGTGTTCTCTAATACAGACATCTGCAAGAGTTAGTGGGTGTTGTGTGCCTCCAGCACAGTATACACCTGTATCTACCCTTTTTTGCTGGTGTTCTCTAAAACAGGCATCTGCAGGAGTTAGTGGGTGTTGTGTGCCTCCAGCACAGTATACACCTGTATCTACCCTTTATTGCTGGTGTTCTCTAATAAAGGCATCTGCAGGAGTTAAAGTGGGTGTTGTGTGCCTCCAGCACAGTATACACCTGAAGATACCCCTTATTGCTGGTGTTGTCTGTTGCATATCTTGCATATTAGCCTTTAACCCCCCTAGCGGTAATCCCGAGTCTGGCTCGGGTTAGGAATTTACTGATAGGAACGGTAACCCCGAGCCAGACTCGGGATCGCATCGCTGGATGCAGGGGAGGACACAGGGAGAGTTACTTACCTTGTCCCCTGGATCCAGCGATGTCCTCCGCGCTGTGTGATCGCGCTGTCCTCCGCTCGATTCACAGTGCCGAGTGCCGCCGAGCTCCGTTCCCTGCGACGTTGCGGCGCACGGGAGCGGAGAACGGCGGCAAATTCAAAAAAGTAATAAGACACAAAACACACACAGCACTGTAATCTTACAGATTACTGTGCTGTATTAAAAATTACACACCCCCTTTGTCCCTAGTGGTCTGTGCAGTGCCCTGCATGCACTTTTTTATTATAAATACAGTTTTTTCTGCCTGGAATTTGGAGATTGCCCATAGCAACCAAAACATGTCCCTTTTTCAGTGTTTTAGGATTTGATTACATTATTGAATAATTTTTCTTATTCTTTATTATATTATAAACTTTATCATGCCCGGGATGTCCGCTAGACTCTGGTTTGAAGAGATTTAAGAGAGTTAGTCCTAAGAATTACAGGACTACAAAATAAAACGCCAAATTTCCATGCAAAATAATTGTACCGCTTTCAGCACCTAAAACCGGACTGAATCATACCGCCAGGGAGGTTAAATGGAGCACTTTTGATTCCGAACGTTCGCGTTCTATAGACTTTAATAGGGTTCTAAAGTTCGTATGAATTTTCGGTCCGTTCGAAGGTTCTGGTTCGAACCAAACCGTGGGGTGTTTGGCTCATCCCTACTGCTGAGGACAGCTCCACGGTATAGGCAGCTGGGGACTTTTCTATTAATTAGAGAATATGCCAGGATGTGTTCTTTAACAACCAATGAAGAAGCTTGAAAACACGCTCTCACTGATCTCTGTAGCTGCAGGCAGGTTGAAGAAAATCTATTTGAAAGTTCTCAACATAGGCATTTAAATCATAGCTCCTTTCCCTATTCTTTCTCTAGCAGCAGAGAGTAAACAAACAACAGTTGCTGTTTGCTGTTAGGCTTCCTTTACACGGATGGACCATCCATCGTCCTATATGGAACTTCAAATGTAAACGGACATGTGTCCATTTACACCCGCCGACATCTCATCCGATCCTATCTGCTGAAAAAAGACAGATGGGGAATCCATTCCCCATTCATATAGCGGATTGGATCTAATGACAGTCGGATGTAAATGAACAGGCTGTCTGACTGACCAAAGAGGAAAGCCAGCTGTGTCTGTGTCTGCTCTGCATAAGCGGAGAGGATGCAGGCTTGTCATTTGCCTGCATAGTGGGGATCAGTGGGAAGATGCCTTGCTGAGTAGGTGGATCCACTGGTGGAGTCTGCCAGTGTGAAAGGACCTTTGGAAACCAACTGGGACCAGACTTATGCCGCGTATGCATGCTGTACATCACTGCATCTTGATGATTGGACTTTGGTGTGATCGTGTGTATGCAAGACAGTTTCAGCAGAATTCCGTTGGAACTCAAAAACCTTGAGAGTTTATTCCAACGGGAAAAACGGTCGTGTGTACAGGGCATAAGGCTGACCACACATGTTACAATCTGATTGTGCAATCTCCTTTAGCTCTACCAACACATTTGTAGTACAAGGGCCTGCCGATTGGATACCAATTTATTGCATAGATTAAGTATTTTCTCATATTACAGAGTTTTGGTACAGAGTCTAAGGTAGAATGCACAAAGATTGTATGGTCAGATTGCAACATGTATGGTGACCATTAGTCTTTATCGTTATCTTTGAGGATGAATTTGTGCACGTAGCCTAGTCATGGGAGCACTTTAAAAGTATTTCCTCATGCAACTAGCATCTGTCTTGCTATCATCCTCCCACATTTTCCTCTTTAGCATGTAATTTTAAAGCTGAAGTTTAAAGCTGAAGTTTAGGTATGGCAATGTTTACATAGTTACATTGGTGTAGTTTGCCCATTGTAAGTACATATGTGCTATACATATGGGATCCAAGTGGAAGCTGGAATTCGATGTTCCAGCACAGATACTACAATGCTTGCCACTAGATTCCAGGTCCCTTGCTGATTGACTGCTCTGCTGCAGAGTGAACACAAAAGGTTGTTTGCTCAGCACGGGCAAAGGTGTAGATTGTGATGCCGCTATCCCGCCTCTTCACCTCGTCCAATGAGAGAACACTTTGCATTCTTTGAGAAAATGCAAAGTGTTCCCTGAATGGCATCTGTGCCCAGAAAGCAACCCCCTGTGTTTACTAAGCAGCAGAGCAGCCACTTAGCACAAGATCCATAAACTAGTGGAAATCACTGTTTAGCGGTGTCTACTACACATATTCCAGCTTCCACCGGGATCCCACAAGTATGGCACATACCTACTTAAATTGGTTCTAGCTGGAGCAATGTAACTATGCTAAAATTACCATACCTAAACCTCAGCTTTGCCTTTCTGCGTTGGGTCAAAATTCTTAAGCTTTTGAATTGCAGTGATTGGGATCAGCTTGCTCATCTCTACCCAAGATAGGTTACCATATTTTTCTCATTGTTCTTTGCCTTTTTTAATACACTCATATGTATATGTGCTTTTATAATATAAACTTTTTGCACATTAAAATGCCACATTTTTTATTGCAAAAAAGCCATTTCTTTGGCAACCGAAGATTCTACTATTTCAGATTTAGTGTACCCTGAAACCACATTTATTTGATTCCACTTCACTGATCTGAATTGTAACAAAGGATGTACTAAAAAAAGCATTAAAAAAAGCATCCCAATGTTCTATGTATATCTTTTATTGCTAGCTTTTATTTACCGTATACACAATTTTATTTCCTGGATTAAACAAAGGTTTTAATTTATAAATTAATCTAGTAGTGATGTACATTCATCCATTATATTAAAGTTAAAAGCATCGTACATATCCAGTACATAGCACGGCATGTTCTCCTACTCTGTCACCAAGTAAACATGCATTGATGTTTCCCTTTCTTTGCCCTTTATATTTTAGAATGTCACAAGTGTTCTTTCTTTTTTTTTCTATAGACTAGAACTGATTGTTTCCATGCTCTGATGACAGTGGAGTCAACATCTAATGGGCTTCCTACACTATTTTACCAAAATCTATTCTTTAATCTGTAAGCACATAAGGTTGCAACCTTTTCTAAAAAAAAAAAAAAAAAACACTGGGCTTACCTCATTCTTATTAGTAACACTGGCAACAAGTTTAATTTTTACTGGTCATGCTGATAAAATACCAGCCAGATAGAAACACTCTAGTTACCCTAAACCCAACTCTCAACCTTCTTACATCAAACAAAAATGTGAAATAATTTTCAGGTCCTAAGGAACCCCTGTTAAGAATAGTCCATTAATGGTCATTGGGAAAATGCCCCTTACATTGGTGGTGGTCAGTGGGAAGAATGCTCCCCTTACAGCGGTTGTCACAATGACACCCTTATAGTCAATGCCTCTGGCTCTGCCAATTGGTGTTGGAGAGTTCACAGCTCACTGAAACCCTGGCTATCTCTGGAGGAACCCTAGGGTTGAGGACAGTTGGTTTTATTTATTTTGCTGCCAGGTCTGTACATCATACAGACCTGACAGCGGGGGTATCACACACAATCTGGTGGCTGCCTGTCAAGTGAGAGGATTCGGGTGGCTCCGCTGCCGCCAAATCGCTCACACACATCCGGGTACTGGCGCTCCCCTGCTCCACCATGCCCCGCCATGCTTACCGGGCTCAACTTGCCCATCGCAGACCTGGAAGCTCCATGGCAAATGGCGGCAGGTAGAGGAGAAGGAGAAGAGCAGACAAACGTCCGCTCTCCTCCCCTTCTTTTAGTGACCTGGAAAGCGACATCTCTAATGTAAGATAAAATTGGATATACTAAATGGCCAAGGAGGAAGCTAGAGAGGAGGGCAATAAGGCGACTAAGATAGATGATAGATATATGGTATGTGATATATGATATGAAGATATTCGGAAAAATGGCCATATGATATAGGGCAGGGTTAAGGCCAATATAGATATCCTCTTTCTGGGGAGGGGGGGGAGAGAAAAGAGAATCAAAGGCGGTCCCAACAACACTTGATGCCTTATGTTTATATAAATGATGCTATAATTGTTACAAATGGAGACCACTAGGAGACCCGTCAGTATGGATGTTATAAAAATCTTAAACGGGAACAACTAGTATGGTAGTAAGGTAGCAGCTGTTTATAGAGTAAATATAATTGTGATAAGATTATGATACTAGGATACAATATTGTAAATAAAGGAATATGTAAAAGGATATAAGGCTAGGATATAATGATAAGACTTGATGCAGGGTTCATATAATTTCTCTCCCTCTCTTTTTTTTCCTTTGGAGATGGTGGTTAACCACTTTCCGCCCACCATATAGCAAAATGACGGGGGCAAAGTGGTTTCAACATCCTGACTGGGCATCATATGATGTCACCAGGATATTAGGATGCTCGTGGCGATGGTTGTTGCGGTGTGCCAGTCTGACACACCGCAACTCTGATCTAGGTAAAGACTCCCTGACGGAGACTCTTTACCATATGATCAGCCATGTCCAATGGCATCAGAGGGGGCAGGGCCACCTGGTTACGTAAATGAGTGACCCCGCCCCCTCTGGAGCCCCGGGAAAGCCATGGGGAAGTCTTTGTGTGCCAGAGGGGGCAGGGGTCACCCTTCAAACCATCTGGTTGGTAGATATTTGGAGAGTTCAGCACCCAATTGATCGGGATTATACTTTTTATTCGGTATCGCATGACAGTTACTCTCGAATTGATTATGTACTAATATTCCAATCTCTACTACCAGCGGTAGTGAGTTTCTCAGTTGGAATACAGACTGTGTCTCCATGCCCCAGCGCTTATAGATCTTCAGCTGGTCAACTCCGTAATCAGATCATGGTCGTGGAAACTTAAAAAATCTCTGATACAAGAAGGTACACTTTGAAATTACCCTTCTATGGAAATGGCCAGAATTTTCAATGATACAGACGATGTCTCTCCATTTTCAATATGGGAAACGCATAAATGCGTTATGTGAGGTCAGCTGATTAAAAAGGTGACTTAAGTATGGAAAAATAGCCAAGCTGTTCTCAAGCCCAATTAAATCTGGTTGCAAACTTATAATCTAAGCAAAGAAAATCACTCTCCCAGTCAGTAGCAGTGGATCTTAGGTTGGAGCGAGAAAAACTGACTTCTTTGCTTAGACATGACACTAACATAGGGATACTAAAGGTTAGGAATACACATTATGAACACGGGAATAAATCAGGCAAACTGCTGACCCATTCACAGAAAAAATTTCACAGAAAAATATATAGAGGGAAATGTCACTTTATATCTAGGAAAGTTGCAGAGATCTTTCAAGAATACTATCTATCCCTTTATAATTTGTTGACTAACTTACCGACTGATCAGGTGGTACAAAAGCAACAATTCATTTGGGATATCTCTCTTCCTCGGGACTACCATCAATACCCAATGATGCGTCCGAATCACAAAGCGTTCGGATCTCATCTGATGAATATCTGAGAGCGAGTAAGACACTTAAGCCTCATAAAGCTCCAGGCCCAGACGGGTATGCGATAGCCTATTATAAGGCATTTGTTCCTATTCTAGGCCCTAGATTTACAAAAGCATTTAATTCCTTTCTAGAAGATCGGCCTATACTGAGAGATACTCTAAGGGCACATATTACAGTGATCCCTAAGGAGCGTAAGGACCATGTCCAATGTAGGAATTATCAACCTATTTCACTATTAAATGTGGATTTAAAATTTTTTACACAAATACTAGCCTCAAGGCTACAACTTTGCCTTCAAAATGTAATCCATCCTAATCAAGCAGGGTTTATGCTTACTAAGAAGGCACAGGACAATACTACTAGAGCCTTAGATATTATTAATCTGGCTCATTATCATAAAATACCCCTATGTTTGCTATCCTCTGATGCAGAAAAGGTTTTTGACAGGGTGGATTGGACATTTTTTAAGGCGACATTAACACATATCAGTGTGGGGAAGGCATTTAGTAAATGGATAGAGGCTATATACACAGCTGTAAGAATCAATGAGGTGACTTCTGCGTACGTTAATGTGAGCAATGGCACTCAACAAGGATGTCCTCTCTCCCCATTGATCTTTATACTAACCCTAGAATCATTTCTGCAACATGTTCAAGGAATTACTGATATTCAAGGCTTCATAATTGACAAGTCGGATCATAAAATCGTGGCCTTTGCGGAGGATATATTGTTTTTTATTACATCACCAGAAACCACGTTGCCAAATTTATTAAGTGAGTTTGAGCGGTATACTTCACTTTCGAATTTTAAAATGAATATTAAAAAAATGGAAACTATTTAATATCACGTTGGCCCCTGCACGTGTGCAAGATCTTCAATCTTCTCTTTCTTTCTCATGGGCATCTGCATATCTGACATATCTAGGGGTCAAATTGACTTCCTCAGTAAATAAAGTTTTTCTAGCTAACTTCCCACCGCTACTGCAGGAACTTTCTACCAATCTGGTAAGATGGCACACATGGATGGGCAGGAATGCTATTCTTAAAATGAATATCCTCCCAAGGTTATTGTATCTCTTTCAGACTCTACCAAAAGTGATTCCAGAGTCTTTTTTTAAATCATTATGTAGTGTTTTCATTAGATTTATTCTGGGCAAAGAAGCACTTGCGCCTATCTTACCACTATTTGGCTATGCCCAAAACCCAGTGAGGTATGGTTTTTCCAGATCCAATCTGATATTACAAGGCAGTGCACCTCACTAGGGTACTAGATTGGTGTAGAGATGGGGGACATAAAGCCTGGGTAGCGATTGAACAATCCTGCACTGAGAACCCACTTCAGTGTGTGCCATGGTTATGGCCAAGAGTACTGGGAACCTTAAGACATCACTCCCTCATAGGGGCAACCATGAGAGTAGTTCAACAAAGCCATCTTTTTTCAAAGACAGATGGGGAAATTACTCGGCTCTACCCAGTTTTGGGAAATGTGGCATCCCCCCAGGCTATACAGATAGCCATTTTAAACAAACTCTGAAACAAGGTAAATTTCATCTAGGTGACTACCTTGAAGAATCTAGGCTTGAAGACTAGTCTGCCACTGGATCCATGGCGGATGCAACAGTTTACTCATTTTCTTAGCTGTCTTCTTCGCGGGGAGAGATCAGACCGGCAAACACACCCTTGAAAAATCTATGTTTGATAGAAAAAACCCCTGCCCATGGGGTATCCGAGGTATATAAATTATTAACAGATCTGCTTGAGGGCTCTGTTCCAAAATTCCTCCAGAAATGGGAAAAAGACTTGGATATTAGAGCAGTGGGGTCATATTCTATACTTTGCCTATTACTCCTCAACGGCTAGTAAATATCAAGAGCTGCGCTACAAAATTCTTACACGGTGGTACAAAGTTCCCTCATTGTTGCAGAAAATGTATCCGGAAAGGACAAATATTTGCTGGTGTTGTGGAGAGGCAGAGGGTAATATGCTCCATATTTTCTGGTCCTGTGGGAAACTAAAGGATTTCTTGTCTAAAGTGCAAGATATCATAGGACAGCTAACTGATCATGATCTGTGATCTGATCCTGCTAGATACCTTCTTCATCTTTCAGGTCTTTCAAAGGGTAAACACAGAAACTCAATGATTATTCATCTTTTGAATGCAGCAAAAGCTTGTTCTCCAGCCTTATGGAAGCAGGAATTACCTCCCATGATCTCGTTGTGGTTTAAAAAAAATTGTTGACATACATGCTATGGAAAAAGATATCACAATTATGCAAGGTAAAGAGGAGAAATTTTATAAAAAATGAACATAATGGTCCCTCTTTGTCTGCTCTAGGGAATATGGCTGTGCACTAGTGGAGGGGGAATAGGGAATTTTTTTTTCTCTCTTTATCGGTTTATAGGTAGGACGCTTAGGTAAAAACGTATACAAATGTTATAACAATAAAAATAAGAAATGTGAATGTCAAGACTTTATATATCTGCTGAAAATAGAACTGAACTATGTGATGATATATTTTGTGATACGCATGCAATTGAATTATGTTTGTTTATTTGTTTAAAAAAAAAAAGTTTACAATAAAATATAGAATATTCAAAAAAAAAAAGAAAATTAGCAACTGATACATTAAGAGAAACATTTTAAAATATACTTATGTAAAATATACTACCAGAAGAACTGAAGTTAATGAAGATAACTTGATAAATAATACTGCTTTTCTGTCCAAAGTTGATAAAGCCACAACACCTTATTTGCTTCTTGAGAATGTCCTTGTTATTCCTTGTGGTTGAACTCAGCTGAACTCTACCCAGTCATCTCGAAGGCTGGTGTATTTCTTTAAAGGATAAATGAACTTTAGATAAAAGGCTTAGCACCTTCCAGACTTTGTAACAATAAATGGAATAAGACTTCATGCCATAGATGTTTGTGAATTGCCTGCTTTGTACTAGGTAGTCTGTTCAGAGCCATTGCAGCCTGTAAGATGTCTGAACTAAATTATGAATCTACAGTCCAACTCTGAAGCAGGGGTGGAAAAATGCATGTAATACCTGCATTCGTTTACAGCCATCTTTAAATGTGCTGATTACTCGTCCTCATAGCAATATGCAAGCAGGGCTATTATATCAGAATTCAACCTACAATACAGGTTTTGCTGACTCTGTATTAGAAAGTAGGGGCTTCAAATAATCTGAGTTCCTGGTGCCCTACCTATGGCCAATTGGCATTTCTTGTGTTGCCTTTATACCCCCCCCCCCTCCCACCCCCAATCAGCAGTTGGTGTGGAAGAATTGATTTGTAATGGAGCTATAAGAGCATTCATCTAACATCTCTCCCGTCTTTGACTGTCTCCTCTAGTTTGTAGCATGTTAACCGTCTCCATCCATTTCCTAGCCAAGTCTGCAGTTGCTGACAGCCTTTTGTGCATGACATATACTGAATTATATGTGTGGTCCTTGATGATGGCAGGTGCTGCTGTGGAAGCCCATTAAACCCTGGCCGAGGGGTGGATATGGCCCTTTGCCTTTGTTTGTCTACATATATATATATATATATATATATATATATATATATATATATATATATATATATATATATATATATATATATATATATATATATATATATCAAAAATAAAAATACAATAGTACAGCGCAGATACACAAACTAAAAAATAAATAAATAAATAAAATGCAGAATAGATAAGGGAAGTATCAAGAGTCCACAAGTGCAGAGTGTCTTCTTTCAATCAAAGTGAGAAGTGGTGATGTGATCCCTTCCACCGGAGGATAAGATGGACTCTCACCTTAGGCAATGGACCCCTGACAGCTCAGACAGGTCAAACAGGCATGTCCCCACCAGGGGTAAATCACAGGTAACAGCTTTCCAACATCGGTGTTCCAAGAGTTAATCCTTTTCATGTCCCTTATACCAACATAATCCCGTGAAGTATATATAAAAATATAAAAGGGCAACAAATAGTGCTTTCCGTTTCAAAATTTATTTAAAAAAAAACAGATTTAAAATAATACACTCACGTGGTATAGCACTGCTCTCCAGTGCCGAGTTGCAGACAAAGTAATAATACAGTCACAGAAACCATCCATGCACGGATCAGCGTTGAAAACAGGCGGGTGACGTCACGGCTAAAGTCACGTGGTCCGTACATGCTGCGTCCCCTCAAAGTAGGCGGAACTTCATCATCGGCGACGGCATAACGAATCTCTTTGTTGTTGTCTCTGATGCCTGGCTTTCTGTGAATTGCCTATTTCCGGGGTCACGTTTGTAATGTTCGCTTCACGATTTGACTTGCGCATAGCCGATTTCTTATTGTCCATCGAATTTTGGTTTTGACCATTAAATTTCGATCCGCGCATGGGTGATTTCTTATTGTCCATCGAATTTTGTTTTGACCATCGAATTTCTTATTGACCATCGAATCCGTTATTGGCTATCGAAACCTATTGGCTATCGAATAGCGTTATTAGTATATAAGTGGGTGCATTTCGTTATGCCATCGCCGCTGATGAAGTCCCGCCTACTTTGAGGGGACGCAACGCGTACAGACCACGTGACTTTAGCCGTGACGTCACCCGCCTGTTTTCAACGCTGATCCGTGCATGGATGGTTTCTGTGACCGTATTATTACTTTGTCTGCAACTCGGCACTGGAGAGCAGTGCCATACCATGTGAGTGTATTATTTTAAATCTGTTTTTTTTTATAAATTTGGAAACGGAGAGCACTATTTGTTGCCCTTTTATATTTTTATATATACTTCACAGGATTATGTTGGTATAAGGGACATGAGAAGGATTAACCCTTGGAACACCAATGTTGGAAAGCTGTTACCTGTAATTTACCCCTAGTGGGGACATGCCTGTTTGACCTGTCAGCTGTCAGGGGTCCATTGCCTAAGGTGAGAGTCCATCTTATCCTCCGGTGGAAGGGATCACATCATCACTTCTCACTTTGATTGAAAGAAGACACTCTGCACTTGTGGACTCTTGATACTTCCCTTATCTATTCTGCATTTTATTTATTTATTTATTTATTTTTTAGTTTGTGTATCTGCGCTGTACTGTTGTATTTTTATTTTTGATTGATGGATTTGGTATTTTGTCCTATAGTATTCCAGCTGCAGGATTTTGCTTTGTGTATATTTTATAAGTTTAGAGCTGGTTGATCTGTCTCTGAATATATATATATATATATATATATATATATATATATATATATATATATATATATATATATCAACAATCAGACACCATTTCTCCCACTGACACCACTTATGGGGCATTATTCCTATCCCTATAAACAAAGATACATTGTTTACTCCCACTGAAGCCAGAACAATTTCTACTTCCACTGGTCACAGCCCATCCCACTAAAGTCTGAAGGACAATAAAGTTGTCCTTTGCTTAGAAAGTTTGTAGTCCCCTGGTCTAAGCCATGCAGTCTTATTAAATTATTAAAATTACAATTGCTGAGGCCAAGGGGAAGGCTTTGACAAGCTTGTCTTTTAAAGTAAGTTTTTCCCTCCAAAGCATGTATTCCCCTGGGTGCCCAACCAGGAGGGCATCACGGCTTTGGCAAGCCATGTGTCCAAGAAAAAAGAAAGGGCCACAAACCAATGTGTTCAGGTCAGTCCAGATTGTTACATCATCTTAGCACCCCTCTCCAACATGTTTTCTTCTTAAAGATTTTTTCATAGAGAAAAGGAACGCATTGGAGTGGGGTGATATGACAATCAGGATGTAACATTGTGGATTGTTTGACTTGAATAAGCACATTGACCTCATTGGAGTGCCACCCTTTCTTCTTTCTTTGACATTCTAGTGAGTTTTAATTTCATTTGAAACAAACTTTTACAAAGAAATATCACCTGTTCTACCTTAGCTCATATATATACTGTACCTTTTAAAATAATTTAATTCACATGATAATCTTCTATCGTAGTATCTAACCTCCTCTTTACTCTTTTTTCTCCAGTACTGATCAATACTTCTGCTTAATGAGCAACCTCACAAGTCAATTAAGAAATGCCTATAGCCTTTGTTTTCAACAGATAATGCCAAATGGAATGCATATACTGTACTGTAAGATGTAATTTCTTAATCTCTAGTGTCTACTTTCATTCTGGTAATCAATAATAGGAAATATAAACAGTTCAATAGATTCTTTAACCAGTTTAACTAGGTGCCGCCCGCCCCGCGGTGCGGCCACTAGTTGATGGCGTCAACTAGTCCCAGAATGACGGCTCCCCAGAATGGGATTTCTTGCGTGCCCCCAGGGGCGCACAGCATGCGATTGTGTTGCTAGGACACTTCTTTGTAAAGAGCCGTGTCCATGGCTCTTTAATCATGTGATTGGCTTTGTCCAATCACAGCCGGTCACATGTGAACACGGAGATGCCTGACAGAGTATGTGGCAAGGAGAGTCGATCAGTGGCATCTCCATGCAGGGGGACAGCTACACATGTAATCAGGACACTGATCATCAGTGCCCTGATTACAATATAGCACCAAATGTGTCATTGATCAGTGCCCACCATTGCCCACCAGTGCCAGCAATCAGTGCCCACCAGTGCCAGCAATCAGTTCAATTGAACGCTTGGAATTGGACAGAGTACACCAGGCCCTCACAGCCAAAAAAGCAGACGGTCCCCCACGTGATATAACCGCAAAATGCCATTAGTACCGGACAAAAAAACAACTCATGGCCGCTGCCAGAGATAAAAAAAGCTTTAAACTTCGAGGGCAACAACTGTCAGCTGTTCACCGACTTATCCCAACTTACCATAGCCAAAAGGCAATGAAACTGCAGCTAATGGAGCTACAACATCATAACATTAAATACCAGTAATATCAAGGCTCTAAATACACATGCAGATCTGCAGAAGAGCTTTAACAAACCCTCCTAAAATTGCACCTGGTGGAAACCTCATTTAACATCTCTCCATCACGCAGAAGAATAGCCTCCTCCTCATCTCTAAACAGCACCTTTCAGATCTTTAGGAAAAATAAAAACTAGCACTTACGCAAGAGAGGTTGTTATGTCTCTCCCTCACTGGACCAGGAGGACTCCATGGACTGACAACATAGGATACCATTTGCTTTGGTTCCAAAGAACTCCCTTCTAGGTACTTGTTCTGTGATTGGTATCAAAATAGCCATGTGGCCTAATGGGGCCCATCTCTGAAATTTCATGCTGAAACAGTGTGCTGTTTTTTGTTTTTTAGGTCATCTAATGCCTCACAGGTATTGAATACCAATCCTTTTCTTTGCCTGGTTATGGTGCTTGCGGGTAGTAATGAGGATGGCCCACACATCGAAAATGAGCCTAGCATATTTGGGGTTATCAGAGTACCAACTACCTAGAGACCAATTTTTCCTAATCTTCTATCCTATAGGGTAACACTGTTCAACTTAGTCTCAAATGTTCTTTAAAATTTTCTGAACTATAGCAGACCTCTTTCAAAGGTCATGGGTCAAAGTTAATGTTCAAACGTTTATAACTATATGTTACCAAGGTAGTAAGTAAACTGACTCTGCAGTTAATTTGTTCCTATGATACTTTAAAGTATGACAATAGTTTTACTACTCTGACTACTTCAGTTCGATTAGTTTTAATACTTCCATGCAGTCATGAACCCTGATCCTCTTCCACACCCTCATAGCCTTATACAATACTAACCACTCCCCATACCCCCCCTCCCCCCCCTCCTCCTTAGATTGCACAGTGACTGATCTTGTATGCACCTTTTAGTAATATCCCTTTGTAGTAACACCAGAAGCACGTCACCCATTTAATGCAACGATCTCTTTTTAGGGCTTTTCTCCTACATGCGAAAGATCTGCGTTCCCTACTTTACCTCCCTCGTTCTCCTATCCTTGATATGAGGGAGTCCGATGAAGGCATTTTTTTCTCTGATAGGGATTTTTATCCCTTATCACAGACAACTTTTGTAATTATTTTTATGATAATTTAAAAATTGCATTATCTAACCTTATATGGTATAATTTTTTTCTCCACTCCAGACTCTGGATTCTTCTCTTCTTTCTTCTCCTCTAAGTCCACACAGGTTGATTCAACCAGCCAGGCTTGTGTAATAATTGGTAAGTCTTATTTCCCTAATCAGCTACCATGGCACCGTTAAACATTCTCAACCTGAATGTTCATGGTATTAATGTACCACAGAAACGGACCAAAGCATTCCAAACTTTTCATGCATGGAAAGCGCATATTGTATGTTTACAAGAAACACATTTGCCCTAAAGTCCCACTCCCAAATTGATGTCCCCCTTTTACCCACAAATATATACAGTTTCAGCCACCACCAAACAACGGGGTGCTCTCATAGCATTCCCCCACTCCACTCCATTCACTCTCCAAACAGAAATTAAAGACCCTGAAGGAAGATACTTAATCCTCATGGGACATATTATGGATAACCCGATTACAGTGATCTCATATTATGCTCCCAACAAACAGCCCATGCCTTTCCTCTCACGGTTTTTACAGGTGGTAACCACACATAAAATGGGTACAGTTATCATGTGTGGGGATTCCAACCAGGTCCTCCTCCCATTTCTTCTTTTCATCAATAGATTTTTATTGGTATATTTCAATAACATAGAAGGACAATGTATACATTGTACAACGTTTACAGAAAGTTGTAGGTCAATAAAGGTACACTTATTAACCTACAGGAATTGAATATTTAGAACTTGTACTGTAAGCATAGGTTGTCTGGCAGTCATGTTGCATTCCTCCCATTTCTTGATAAATCTCCCTACACCCCACCCCGAATCCCAATTAAGCTATCACTTTCTCAGCTCCTCACTAAATATAATTTGGTTGACACTTGGAGAGAAAGCAACCCGACAAAAAGAAGATTTACCTATTACTCACATCCCCATCAGTCATTCACTCATATCAGAGATATATATGCTTTTCCGTAGAACAACAGTTTGCACTAGCACAAATCACATATAATTTCTTTTTATCTATTTTTTATCTATTGTGTATTAAGCGCTGTTGTTTCTACGGGTGAATTGATTTATCCATTCACCTCGTAGATGTGTGTTTAACGTAGTCATTCACTCATATTGACCATATATTCTTAACAATTGGCATATTACCAGAAATACTCACATCCAATATAATTCCTCTCCCATGCTCTGAGCACAATGTGGTTTACACAACTATTGGCTCCACTATACCCAAAGCACATGACTTCACCTGGTACCTCCCAGATATAATGCTTAAACATCCATCCCACTGCCTAAAAATAGAACAAGTGTTAAAGGAATGTTTGAAACTTAACACCAGCCCAGACATCTCTCCATTAAAACTTTGGGAAGCTCACAAACCTGTATTGCGTGAAGTATTCCAGAGACAAATGTTCAAATGTGAACGCAAAATTCTTGCTCGAAAACTTGAATCCATATTGAATGCAGCCTTTTTTATCCTTTCAAGAAAGCACCTCCCTCTCTGAATATTAAAAACAAACTGGGAAAAACTCGCCTGGAATATGACCTGTTCCTCGCGGAATACATTGACAAATGTTTCAACCGTTCTAGACATAACTTTTACACGAAATCCAACAAACCAGGCACATATCTGGCACGCGCACTGAAGTCAGTAAGCAAGTCATTCAAACCAATCCATTTAAAATGATCAAAAAATATCTACACTAGTAACCGTGTCAAAATTGTCCATAAATTTCACTCCTACCTAGCCTCTTTGTACGAGGCAACAAATGATTTTAATCCCACCTTCTTTACCCATATAACCTTGTCAGAATTATCTCATGCCCAAAAGAGTCTACTAGAAGAATCTATCACTACGGAAGAGGTAGCGAATGCCAGGATTAAAAGGATTAAAAATGAATAAAAGACCAGGTCCAGATGGATATTCAGCTTTATATTATCGATCGTTCACAGTAACTCTTTCACCCATCTTAGCTGAGGCATTTAATGTATTACTGGACGGGCATTCCTTTAGACAGGAATCTAAGCCCCAGTCACATGAAACATCTTGTACAAATTATCGCCCCATCTCTCTTTTAAACCTAGAACTCCTGGCAAAATTTTTAGCAAAACACCTTAACAGAATCATAGGCAATCTAATTCATAGGGACCAAGTGGGCTTCATGCCGACTCAACAAGCTGGTGACAATGTACAAAGGGCAGTGCTTCTGGCACATATTGCTAAAACCCGCCGAATCCCTTCATGCTTTCTTTCCCTTGATATCAAGTAGGCCTTTGATTCTGTAGCCTGCCCATATTTGCATTACTCCCTACCAAATTTTTTCCCGCATTTTATAAAATGGATTGCAGCACTGTAATAAACCTAACGCATATAAAAAATACGCAGGATACAAGTCAGACTCCTTCAATATAGAAAGGGGTACACATCAGGGTTGCCCACGATCCCCCCTCGTATTTGCTCTTCTAATAGAACCCCTAGCCCAACAAATCAGAACCAGCCCTATGATAACAGGTATAGAGATAGGGGGATGTCAGCACAATAGAGATAGGGGGATGTCAGCACAATCTTTGTATGTTTGCAGATGATATGCTGCTGTTTCTATCATCTCCACAAGTCTCAGGCCCCAATCTCCTGCCCGTTCTCAATAGGTTTGCAGCCTTTTCCGGCCTCATAATTAACCCTAAGAAATGCCTGGCTGTAAATATATTCCTCTCCAATATGGAATTGGTTGCAGGTAAGAATGGTCTCCCCTTTACCTGGGTGGAGAAATTGATTCTGTATTTTGGAATACACCTGACAGCTTCTAATACACCTATTCACAGCCAACTATCCTCCACTACAGAGACTGGTCACAGGCCTATTGAAACAAACGGGCACACCTTCCATTATCATGGATAGGTAAGATTAATGCAACAAAAATGACAATTCTGCACAAACTATTATATTTGCTCAGAGTCCCACTGATCCCAATTCCTTCCTATTATTTCAGACTAGTACAGAAAAGGGTGATGAGATTTACTTGGGGTTCCTCCAAATCACGAATACCCTTACACGCATTGCACATTCCTAAAATGAATGGAGGCCTTGGGTTTCCCAATTTTACAACCTACTATAAAGCCGCGCATCTTGCCAGTCTTTCTAAATACAACGCAACTTAGGAAATTCCCTTAAGGGTAATAATAGAGGCTTCAGAATGCGACTCATTATCAATTTCTAACTTGTTATGGCTTCAACTCAAAGACCGCCAGGGCTTACATAACCCCATCACTAAACACTTTATATGCCTTTGGGATAAACTCAAATTTAAACATCATCTGCAATCACCACACAAACCCCTCCTATCCTTCCCAAAAAAACTCTGCTTTTTATCCTGCATGGATCTCCCCTAAATCAATTAAAGTTTGGACATCCTTGGAAATTCTAAGGCTTCACCAATCTGTCTCTCCTAAATCCTTTCTTTCCTTCCCGACTCTCTGTGAGCGTTATGACTTACCATAAAAAGTTCTTCACACCTTTTAAAAATTTTGGAAATCCATTAACCCATCTTTCCAATTTTAAACCTACCTACGTCTGGAAATAGGTGAACCTGTGGCGAATCCTTGAAACGGCAGACTGGTTGGGGATCTGGTCGATAACAAAATCAGCCTCACTTAACATTATAGAGATGGAAGCTAATTATAAAGTCCTAACCCGATGGTACCTTGTACCTTCCAGAGTAGCCAAATACACACCTAATTACTCTCCTCTCTTTGACATTGCCTCCATAATGTTTCTGATTTTGGTGCGACCAGACCCGTTCACTGCACTACTTAATTTGAAAATTCATTAGTGCATAATTACCGTTGATAATGTTAATATTATAGAAGGGATTATATTGTCACATGACTTCTCACCAACTCCTCACTTTTATTTCATTGTTAATTGCTGTATCTGTTAATTGCTGTACATTTGATAAAATATTTTGACAATGAATTAGAACCCCTGTCAAGGTTGTATTTGTCCTCTCTATTTGCCCTGGTGACCACTGTCAGTGATGGAAAATCCAACATTTTAAGTTGTAAGCAAAACAGAAATAGAGGGGTGATCTTTCAATGGGGACACTTAAGCTGGTGAATCTTTCTAACTGGGGATTTACTTAACCCTTGAAAATTTTTATTTCACTTTGGAGAGATTTCCTTTCACTTTATGTTTTGTCTAAAGAAGGTGAAGGTGCAATCACCCTTGAAAAAATGGCAGGGTTTCAACCATTCCCTATTCTAGCCAAAAAAAAATTATATAGATAAAATAATAAAAACCATGATCAATAATGTGCAAAAAAGTAAAATAGGAGTGAAAACGGGCTAAGTACAATAGATAACAGCTAGCATAAATACAATGAAAATAAATAAATAAATATAGCAATGAAGCATCAGAATGTCCAAATATGCAACATAGTGCCATCCCAGAAGAGTTGAAGCTGTTACAGCCGCAAAGGGTGGGCCAAATCAATATTGAACCCTACGGTCTAAGACTGGGATGCCATTAAAGTTCATGTGCATGTAAAGGCAGGTGTCCCAATACTTTTGACAATATAGTGTATTTGTAAAATAGTGTAGCCCTCCAATCTAAGGGCTTAGATCAGGGGTAGGCAACCTCGGCCCTCCAGCTGTGGTGAAACTAAAAATCTCCTTATGCCTCTGCATATAGGTGTCATGCCTATGATTGTCAGGGTCTTGCAGTGTGTCATGGGACTTGTAGTTTCACCATACCTGGAGGGCCGAGGTTGCCTACCCCTGACTTAGAGTATGTAAACTGTAGATCACCCTGTATATAGTTAACTGGTAACATCTATTAGCTGTCCTTGTCTGTGTCTCCTGTTTTTCTGAAAGACTTTATTTCATCAAGAAAAAGGCTTTGCTTCGTGCAACTGATAGAGCAGTATCCACAAAGCATTCTTGTGTTACATCCCTAATCTTAACTTAAGAGGTTTACTGAAAATCATTCACACTTTACACCATTTTTAGCCTTTTTCCGATAAAAAACATGAGGGCTTATTTTTATCTGATCACCTGCTCCTGATAAGGTTTCACTTGAGTAGGTGCAATTTTGTACATTTTTTTTTCATTATTGTATGGAGAAAATGTGTTTGCTCTCAGCTCAGATGCCCAGCACTGCTTGCCTAATCTTGAAAAGCAAGTGAAGGCAGATATAAAAGACTCCTATTTAATCCAGTATGAATTTGTTAAATTTATTTGATGCTTAAATGTATTTTAAACTGTATCTAAAAGTATATTTATAATAGCCTCCAGTTATTTGCTGCTCTTCCTGCTCTTTCCTGCTCTCAGTATTCTGACTGGGAAAGGAAGAGGCAATTCCATAAGCCAATAGGTTGGGCAATCCTTTAAAACCTAACAACTAGACTTTGCTTATTGGAGGAGACCTTATCACTAAGCTCTGATTTCTCCTCTGTCCAATCACACGCCTGATGCAAATGTTTTGCTTTGGCTGGAATGTAGAAATGAAAATGGTTCCCAGTGGATAATACATGTTGATATAACACCAACATGTCATTAAAAAATAAAATAAAATCAAAAACAGAATCGCTGAGTTGGAAAAAGGATCATCCTCTCCTAAAAATGACGTGTAAACTCAATCAGGTATAGCTAAGCACCTTGTTAATGGCCCACAAAGCCATTTGACTTTCAACTGTGATCAGCTGTGGTCATTTTGATTAGCTCAGCATGAAAAGAGCTTCCCTGGAGCATTTCTGTCCATGGTAGTGCAACTGAAGCAAACAATCAACTATAGGTGGCAAGGCACTGTCAAAAGATCTCTGGGATAAAGTTGTGGACAGGCACAAGTCAGTCAGTGCCATTTGTCCTCAGTGCCACCTGTCAGTGCCATCTTTCCCCAGTGCCACGTATAAGTGCCATCTGTCATCAGTGCCACATCAGTGCCACATGTCATCAGTGCTACATAATGCCATCTGTCATCAGTGCCACGTATCAGTGCCATCTGTCATCAGTGCCACCTGTCAGTGTCTAGTACCATCTGTTATCAGTGTCACATGTCATCAATGCCACGTATCAGTGCCATCTGTCTTCAGTGTCACGTGTCATCAGTGCCACGTATAAGTGCCATCTGTCATCAGGGCCACATATTAGTGCCATCTGTCATCAGTGCCACATATTAGTGCCACATGTCATCAGTGCCACGTATAAGTGGCATCTGTCATCAGTGCTACATATAAGTGGCATCTGTCATCAGTGTCACGTGTCATCAGTGCAAAGAATTGTGGGAAAAAATGTCAACATCAAAAAGCTCACCATGCCTTTTACTAAATACTTTGGAATGTCTACTTTCAAAAAAGGGGTCATTTGGGGGGTATTTGTACTTTCCTGGCTTGTTCGGGTCATAAGAAATGAGATAGATCACCAATACATCAGATGGGATCAATTTTGTATGATTCGCACCACAGCTTGTAGACTTTCTAACTTTCACTAAGACCAAATAATATCCACTAATTTGGGTTATTTTTACCAAAGATATGTAGCAGTATAAATTGTGGCCAAAATTTATGAAGAAAAATGAATTTGCAATATTTTATCACAGAAACAAAGAAAATTTTGTTTTTTTTTCCAAATTTATGGTCTTTTTTCATTTATAGCGCAAAAAATAAAAAACACAGAGATGATCAAATACCACCAAAAGAAAGCTCTATTTGTGGGAAAAAAGGACAAAACATTTATTTTGCTACAGTGTTAAATGACTGAGTAATTGTCATTCAAAGTGTGAGAGCACTGAAAGCTGAAAATTGGTCTGGTCACGAGGGGGGGTTTAAGTGCCCAGTTGTCAAGTGGTTAAAGAGCCAGGAGGAATCTGGTCAGAGAGGCTACCAAGGCACCTACAGCAACTATGAAGCAGTTGCAGGAATTTATGACAAAGAGTGGTCGTTGTGTGCATGTGACAACAATATCACAAATTCTCCACAAATGTGGCTTGTATGGGAGGGTAGCAAGAAAAAAAAACACCCAAGAAAGGCCACATGCAGTTACAACTAAGCTTTGCCAAAACGCACCGGGAAGATTCTGAAGCAGCATGGAAAAAGGTGTTTTGGTCAGATGAGATTATAATTGCATTATTTGGCCTCAACACCAAACAATATGTCTGGCAGAAATCAAATACAGCTTACCATCCAAATAACACCATTCCTACAGTAAAGCATGGAGGTGGTAATATGCTGATATGGGGGTGTTTCTCTGCAGCAGGGTCTGGAGCACTTGTCAGGATAGAAGGAAAAATGGATGGGGCAAAATACCGTAAAAGTCTTGAGGAAAATGTGTTGCTCTCTGCCAGAAAGTTGTAAGTGGGCAGTAGGTTTACCTTCCAACATGACAATGACACTAAGAACACAGGAAAAATGACCACACAGTGGTTGAATGAGAAAAAGGGGGAGGTGATTATATTTTATACCCACTGTATATCCGAAAATTGATCAATCCTGGATCTCATTTCCTGATGCCCAAAAATGCCAGGACAGTACAAATATCCCCCAAATTACCCTTTTTTGGAAAGTAGACTGTCCAAGGTATTTAGTAAGAGGCATGGCGAGTTTTTTGAAGTTGTAATATTTTTTTTGTCGATTTTTTGGGAAAATTAAAGAAGTTTTTTTTTTTTTACATACTGTCACCAGTGCAGTACAGTTTCATTATATAACTGGGATGGTGGTGATCAGGGACATTGACTAGTAACTCCTCATATTGTAAAGCGCTGCGCAAACTGTTGGCGCTATATAAATCCTGAATAATAATAATAATAGTAACAGTACGTAAAAAATAATTCATATATTTTCTTTTTTCATTCAATTGTTTTTCTTTTTTACATTTTTATTTAAAAAAATTTTACACACTATGACCAGAGCAATACATTGTTAACATAGTAACACTGTACTGAGAAGTGATCAGGATTTTTTTTTTACACGTTATGATTGCTTATACCAATTTATTTTACTGTTCTAAGCAACAATTTTTAATACATAAATTGATTCATTCAGTGTTTACTATTGAGGTTAGCTGTTATTGGCCACAGCTAATCACATGGTAAAGATGGGCTGTGATTGGCCCTGTCTGTACCATGTGATCACGGTGACCAATCACAGAGATCAGCACAATAGTACACAATGGATGGCATGAATAAAAGTCATCCATTGTGTACAACTGTCATGTGATCTGCTGTGATTGATCACAGTGACATTACACTGACACTAGTAGTAGAAGAAGAGAAAATCCAGTCATCTATGGACTGCTTTATTCAGGTTTTTGTTTTTTAACGCAACAGCTATCTGAGGCTTCAGCTGTTGAAAACTACTTGCTATCTATTTAAGCTATCACCTGCTGGCTGCAATCTATACTTATCTGATTATAGAACAATTAAACATTTATTTCTAGCACTGAAAATAATATAGAAAGTATATTAAAAAAAAAGATACTAAGTAATAGATTTAAGATATAAGCAAGACTTGAAGAATGGGGAATTATAATAGAAATTCTAATGGAAAATACACTTTTTTTTTCCTTGCATGTAATTAATTGGGCTTTCCAATAAATGATAGCTTCACCATGTGTACTAAATTTAGTAAAGTGAAAATTCCCTATTCTTTTAGTAAATCAACTCCAATGTTTAATGGTTGTGGAATGATGGTGATGGATGAATGTCTGGGGGGGGGGGGGGGACCTAATTACACAACACGGCCAGCAGAGCTAAGCTAGTGGAGATATTCAAATATCTGGGTAGGGTTTTCCCAGCCAAATGACTACTGTGGTTTAGAAACCTTACATTATCAAAAGCGGCGTATGTCCCGTTCCTCTCCTCAAAATCCAACGTGGCTGGAACCCTCTGCCCACTATGCTCGGCTTCTAGACCCTCTCTATCCCCCCGATTTTGGTCATGTTCCTTCATCTCCTCTTTTTGGGATCAGGTTATAGCCTTTATTTTGGAGATCACCCTATTGAAATTGCCCAAGGACCCCCTCCTACTGATCTTTGGCTACTGGGACCCTATTTTGCTGCCCTGGTCTCTATCCTCTACCCATACAAGAACGGCCGTCCATCCTTCCTCCAGAGATTGGATCCTGCTTTGCCTACTCATCGCTAGACGCCTTATCCTCAGGAATTGGATCTCTCCTCAATGCCCAACTATCTTCCAGCTCAAGCATGAATCTCTTGCCCTCCTGTATAGAGAACGTCTCCTTACAGACTTTAAAGATATCAAATCCAGATCCCGTTTTTTTCTCCGATGGCAAACTTTTATTTCTTCAGCCCTCTCTTCAGACGACCAACGAGCTTTTCCTACTCTATCCTTCTCCTTTGATGAGCCGATCTCTGAAAAATAGCAGCCACCCATATTCCCCTCTGCCCATTGCTGTCTCTGGTTGTCGTTTCAACACTTATTGCATATCTTCGGGACTACTCCATCAGGACTTTTTTCCATTTGGCAACCCCCACCCCCCCCCCTTCCCTGCCTTCCCTGTTCTCCCCAGTTGTAACCTTTTCCATCATGTCAATCATTTCCCGCTTCTCAGTGGTTAGTACACAGATCCATCCAGTTTTCTATGCATCATTTATTTGCCTAGATACGGTATTCTAGTATTGATTATGTTTTCGCAAGAAGACTACTTTGGTCTCACTAAATGAGCCTTCTTGTGCTACTCAGGCTATTTATCCTTCTATGTGGTTAACTTCTCTGGCTTGTACACCAGTCCCGATAATTGTCCTTACGTGCTCTGCTCAGATGATACCCTTTGTGCTTTTCTCTGTTTCATTTACTTCACTGCTGTACTACCCGGAAAAAGACTGATGGTAACCTGTATAAATGTCTTTTGTTAATTTTCTCAATAAAAACATGTTTTAAAAAAAAACATGTGCCAGGTAGAAAGTGGTACTTCAATAGCCATATATAGCAAGAGGGGGGTATGGCTATTGAAGTACCATTTTCTACCTGGCATTGCATGCCAGTTACTTGGCCACCCTTTGATGCTGTTCTGCAGTTTTTCATGCATTTGTTAAGAACTTTTTTTGCATATCTATGCTATACATAGATGATTACATAACTGTTACAATTATTTATTTCCTCTTTCTCTCCTTAAAATGCTTATCAAGCTCCTGAAGAAGCGAGTTTTTGCAAAACATGTACAGCGACTAGAGCCCATGAGCTTATAGTGAATGTTATTATCTATTTAAGTCATACATGTCCTATATGGCATGACTTCTGACATTTATAGTCCATATTGGAGAGGTTTAGCTGCTATTGCAATTATTTTGCAGTATTTTAAATGTTTTTTATTGTTATGTATTAATTGTTAATAAAATATTATTGTTTATTTTTTTATAAACGGTGCCTGGAAAGTTCATTGTTTCAACTTCCTCTATTTATTCTATTAAAAATGTTGGATATTGTAATTTTGTAGGTGCAGATAATTTTGAGGCTTGGCGTATTTGATGTCCTTTTACTCAACACTATCTAATCTTTTATTTTGTACAAAAAATGGTTTCATGGTCCTGCAGGAACCATGAATAGTGAGTGTCAGTGACAAAGGACCCATAACTTTCATACCTGGGGGGGGGGGTTCAACAAATAGTCATAATGTAACTTGTAAAGTTCATCTAATTCTGGGTTCATCTAATATCCTAAAAACGTGTAATCTCCTTGCTTCGCATCACCTTTGGTACACGTCTATAACAGCCAGAATGAACTCCATGACCTTAAATGTCTTCTCAATTTCCTTTCTATATTACAGTTTATATTGTTTCCCCCCTAGTTATTAGACCATATGTTAAGAGATGTGATATTCTGCTCCGCTCTTTGTTAGCATTCTTGTTCTTTATGCTCAGGGGTGCTAACATCAAACCCATAGCACCATTGTAAAAATCATATCCACTTATCCATCCTAAAGCTGTCAGTATCAAGATGCAAAGCATGACCTGTTGTTTCTTGGACAGCTTAGTGGCATTTACTAAAGCCCAGAGCTAAGAATAAAGCAATACAAAACAGTTTCTACCTCTTAAAATGAGACCTGTAATCTCTTCTAAATCAAGCAGTATCTCACATATATTGTAGGACTTTATTTAGAACATATGTTCTGAAATATAACCCATTCCACCTTGGTATTTTTTGTTGTAGGAGGAGTGGGAAAATTTGTGAAAAACATTTGAAAGAGAACTATCTTTGCAAAAAACATGACTTCTGACACATGGCTGGATGATTGAAGTGAACACAGTTTCACTTCTTTAACTTTGCAAAGTGAACATTCTTCTGTCCTTCAGCAAATTGTATCTGAAAACCTGGGGGTGAACTGTTTATATAACCTTTGAGCATTTTATTTTTAATCACTACCCACTCTTCAAAAATCTATAAGTTCAGTAATTAAACTCACTATACGTTGCACCATCACTTCCACTACCAGGAATGGCATAATCATTTAGTACAAATGCCACCCATCTCCAAAATAAGCAATCAGTTGCTTCATTTTTTTTCCACGCTAATTGACCATGTATTATCACAGGATCGATAAAAAAACAATTAACTACCGACAAGACAAAGGCAGTAACATTTACACAGTATTCTTTGCTTCTCTTCTCTGCTTTTCATTTCACTATTGCAAGGCATTTGTCAGACTTTGGTTATCACAGACTAAAGAGAGGTACAGCCTTATTTTAAGTTAAACTGAAATCATATTCATTTTTTTTAGCAGATACCCCCACCATTCCTGACACATACTATATATAAGCATGCGGACTTCTGCATAGATTCTCGTATTATAACAGACGGAAGATCTACAGTTTTGTTTACAGGGCTTTCACTGATGCAGCACTGCACAAGTATAAGGCAGTTGCATTGACTTCTATATGTTGCCCATGAATCAACTAATAGATGGATCAATGATGAGCAGCCCAGATAAATCTTTGCAGCGGCCTTGAACTGTAAAGCATCATACACACTATCAGATTTTCTGCTGATTTTTTGCTTCAGATTTTCCAAAACCATGTAGTGCAAGGGCCTGCCTGATGGCATACAAATTGAAACGCCTAAGGTTTGACCTCATATTATATGGTTTTGGTAAATCTGAAGGAAAAATCAGCAGAAAATCTGATAGTGTGGATGGGGCTTTATAGTATGCAGCCAGCTGGCTTAGGGAAAACTGTAAAAATCATATTTAGAGCAGATTTCTGTGGGTCTGTTGGCTGCCAATATAGAAGAATCAGCTTAGAGGTCTAGATCCATTTTATTTTTATTATTACAGTAAGTGCTGCAAAGGAAAGGGGGAGACCTTTCCAGAAAAAGTTAGTTTTATGTCATATAATTCTAAGTACTACATGGAAAGTCAGTGACGTGAAAAGTACAGTATATGAATCAGCTATATTTCCACGTAATGCAATCATATCAGTATGGGCTACTATGCTTCGACACAGCAATCTACAACTCAACTGCCACTGCATTGGAAAATGGAAAGAATACTGGTCTAGGTTAGTTTTCAAGCTGGCCACCAAAATTCCAATATATATATATATATATATATATATATATATATATAAGGTGTTCAGCGCAAACGATATACCAAATATTACTACAAAGATGGAAAATCCTTGTTTGATATGTATTCTACTTCATAGATAAAGTGCAATAAATCAATAATTATATCAATACTAATAATTTAGCTGCTGTGCAATCTGCTACTGTGCAAACTACGCAAATAAATTATTTGCTGTACATGCAATTATTTAGCTGCTGTGCAAACTGCTACTGTACAAACTACGCAAATAAATTATTTTCAAAAAATGCACAACACATTACCATAAATTCATAGAGTGAATAAAATAGCTTCTGCTGTGCAGATAATTAAAACAAACAATTAATATAGTGCAAAATCGTGCAAATCATCAGGTGCTAAATATTAAATAATAATTGAATGAACACTAAAATGGTGCAAGATAATCATAAAGTTGTGAGTATCAAATGATCCTTTGTGTACACCTTTAAGCCCTTGTGCACACAGTCGGACATTTCGACAACAAAATCCGTCGGATTTTGTCCGACGGATTTTGTCCAAACTGGTGTTGCATACACACGGTCGGACAAAGTTGTCGGAAAATCCGATCGTTCGTAACGTGATGACGTTATTTAGTTATGACGGGACTACGTTCAGGCTAGTAGCCAATAGCTTTGGTCTAGGAATTTGATCTGAGCATGCGTGGCACTTTGTCCAATCGGAATTCTCTACAAACGATCGGACAAAGTCCAATCGCATCATGTTGTCGGAAAATTTTTATATCCAGCTCTCAAACTTTGTTGGTTGGACATTCCGACGGAAAAAGTCAGATGAAGCCCACACATGGTCGGATTATCCGACAACACGGTTCGATCGGAAATTTTCCATCGGAATGTCGGATCGTGTGTACAAGGGCTAAGTGTGTAGGTGTACCAATACAGTCCTATTTATATTGAGTAGTAATACCCATAAAAGTCCATCCATAAACAGTAAACGTGCAAATTAGTGCAAAAAGTGCTAGTGTGCAGCAATGTGACAGGCAAACTCTTCAGGTGACATCCACTGTGTACTCTTCGTGTGCTCCACTCAGTGCTCTCTATGCGCTTACCTCTAAATGGGTAAGAAATGCCACTCAGATATTTCTAATGATGAGTCCTCCTGAGTGTGGTAACCAGGGATGATGTCCTTAAGAGTGCTGTATTGCAATAATGGCTCCCAGTTGGTTAGTTCACCCGTTCATCCACGGCAAATGAAAGCGGGGAATAAGCAGGAAAATCCTATAGCGTAACATGTCTCAAATAGGTTTATTTATGTTTAAAAAATGGCTACTTACAACAATGCTGTAAACGACAGGCAGATCAAACAATGTTCGGTGTTACAAACGTCTCTATGCGCCACTTCCGGTTGTTCCTTAATCCAGTAAATTCCCTATGCATTACGTCACAGGTCATGACTTCATATATATTTATTTATTTACACTGAGCAAAATTATAAACGCAACACTTTTGTGTTTGCTCCTTTTTATCATGAGCTGAACGCATTTTTCTATGTACACAAAAAGCCTATTTCTCTCAAATATTGTTCACAAATCTGTCTAAAGCCACGTACACACGATCGGATTTTCTGACAGGGAATGTGTGATGACAGGCTGTTAATGGAAAATCCGACCATTTGTACGCTCCATCGGACAATTGTTGTCGTATTTTCCACAGACAAATGTTGGATAGCAGGTTTTAAAATTTTCCACGGACAAATGTCTGTTTTCAGATTTTCTGAGCGTGTGTGCACAAATTCCGTCGGACAAGAGTCCAAAGTACAAACACGCATGCTCAGAAGCAAGGACGAGCCAGAAGCGGTTGGTCTTGTAAACTAGCGTTTGTGATGGAGAATTAACATTCATGACGTGGCAAATTATGAAATGTCCAAATGCACAATTCTCTTCTTCTTTAATGGGATAATAATGAAGCTGCTTTGCTGGTGATACTGATGGAGTTATTGCAAACACATTTCCAAAGGCTTTTTTTTCTAGTGATATCAAGAATAATATTATTATCCTTTTTTTTTTTTTTTTTTATTTGGGCAAGTTACCACAACACCATCATCCCATATTTTTTAAGATCAAAGATACAACTATGTTGGTGTCCCTTATCAATTTTACATTGTATTTTTCAAAATGTAACTGCCTACTCCCAAACTGTTATTTGAAGTAAAACACATAGCCAAGTATTATTCCACACAATTTTTTTTTATTGTGCATTAAAAAAAAAAAAAAAAAAAAAATTAGACATGTTAGCTGGCAATAGAACTTAACCAAAAAGTGCATTCTATGCATCCAAAAAATATAGTAAATATACCAAATTAAATCATTATTATTCAAGTAAAAAATAAATAAAAGCTTCTTAATAACAGCAACAATGCCAGAGATAATTCTGAAAATCATGTGGATTATTCTCCTGGAGCTTCCGCAGCAATGGCATATGACATAATTGGTCACGATTAATAAAGCAACCAATTTTTGGTCCAAGAACTCCTCCTCCTCCTGTTCCTGGACTGGACTTGTGTCAAAGCAATAACTCCAAGGCCAATAATAAATAACATGTTATCTCCTCCGATTCCGCAACATGTCTGGTTGACGGACGGCCGCTCAGAAACGAATTGAAAAGCACAAAATGGAAAGTGCAAACTGAAAAGGGCAAAATGAAAAGCGCAAAATGAAAAGCATGAATCAATACTCACCAAACTTCTACTAACACGAAATTAGCAGAAGGAGCCCAAAGGGTGGCGCTAAAGAGCTGAAAAACCACGTAGTACATCAGTATGTTTGATGTTCGTGTTTGTTGGCCGACAATTCCTTGCTTTTGTATGCAAGACAAAATCCAGGCACACGCCTTCGGAAAAAAGTTAGAGGTTTTGTCTGTGGAAAATCCGATCGTGTGTATGAGGCTTAAATCTGTGTTAGTGAGCGCTGCTCCTTTGCCGAGATAATCCATCCACCTCACAGATGTGGCATATCAAAATGCTGAGTAGACAGCATGATTATTGCACAGGTGTGCCTTAGGCTGGCCACAATAATAGGCCACTCTAAAATGAGCAATTTTACTGTATTGGAGGAGTCCTGGGGGTATCTGGTGTGACCACCATTTGCCTCTGGCAGTGCAGCACATCATAGAACTGGAACAAGCTGTCATATACGCCGATCCAGAGCATCCCAAACATGCTTAATGGGTGACATGTTTGGTGAGTATGCCGGCCCCATGTTGCAAGGACCTGTACACAATTCCTGGAAGCTAAAAACATCCCAGTTCTTGCATGGCCAGCATAGTCACCGGACACTGCACTGCAATGCTGCACTCCATTAGGCAAATGGTGGTCGCGCCCCCATACAGTAAAACTGCACATTTTAGAGTGGCCTTTTATTGTGGCCAGCCTAAGGCAAACCTGTGCAATAATCATGCTGTCTAATCAGCATCTTAATATGCCACACCTGTGAGGTGGATGGATTATCTCAGCAAAGGAGAAATGCTCACTAACACAGATTTAGACAGATTTGTGAACAATATTTGAGAGAAATAGGTCTTTTATGTACATAGAAAAAGTCATAGATCTTTGCGTTCAGCTCATGATAAATAGGGGCAAACACAAAAGTGGCTGGTGTTACTATCCCTGCAGCATCAATTCAAAGTGCACTGCATCTATATCCCGGGCAAGTGCAAAGACTCGGCTGACGCACTATCCCACTTTAACTTTGCGTCACTCTTCCTGTAGGAACCTGGAACCGTCTCGACCACATCTCTTATCCCACCTTGGTCACAGCTGACACAGGATTAAAGCAACACCTATGCGATGTAACCCGTATTGTAAATCATTTGTTATCCTGCAACACCCTGTAGTCCTATCGTACAGCCTGGAATTCCTACGGCAGGTTCCTAGCCCCAAACCCCAGGGCAGTGTCAGGAGATCCCAAACACATCCTGGCTTTCATATAGTACTGCCACTCACAGCTGGCTCTATCACATGATACCATCAGACTCTACTTACAGGACCCTACCAAGCCATACTTGTTCTCTGCCCATGCAGTCAAAACCATTGTACGCGGTATTCACAGGCAGCAACCCCAAAACTAGTAGCAAGTGCCTACCCGGCACTAGTGCCATCTTCAGAGACATGTCCAACATCCCGTCACGTTCCCCCTTCAGGTTACTGCCCAGCCTGGTCCTCCAAGCAGCCATTTACTTTGATGGCTTATGACCAACATGCCATCAAAATCACGTCATCCTGCACTTCGTAGTGTCCAAAAAACGCAAAAGTTCGGTCCCGGGCTAGATTTCAAGCTATTTCTGACTCACAACACCTGATGCCCAGTGGCCATTGTAGACCAGTCATTATCTCATCTGCCCAACCTGTCGAAGTCTAGCCCATTGCTACCTTTCATTATTAGTTGTAGCCTGTTCACCAGACACAATTGGATCCTCTTGCTTAACTTAGGCCTTGACCTGGCCAATAATCTGGATATTCCTTCCAGATCAGAGCAGCGTCAGCAGCATCACAACACAGGGTTCTGGACCATGTCATTAAGAGAATGGGCAGAAACATTACAAACCTTCAGCAAGCTTGCCCAGTAGTACGTTATGAGCTCAAATAATTAATTACCTCCCTAACCAAGTGTTTTGTCACCTTCTCTTGGCATACCGTCCATCAGCCCAGAGCACATTTCAGGTCTACTTTATGTTGTTAGTCTTGTGACGTATTTATGTGGCTCACATCTCTCCCAGACACAGAGCTCCGACCGTAAATAGGAAGGCCAGTATGGTGGCCTGAAATTATGGGAGGAGCCCGGGGGTATTTAAAAAGACCACCCACACTGGTCTATGTCAGTTCCAGTTCGCGGTACCCACCCATAATATGTTTATTATGACATTGTGGTGCAATTTTGTGAGAATAGCTATTATTTTTTCATTTTCTTACCCAACTATATGCAATTAACATTCATGGATATTATGATGTTTATATTATATATTCAATGTCTTTTTATACTTGAGAAGGTTAAAAAAAATATTAAAAGTAAATAAATTAGCTTTGGCACAGTGAATAAACATCTTACTGCAAAGGGATCCTCAATTTTTCTGAGATCTTACCAGAAGTCCTCTGACATCTACCATTCCTAGGTGCCACGAGCAGAATTTGATGTAAGTTTTTTTATTTCCAATGTGTGATTTTTTTTTTTTTACGTGTAATACCTTTCAGTATTACACATTTTGAAAAAAAAAGCTGTCTCACCCTTACGTTGGGTTGGCATTAAGCAATGCTGTCTGAAGCAGTTGGTAATAATGATCCTTTAGAACCACACTAGACACTGCAGACTACAAGATATGACCCAAAAGTTGTCCCACCCTAAGGCAGTGACATTCATCAATGAAGCAAGTGGGAACAGTAGCTGTTAGAAAATTAAACTTCAATGCTGGGACATCAAGCTTTGTTAAGGACAAATAAAATCACAAGTGGGCATAATCTGTTGCTATCCAAAATAACTTATACATTTTGTCTTGACTAAATTTAATCTTTAAATATGCCCTTAGTTGTGATTTTATGGCTTGTTTCTATGCTCAGCAGGACACTGGCCTTTGCGTAGAAAATAACACTACATAAAAAATTACAGCACACGCTACTGGTTCTAATTATAAAGCATAATTATTTCTAGACACACTGCTTTACTACAGCTCATTGATTTAACACAGATGTTTAGTCACCACCAGTTATAACAAGTTGGATGAATGAACTCTGGTTTATTTAGATGTGTTAATCACATTTTTTAGAACCAATGCTGACCATAGGCATTGGACTGTGGTCGGACATTTAAAATCTGTTCGACAATCAGATATATTATTTTTCAAGGGATTTTACCATAGCCAAAGTTCTACAGTCCTACAGATAGGTTGAAAGCATGTATGTGCCTTATAAGCCAACAGTCGAAGATTTGCTAGGATAGCCACACAATACGGCCTTCTGTCCTGCTCCTTTTGTGTCCTGGGCCAATGATCTTTATTGTTCAAAAACAATACTGACAGTAACTTGCCATCAGGGTTGATGAGTCTTTTCTCTCTGTGGAAATCAAACAGTAAGCTTGCAATTAATTATTCCTAGTACTGTACACTAGTAGATACTAAGATGTAGATTGGCCATACCATAGGAGATAATGGTTCATGTAACTGCCCAAAGGACAAAAGTCTAGTCAACTACGCTAGTAAGTGAATTTCCCATAACTGACAATTGTCCTGATTTCCTGTCACAATCCCTACTTCACTGATTTCAGCATTGATCAGCTTCAGAATAAATCTGTTATATAAAAATGTATACTTAAATGTAACTTTTTTTATTTCTTTATTTAACAATTGTGGAGTTTGTATACATCCATTACGTGATATCAAAGACTGTTGTCAATGCAGATCCAGAAAAGTTTAAGGCAAAGGACATACTCGGGTAACAGGTTTACACAAATATAATACTAAGTCTTTATAGCTTATAGAAATAACTAAGAACATCAGAACAGTAATTTCTGACAAAAGCAATGGAAATGCAACATGGTTGTGCTCTTCTCCTGCTCCAGAAAGCCACAGTCTAGGGCAGTGATGGCGAACCTTGGCACCGCAGATGATTTGGAACTACATTTACCATGATGCTCTGGCACTCTGTAGTGTAGTGGAGCATCATGGGAAATGTAGTTCCAAAACATCTAGGGTGTCAAGGTTCGCCATCACTGGTCTAGGGTAATTCAAATAGACCGGGGAAAATGTAATGAAGAAACTGAAAATATTTTCAGGAGAGAATAAAAGTTAGGGGGTATGGGCATGATGGATGTTAGGAGAAAACAGAAACAAGGAAAAGGGAGGGAACAAGGGGAAAGATTAAACCTAGTGAAGAATTAGAGGTTCTCTGGATACACAGGGTGGAGGGGGGGGGGGCACATTTACGTATTGGGCCCCAGAAAAGCTTTACCTTCATGTGAGAACATAAACAAATTCCAATGCAACCATGTTTTTGTACAGCTTTCATAGTTGTTGTGAGATGTAAGGATTATATCCTCCATTTCATTAAATTCTTCAATTTTTAAGATTCTTAGTTGGATGGAATGGGGACTAGGTTCTCTCCATCTGAGTGCAAGCAAGACTTTGTGGCATTAAGAAGATAGTGTAGAACTGATTTCTTGCAAATTTATGCTGACATTTCCAAGACGTGGAGAAGAAAAAAGGTGTGGTCTTCTGAGAGATAAATCTGTGAATTTTTGTGAGATCCTTTGTACATACCTCCAGAAGTATGTCAATTTCAGGCAGGACTGCAATATACATTATGTAGAATGTTTCCCTGTTCCCCCTGGTATCTCTGAGGCTGAGAAGAGGTATTTATGGAGAATTGTGGGTGTCCGATACCATTGAGAATCTTAAAATGTTTTTCTTGTAGTCTAGTAATTATGGAGAATTTGATTGAAAAATACTTAATGTTTCTGCATTGATCCACGTTAACCCCTTCCCGACCAGCCGCCGCAGTAGGCAGGTTGTCTCCCCTGGGTGAACCGACGTAGCTGTACGTCGGTTCACCTTTTGACTATTAGGGGCGCGTGCGCACCGCCAGAGACGCGTCGCTGGAACCAATGCGTGTGTCCAGAGGTCTCAATGACCACCAGGCACCTGCAATCGCTACGCATAGTAGCTCTGTCAATGTAAACAGACAGCTTTCCATGCTGCCAGGGGTGAGGAGAGCGATCTATTGTTCATACTAAGTATGAACAATGATCGGTCTCTACACCCAGTCAGTCCCCTCCCCCCACAGTTAGAATCACTTCTTAGGGAACACAGTTAACCCCTTGATCGCCCCCTAGAGTTAATCTCTTTCCTGCCAGTGACATGTACACAGCAATCAGTGCATTTTTATAGCACTGATTGCTGTATAAATGTCAATGGTCCCAAAAATGTGTCAAAAGTGTCCGATCTGTCCACCATAATGTCGCAGCCCTGATAAAAATCACTGATAACCGTCATTGCTAGTAAAAAAAAAAAACATAATAATAAAAATGCCATAAATATTTCCCTATTTTGGGGAACTTTTGTCCAAACCAATCAATATATGCTTATTGCAATTTTATTACCAAAAATATGTAGAAGAATACAAATCGGCCTAAACTGAGAAAAAAAATGTTTTTTTTTTTTTTTAAATGCGTTTTAAAAAAAATTGTGGCTGTTTTTTGTTTATAGCGCAAAAAAATATTTTGTTTTGATTTTGTTTGGGTACAACATCACACGACCGCGCAATTGTCAGTTAAAGCAACGCAGTGCCGTATTGCAAAAAATGGCCTGGTCAATGAGCAGCCAAATCTTCCAGGGCTGAAGTGGTTAAAGGATCTTTGTAAATAGCTTTCTTATTTCTGGAGAAAAGGTGGTTTGAAATTATCTAGGTGGAAGTCAGAAGAGAGTATAACAGAGAAATAGAATGACGTAAAGGCCCGGTATCAAAGCACAATTTCTTGAAAGCAGATAAAGTATGCCTGTAGGAGCCCAGAGAGGATAGGGAGCCCAAAAAATGTTTACTCTGCAGAGCCTTCCAAAAACTAAATTTATAAGGGACTGAGGCCAGCGTTAAAGTGGTTAATGGGTTAATTGATGGATCTTTTCTTTGAGGGGATTAAGGTACCTGCTTTCTCAGAACAGGAAAAAGCCGCGTACACACGGGTGGACTGTATGGCCAACTTAGTCCGTCAGACAATCCGACGGACAGTCCGTCCTACTTTCGAATGAACGGACTTGACCACACACGGATGCACAAACAGTCCGTCGAAAGCTTGCGCGATGACGTGTACAGCACGTACGACGGGACTAGAAATAGGAAGTCCAATACACAGCAATGCAACCTTTCGCCGTGTAAATCCTTTCTGAGCATGCGCCATACTTAGTCCGTCGAACTAGCCTACTCACGAGCGGATTGTCCGCTGAAACCAAAGTATGACGGACAGTATTATGGAAATTCCGAAATACTTAGTCCGCCAGACTGCACGCTGAAGAAGTCAGCTGAAGCCCACACACGAGCGGACTGTCCGCTGAAATGTGTTTCGACGGACTAAGTTGGCCAGACAGTCCGCCCGTGTGCACGCGGCTTTAGACTCCCTCATAACCCTGCAGGAACTATATTCTGCTGTCGCCGGGTTGGCAAATCAGAAGTCCCCGGTCCCGATGGTTTGCTACTAAAATTTACAGCCGATACGGTGAGGTGATGCTCCCAGTAATGTTTAAGATGTTAGAGGAAGTGGCTGCAGGGAGGAAGATGCCCACCTCAATGGCAGAGGCTACAATTATAGTCCTGCCAAAAGAGGGGAAAGACCTACTGGAGAATTCTTCCTATAGACCAATATCATTAATATACACGGACGCTAAAATATTGGCAAGAGTACTGGCGGCCAGATTGAATAAGTATATACAAAATATCATACACCCAGATCAATCAGGGTTTATCCCCAATAGAGCTACCAGCATTAATATAAGGTCAGTATACCTTAACCTCCAGACCCCGACGCAAGGTGGGGGTGCGCGAGCTGTGGTCACCCTAGATGCCGCTAAGGCGTTTGACAGCCTTGAGTGGAGCTACCTGTGACGGACTCTGGAGGTTTTTGTGAGGTGGATAAAGGCCCTTTCTACTACTCCAAGGGCAAGGATAATGGTTAATAACAGCTATTCCAACCTGATTCCGCTTGAGAGGGGAACAAAACAGGGATGCCCCCTATCACCCCTGTTGTTCGCTTTGGCAATAGAATCATTAGCATTTGCAATCATAGCGGCAGGGCGAATATAGGCATTTAAGAGAGTCAGGTGACAAAAGGATCGCATTATATGCGGACAATATTTTGCTTTTTCTAGGAGATATGGACTCATCCCTTGCTAATGCTATGAGTATAATTGGGAGAAATCTGCTTTGATGCCTGTAGACACAATACAGACCTTACCACCTTTGGCGGGGCAACCAAGGGTGGTGGACAGGGTGAAATACCTGGGGATATGGCTAACAAAGGATCCCAATCAATATATAGAGGAAAATCTTGCCTCCTTGGTGCTTAGGTTTAAAGTGTGATATCTGGAGCCACCTCCCTCTGTCATTTGCTGGTAGAATTAACTTGATCAAGATGATCTGGAGGCCACAATTGCTGTACCAGTTACATAATTCCCCGGTCTGAATTAGAATGGACTGGTTTAAGAAAATTGAAACCCTGTTCAGGGAATTAATTTGGAAGAAGGGACAGGCGCGGATAGGCTTACAGATATTGCAGTTACCTGTAAAAGAAGGGGTAGCGGCAGTTCCACACCCTCGTAGCTATTTCTTGGCTGCCCAGCTGCCCAGCTGCAACATCTGAGGGGAGGTAGTATAGCAGGGGATAGGAACAAAAATATACGACTGATGTTGCAAGGAGCCTTGCACAGTAATTTGGTTGAGGCCTTGGAGGCAGATTCTTTCTCTCCTGGGCTTCCTACGTTAAAATGAATGTCTAAGGTATGGCAGGCAGCTAAAACAATCATGGAATATAAGGGGATATCTGAGTATGCCCCAATTTGGGATAATACATTTCTTTCAGAGCTGATGCCCATGGGTAAAATAAAAGAATGGGAGGTTTGTGGTATCAGAAAACTCGCTCAACTGTATAATGGTAATACTCTTAAATTATTTGCTGAGTTGAGGGAGGAGTATGATATCTCAAACCATTCATTCTATCGGTATCTCCAAGTCAGACACGCCCTGAGCGCTCAGTTCACTACACAAATAAAATGTTGTAGAATTCCCCTTATACAAAAAATAGTCAAGGCCAGCTCGTCTAAAGGTTTGATATCTGAGATATATGAACAAATAAGTGGGAAAATAATTAATGGTGAAAGATTGGATAAAAATGAAAGTAGAAAAAATCACTGAAGAACAATGGAAAAGGATAATGGAAATGAGCTCCCAAGTGTCAGTATCCCCCTCACACAGAATGTCACAATTATTTTTGATACATAGGGCTTACTATACCCCAAAGACACTTTTCCGGTATGGATATAGAGTAGATGATAAATGCCCAAGATGTCATGGAATAGGGGATTTGGTTCACCTGATGTGGAGGTGTCCAAAACTATTTAGGTACTGGAATGACATACTTGAGGAAATGTATAGGACCTTTGGGACCAAGTTTCATAGTTTCATAGTTAGTAAGGTTGAATAAAGACACCAGTCCATCCAGTTCTACCTGAGTGTCTACAATTGTCCCTGTACATTGCACACTCACATCAGTCCCTACCCTCAAAGAGTCCACAATCCAAGGTCCCCATTCATATACTAGAGCCAATTTTTTGGACAGAAGCCAATTAACCTACCTGCATGTCTTTGGATTGTGGGAGGAAACCCACGCAGGCACAGGGAGAACATGCAAACTCCAGGCAGGTAGTGTCGTGGTTGGGATTTGAACCAGCGACCCTTCTTACTGCTAGGTGAGAGTGCTAACCACTACACCACTGTGCCGCCCATAAGTTGGAGATGGATGCCACATTATGTCTGCTGGGGAAAATAGGGGATAACAGCATATCTAAAAATATCAAGATTGCTGTAATAAGAGGCCTATTTCAAGCACGAAAGATAATCGCTCAAAATTGGAAATCCGTAAGGCCCCCCACAATAGAAGAATGGGGGAGGGTAATGGATGCTAATGTATGGAGGGAAAAAGTGGTATTTATAAGGCGGAAGACATTGGATAGATTATTAAAAATGTGGAAGCCATGGCTGGATAAAATGGGGTGCCCATTATAGAGGTGAAGGGAGACTATTTCGAAAGAAAGTGCGAGGAGAGAGATGTAAAGTGGGACATGGTGAGGACGGGGATGGGAGGATAGGTGATAGAGAGTAGGAAATGAATATACACTATCTCTATTGAAACACAAACAACAAATAATGTGATAGATTGGAAAGCTTAGGATGCACAGGAAGGTGGGAGGGGCTAACGGGGAAGGAGGGTTATAAAGAGGGAATTGGCACCATCGGTGGGAAAGGAAACACGATAGGCGTAGCACATACATTTTGGTTTGCCACCCCTGTTCAAGGGATCATCTCCTGATATGCTTCATAACAAATTGCTTCCAGCATCAGCTGAAGGAGGATGGGCAAAGAGCAATGGGTTTGCTCCAAGTTATAGAGGATTTGCCCGGTTCTGCAAACTGATGGGGGGAGGCAAAAATGGTTTGGTAAAATGTTTATTTTTCTGTATTTCTCTGATTAAATTGTATGAGCCTTTGGAGAGGTGCTGTATTTATATGCATGGAAAGAAAGGATAATATAATAAAAAGTGGTTAATGGGTAGAGTCAAGGAAGTGAGATGCTTGGAAACACTGGGACCCCAAAGGGGGCTGAAAGAGCCCATCCAGTAGTCCCGGAGAGAAATGTGGGTTTCCCAATATAGGGTACACTCTTAGTGTAGGGCCCTTTGCTAGGTGAGATTTGATTGAGGACAGTAAGCGAGGGAAGAACCAAGAAGCTCTCTGTAGAGGTATATAATATTGAGCTTGCTTAATCATCAGCTATAGTTTAAAATCGGAATGTCGACACCAGTCCTAAAAGCTGGGAAGCAATATCACTGGAATAGAGAATGAAGGGAAGTCCACAATCCTGCCACTAGTAGCAAAGAAGGGATGGATGGGGACAACTTTCCTGGTGTCACAGGCAGAATTTCCATGTATTTTACAAAGATTTCTACAAGACTTCTGTTGTAAATTTGTAAAAGGAAATTTAAGACAATTGTACCCATGATAGAAGCTTGGACATGCTCCTTTCAGTGGCCCATGCACTTTAAGCTGACAGTAATGGCCAGAGGTAAAGGCCAGAACAGGGATAGTGATACCATGACACGTCCTTTTCCTAAGATATATAGGAAAATATAAAGGACAACACTAAACCAACATCCGCATAAACATCCTATTCTTTGTTGTTGTTGAGCTATCCATATATTAAAAAAAATAACCTGTGTTTTGAGCAAGTGAACATTTTAAAAACAAATAATTACAAGTAAAATGGGTTTTCCTGTTACTTCTGCCTATTTTAAATCGCAAAATTTGCTGGAATGTTTACCAGTTCTGAAACAGAATGTTTTAGCAATGCTTTTTTAGGCAATTATAGATTATATGTATAGATTTTACATTAATGGGTTAAAAACTTCACAGAAATGCAAACTACAGTATAAAACGGCAAAATTGTATTGAATTTTTTTAGTAAGTATTTATTATTTACAAGAGCTCCTCCAAGAACACCAAGTACTACTCTGATGCTGCATTTATATTTGATCAGTTTAGGAAAAGATTTACAACCGCTCTTCCTCCACAGGCAGACTGTGTACTTCTCTGAAGATGGCTCAGGGAAAACAATGTAAAATGAGAAAGGATGTACAGCAGGGATCTGGGAAGCACTAGGAAGAATGACCTTGAAAACACATAAAAAAGGCATGTGTAATGGCAGTTAACCAAGAATACGCCACTCTGTCTTCCACAGAAAATTCTAACAGGGTCCTAATAAATGCGTTTTGACGATAATATTCAAGGACAAAGCTGCACGCACACTTCCCAGCCAGCTGAAAATGAGCAAGCACAGTTGCCATTATTACACGGTACATAGGATCAGCATATCCATTCCTTGTGGCAGTGGCTAAGTATATGCCAGGTAAGATGATAACCCATGTCCGCATTACTATAACTATAGTGAAGTACCCATTTACTCACCATGCTCAGATGCAGACACAGATTCCTTTTAACAGAACTCCCTAGCTTCCTGGATATGCCCAGGGAAAATATGTTTCTCTGATCACCTCTCTCAGCAGGTCAGAAACAGGAAACCCGATAAGGCAGAGTTACCTGGGCAAGTGTTCTGCAGCCAAGGGAGATGCCCCCCGCTGTCAGAACCGGCATACATGCAGCCAGGCCAGAGCCTAATAGCATGCAGCTTCTCCAAAAGACCCAGCTACGGCGGAATCCCTCCCATTGCTACCTTAGTATTGCAGCTCCGGTGGGTTGATGCTTTGTCCTTGTGCCTTGGATCCCCCACTGGGACACTGTAAGGAACACTGTTTGAGGACAATCACAAGTAGCTGTTTGCATTCTGAACTGTTTCACCAAAGTAATGATTCTTAAAGGGATTGTAATTATTTTTTATTTTTTTAAATAACAAACATGTTATACTTACCTCTACTGTGCAGCTTGTTTTGCACAGAGTGGCCCCGAACCTGCTCTTCTGGGGTCCCTCGGCTGTCTCTGCTTCTTCCCACAGGTACTTCTCACGTTCATACGAGCTCCCTCGCATGGTGAGAAGCACCTGCAGGTGTGCTCCCGTGCTATAGCCGCTGGCTGTATCACACGGCTCCGCCCCCGGCGCGCCGCGCCATTGGATGCTATTGACAGCAGTGCGAGCCAATGGCTGCGCTGCCTTCAATCCATCCACTCCAGCCAATCATCGGCCAGGCTGAGCGGCGAAGAGGAAGGCGGGGGCGAGCGTGGGACTTTCGAGGGGTGAGGTATGTAAAACGGGGGGGGGGGCTGGCACTGTGAGATGTTTTTTCACCTTAATACATAGAATGCATTAAGGTGAAAAAACATTTACCTTTACAACCCCTTTAACTAAACTCTATTGTTATAGAATCTGATAGAGTTGATGCTACGTAGCCATGTGTTACCTTGACTGAGCCACAGACAGAGTGCTGTGAAGAGTCCATGTTTGTACAGCTTTCATAATCAATTCTGCATTATTCTGCAGTGCATGCATGCTCTTTGTTATTCTGACCCTATTTTGCATTATAGATTCTTCTTTGCACATGTTTAGTAAACTGCAAGTTCCAGTTACTCATTGATCATTCAGCTGATTACTGATCCTGTTACATAAGTATTCTGAGTATAAGATGTTTCAGACAGAATGCAGGAGAGAAGAAAGGTCATCTTACCACTTGTAATAAAGAGGCTTGAAAATATTTGTGATGAGTGCCATTTTATCAAGCTAATTAAGAGTTAGGAAAATGTATGTGCAAAACGGAAGGCCCCTTGCTCTTTAAGAAAAGAGGACCTTCTATGTGGTCTTTAATGTTTTGGTGTAATTATGCAGCAACACTGGCCTTTATGAGCCAGGGCTGCTTCTGGTTTAAGATTAAAAACATATAAGTGAGGGGTGGGACCACATACCTGAGAAAAGACAGCCATTGGAAGTCCTCACTTGTTCCCTCTCCTTGTTGCTACTGTCACAGCTTGCTAGTCAGATAGCTGTCTGGGTTTGGTGATTGGGACAGGTGTTTGGCTGTTTAGGCCAGAAAAATTCCAATAATTCTATGGCCATGTTCTTTCCATCATAAACAGTGTGGGTATAGTCATTGGGACGACAAGGTCTTACATTTTGGGAAAGGTTTGTTTTTTGCATTCCTCTGCATCTCAGTAGTCAAATGTATTCCCGGTCTGGTAAATATTAATATCCTCCAGAATTTCTAAACACTTTGTCACCTGTGTTCCTTCTACTGTTTTCACCTCCTGCAAATGATTAAAATATATCTTCTATCACAGATATACAGTATCTTTACATGAAACACCAGTATTGTTCAACCCTTGAGAACCATTTTATGTGAAATAGATATGTGACACCCCGTGGGGGCTTGCACAGTTTGTTACCCCTATGAAAGACAAGAATGCTCCTTTATCTGTAGACATCGCACAACCCCCACTTGTGATCCAGGCCACTGATATTTAGGTGGATATTAAAGGGCAACCATCTCTAATCTTAGCATGTCATCACTGCAGTAACTACAAGGCACTGCGGTAGACCTTTTAATGGTGAACCCGCTGCCAGGGGAGACTGTACTGGCAGTGCAAAATGCAACTGAGTGACCACAAAAAAGCACTCTCACTTGCAGCTTCAAGGGTACAAAAGGCCAGGTTATGCTCCCTGACTGCTACAGGTAAGCTATTCCATATTAAAGAAACCTTTTCCTTTATCCATGAAGAGCAAAGTATAAAAGGGTTACCTAACTCACCCATTTATATCATTATATACTTTTTTTTATTTGCCACTCCTTTTGACCACTGGGACGAGGGACAAAAAGCCCAATGAAAACCCCAAAATGACTTGTGAGAGCTTACACAGGGCTACAGCATCCCTCCCAACTCCCATGTGACAGTGCAGGCTCCAATCATAAGTCACACGCTGAACCATACCCTGAAGTGCCAGGTATTTCGCCTACCTGCCAGCAGTTGCTGGGTTTTGGTTAAACAATACTTTATGTTGCCCTGCATGGGCAAAAGGAAGGGTCACAATAAAGTGACAGCGCACAGGAAGCTGAAATAGTGCAGTCACCAACACATTTAAAAGACCACATTTTTGCATAGAGTGGAGAAGGATTGAAATTGCTGTCAGGATTTTGCTGCTATCCATGTTCCTGTTAGGGGAGATCACCCTAATGCCCCGTACACACGATCGGAAATTCCCCCAGCAAAAGTCCGATGTGAGATTTTGGTCAGAAATTCCAACCGTGTGTATGCTCCATGGGACTTTTGCTGGCGGAATTCCGGCCAGCAAAAGATTGGGAGCATGTTCTCTAATTTTCGGTTTCTAAAAATTTCCAGTCAGAACTTCAGATTGTCTGTGCAAATTCTGACACACAAAATTCCCACGCATGCTCGGAAACAATTCGACGCATGTTCGGAAGCATTGAACTTCATTTTCTCGGGTCATCGTAGTGTTGTACGTCACCGCGTTCTTGATGGTCTAAAGTTCAGAACTTTTGTGTGATCGTGTGTATGCAAGCTAAGATTGAGTGGAATTCCAATTTTTTTCCAATGGAAAATCCGCTCATGTGTACAGGGCATAACTCTTATGCCGCGTACACACGATCAGACTATCTAGCGGACTTGTGTGTGGGCTCCGGCGGACTTTTTTCCCCCAAAAGTCCGGCCGACTTAGCAAGTAGTTTTGACTCAAAAATTGTCTGCCGGACACAATCCAGCCATCTGTGTGCTAGTCCGCCGGACTTTTGAAATGAACGGACTTTCCTGCACACGGAGAAAAGTCCGTTCATTTTGAATGCGGCTCCAGGTAGACGGGACTAGCGAAGGAAGTTAATGTCGCCACATTCGGCGGCAAGATTGACACGTAGCTGGCCCTGTCACCTGGTATGGACTTAAAGGGGAAGCCCTACGCCGAAAAAGCACGCAACCTGGCCGGTCAGGGAAGGGGGTGGGGACGAGCGAGTGCCCCCCCTCCTGAGCCGTACCAGGCCGCGTGCCCTCAACATGGGGGGTGTTTTGGGGAAGGGGGGCCCTGTGGTCCCCCCACCCCAAAGCCCCTTGTCCCCATGTTGATGAGGACAAGGGCCTCTTCCCGACAACCTTGGCCGTTGGTTGTCGGGGTCTGCGGGCGGGGGGCTTATCGGAATCTGGGAGCCCCCTTTAATGAGGGGGGCCCCCAGATACCGGCCCCCACTCTATGTGAATGAGTATGGGGTACAATGTACCCCTACCCATTCACCTGGTGAAAAAAATGTAAATAAAACACAACACAAGGTTTTAAAATAATTTATTGCGCAGCTCCGGGGTCTTCTTACGTCATGGGGGGTCTTCTTGCCGGACTCCTCCATTATCTTCTGCTCTTTTGCTAGCTCTTTTACTAGCAGAGGAGCCCGGCTTTCTTCTTTGTCGCCGTCCGGGGGTCCTCTTCCGACTTCGGGGGTCTTCTTCGGTTCTTCTTACCGGACCTCCGCTTTCTTCCTATAGCTCTTTTGCTAGCGGTGGCCCGGTCTCCTGTCGCCGCCGCCTCTTCTACCGACTTCTGGGGTCTTGTCCCCCTCTTCGGTTCCTCTTGCCGGGCCTCCGCTCCTTCTTCCAGCTCTTTTACTAGCGGTGGCTCGGTCTTCTGTCGTCGTCGCTGTCTCTGCTGCTGCCTTCTCTTTTCTTCTTCTCTTCTTCTTCCTCTTCTTTCTTGATATGTTGACGGGAGTCTATGTCTCTTCCTGTCCCTCCGCGCTGTCTGCTGGGACACACACGGGTCCCAGAGACAGCGCGGACCATTCCTAGTGCACTGCGTGACTCACGCATGCGCAGTAGGGAACCGGGAAGTGAAGCCGCAACCAAGAGCCGAGCGAACGATCGGCCTCGGCTGCCGACATCGCTGGATCCTGGGACAGGTGAGTGTCTATTTATTAAAAGTCAGCAGCTGCAGTATTTGTAGCTGCTGGCTTTTAAAAAAAAAAATTTACAGTAAAATCCCTCTTTAATCCGATCGGATTTTCCGACAACTTTGTCTGCGTGTATGCAAGACAAGTTTGGCACAAAATCCGTCGGAAAAAATCAGATGGATTTTGTTGTCGGAATGTCCGACCATGTGTACAAGGCATAAGAAATTATCAAAGAAATAATAGGTCTGTGTGCTCATGAAATAGGAGAAGCAAAATATAAAGAGTTTTCTATATAGATTTATATACTTTTTGCTATACATCTTTTCTGTACGCCCCGACGCATTATTAGACTACATAAAATAAGCAGACCCATTATTTCCTTCTCCATTGTCTCTCTGCTAGCCGGCTTATTTAAGTGAGTCACTTGTAGTAAACAAATATTAACTCAGAGAAAGCAGAATGGGCTCAGAGGTAATACTTCTTTATTTAAAATGCATTAAACCAGTCCTCTTGCTCTGTCAAAACGAAATGATAATATTATCATTACTGTTATTATTATTATATGGATATAACAATGGCCATACATTTTTATTTTAAGGGAGGTGATTGTCTTACTGAGATCAATGAGCATGGAACCTCCTCAAGACAAGTAGGACTAGAACAAAGAAGGTCACAAGAGGCAATAACCATCACTAATTTAAGTGTTATTATCCTCCTGGGGGGGGGCCTGTGTGGCCTTATTTAGCAGATAATGCCCAATTTCTTTTTTTTTTTATGCATATTCATTTTTATCTAATATATATTGTGCACTTGTATAAACATGCTCCTGTTGTCAGCCTTCAATGCACCCTTGTATTGACCCTCTCATCTGCCTCCAGGCTCCCGACCTTCGCCCTCCCTATAATTTGACTCTTCTTCACTTCCAGCATTCCTCCATATAACTCCTCCATCCACAGCGTCCTCCCGGCATCAAGTGGAGGCGTAATAGGAAACATCGGCAACATCCAAATAATACAACAGTTCAAAAACCCTTGGGACTGAGGAAAATGCCATTATGATCCTCAACTGATGTCTGAGGGACATTAGGGCATCTTGTCAGACACATCCAATTGATCCTGCTGAATATATTTCATGTCTTATATTATTCAACCTGTTTTTATACTGCAGCAAATTATGTTTTATTAGTACTATAGCCTTTGTGTATTATTATGAGTGACAAGGTTACTAGGGACATAAAGCTTGACATGGCTGTCTAATTTTTAATAGAGCATCAATTTTGACAAACTATCCTTGTTTTGTATGTCATTTTGTACTAAGTGTGATATATATAGTATATTAAATATTGTAGTGGGATTTATACGATACAGCAAGTGTACTGTACTTATTCTTTATTTTAAAAATGAAAGCGGTGTTACACCCAAAACCAAATCTGTATTATATTGCAGCTTACCAATCATTAGATGTGGTGGCTGCACCAGTTTGCTTTTCTTTGGCTTTTTCCCTCTGTTTTCACCTGGTGATCTGGCCAGTAACACACCTCCCTATTAGTGAGACACAACTCTGGATGAATAAGAATAGGAGGCACAGCAGACAGCAGCACTGTCGGTCTAGGGAGGGGGGAGGGGGCAGTATTAAATGTGTTAGCAGATTTAAATGCACAAACAAGTTGAAACAAGTTGAAACCAGCTCACACTTTATAAGCCGCTGCAGCAAACAGTTTTTTTCCTTTTGGGGATAAAGATTTTGCATGAATAAATAAAAGCTGATACATTTATTCTCCTCTCCCATTGGTAAGTGGTTTGTGGAAAAACAGCAGGCTTGCTGGCTGGATCACCAGATAAAAAGAGCATAAAAATGAAACTAATACATATAAGAATTGGTAAGCTTCAATATAATAAAAGTTTGATTTAAGGTTCAATATTGGTTTAAAGAAGTATAGCCAAAGCTCTTTTGGCTGTACTTCTCCTATGGATAACACGAGTGCAGTTCATTCTGCACTCCAGTGGCCCATTTTCAGCCAACAGCAGGCTGAAGCCCGCTGTTGGCTGATGCCACTGAGTTGGTCCAGACTCTAAAAAGATCTTGATCATATGGTTGGGATCTTCTCAAAAGCCTGGACAAAAAGCTGGCTCGGCCTGTCAGCAATCCGCTGAGAGGCTGAGCCAGCCCTTCCCACCTCTCCACAGTCCAGTACTCCAGTGAGCGCTGGAGGGGCAGAGCAGAGAGCTGCTGACAGACAGTCCCTGGCTCTCTGCTCACAGAATGCTGACAACTGAGCGATCAGCTGTCTTTGATCGCTCAGTTCTCAGTGCAGAGCTGGCAGAATACAGATGCAGGATCAATCTGAGGTGAGTATAATTTTTTTTTTTTTCTAAATCCCATACTCCTTTAAGGATTTAAATTTTTCAACTACACTCTGACCTCCAAATTCACCTAACACTGCATATACCGTATACCTAACTATTGCTGACCTCTATCACTACACACATTCATTACCCCCTAGAGAGTCCTTGCGTGGCCTCTTTTTGAACAGGTAATGCCTTTAAGGGCCAGAATCAGGCAGCAACTGGTGACTGAGGCCGCGTACACACGGGCGGACTGTTCGCCCAACCTTGTTCGGCAAACAGTTTGTCAAACAGTCCGCTCAAAATTTGCATGAGCGGACTTGCCCACACACGAGCGGACTGTTTGACGAACAAGGTTGGGCAAACAGTTCGCTTAACTTTTGAAATGAACGGACTCGCCCACGTAAGGAGGAGGCAAATCCGCCCATTTCAAGCGCGTGTACAGGTAGGCGGGGCCCGCGAAGGAGACGTCGCGGGCTCCGCCGCCTGGAATGGGCTTAAAGGGGAACCCCAACGCCGAAAAAAATCGGCGTGGGGGTTCCCCCCAAGTCCACACCAGACCCTTGTCCGAGCACGCTACCCGGCCGGCCAGGAAAGGGGGGCGAGCGAGCGCGCCCCCCCTCCTTAGCCGTACCAGGCCGCGTGCCCTCAACATGGGGGGTGCCTTGGGGAAGGGGGGGCCGCGCGGCCCCCCCACCCCAAAGCACCTTGTCCCCATGTTGATGAGGACAAGGGCCTCTTCCCGACAACCCTGGCCGTTGGTTGTCGGGGTCTGCGGGCGGGGGGCTTATCGGAATCCGGGAGCCCCCTTTAAGAAGGGGGCCCCCGGATACCGGCCCCCCCACCCTATGTGAATGAGTATGGGGTACAATGTACCCCTACCCATTCACCTGTGAAATAAAGTACAAATAAAAACACAACACAGGGGAAAAAAATATTTTATTGCACAGCCGGGGGTCTTCCGTCTTCGGGGGTCTTCTCGCCGGACTCCTCCGCTATGTGTGTGTAGCTCTTTTGCCAGCGGAGGAGTCCGGCTTTCTTCCTCCCCGCCGCCGGCCTCTTCTCCCGACTTCGGGGGTCTTGTCCCCCTCTTCGGTTCTTCTGCCGGGCCACCGCGCCTGGTCCGGTGGCCCGGTCTTCTGTCGCCGTCTTCCGTTCTTCTGTCGCCGCCTTCGGTTCTTCTGCCGGGCCACCGCGCCTTCTTGTAGCTCTTTTACAGGCGGTGGCCCGGTCTTCTGTCGCCGCTGTCGCCGCTGTCGCCTTCCGTTCTTCTTCTTGTTCTTCTTGTTCTTCTCCAGGAGATGTTGACACGTCGCTCCCTCCGGCCGGAATGCCAGAGCCGCCCTGCGCTGTGACTTATATAGTGACAATGGGGCGGTGTCACATGGTATATGTCACATGGGTTGGTCACATGGTGACCCCGCCCCCTTACGATGTCATAGTCCCCATGTGACATCAACCCATGTGACCAACCCATGTGACATATACCATGTGACACCGCCCCATTGTCACTATATAAGTCACAGCGCAGGGCGGCTCTGGCATTCCGGCCGGAGGGAGCGACGTGTCAACATCTCCTGGAGAAGAACAAGAAGAACAAGAAGAAGAACGGAAGGCGACAGCGGCGACAGCGGCGACAGAAGACCGGGCCACCGCCTGTAAAAGAGCTACAAGAAGGCGTGGTGGCCCGGCAGAAGAACCGAAGGCGGCGACAGAAGAACGGAAGACGGCGACAGAAGACCGGGCCACCGGACCAGGCGCGGTGGCCCGGCAGAAGAACCGAAGAGGGGGACAAGACCCCCGAAGTCGGGAGAAGAGGCCGGCGGCGGGGAGGAAGAAAGCCGGACTCCTCCGCTGGCAAAAGAGCTACACACACATAGCGGAGGAGTCCGGCGAGAAGACCCCCGAAGACGGAAGACCCCCGGCTGTGCAATAAAATATTTTTTTCCCCTGTGTTGTGTTTTTATTTGTACTTTATTTCACAGGTGAATGGGTAGGGGTACATTGTACCCCATACTCATTCACATAGGGTGGGGGGCCGGTATCCGGGGGCCCCCTTCTTAAAGGGAGCTCCCGGATTCCGATAAGCCCCCCGCCCGCAGACCCCGACAACCAACGGCCAGGGTTGTCGGGAAGAGGCCCTTGTCCTCATCAACATGGGGACAAGGTGCTTTGGGGTGGGGGGGCCGCGCGGCCCCCCCCTTCCCCAAGGCACCCCCCATGTTGAGGGCACGCGGCCTGGTACGGCTCGGAAGGGGGGGCGCGCTCGCTCACCCCCTTTCCTGGCCGGCCGGGTAGCGTGCTCGGACAAGGGTCTGGTGTGGACTTGGGGGGAACCCCCACGCCGATTTTTTTCGGCGTTGGGGTTCCCCTTTAAGCCCATTCCAGGCGGCGGAGCCCGCGACGTCTCCTTCGCGGGCCCCGCCTACCTGTACACGCGCTCGAAATGGGCGGACTTTCCGAGCGGGAACAGTCCGCTCATTTCGAAAGTACAGCGGACAGGCCCACACACGGGCGGACTTATCGCTCAAACACAGTTTCAGCGGACAGTTTTTCGGAATTTCCGAAAGACCTTGTCCGTCCAACTGTCCGCTGAAACTGTCCGCTGAAAGCCCACACACGAGCGGACTGTCCGCCCAAACACTGTTCAGCGGACAAGGTTGGGCGAACAGTCCGCCCGTGTGTACGCGGCCTGAGTTTCAGGCAAATATACAAACAATACCAATTCATGCAAATATGTATTTCTTAAAAATAATTACATTCATTTTTAAATGCAACTGGTTGTAAGCCCGAATTTGTCTTGATATCAGCCTCCTGCAATTGCCTGTATTGCAGCACTAGGGAGGGGCAGCGCTAGCAGCAAACCAGGTGTGCTGAATACAAATATTCAGAACATGGTGACAGTAGGAGAGGAGACAAGATGAACCGCTCTATTTATCACTATCCAATCACAGGCTCTCGGGAGAGAGGTGGCCGTTCTATTTTTCATGACTGCAGTAAACAAAGGTCAGACTGTGACTGACTCACTATCTCTAGTTTAGTTATTTATTTTATTTATTACAGGTACTTATATATATAGCGCAGTCAATTTACGCAGCGCATTACATATACAGTATATTGTACATTCACATCAGTCTCTGCCACTAAGGAGCTTACAATCGAAGGTCCCTAATTCACATTGTGAGGTCCCTAACTCACATCATACTGTGGCCAATTTGGACAGGATCCAATTAACCTACCAGCATGTCTTTGGAGTGTGGAAGGAAACTGGAGTACCCGGAGGTTTTGAACTTTGCTCTGGCTAGTTTGAGGTCATGTCCCCCTGATCTTGGCTTCATATTGAAAATACTTCACTCTGGAACCATATTCACCCCCAGTGGCGGCTGGTGCTCAATTGTTTTTTGGGGGGGGGCGCAAACTGAAAAAAAAAAAACATCAATTGCAGACTCACTGTGCCCATCAAATGCAGCTACTGTGCCCATCAATTGCTGCCACTATGCCCATCAAACACAGCCACTGTGCTCATCAAACGCAGCCACTGTGCCATCAAATGCAGCCACTGTACCCATAAATTGCCACCACTGTGCCCATCAAATGCAGCCACTGTGCCATCAAGCACAGCCACTGTACCGATAAATTGCCTCCACTGTGCCCATCAAACACAGCCACTGTGCCATCAAATGCACCCACTGCACCCATAAATTGCCACCACTGTGCCATCAAGAGCAGCCACTGTAACCGTCAATTGCCGCCAGTGTGCCCATCCAATTGCTGCCAGTTTTTCCCATCTATTGCCACAAGTTTGCCCCATCAATTGCCACCAGTGTGCCCCATCAATTGCAACCAGTTTTCCCCATCAATTGCCACAAGTTTGCCTCATCGATTGCCACCAGTTTGCACCATCAATTGCCACCAGTTTGCCTCATCAATTTCCACAAGTTTGCCCCATCAATTGCTACCAGCTTGCCCCATCAAATGCTGCCAGTGTCCCCCCCTGCCCGGCACTTACCTGTCTCGGGTCAGCGCATTCCTCCACGCTCCCTCCGAGTCCTCGATGTCTTCTCCCGTCTTCTTCTGCTATAATTGGATGCCCGATAGGCATCCAATCACATCGCCTGTCGCTTCAGCCAATCAGGTGACAGGTAACCAGACCCGGTGCACCTGATTGGCTGAGAGGCGGATCAGTGTTAGGGAAGCGATTTATTTGATTCCCTAACACAGCACTACGTAAGCAGCAAGAAGTGTGCCCGCTGTTTACCAATTTGGAAGCCTATTAGAGCCCACAGCTCTAATCGGGTTGCCTATTAGAGACAACAGCTCTAATCAGGCACTTTTTGAAAACACCCCCGCTGCTGTAATTCAGATGCCCAGCACCAGACAAGGGGCCGGACACCTGAATAGGGGGCGGCAGCGGCGAAAATAGATAGATTCATACAATGCATGAATCTATCTATTGAAGATTGACGGATGCAGGAGAGAGAGGGCAGCGCTCCTGCGCCACTGTTCATCCCCTTGATATATTTAAAGGTTTTAGTTGTGCCCCCCCTTTCCCTTGTTTCCTCCAGACTGTACATATTAAGGTCTCAATGTCTCTCCTGGTATGATTTATCCCTCAGACCTTTCATCATTTTTGTTGCCTGTCTCTGGACTTGTTCTATCTAATCAATATATTTTTGTAAGTGAGGTCTTCAGAACTGGACAAAGTATTCTAAATAAACTTTTAACTAATAATCTATATAAGGGAACCAGGACCTCCTTCCTCCTGTTCGTTTAGCTCAGCTTGAGGGTCCATTCACATTTTAGCATTGCGTTAATGAATACAATGCACCTTAATAAAGCCAAAAATATTTATTCTGTTTTTGCATGTGGGTGCATTAGCTGCTACTGTATTCAAAATGAGTGGCACCACAACGCATCACAACACAGTATATGTGCCCCCATGTTTTGTGGAAACACATAGTAACTGTGCATAACCACAATGATCAATCTGAATGTCATCTAAAAACCTAAAAGCCTAACCTAATGCAGCATACACATGATTGGAATTTGGAAAGCTCTGATGGTTTTCCTGACGGAATTTCGACAGGATTTTGCTCAAGCTGTCTTGCATAAACGCGGTCACACCAAATTCCGACCGTCAAGAACGCGGTGGCGTACAACATGTACGATGAAACTAGAAAAAAAAAGTTCAATAGCCAGTAGCTTCCGTCTCATAGTTTAATCTGAGCATGCGTGAGTTTTTGCCTGTCGGAATTGCATACACATGGACGCATTTTCGGATAGGAACTTTTTCCGACTGAATAATTGAGAACATGCTCTCAATCTTTTGCTGGCTGAAATTTGGCCAGCAAAACTCTGATTGATCGTACACACGATCGCATTTTGCGAACAAAAGCTCTCATCGGTCTTTTGCTGCCCGAATTTCCGATCATGTGCATGCGGCATAAGAATCAGAAAAACAAAGGCTCACTTTAATGTGAAACTGATAGGATTTGTATCAGATATCCTGTACCAACACTGCTAGTGACTGGAATAAACTAGCGCTCAAACCCTCTTTAATGACTTTCTGCGCAGCTCTGGTATCAATCAATCATACTGACTTATTTATTAAAGAACTATAATCCAGCCGCTTTTAGAGTCTGGATACTGTTGTGCAAATATGTGCTGTCGGCCTTGGAAGATTGCATTTTCTTAAATTAATTTAGGTTGATTAAAAATATAATTCATGTGATTTTAACAAGTTTGTGTATATCTTTTTAAAGGGAAATTGAAACTTATTCAATTGTTGTTTTTAGTGCATCCAAATCCTAACTGGTTGACATTTAGTTTGCTAGAGCACTATGCATCACAGTAACAACTGCCATGGTTGTAAGTTTTCATAAAACACTGTTTTAATTTTTTCATCTTTTTTATGCTTCTGGTCTTCTTCGGTGTTTTCAGCCACCTCCTGTCCAAATGGACGGACTCCAACAATGGTTGCATATCCTTGCCCAGGACTGGCTTTCTGATAGTGGCAATGCTGGACCATGGTGGAGCCACGTGTCAGCAAGGCTACGGATGGCTTATGCGACGAGGTGACAAGGCAGCAGCGCAATTTGGAAACAGTTGTCGCCCCATAACAGAAAGCGCCCGAAGAAGGAACATCATTGTCAGATAATTAAAGGTTATTGTAATGAAAGTTGAAAATTTTAAAAGATTGGAAACACATTATGAAATTACATTAAGCTGAATGTTGAAGCTTATATACAATTTTATTGTTTGAGTTAAGATCTACTAACTACAAAATTGGAAAACTGTCCACTAAGTAATTTATATGTTGTCGGGAAAATAGGCTCTAAAGGGAGTCAGGATGCGTTACACACTGGGGGCTATTTATTGACTAATAGCCAGTTTGGTCCTCAGTTTGAACCCTTCTAAACCTATAAAAGCCACTCATGAGAGGACAGACTAATATATTGCTTTTGGTGAGAGTTAACATGATGGAGAAGTGAGGCTCTTTACAGAAGATACAGTGTTATGCTTGAATTGTCTGCCACCTCCCATGCAGCAAGAATATAAACATGGGGGGGGGGGGCTTACTGTGAAGATATAAGCTCCATTTTACAAGGTAGGCAAACTGAATATTTAAATTATCCATTGATTCAAATTGGGGATTGAATACAACTACAGGTAACTAGAAAACCTTTTTTTGAAAAAGAAGCTATAAACTGTAACCGGACAGAATGTATCTTTATAAACCACCATGTGGGGGAGGGGGGGGGGATTTACTAAAATTAATGCACACAGAATCTGGTGCAGCTATGCATAGTAACCAATCAGATTTTAGGTTAAAGTGGTTCTAAAGCCCCAATGTTTTTCACTTTAATGCATTCTATGCATTAAGATGAAAAACCTTCTGTGCTGCAGCTCCCCCCAGCCCCCCCCCTCTCCTTTTTCTTAGCTGAGCCCGATCCAATCCAACGATGTCCATGAACGGATGCGGCCACTCCAGCCACTGTGTCTCTCCTCATTGGGCTTCCACTGCTGTCAATCAAATCCTGTGACATGGGAACAGGGGGCGGGGACGAGTCCCGTTGTCTGTGTCAATGGACGCAGCAGCGAGACTCATGAAATGAGCTTGCACGGGTGCCCCCAGGGAAACTGGCTTTCCCTGGGGCCACCCATTGAAGAGGAGGGGCTTGGAGCGCCAGTGAGGGACCCCAGAAGAAGACGATCAGGGCTGCTCTGTGCAAAACTATTGCACAGAGCAGGTACGTATAGCATGTTTGTTATTTTTATCAAAAAAACCCAGAGGGTTTACTTCCTCTTTCATTCCCTGCAAAGGCAAAGCATAATGGACGCATCGCATAGTAGCCCATTATGTGTCACTTACCTGACACAGGAGCCAGCGATTTCACCGCTGTCCCCTGTAGTCCGGCGCATCCATCTTTTCGGTGGGGTCTCGCAGCTCCGCCGCTGTCATTCGGCGGAGCCGCGATGACGTCACTCCCGCGCATGCGCACGGGAGCCGACACGCGCGGCAGCTCCATTGTTGGAAATGCCACGCTCAGTGCGCCTGCGCGCCGCTGTCTACGGCGCATGCGCCATAGACAGCGGTGCCTGTCTTCGGGCAAATATCTCCTAAACCGTATAGGTTTAGGAGATATTTCTTGGACCTACAGGTAAGCCTTAATCTAGGCTTACCTGTAGGTCAAAGTGGTTTGTAAGGGTTTACAACCACTTTAAGTCAAAGCTTAATCAAACAAGCTAAAGTTAGAAGCTGATTGATTGCAATGCACAGGTGCACCAGATTCCATGTGACCCGTTTTAGTAAATCTCCCTCATATCTCCTAAATAATTCCAATTTGTCATTTTCTTTTTGAAAAAACAGTTTTCATTTATTTTGCATCTCAACACTCATTATCTCATCCAGCTTCTTTGCAGGTAATTCCTGCCAACATACACTAGCTTCTTTAGCATGTCGTTGCTCTGGATAAGCTCCCCATTGGTGACAATGGCTAAACATGTCTGTACATTGAGCTTTGCCACTTACAATTTAAACCAGAAGTGCATGTGACAAAATGACATTAAAGGAAAACAATTAGTTGAGCGTTGTCATCTCATAACAGGAAGGCGTTAATTTACTAAAACTGTATTGTGCAAAATCTTGTGCAGCTCTGCATGGCAGCCAATCAGCTTCTAACATCAGCTTGTGCAATTAAGCTTTGCCAATAAAAATCTGGAAGCTGATTGGTTTCTATGCAGAGCTGCACCAGATTTTGAAGATTCTCCAGTTTTAGGAAATCGACCCCGAAGTGTTTGTGCAAGAACCCTCATGGTGGGATTTGCAGGTAATATTTTATAAAAGCTGCAGATGTAGAAAAAAAAATAATAATTAAATGATATCAAAAGTAAATTATACAAAAGAATACTTTTTATGATTAGACATCTACTTTTTTTTTTTTGCAAAATCGTTTTTTATTACATTTTTTCATTAGCATAAAAAATTAGCCCACGCAGGGGCCAAACCTTTGCCCACGCAGGGGCAGTTGTAGATTGACGTCTACTTTAAAACTGTTCCCTCTGAAAACAGAATATGGAGTTTATTGTTGAATATTAAATTTCAAGCTAACCATTTGTTCTCATATTTTTCTGCTGCACACTAGAACAGCAAATTAAAAATAAACCATGATAAGTAACCTGCAACCTTTATAAACCGGTTGTGTTTATAATCCATTACGTAGAACAATTTTCAAAGGCATATTAGTAAGGGAACCAACCATTAAGGGAACTCTCTCTCTCTCTTTTGTCCTGTAGATTAGAGTATGAATAGAAAGGCTCCAGGAAGAATCCTTTTTGAATACAATTACAGTTTCAGGCTTATTTAATAAGACAGTTCAAAGAGCAGAGATCTGCAAAGTGCAGTAAAGGCACAATGACCATTTCAGATTATGTAGCCCTATAAATTGATTTATTCTGATTTAAAATATATTTGCTGTATTTCTTTTTTATGTAATTGGTATGCATTTAGTTTTAGACTTCAAATTGCAGTTTACGTCATAAGCTTGCTCCTCTTGTGTCCTTGTGTCACTACTGCTACCCAATGAGCTTCATTTCTTAGCTAAAAGAAAATGATGTGTAGTCAGATAAACTATGTCTATTATCACAGATTAAATTCAATTCATAATAAAAACAGCCATCATACAAACCACAACCCTATATATGTATTTTATTACATGCATGCTAATAAATGTCATCCATGATCCTCCACCAGTGCTCCTCAAATTGTGACTTTTTGATTTCCATCTGTGAATAATCCTGGCCCTTTGAGACCTTGATTTTTCATTAAAACTGGTGTGGGGGGGCCAGCCATTACAGAAAAATATGTGTGCGTCCAGCAACAATTCACACACACCTTCTAATCCCATTCAGGTTATAATTGAGTGAGGCTTACTGAAGGTCATGTCAGTAGACCTAATAGACTGCAATGGCAGTACATAGAAAGACGGTGGCTTGTCTAAGTACTTAAGCAGAGCAGACCTTGGATCAGCCGAGAGTGACCTACGACTCCCCCGATCATGATCAGTCCACCGATCATCATGAGAAGTGTCATTTTAGATGTTACTGGCCAAACATGGGGGGGTGATAGTGGTAATTCAGCATCAATTGCCTACAAAACCTAAGTTGCCCACCAATCTTGTTTTCCAGGAATAGTAGTTTTCAAAAAACAGTCCCTGGTAATTTTGTCTCTAAAAATGACTGATTTTGGAAATAAATACTGCTACCACTGTTATTAGTAATATTATTTTTTATTGTTATTATTAGTAGTACTGTTATTTATATTCATAGTGTTATTATTATTTTTATTATTATTGTTTTTACTCTTCTTCTTCTTATTATTATTATTACAATAATTATTACTATCATTTTTAAATAAATATTCAATGTAACTCTCAGTACCTATTACCTATGCTTGCTATTATGTCGTCACAATAATATTTTAAAGACTATTATTGATATTACTATTTATTATTCTTTAATTCATATTTATTATATAAATAATAACACTGATCATGTTATAAATTGTGGCATTAAAAACAATATCCTACACCTGGTCCTCGGAGATGGTATTAAAAAACAAAAAAACAAAAAAACAAAGGGACTATGACAGCAAAAACATGCAGCAATTTAGTTATTAGATAAAGTATTGTGTCACCCATATGTCCATCCAATATTATTACAATGGAATACGTGTGGCTCTCCGGTAGCAGCCATTTTGGATAATTATCTGCACTGTTAATTCAAATAAAGAGATTTATTTTTTTAGTGCTGTAAACTGTACACAGCTTTAGATTTGAGGATTAAAGTCAAAGGTTGAAAAATGATTTCTTTCCCACTGCTGGTTACTTGGTATAGTAAACGTGAATTTAAAAAGTAGGTGATTTTTACATTGCTTAAGTCTGACCTACGACTCTGTGATCTATGATATATCAGCTTTAAGCACACTTGTTTACAGCAGAACGTCCCCGGAATGGAGTATATACGGGAGAAGATAAAGGTTGTAAGTCAGCCATCAAAGTCCTGCAGCTCGTGTTTATAGCCGACAAGAAATATTCCAAACATAATGCTCTGTTCTGTTTACTACACAAGAGTGGTTATCCCCATTACAGCGCCATGCAGCTGCTCTATCAGTGCGATTGCTTACATGTGATGCCCTCATTACACGTGGCTCTTTTCTAATGAAGAAATTAGAGCTGTAACCAGGCCCATCACACTCCCATTCCCAGCAAAGTGCCCTTTATTGCTGTACACTATGCAGATTCCAGCACTCCGACACAAATTGCTTCATCTATTTTAATATACGAATATGGTTAATTACCTAGATGCTCCATCAGCTGATAAACAGTGCGATTAAAATTATGAGTGATAGCCGCATCCCTATAACATTCTAATGATTGAGTGATTGCCGATTATTAACAGGCCGAGAGAACTTTCCAAATACCGGTATCAGAGTATGCTGGTCCAATGGTCCGAGGACTTGGGACCAGAACCATCCAATTGTTTTCGCTCATTACTAAATGATACTGGCAGTTATTATACAAATATGATTCATTTACTGATACTGGATAGATAGATAGATCTATAATGGATAGATAGACACACACAGATAGATCTGTAATGGGTTGATAAGTAGATAGATAGATAGATAGATAGATAGATAGATAGATAGATAGATAGATAGATAGATAGATAGATAGATAGATAGATAGATAGATAGACAAATAAATAAATAGATAGGTAGATAGATAGATAGATAGATAGGTAGATAGATAGATAGATAGATAGATAGATAGATAGATAGATAGATAGATAGATAGACAATAGGTAAATAGATAGATCTGTAATGGGTAGATAGATAGCTAAATGAATACATAGATTGATCTATGATAGATAGATAGATAAATAGATAGATAGATAGATAAATAGATAGATAGATAGATAGATAGATAGATAGATAGATAGATAGATAGATAATCTAGATAGAAATGCCCAATTTCATGCATGCTAGTTCAATAGTCTGAGAACTTGAAACCAGAACCAGATAGATAAACAGACACAAAGATACATACCTAAATAGATCAATAAAAGGCACATACATACATCGATTTATAATAAATAGATAGATTACACATCTAGATGTCAGTATCAGTATATGCTGCTCCAGTGTGTTCTGAGAACTTGAAACCAGAACCATCTAATCAGGTTTCCTTTACACTAAGTCATACGGGACATTTAATATACAAATATGATTTTTACTACTTATATTAGATAGAAAAATAGATAGAACGAAAGAAATAAAATGATAGATAGATAGATAGATAGATAGATAGATAGATAGATAGATAGATAGATAGATAGAATATAAATTGATAGATAGATAGATAGATAGAATAGAAATCTAGACACCAATATCAGGGTATGCTGGCTCAGTGGTCTGAAAACTTGAAACCAGAACCATCTAATTGGTTTTGCTCATTACTCATTTCTACTGGCAATTATTATATAAATGGGATCACTTCTACTTATATTAGATAGATAGATAGATAGAGAGATAGATAGATAGATAGATAGATAGATAGATAGATAGATAGATAGATAGATATTCTATTTGATTTATAAAGCCATGTATTACAATTAGACAGATAGTTCTGTAATAGAAGAGATGTATGGAGAGATCATGGAGATTTCTGGTTCTTGTAGATGATGATGGGAGAGATGTGCCTGGTCTCTACACCCCCTGATAATAATAATAATAATAATAATAATAATAATAATAATAATCAGGAGACGGATCTCTCTCTATAGAGATGATATGAAGGTGAGAAGTCGGTGATCTCTGTACATTGCACAGTGTGGATGGTAGTAGAGCTCAGATATGAGGGGTTCTTATTGCCCCCATACATAATACACAAACCCTAGGGATCAATAGAGATGTGTAGGGATCAATAGGATGTGTAGGGATCAGTAGAGATGTGTGGGGATCAGTAGGGATCAGTACACATGTAGGGATCCGTACAGATTTGCAGAGATGTGTATGGATCAGTAGAGATGTTCAGGGATCAGTAGGATGTGTATGGATGTGTAGGGATAAGTAGGATGTGTAAGGATGTGTAGGGATCAGTAGGATGTGTAGGGATCAGTAGGGATGTGTAGGGATCAGTAGGATGTGTAGCGATCAGTATAGATGTGCAGGGATCAGTAGGGATGTGTAGGGATGAGTAGAGATGTGTAGGGATCAGTAGGATGTGTAGAGTTGTGTAGAGATGTAGAGATCAGTAGGATGTGTAGGTATCAGTAGGATGTGTAGGGATCAGTAGAGATGTGTAGGGATCAGTAAGATGTGTAGGGATCAGTAGAGATGTGTAGGGATAAGTAGGATGTGTAGGGATCATTAGAGATCTGTAGGGATCAGTAGGATGTGTAGAGATCAGTAGGATGTGTAGGGATAAGTAGGATGTGTAAGGATGTGTAGGGATCAGTAGGATGTGTAGGGATCAGTAGGGATCAGTAGGATGTGTAGCGATCAGTATAGATGTGCAGGGATCAGTAGGGATGTGTAGGGATGAGTAGAGATGTGTAGGGATCAGTAGGATGTGTAGAGTTGTGTAGAGATGTAGAGATCAGTAGGATGTGTAGGTATCAGTAGGATGTGTAGGGATCATTAGAGATCTGTAGGGATCAGTAGGATGTGTAGAGATGTGTAGAGATCAGTAGCATGTGTAGGGATCAGTAGAGATGTGTAGGGATCAGTAGTATGTGTAGAGATGTGTAGAGATTAGTGGGATGTGTGGGGATCAGTAGAGATGTGTAGAGATCAGTAGGATGTGCAGGGATCAGTAGCATGTCCAGGGATCAGTAGAGTTGTGTAGGGTTCAGTAGGATGTGTAGAGATCAGTAGGATGTGCAGAGATGTGCAGGGATCAGTAGCATGTGTAGGGATCAGTAGAGATGTGTAGGGTACAGTAGAGATGTGTAGGGTTCAGTAGAGATGTGTAGAGATGTATAGAGATTAGTGGGATGTGTGGGGATCAGTAGAGATGTGTAGAGATCAGTAGGATGTGCAGAGATGTGTAGGGATCAGTAGCATGTGTAGGGTTCAGTAGGATGTGTAGAGATCAGTAGGATGTGTAGGGATCAGTATAGATGTGTAGGGATGAGTAGGATGTGTAGAGATGTGTAGGTATCAGTAGGATGTGTAGGGATCAGTAGAGATGTGTACAGATCAGTAGAGATTAGTAGGCTGTGTAGAGATGTGTAGGGATCAGTAGGATGTGTACAGATCTGTAGGGATCGGTGGGATGTGTAGAGATATGTAGGGATCAGTAGGATGTGCAGGGATCAGTAGAGATGTATAGGGACCAGCAGGGATCTGTAGGAATCAGTAGGATGTGTAGAGATGTGTAGGGATCAGTACCATGTTTAGGGATCTGTAGGGATCAGTAGGGATCCGTATGGATGTGTAGAGACGTGTAGGGATCAGTAGAGATGTGTAGGGATCACATCAGGTAATATAGAAGGGGTGGAGGGAGGAGTTTACCTTCCTGGCCCCGGTGAATCCATACTGTTGGGCGAGTAGTGCGGCGTCTGTCGGGTCTCCTCCCGGCTGTAAGTCCACCAAGTATTGTTGGGTGAGGAGAGCGGAGTGGGTCGAGCCGCTGTACAGTATGAGCAGCAATGCCGCCAGCACAGCCCGGAGCGGGGAGCTTGCTCTCATCTCTCACTTTGTGTGGGAAGGTGAGAGGAGAGGAGTGGAGAGGAGATGCCGGAGCGGTGTAGTTGTCGGTGGGGCTCCTCCGTGCCTCCTCAGTACATGTCTCCGCTCCGCTCTATGTATGTGAGATTACTTCTGATGCCAAATCTGCATCCGGGCTCCTCCTCACATCTACTATTCATCTCATCCTCCGAGCCTGGACCAAGGCGGGTCACGTGCGGGGGACTCCCAGCCAATCACAGGGAGGCAGGCTGAGCGCGGCTCCCCTCCTCTGTCAGGCGGCTCATTAGTACTCAGGAGTCCTGATTCAGCACCCTGGAGAATTCCTTCATGTATGTCCTCTGCCAGGCGGGGAGACCCTCCGGGGACTGCCACACATAGAGGAGGACGAGGGCACCTCCAAGGATCACATCACACAGAGAGGAGGATGAGGGTACCTCCAGGGATCACACCACACACAGAGGAGGATGAGGGCACCTCCAGGGATCACACCACACAGAGAAGGATGAGGGCACCTCCAGGGATCACACCACACAGAGAGGAGGATGAGGGCACCTCCAGGGATCACACCACACACAGAGGAGGATGAGGGCACCTCCAGGGATCACACCACACAGAGAGGAGGATGAGGGCACCTCCAAGGATCACACCACACAGAGAGGAGGATGAGGGCACCTCCAGGGATCACACCACACACAGAGGAGGATGAGGGCACCTCCAGGGATCACACCACACAGAGAGGAGGATGAGGGCACCTCCAAGGATCACACCACACAGAGAGGAGGATGAGGGCACCTCCAGGGATCACACCACACACAGAGGAGGATGAGGGCACCTCCAGGGATCACACCACACAGAGAGGAGGATGAGGGCACCTCCAAGGATCACACCACACAGAGAGGAGGATGAGGGCACCTCCAGGGATCACACCACACACAGAGGAGGATGAGGGCACCTCCAAGGATCACACCACATAGAGAGAAGGATGAGGGCACCTCCAGGGATCACACCACACACAGAGGAGGATGAGGGCACCTCCAAGGATCACACCACATAGAGAGAAGGATGAGGGCACCTCCAGGGATCACACCACGCAGAGGAGGATGGGGGCACCTCCAAGGATCGCACCACACACAGAGGAGGATGAGGGCACCTCCAAGGATCACATCACACACAGAGAAGGACGAGGGCACCTCCAGAGATCACACCACACACAGAGGAGGATGAGGGAACCTCCAAGGCTCACACCACACACAGAGGAGGATGGGGGCACCTCCAAGGATCACACCACACACAGAGGAGGAAGAGGGCACCTCCAAGGATCACACCACACACAGAGGAAGAGGGCACCTCCAAGGATCACATCACACACAGAGGAGGATGAGGGCACCTCCAAGGCTCACACCACACACAGAGGAGGATGGGGGCACCTCCAAGGATCACACCACACAGAGGAGGAAGAGGGCACCTCCAAGGATCACACCACACACAGAGGAGGAAGAGGGCACCTCCAAGGATCACACCACACACAGAGAAGGATGAGGGCACCTCCAGGGATCACACCATGCAGAGGAGGATGGGGGCACCTCCAAGGATCACACCACACACAGAGGAGGATGAGGGCACCTCCAAGGATCACATCACACAGAGAAGGACGAGGGCACCTCCAAGGATCACACCACACAGAGGAGGATGAGGGCACCTCCAAGGATCACACCACACAGAGAGGAGGATGAGGGCACCTCCAGGGATCACACCACACACAGAGGAGGATGAGGGCACCTCCAAGGATCACACCACACAGAGAGGAGGATGAGGGCACCTCCAAGGATCACACCACATAGAGAGAAGGATGAGGGCACCTCCAGGGATCACACCACACACAGAGGAGGATGAGGGCACCTCCAAGGATCACACCACATAGAGAGAAGGATGAGGGCACCTCCAGGGATCACACCACGCAGAGGAGGATGGGGGCACCTCCAAGGATCGCACCACACACAGAGGAGGATGAGGGCACCTCCAGGGATCACACCACACACAGAGGAGGATGAGGGCACCTCCAAGGATCACACCACACAGAGAGGAGGATGAGGGAACCTCCAAGGCTCACACCACACACAGAGGAGGATGGGGGCACCTCCAAGGATCACACCACACACAGAGGAGGAAGAGGGCACCTCCAAGGATCACACCACACACAGAGGAAGAGGGCACCTCCAAGGATCACATCACACACAGAGGAGGATGAGGGCACCTCCAAGGCTCACACCACACACAGAGGAGGATGGGGGCACCTCCAAGGATCACACCACACAGAGGAGGAAGAGGGCACCTCCAAGGATCACACCACACACAGAGGAGGAAGAGGGCACCTCCAAGGATCACACCACACACAGAGAAGGATGAGGGCACCTCCAGGGATCACACCATGCAGAGGAGGATGGGGGCACCTCCAAGGATCACACCACACAGAGGAGGATGAGGGCACCTCCAGGGATCACACCACACACAGAGGAGGATGAGGGCACCTCCAAGGATCACACCACACAGAGAGGAGGATGAGGGCATCTCCAAGGATCACACCACACACAGAGGAGGATGAGGGCACCTCCAAGGATCACACCACACACAGAGGAGGATGAGAGCACCTCCAAGGATCACATCACACACAGAGGAGGATGAGGGCACCTTCAAGGATCACACCACACACAGAGGAGGATGAGGGCACCTCCAGGGATCACACCACACAGAGAGGAGGATGAGGGCACCTCCAAGGATCACACCACATAGAGAGGAGGATGAGGGCACCTCCAAGGATCACACCACACAGAGAGGAGGATGAGGGCACCTCCAGGGATCACACCACACACAGAGGAGGATGAGGGCACCTCCAAGGATCACACCACACAGAGAGGAGGATGAGGGCACCTCCAAAGATCACACCACACACAGAGGAGGAAGTGGGCACCTCCAAGGATCACATCACACACAGAGGAGAATGAGGGCACCTCCAGGGATCACACCACACAGAGGAGGATGAGGGCACCTCCAGGGATCACACCACACAGAGAGGAGGAAGAAGGCACCTCCAAGGATCACACCACACACAGAGGAGGATGAGGGCACCTCCAGGGATCACACCACACAGAGAGGAGGATGAGGGCACTTCCAAGGATCACACCACACACAGAGGAGGATGAGGGCACCTCCAGGGATCACACCACACAGAGGAGGATGAGGGCACCTCCAAGGATCACACCACACACAGAGGAGGATGAGGGCACCTCCAAGGCTCACACCACACACAGAGGAGGATGGGGGCACCTCCAAGGATCACACCACACACAGAGGAGGAAGAGGGCACCTCCAAGGATCACACCACACACAGAGGAGGAAGAGGGCACCTCCAAGGATCACATCACACACAGAGGAGGATGAGGGCACCTCCAAGGCTCACACCACACACAGAGAAGGATGAGGGCACCTCCAGGGATCACACCACGCAGAGGAGGATGGGGGCACCTCCAAGGATCACACCACACACAGAGGAGGATGAGGGCACCTCCAAGGATCACATCACACACAGAGAAGGACGAGGGCACCTCCAAGGATCACACCACACACAGAGGAGGATGAGAGCACCTCCAAGGATCACATCACACACAGAGGAGGATGAGGGCACCTCCAAGGATCACACCACACAGAGAGGAGGATGAGGGCACCTCCAAGGATCACACCACATAGAGAGGAGGATGAGGGCACCTCCAAGGATCACACCACACAGAGAGGAGGATGAGGGCACCTCCAGGGATCACACCACACACAGAGGAGGATGAGGGCACCTCCAAGGATCACACCACACAGAGAAGAGGATGAGGGCACCTCCAAGGATCACACCACACACAGAGGAGGAAGTAGGCACCTCCAAGGATCACATCACACACAGAGGAGAATGAGGGCACCTCCAAGGATCACACCACACACAGAGGAGGATGAGGGCACCTCCAGGGATCACACCACACACAGAGGAGGATGAGGGCACCTCCAAGGATCACACCACACAGAGAGGAGGATGAGGGCACCTCCAAGGATCACACCACACACAGAGGAGGAAGAGGGCACCTCCAAGGATCACATCACACACAGAGGAGGATGAGGGCACCTCCAAGGATCACACCACACACAGAGAAGGATGAGGGCACCTCCAAGGATCACATCACACACAGACGAGGATGAGGGCACTTCCAGGGATCACACCACACAGAGAGGAGGATGAGAGCACCTCCAAGGATCACACCACACAGAGAGGAGGATGAGGGCACCTCCAGGGATCATACCACACACAGAGGAGGATGAGGGCACCTCCAAGGATCACACTACACAGAGAGGAGGATGAGGGCACCTCCAGGGATCACACCACACAGAGAGGAGGATGAGGGCACCTCCAAGGATCACACCACATACACTGCAAGGGGTAAACATGCTTCATTGGGGCTCATTCACACTTGGGGTTGGGAGGCGGAAAAAACATGACGTGGAGCTGAAAAAAAAACACTGTATAGGATTTACACATGATTTCCTTCCCGCACATCACATTCAGCAGGCAGTACGACCCTCCCAAGATGACCCATTCCAGAAAATGGAGTCACACTGCAATCCCCCCTACAGCATAATGGTGTGGCATTTAGGGGGAGTAGGCGATAAGGGGGTCCTACTACAAAGCTCTCATAGATCTGTTCTCATAGATGAAGGGTTGTCCTGCTGGACCTTCCCTGACAGAACGTCATCAGGATGGGAGCATATGCTGATCTATAACCCAGCTATACACTGTATTACCAAAAGTATTGGGACACCTGCCTTTACAAGCACAAGAACTTTAATAGCCTCCCAGTCATAGGCCGTAGGGTTCAATATTGAGTTGGCCCACCCTTTGCAGCTATAACAGCTTCAACTCTTCTGGGAAGGCTGTCCACAAGGTTTAGGAGTGTGTCTATGTGAATGTTTGACCATTCTTCCAGAAGCGCATTTGTGAGGTCAGGCACTGATGTTGGTCAAGAAGGCCTGGTTCGCAGTCTCCGCTCTAATTCATCCCAAAAGTGTTCCATCCAGTTGAGGTCAGTCAAGTTCCTCCACCCCAAACTCACTCATCCACACTATATTACCAAAACTATTGGGCCACCCCTCCACATCATTTTGTGGAGGGGGGATTATGGTGTGGGGTTGTTTTTCAGGGGTTGGGCTTGGCCCCTTAGTTCCAGTGAAGGGAACTCTTAAGGCGTCAGCATACCAAGACATTTTAGACAATTTCATGCTCCTAACTTTGTGGGAACAGTTTGGGGATGGCCCCTTCCTGTTCCAACATGACTGCACACCAGTGCACAAAGCAAGGTCCATAAAGACATGGATGAGCGAGTTTGAGGTGGAGGAACTTGACTGGCCTGCACAGAGTCCTAAACCTCAACCTGATAGAACACTTTTGGTATTTATTAGAATGGAGACTGCAAGCCAGGCCTTCTCATCCAACATCAGTGCCTGACCTCACAAATGCGCTTCTGGAAGAATGGTCAAACATTCCCATAGACACACACTTAAACCTTGTGGACAGCCTTCCCAGAAGAGTTGAAGCTGTTATAGCTGTAAAGGGTGGGTCAACTCAATATTGAACCCTACAGACTAAGACTGGGATGTCATTAAAGTTCATGTGCGTGTAAAGGCATGTGTCCCAATACTTTTGGCAATATATTGTATCATTCAGGAATATAGGTGCCCTTCCAGATGCACATGCTGCCCAGGGCCGGGACAAGGGGTGGGCAGGAGGGGTGGCTGCTCTGGACATTATGGTACCATGTGAGGTGGGGACCAGCAAGGCAGCACAGTGGTGTAGTGGTTGGCACTCTCACCTAGCAGTAAGAAGGGTCGCTGGTTCAAATCCCAATCCACAACACTACCTGCCTGGAGTTAGCATGTTCTCCCTGTGCCTGCATGTGTTTCCTCCGGGTACTCCGGTTTCCTCCCACAATCCAAAGACATGCAGGTTGGTTAACTGGCTTCTGTCAAAGATTGGCCCTACTATATGAATGGGGACCTTGGTTTGTGGGCTCCTTGAGGGTAGGGAATGACATCAGTGTACAATGTACAGGGATAGGGACAATTGTAAACACTCACTCAGTATGGACTGGTGTCTTTATTCAACCTAACTATGAAACTATGACATTGGGGGGGCTACAGGGATTAAGTATTGTTCTAGGAGGAGAAATTGGTAGGGGTGTGCTAAGAGTGGTGATTTAGGGGAATTTGTGTTGGGAGGGGATGGGGAAGGAGATTTGTGGTAGGTGGGGGGAATTTGTGATGGAAAGGGGAGATTTCAAGTGGGGGGGGGGAGAAGATATGTACTAGGAGGGGCAATTTTAGGGGTAGAGGATTTGTGCTAGGACGGGTATTATTTTTTTTGAGCTGGAAGGATTTGGGGGGGGGGGGGGATATTTGTGCTTAGATGAGGGATTTCAGCAGGGGGTGGATTTGTATAGGGTGAAGGGGGATTTATGGTTAGGGGGTAAGTATACAGATTAATGCTTAATGTTATTGTAGGGAGATTTTTACTGACACATTATGTTCATAATGGGGGAGAGGAATGCAGTTTGGCATGTTCTTCCTGGGCATAGATGGCCTTTTCCCGACATTGACACTGCCCATTCCATATGCCCTAATGCACCCCCATAGGAAAAAAACAGAAGTCAAATCTAAGTGCAGTATTAGGAATATTTATTCATATAAAGTGGATCTAAACACTTACAATATAGTAGATCAAATGAGCATATCAGTCATCATAATGTGTAGAGTCCTTCACCTCTAGGGAGGGAGATCTGACCCGCAGTTGTGACAGGAGAGGGAGAAGCCAGGAAGCATGATGGCCAATGGACTTCAGGAACCACACTGGAACGTATAGGCCGGAGCTGATGTCAAGGGGGCGGTAACGCATTTCGCAGCATGCACAATTCGCTCCTTCATCAGACCTCTACTAATGCACCCTCAGACCATCAGAGATGCAGGCTTTTGAACTGAACACTGATAACAAGCCAAAGGTTTCCTCCCATGTTTAGTCTGAAGGACTAAAAAGAATGTCAAATTTCGATTCATTAGACCACTGGACAGTTTCCACTTTGCAACAGACCATTAAAGTGGTTCCAAAGGCTGGTGTTTTTTTTACCTTCATGCATTGTATGGCAGTGTGCAGCTCCCCCCGCTCAGTCCCCCTAATACTTACCTGAGCCCAAACTCAATCCAGCGATGGACTCTCCTGGGTCTTGTAGGTAACACCTAATTTAGTCAAACCTTTAGTGAGGACATAAGGAGAATATTAGGAAGGAGGCGATAGGAAGGGAAAGTGAGGAAATAGAAGGGGAAGGAAAAAACAGAGGGGAGGGGAAGCCAGTGGGAGGTTATCCAGAGTGAATAAGATGTCACAAGTAGTGAATGGCTCAAACTCCGAAGAGTAGATCCTGTTGTGTTTTAAAGTAGTTGTATAGTCGACCTGTTGGTGAAAAAAAAATCTCCTCAACCTGTACGGTTTAGGAGATATTCCCCTCGCAATGACTGCAGCGGCGCATGCGCACAGGGGATTCTCGGCTGGAAGTCCGGCTGACTCCGGACCCTGCCGGGAAGAAATCTCCCGTGCGCATGCGCGGGAGTGACGATATCGCGGCTCCGGCCACTCGCAGCGCCGGAGCCGCGATATCTGGAAGAACTGGATGGGGCCAGATTTCGGGGCCTCGTTCTAAGGTAAGTATTTCATAATGAGCTAGTATGCGGTGCATACTAGCTCATTATGCATTTTCCTTTGCAGGTGAGTTAAAAAATAATAAAATTCAGCAGGTATACAACCGCTTTAAATGTGAGTTCATTTACTAAACCCTTCTCACCTAACGGTAAAACAAATGTTAACGCCTAAGCACAATTTTGCAACTTTAACATGTGTTAGTAAAACTGTACATATCATCTCAATTACTTTGTGCATCCAGGTGGATTATACCTTGTTTTTTTCAGGACAAATTGGGCTTTCATTTGCTGGTAAATGGTAGGGCTGCAACTAACGATTATTTTCATAATCAATTAGTTGGCCAATTATTGTTTTAATTAATCGATTAATCAGTTAATATCCTTAAAAAAAGAAGGCCAGTGTGTTGGCCTGAATTTATGGGAGGAGCCCGGGGGGTATTTAACCAGCCCGTTCGCTGTCTTTGTCGGTTTCCTGTGCGCGATACCCGCCCTCCCATCCCCTTTTTAGGGCATTTCTCAAGGTATTCATACTCCTCACAGATTACTCATTTCATCTCATTTCATATTTTATTTCATTTAATTTCTTATCTAGGGTATGACCCCTTATTTTGCTATACCGTAACGTTAGGCCAAGGCAGGGGCGGACTGACAACTCATGGGGCCCCAAGGCAATCAGAGATTATGGGGCCACACAGTATAAACACACACACGGTATACAATCACACAGTATACACATACATGTATACACAATATACACAGACATGTTTCTATTGGCTGAGAAGGTACCGGAGAGGTGGGGCAGCTATAATCTCAAGATTTTTAGACCAAAAGGATGTTGGTAAGGGACATTTCAGAGACAGAAGTAAAAAAAAAACACATATTTTTCCATACTGTCCCTGGTTTTACTGAGGCTGGCAACCCTGATGGGGCCCCCTAGTGGCCTGGGGCCCTCGGGCAGTACCTGAGTGGCCGCATGGTCAGTCCGCCCCTGGGCCAAGGCACACTTTAAGGTCCATTTCATGTGGTAAGTTTTATGTTAACTCTGAATGGTATCCATATCCTTATCGGCCATAGGGCTCCAACCATAAATATATATATATATATATATATATATATATATATATATATATATGCATTCCCATGGAAAAAGCCCAGACCAGTGAGATTGCATATGTGCGTACTGTCGGCGGGAATGGGGTTAATAAAATTGTCCCTTTTTATTACATTCAACATAAGAACTTTTCAGTACATATAATCGACCTGGCTGTGTCATTATGAGCGAACTGATTTCAGTGCACTGGAAGTTCACCAAACACTTATAAGCAGGTGCTTATGGGGTACCCTTGAATGTAGTTGTGTTGAATTAGTTGCACATTGTAGCTATGTAGCTAGTCTGGGCTGCCCAGGATGGGAAAGGGTTAATTGTATCTGGACTCTTTCTCAGGTTTTTTTTGTTGGGGTCTTGCCCCATGGAGTGGGTCGAAATATTTAGGAGCGGTGGGTTAGGGAGGGAGAGATTTCCACATGTGCTACTGTCAGAACGTGGAGTCCCCCACCACTTGGTCACCCATATGGGATCCCACTAGGAGCCAAGTAACCACCAGCAATGGACTAACACTAAGGAATTACTACCTTGGGCAAGGTATGAACTAGGCAGCTTGCATTAGGTAGTTAGGGATGAACTGTATTTTGATGTGCTGTGTGATGGACTGTATGTCTGAAATGTTCATTAAAATGTAATAACTGTTTCATGCCTGGTCCAACATCATTGAAAGGGGTGCATTAGGGTACATGGCATATCAAAAGAACATGGCCTGTAATATCAATGGGGATAATGAGGAGAAGCTAGAGAGACACCAATGAATGGGTTAACCATATAGAAGATTCATCAGGAAGTCATATTTAACATGCAGTTGCTATGGGTATCCAGGGCTGATGGGAATGCTATAGCAGCGAGCCAGTGGGAAGGAGGTACCCGGCATGAGTGATATTGCCCCATAGCATTAAGGGCCAAATCCGCGGCACGAAGACTCCATAGACTTAGCTGCAGGTACAAGAGTTAAATTGTATACAAGTAGAGATCTGCGCTCAGTGCATGGTGGGATCTCTGGTCTGGCAATAGGAGTGAGGTGGCAGAGTAGCTGGACTAATGGAGCAGTATACAGACTCCATGGTGTCCCTCTCAAAATGCTGCATTTGAAAGATAAGAAGTACAATGCCAGGGGAGAAGAGTGTTTCCGAGTGAAGAGCCTCAAGTTTATGTGTTATGCCCTGTACACACGGTCGGACATTCCGACGACAAAATTTGTCTGATTTTTTATGACAGATTTTGGCCCAAACTTGTCTTGCATACACACGGTCGCACAAGTTTGTTGGAAAATCCGATCGTTCAGTACGCGGTGACGTACAACACGCATGAGGGGACTATAAAGAGGCCAGTAGCCAATATCTTTCGTCTCGTAATTTATCCTGAGCATGTGTGGCACTTTGTCCGTCGGAAATTGTCTACACACGATCAGAATTTAAACGATTGGATTTTGTTATCGGAAAATTTTAGATCCAGCTCTCAAACTTTATGTGTTGGAAATTCTGACGGAAAAAGTCAGATGGAGCCCACACGTGATTGGATTTTCCGACAACACGGTCCGATCGCACACAAAGTCCGACCGTGTGTACAGGGCATTACTGTGCAAGGTGGATGGCTCACTTTTAAGTATAGAGTCCCACCTTAATGCTGATCTACACATGACCATGGCCTCACCTGGTCCCTGGCAGTAGTGAGTACATCTGCAGTTCCCCATCAGAGGGGTGGTTTGGCCTCAGCCTCACAACCTGGCATAGTCCCTATCTATAGGGTGAGTAGTTTTCGCCCACAGAATTGAAAACATTTTTTACAAATTCCAAACATAGAGCTTGAAGCCCATTGAAGTCCATGAGGGCTGAATCTTGTCTGGTCTTTTTTGAGGTTAATTTGCAATATTTGGTCACAAAAAATGGAAGGAAAACTACTACATGTGAAATAAGCAGACCCGATGTAACAGACATTAAAGGCAATTCAGACTCGTCCTTGGAGCTGTTTGTGCATGGTTTTCCCTGACTATAATAAAGCACTGAAATGGACAAGGATGCTCTGCAATAACCCATAGGAGGCAAGAGATTTCACCTTCCATTAATCCCTGGCAGTCAGAACAATGAAGGATGCTGGCACTTTGTTTTATTAAAGCTGAACCCCAGACTAACTAAAAACGCACAGTTGAAAGTCATACGTGAAAGCTGTTTTATCTGCCAAAAGATTTGTAACTTTATCCCTCCATTCCTGAGATTTATAGCCTTGCAAGATGTTTCTGTGCTGCAGTCAAACAACACAGTTTGGTCATCACCCAATCTCTGGATTGGTCAGTGAAGAAGCTGTGGCAGAATAATGAGGCAAATGCAGTTATCTAGTCTGGCACTAGGTGGTGCTGTCCCAAAATAGTGTGTGGTAACAAAGAATAGTGTAATCAGGTGCTAGGTGACTTTTAGCTAGAGCCATCTTGTAGTGATGTCATGAGTGAGTCAGTGCCCTTATATAAGCCAGGGTGAGAGGAGCCTGAGTGCAGTTGGGGCATGGGAGAAAGCTACCCCATGTGGTACAGATGTAGTCACCTAGAGCAAGGGCTCTGGACTGGGTTGAAGGCAGAGTGAGATTCTGCACCCAGATGACTCGGTTTAGTCATGTAGTCCCTAATGGTGGTGGAGGCTTGAACGAGTTACAAAAGGCCTTTCGGGCCAGGCCAAGCATTCTCTGAAGTGAGTCTGGAGGACTTGAGAATAATGTACTGGAGCTAGAGATGCATCTGCAGTGATCCTGTCTCTGGAGCGATAAGCCCCTGCTTATCGTGAGTCGTGAGCTGGACACACATAACCTAAGGCAAGCAAGAACCTTCTAAATGAGTACTAATGACCCTGGGAAGGAAAGAGACTATAAAAGGGAAGATAGCTTAAGGGTGGAGTGTTGTATGCTGCTTTCACATGTGACTGCTGTGGATCGGCCACTATATGTGATTGCTGATTGCCAAAAGTACTGTCAAGTGACCCCATATAGTATGTTTATGTGATGTGACTGTAAATGGTCATCTTCTGAAGTAACACTAGTAAAGTGCAGCAATTATACTTCTTTTTGTGTGGAAATTCCTTTCTTCAAAAATGTAAAGTCTAATGGCTGAGGATGACATGGGAAGTCCTATGGCAAGGAATGGGCACCAGGGTTACCAGCTTCCAGTAAATTTACGAATAGTCTGCGGTCTACATGTCTGTAATGGACATTCATGTACAGATGCAAAATTTACAAACTGTTCCTAAAATTTACTGAAAGTTGGCAACCCTGGTGGGCACAATAGGGCAAAGTTTTAGGGCCCCAAACAGGTGCGTTATTCTAGCAAGAAGAAGAAGGGAAGGGACTTGTACCAGTTCAGTTGGCATCAACATCGACCAATCACAAGCCCCCTTACAAGCTTATTCCTCTGCTGTCTCTATGTTCCTTTTCATCACATATGTGTCCAGTATACCTGATTGGCTCCAAGTTCTGCCTCTCCCTCCCCTAGTCTGCATTACTGAAACCAGGAATGAAAGGATGTCTCCTGCCTGGCTGTACAGTGTGGTAGATGAGTGTAAATCACAAAGCCATCTGTGCAGAGTTACATAGCAATTTACATGTAAAGCAGTAAACATGTATGCTATTAAAATGTATGTACAGCCAAAACTTCTTGTTTTGGACATAGTGGGGATGTGTTGGAATCACAATTCGGGTAGATGGGAAAATTCCCCCTCTCTGTCTGTCACAGAACGGTTCTTAGAAGGATCGGTACACCTGCAAATACCCAGCAAAATCGAAGATTGACACATAGAAATTTGCCAATGGCAGATAGAAAATTGCGATTGCGAACCTGCACACACACACAGGCACAAACGGGCGCAAAGATCCATTTGCCAGTGCACACTTGTGTATGCCAAAACGCACACAATGTGTGACAGATTCTGGTGCCCAGTGGACTATTTAAAGCCAGCAGTATGAGTCATTAGTTGCTGGATGATCTTCAGCTTCCCCTGTGTGCTCCTGTGTTCCTGTTCTTGTTAATATTGGATTTCCTGTTACCAACCCGGCTTGCCTTTGGCCCGTCTTTTCCTTATCCCCAGCTTTGACCCTTGGCTTGTTCCAGTGACCCTGCTTCTGCCTGCTGATCCATGCTTGACCCCTGGCTTGCTCCTTTGACTCTGCTACTCCTTGATTACCAGTGAATGACCCCGACTGACTCCTGACCCTGCTTGCTGCTTACTCCTGGCTGACCTTCTGTGCATGCCTGCTGACCTGGCCCCTGACTCTGCTCCTGGCTCTCCCTGCTGCCAGGTCTCACCCAGTACTCCTGAGGGACTCCTGCCCAGCAGTGTATCCTGCTCACGAGCTGCCATCCAGCAGGCATTTCTTTATCACCTCAGCCTGTCGCAGCTGGCAACGCCTGCTTCTCTGAGCAAAGCACTCCCTGTTATCACCTTCAAGGGTGCTCTGCACTTACCCATAAGGGAAGCCCTCTCAGCACTTCAGCCTCCGACCAGGCACATGATACTGTCATTGTGATCATTCCCACTGAGGCAGAAAATTATGAGAAATCAAAAATTTTACAGCTGCCTCCAGAGAAGGAGATGATGGGAAATCTCCCCATGGGGACATCTGTTCAGGTGGCACCCGTCTAATGTAGAATTTTCATGTAGTGAACACCTCCCCAGAAAATAAACTGTCAGGGGTTGTAAGACTTCCCTATTGAAAAAAATGGTTATACACACACTTTAAGGATTTATTTTTTCTTTAAGTGGCACTAAATATATATTCTCTAAAAACAATCCATACATATCAAATGCTTGGAAACAGGTGTTCTAGCGCTTCTACCTTTCCACATTCCAACTCCACCCGGTGCTTAGACTATCAGGCTGCCAATGCCTTTGTGTAATATGAATCACAAGAGTCGGCACTTGGGATGGCATAAAACAACAATCTTCCTTTATTGAAAACATGTATAACAACTGTGAAACAGCCAACGCGTTTCAGGCGTCAGGTCTCAGTCATGATTGGAAAGCCGGAATGTGTGCCGACTTTTCCTCTTGTGATTCACATCAAATTAATGTTAATGGCCCTGTTATCAGTTTTTCACGAAATTGTTTCTTATTGAATTGAAATTTTTCTTATTGTGCTTTTCTGCCTCCTTGTAATGTCCTTTGTGAGCTTCTGAACCCCCCCCCCCCCCTCATTTCCATCTGTTTGGAATGAACAGGGCACATTAGTTGTGGCCATGTGTACACTACAAATCCCATAGTCCCTAGTCCATGTCAAAAGCAAGCCAAAAAGGGTGGTTATGCTCCTACATACAGTGGGACCATGGAGTACAAATGCTGTCACCCTCTAATAAGAAGTCAGATCACATCAGCACAAAAAGGGGTTTGAAGATATGGAGGAGGCTGAGAGTAATAAAAGGGACTTTTTGAGTTAAGAATACATTTTATTTGGTAAACCAGAGTTTAGTGTCACTTTGACCCTTGCAGTGCGAGAACCCCCTTTGCAAGGATGAATTTTTTAATATTCCTGGGCTTTACGTTTTAAATAGATATACAGTAGTAATACACACATCTTTTTTTAAATCAAATACGTTTTATTATTTTATATGAAAACAACATTGACACAATACAGACAAAACCACAAAAATACAAATCACACCAAACCAAAATCCCCGCAAAAAAAAAAAAACGGAAAAAAACAACCCCCCAGACCACCCCCCTTCAACAAACCCCACCAACCCCCGCTCACTTGGAGTATATCTGATACACAAAAAAAAAAGAGAAAAAAAAAAAAAGAATAACAATATCCAGTATTACAAAGTACACTGTACCCATTGGTTGACATGATACCTATAATGCCGCGTACACACGACCAGACTTTTCGACAGCAATGGTCAGACGGAACAAATCCGTCATTCATGTGTGGGCTCCATCGGACCTTTCCTGTCCAAAAATCTAACGGACTTTAGAAATAGAACATGTTTCAAATTTTTCTGCCGGAACTCCGTCTGACCCAGTTCCTATTGAGAAATCTCCTTGTCTGTATGCTAGTCCGACGGATGAAAACCGACGCTAGGGCAGCTATTGGCTACTGGTTATGAATTTCCTTATTCCAGTTGTACGTCATCATGTTCGAATCCGTCAGACTTTGGTGTGATTGTGTGTGGCCAAGTTCGTTCATTCGGAAAGTCCGTCGGAACTCTGCCGAAAGTCAGTCGGGAAGACCGTCGGACCTAGTCTGCCGGAAAGTTTGGTCATGTGTACGCAGCATAAGTCATAGATTGAAGACATCTAGACCAGATAACATCAACCTTATTCAGGGAGTTCCTTAGGGAATATGTATGATTTTCAAAGAGAATAATCCTATTGAGATCCACAATCCAATTGGACACAGTCGGTAGATGTGGAGAGGTTCACTTAAGAGCAATCTGTCTACGGGCAACAAAAAACAGTGTTACCAGTAGGGGAGGTGTAGATAGAGGTATCACAGTAACCCAATATACATATAAGCGGTTCAACGGGAATGTTAATATCCAATACCTTATTTAAAGTACCAATCAGTTTTGGACATCGCCACAAAAGATGTAATAATGTACCTGTGTTGCCGCATCTAGCACAGGCTGGCTCAGATTTCAGTCCAACTGCACAGAGAAACTGCGGAGTTCTATAGACCCTATGGAGAATAAAAATCTGGGTCAGTCTGTGTGATGGAGAAAGAGACACTCTGGACGGGGACTGGAGGATATCGTCCCAAATCTCCTCAGAGATGGGACCAATATCTTTCTCCCAGCCAGCCCGACGGATGGGGAAGTTCAATAGAAACCCATTTGACGATACCCTATAAGCAACCGAGGTAAGACCCTTTGTTGACCCTGCCCGCACTATTTTATCCAAGACAGGGATAGAGGGGAAAAATATCTTAGTAGAAGAAAACTGGGCATGTAGAAGAAGGAATTGGTAAAACCAATTGGATTCTACAGAGAACTTTCCCCTCAGATCTTCAAAAGATTTAAGTAAACCATTCTGATATAACTGAGCTAAAGTGGTCATTCCTAATTTACCCCATCTCTGAAAGCCTCTAAGAGCCGAAATTTGAGAAAGTCTATAATTTTCCCATATGGTAGTGAATACACATATGAATACACATATCTAAACTAAATAAATGAATATACACTATATATATGTATATACCATATATAGACTACACACTGTATATATATATATATATATATATATATATATATACACATACACATACAGAAGAAATGAAGTGATAATGACAGCAGCATATTGTAACTCTCTCGTGTTTCTCCTAGGAAATGAGGTGGTGGTAGCGATCAATTAGATGAAAAAATCAATTAGATGTTACCACAGACCTGCACTGTGATCCTTTTGTTCAATTGTTCTGTTTCTGTGACTGGTTTTGCTATTAACCTTCTAGCAGTGATAATGCTATCGGTTTTGATGCTGCAAATCTGCGCACGCCCTCCCTGCTCCCATGTGTTTTTCAGCAGGCTAATGGTTTCTAAAGGTGAATGATTGGAAGATGTAGGCAGTAAACAATATTGGCGTGCAGGTAAAACAATGTATGGCGGTGAGCGTTCTCCTCTCCTGCCCAGTGAGAGTTAAAGCTAGGCTGTATTAAGAACACATTCCAGGGGGATCTTTTGAACAGCGGAACAGTAGAGGTTGAAAGCAGCTGTGATATATGGATTTTTCATGAGGTTTTTTTTTTTTTTTTTTAGCTTTGGAACAGCATAGATGTGACAGGAATACACAATATGATATCTGTACATGTATTTATAAAATAGAAGATGTGGGAGATCTCCTACAAAATTAGAATGAGACAATATCAGCACATTTCATTTATATAGCCCCATTCATACTGAAGTCAATATAAACGCATTGCTTATATCATAGACTAACCTAGGGTATGGTAACTGTGTAGTCCTACACATATTCATATGTTCCACATTATGTTGCATTCTATGCAGAACTGCTGTACAAAAAAAAAAAGATTAGCTCATTAAAAGATAAAATCACAAAACCAGCTTTTCTACAATATTTACCTTAAATTCTGAGATCACTTACATAATTTTTCTGTCACTAGATGTCCTCAGTCTGATGATCAGCATCATTCAAACCACTTCTCCTCAGCCCAGGTCTTCCCCGACCCTCCCCTTCCCCAGCCTGTGACTGGACAGTGAAAGGAGATGCAGTACAATGGTGATCTCATCTCTCTACTTTCTTCTCTCACACTCCAGCCTTGCTGTACAGCAGGGACATGCGGTGATGTCAGTGGCTGTTGAGGCACTGGCTAGTATCAAAGCCAGATACACACAGGTTACATACGCACTAGACCTCCTAGAATAATGAATGTGTTCTGCTCCCCAGAGGACAAAGCAAATTTAGTACTTTGTCCCACCATCCTAGGTGCTGTCTTCAAGTTCAGAAATGGTGCCCCTCCTCCCTTCTGTCTGCAAGGTCAGAAATGGCGCCCCTCCTCCCTTCTGGCTGCAGCATCAGAAATGGTGCCCCTCCTCCCTTCTGACTGCAGGGTCAGAAATGGCTCTCCTCCTCCCTTCTGTCTGCAGGGTCGGAAACGGCGTCCCCTCCTCCCTTCTGCCTGCAGGGTCGGAAATGGCACCCCCTCCTCCCTGCTGACTGTAGGATCAGAAATGGCACCCCTCCTCCCTGCTGAATGCAGGGTCAGAAATGGCACCCCTCCTCCCTTCTGTCTGCAGGGTCAGAAATGGCACCCCTCCTCCCTTCTGTCTGCAGCATCAGAAATGGTGCCCCTCCTCCCTTCTGACTGCAGGGTCAGAAATGGCGTCCCTTCTGTCTGCAAGGTTGGAAATGGCGCCCCAGCTCCCTTCTGTCTGCAAGGTCGGAAATAACGCCCCCTCCTCCCTTCTGTCTGCAAGGTTGGAAATTGCGCCCCTCCTCCCTTTTGTCTGCAAGGTCGGAAATGGTGCAATAGGCATTCTATTGTAACATGGATCAATTCAATGATAAATTCCAATAGATTGCTTCTAATAGATGGTATTTTTAACCAATATCGCATGTGTTGCTTTTTCCAATATTTTAATTGAGGATGGTAACAGGGTGTAGCGAAGTGATAACAGACTAGGGGCACATAAACCAAACCTTGTCTTTAACCACTTAAGGACTGAAAGATTTTCCCCCTTAATGACCAGGCAATTGTTTACGATACAGCACTGTGTCACTTTAACTGACAATTGCGCGGTTGTGTGACGCTGTACCCAAACAAAATTAACCTCCTTTTTTTTCCCCACAAATAGAGCTCTCTTGTGATAGAATTTTATCACCTCTGCGTTTTTTACTTTTTGCGCTATAAACAAAAAAGTCCAATTTAGAAAAAAAAATATTTTTTACTTTTTGCTTTAATAAATATCCCAAATAAAAAAAATTGTGGTGATCAAGGGGTTAAGTGTGTCCCCTGGGAGGTGTTTCTAACTGTGGGGGGGGGCTGACTGAAGGAGGAGAGAGAGATCGCTGTTCTTGATCACTAGGAACAGATGATCACTCTCTACTCCCCTGTCAGAATGAGGATCTGTTTGGATCCCCATTCTGGCTCTCTGCGGAGCGATTGGGGGTGGCCAGCGGACATTGAGCGTGCACCTGCTATAGCTCTTAAAAGAGCCGACGTACAGCTACGGCGATTCACGGGAACGAGCCAACCTGCCTCTGGTCGGCAAGTGGTTAAAGTCACTCTATTTTTGCATGAAGCTCTTCCCAGAATCTAAAAACATAATGGAAGGCTCACTGTTTTTTGGAAGCAGAAGCAGACCATAGACGAGTAGCGTTTTTTCTTTCAACTAGCAGTTTGAACAGCAAACAATGACTCAATTCCTCAATTCACACATTCAAGGTGGATAGGGAGTATAATCTTCCCCGCTGAGTCTTTGTGGGGAGACGGCCCCACTGGTAGAATACACCAATCGGAGCTCCTGGCTAGAGCCAGAGGTGCAGATTAAGATGGGAAAATCCGACAGGGCGGTTGTACGGAAGTTGATCGGTAGATCAACCTCTGTACAACCTTCCTTCCCATACATGCAGGGACAGAGTTCTGTCTCCCTACAATGTGTGTATCAATAGAATCATACAGCCCTGTAGCCTAGGATGGCAAGGTACCCCCTTGCTCCTTCCTCCCCTTCCTTCTTGCTTCTCCAAACTAACAAACTGGCTGGTGACTGCACTGCCCACTGTGAAGACCAGAAGTCAAGGGAAGCACCACTGAGAGAGCAGGAACCAATAACAACAATAGTTTACTAAGGAATGTTCATATTATTGTGCTCGATATTTTATGCTACAAAAACACTGAGTATTTAGTGTAAAAGTGTAAGTTCATCCATTTTAGATCTTTTTTGTTTTAGATAAAGTGGGATCTTATGCCTAAAGTTTCTGCAGCACTGACTGCAGCAAATCATTTTCTTTTATGCCTGCTATCCCGGGCTCCGTTGGATTCCCCCTTACTAATTGCTATGGTGACAAGGGTTTCACCAGAAAAAGAAGTGTATACTAAGATACAAAGAACCATGATTTTCATATGCTTACGTCTCCACCTTTTACATTTATCTGTGGAACTCATTTTCCGGTGACTGGAGTTTCCTGAAAGACACAGCAGTGTACAGCGTAGGTTTCCACAATGCTGAATAACAAATACAAATGTATGCAGGCTTATGTAATTACAGCAAGCCATGGCTACCAATCAAAATGTCCTTTTATATGGATCTGACCTCACTACAAAACAATCTGATTGGTTAACATACAGTAGGGAGAATAAGTATTTGATCCCCTGCAGATTTCGTAAGTTTGCCTACTTACAAATGAAGGGTCTATAATTGTTATCATAGGTGCATTTTAAATGATTTTAAATGATAGGGACAGAATATCGACCAAAGATCCAGAAAAAAAAACACATAAAACAAATGCAAAAAAATAAGTTGCAGTTCAGTGAGTAAAATAAATATTTGATCCTCAAGCAAAACATGACTTAGTACTTGGTGAAGAAAAATGCTGACTATGACCCTAAGAACACCATCTTTACAGTCAAGCACAGAGGTGGAAACATTATACTTTGGGGCTGTTTTTCTGCTAAAGGTACAGACCGACTTTGCCGCATTGAGGGGCCAATGGACGGGGCCATGTATTGTACAATTTTGGATGAGAATTTTCTTATCTCTGCCAGAACACTAAAGAAGGGTCATGGAGGGATCTTTCAGCATGACAATGACCCAAAACATACTGCCAAGCAGGGGCCTTGCTAGGTCTATAAAAGATCTGGGGCTAGAGCCCATAGCAGCGTAGTAAAGAAAGTCATATGCTTGGGTAGGCCTGTACGTGTGTGTATATACCTCCAGAGAGCCCTCCACTTACATCAAGGTCCCCAGAGAGCCCCCCTTACATCATTGTCCCCAGAAAGCCTCTCCCTTGCATCAGGGTTCCCAGAGAGCATCCCTTACATTAGGGTCCCCAGAGAGCCGCCCCCTTAAATCAGGGTCCCCAGAGAGCCCCCCCCCCTTAAAATCAGGTTCCCAGAGAGTCTCCCTGTTAAAATCAGGGTCCCGAGGGAGCCTTCTCCTTGCATCAGGGTCCCTAGAGAGCCCCCCCACTTACATCAGAGTCCCTAGGGAGCCTCCCCTCCCCTTGGAGACCCCTGCAGAGTCAGGGCTATGGGCCCCAGATTCGGGGCTATAGCCCCAAAAGCCATCCCCAGCGATGTCACTGCCGCCAAGGCAACAAAGGTCATGGAGCGGCCTAGACCTAATTCTATAGGAAATGTATGGAGGGAGCTGAAACTTTGAGTTTCCAAGCGACAGCCAATAAACCTTAAGGATTTTTAGAAGATCTGAAAAGAAGAGTGGACCAAAATGCCTCCTGAGATGTGTGTAAACCTGGTCACTAATTACAAGAAATGTCTTACCTCTGTGCTTGCCACCTTGTCATGTTTTGCTTGGGGATCAAATACTTATTTTACTCACCAAACTGCAACTCAATTTTTGTATCATGTGTTTTTTCTGGATTTTTGGTTGATGCTCTGTCTCTATTATTTAAAATATAGCTATGATAACAATTATAGACCCTTCATTTCTTTGTAAGTGAGCAAACTTAAAAAATCTGCAGGGAGTCAAATAATCATTTTCCCCACTGTAAGTTCTTACTATTGCACATTGTTGTTGCTCCCTGCTTTGCTTTTCTTTGCTTTACTAAATAGGCAGTTTGGAAAATGATTTTACCTTCTGCCTATCACTGCTGAGTTCCTGATCCATCCGTTTGTGGCTTGTTATATTTTCACATCTGGGTTTTCATGATTGTGCCAGCCATTGGCATTTCAGCAGCTGAATCTTGGCAGTCCGGCTCTGTAACTGTGATCTTATACAGTGTGTCCTGAATATATATACTTTTTTTTTTCATCCAGCCTGCAACTGCTAAATAAATATTTGTTTTATACCATCTATATACTCTGCGTTCTAAAATACCAAGATGGCAAAATTCATTGGAAAAGCGGCCAAATGCTTCAGAATTGTTCCTGCGCATAATGCAATCGGTATAAATGAGCAGTTGGAATGCTGGCTGCCAAAAATGTTAACGCCTTTCAGATTGCATTACAATTTCACAGCCCGTGGCTATTGTGCCAAAGAATAGAAATACATGAAAATAGGATGGGTGCTACTGCTAGAGTAAAGTGGAACTCCAGACAAATTACATAATCCCATGATTTCAATGACATGACTCCCCTTTACCTTGATGCCATTATTGCAAGGATTCTCTTTATGCACATATCAACACCATTCTACTCTTGACAACATGCTAAAAACAGAAACAGATGAAAAAAGAATAGGAGCCTCAGTAAATGTAAAGTGGAACTCCAGGCAAAAATCATAATCTCAGGATCTCAATGTAGTGACCCACCTATATGTTTTACCTTGATGTCATTGTAGCAAGGTATCTCTTTGTGGACATATCAATACCCTTCTACCATTGACATTATGGGAGTGGTAAACACCTATCCCTATACCCCTGGCATCATAGTAGCAGTAGTCACCTATCCCTCTACCCCTAGCACCATGGTAATGGTACTCATCTGTCTCTCTACCCCTCTACTCCTGACATCATGGAAATGGTACTCGCATATCTTATTACCACTGACCTCAAAGTAATGGTACTTAACTATCTCTCTACTCCTGACATCATGATAATAGTACACAACTACCTTTCCAACCCTGACATAGTGGCAGTTGTATTCACCTATCACTCTACCCCTGACATTATGGTAATGGTACTCAACTATCACTTTACCCCAACATCATGGTAATAGTACTCACCTATCTCTTCACCCCTGACATCATGGTAATGGTCTTCAAATAGCTTTCTACCCCTTCCATATGGTAATGATACTCACCTATCTGATGAGAGACTATGTGCAAAAGTAACTTCCAAAGCTCTGCTTCTTTAGTAATTTTTTTGTACCCCAGCAATAAAGGAGCAGTAGCACATTTATAACATAATTCTTTCATTCCCCTTACTGTAGACATGTTCACGGTGTTTATAAGTGCTGTACAATTCTGTAGAATCCTGAGTGTCTCATGCCCCTACCTATTCCATTGAGTGTCTTTGCACAGAAGATGAAAGGAAGCTAATGTAAAGACAGGTGTTGCTATTTATACCAGCTGTTTAACATAAATTGAATTTGTTTTTCATAAATAAAAAAAACATATTAAAGGATTTTTTTTTATATTTCCCCGGTGTTCTATTTTAATATGTTAATTAAGTGGTGAGCTTAATGCATCGTACATTGTAATAGATCTAGCAGAAAATAAAATTTACTGACCTTTCAAGTGTCATAGCAGCATGATTTGGAAACAGGTTGATAGAAAGCAAAGGCATTGCTGACTTTAAAAATATGTCAGGCCACCAAGGTGAAATGGCTTTCATTGAAAACCAACATATTGTCTGCATGGTTGGACCAGCCACCTCTGACAATGACTCATCTCAGGTTAAAGAGTTGTGACTAGCCAAAAGCATCAATCACAGATAGTTACCAAGAGATTGGTCATCTGGAGATGTGTGCCTGTTGTAGGCTGCCGCTACCCATAGAGATTGTGATCCCTACTCAACCTAAAAAACTAGGCCAGATATCATGTCTAAGGATACCTATGGTGCTTTCACATCTATAAATACCTATTATTTCTTCACATTCTTCACATGATCATGTTACTGTAGGGATCCACTGCCTTCTGCTGTTTGTATTTTTGAATAACCTAGCTATCACAGAGTTATGTATAATTATGTATCAGTAGTTTCTATCTCTGGGAAGCTGTCTTGGAAACCCCAGAAGAAGGTGGTGAGAGAGGAACTAAGACCTATCTCCATGGAAGAACGGTTGCTAATGCAGAGCAGAAGCAGGGGATAGTAGGAAGTTGTCCCTTTGTCATTAGTTTACTATTATTGCTCATAGCCTCTCTCTCTCTCTCTCTCTCTCTCTCTATATATATATATGTTTATATTTAAAGACGAAGTAAACCCTGATGGGTTTTACTTCCTCTCTATTTCCCTGCAAAGGTAAAGCTTTATGGGCTACTATGCATCGCATAGTAGCCCATTATGTGTCACTTTCCTGAAACCGTAGCCTGCGATGTCACTGCTGTCCCCACTAGCAGTGAGCCTCCATCTTCAATCCCTCTTCCTTCCTGGGCCTCGACTCTGTGACTGGCTGGAGTCACTTGACGTCCCTTTTTTGGGTTCCGTATCACTGCCTTTTGGAGCCTCTCGGTCCTGACGAGTCCGCTAAGCTGTTATTAACATCTGGTGAAGTGTGGATCCTCCGGAGACATTTGCTTTGTCTCTAGGATATGAGTCCAGGACTGGAGATTTTCGGTTGCCCTCTGGATAGAGGCCCTGACCAGGTTGCAGGTCACAAGCTTATTTAGCTTGTTAGTCAGTAAGCTTGCATTTTATCTGGTGTCACATCCTGGATACGGTGGTGGAAAAAAATTAGTGATGGAAGCGTGCTTGTTTATATCATTTTAGGTCTGATTAATACCCAATTAAATCATGTAATAATTTAATTACCCAATATGGGAATTCCCCCTCCATCCACCGGGCTAATCCCCATGGGATGGGGTCTTTTTACCACCCCCCCCCCCCCCCCGCATTTTAATAGTCTAATATCCCTAGCAGCTGCATGTGTCACATGTTACAGATAGGAGCAGTTGCTCCATCACCTTGGGAGCTGTGAGGCGTATTTGGGGTCTTCCTCCTCTCCTCCCTACCGGGTGGGTGGACTGCCCTGTACTACGCATCGACATTACAACTTATGCCATGGAACCGCTGTGCTACGCCTATGGCGCCACCGCTTTCCATTGCCTTTACACATAGCAGCCAGGTGGAGGAACATTTTGGCACTGTTTTGTCTGGGGGAGTTTCCGCCCTGCTGCAGTTGCCTACTAGTGCACACCTACGTGATGTTGGTGGGTATGGCAGACCAGCCCTTATCAGCCATTCTAGGCCGGTTTGACTCACATGGTGGTTCCAGCTTTTTACCTGCACATTTTGTGGATCACTTAGAATTGAAATGTTTATTAGGTAAATTTGACCTAATTTTTTCACCCACGTTTTATGCTGCACTTTCATTCTATTCTACCTATTTTCCTTGGTTGATATGGTTTCTTAATATTCTTAATTTTCTATGTAGTTCACCTCTTCATCATCTTTACCTTCTACTCTCACTAATCTAACTTTACCTATACACTCATTAGCATCTCATTATACTATCCTTTACCAAGTTTAGGACATATGACCCATTGTACCACATAATATGAGTTTCAAATCTATTTTATAATCTCACTTTTGTTCTCAGCACTCATGGTAATTTTTGACCCATTATCTTTCGTAATTTCCTTCCTTGGAAACCACCTGTGTTGAGTCCCGGTCTGTCATTACCACCTCAGCTCCCACCAGTGATGCCCCTAGGGCAGTGATGGCGAACCTTGGCACCCCAGATGTTTTGGAACTACATTTCCCATGATGCTCAACTATACTGCAGAGTGCTGGAGCATCATGGGAAATGTAGTTCCAAAACATCTGTGGTGCCGAGGTTCGCCATCACTGCCCTAGGGGTTTTCTGATCCATATTGGCACTTTGCTACTGCATAGACACACACAATGTAAGTACTTTTGAGAGTGGTTTTGGGGGGTTTATCCTAGGTAAGATTACCTTTAATTACTCTATTTTATCTTAATCTCCTTCCGTGACAGGGTCAGACCTTACAGATATTCTTGTTACTATTATACTACAGCATTCAGTTTTCCATATGCATGCTCCTGAACAGTGGATGAATCCACGAAATGGATAGAGCTATTATATGCCATGTTTTTATGCCAACTATATGTTTTATTGATTTAATGATCACTTGTAATATGTGATTTGTATTATTAATGGATAATTGTCATTGCTGTATGTTTATCCTTTGAACAAAATATATTGGTTTTCTTGGTGTACTCATGATTACCCTCATGTAACTTATCACTGACTTCCAATAAATTCAAACTTTTTACACCTGCTCGCTTCATTTAAAGTCCCAACCCCCAGTCCTCCTGTTTGTTTCACATTAGATAGGGATGGAGGCAATTGACCTTACCCGGTCACCGCCTCATTTAAAGTCCCAACATCTTTTCTTTTCTTCTAAAACATCTGGTGGAGTGTGGATCCTCCGGAGACATTTGCTTTGTCTCTAGGATATGAGCCCAGGACTGGAGATTTTCGGTTCCCCTCTGGATAGAGGCCCTGACCGGGTTGCAGGTCACAAGCTTATTCAGCTTGCTAGTCAGTAAGCTTGCATTTTATCTGGTGTCACATCCTGGATACGGTGATGGATTTGTCACGGAATACTATTTTATTTTTTTGGGACACTTTTTTCACCTCGCTTTAATCAATTGATTATTTGTTTCACATATTGATTGGTGTCAAGGAGGGTGGAATTAATCTATACCCTTCCATCCAAGGACTTTTATGCATGATTTATAGGGACTTTTCAATTAATTTCAATTAATTAATTAATTAATTTAGCAGTGGATTAATTTATTGTTACATTCACCAGCTGATTATTTCACCATTTATATATTTTTGTGTTATCACGCCTTTGGAATCAGTTTTTTTTTCACTCTTGGGTTATTCACTTATTCCCTTATTTATCGCTGCTAAATGTATTTTTAGCCCATTATGTGTCACTTACCTGAAACCGAAGCCTGCGATGTCACCGCTGTCCCCACTAACAGCAAGCATCTTGCTTCACCCCTCTTCCTCGGGCCCAGAACTCCAGCTCTGTGACTGGCCAGAGTCGCGTGACTTGTGCGTGGGAGCCACCAGTCACTACATGACCCCTTTAGAAATGACACAATCTGCCCTTTCTAAAGTGCGCATGCGCCATAGACATCGGCTCATGGCTTTATTGTAAATATCTCCTAAACCATGGAGGTTTAGGAGATATTTCCAGCACCTACATGTAAGCCTTAATATAGGCTTACCTGTAGGTAAAAGTGGTTGTACAGGGTGTAAAACCACTTTAATGACGGGTGACAGAATATTATCTGTTCACTTATTATTACCTTGCATGCACTATAGCAGATAGTTTGGTCTGTGACACAGCATGCTTGTGTAGTGGTCAAATAAATGAATATTAGTAGGTGAACCTGTTTATTGAAGTATAATTTATATGCAGCTCCAGTTAGTCTAGTTAACCCTGTCGATTCTGGTCTGGGATTTTATAGCTAGTTTTAACTCAGGGATCAATAGCCAGCATAGGCCAGAGCCAGGTTTGGCATCTGACAGCCACTTCTAGTATTTAGAGGTTTGGTTGCATGACAGATCAGACGCTGCTAGGAACTAAGTTCAGAGTAGATAGGCTAACTCTGAGTTCTAGTGTCACACATTGGATTCTACTGACAAAAAGCTGTGTTCCAGGCTGATTGGAGAATGACTGGGGGGTCTACTCATCACTGTTGGTCTGTCTTTAGGTCACTGACACCAAGACAAACATAACATTGTGATCATCCTCAGGGGCCCGTTCAAGCATCCAAGCATACCAGCATCAATTCCTATACTTGCACACTTTGTACAATTGCACAAAGTCAGGAATGTTGTAGCATTAGAGTCAGGTGTATGATTAACCAATTATACCAAGCAGGAACTAATGATCATCAATTTCATATGTAGGTTGAAACACCATCATTAACTGAAACAGAAACATCTGTGAAGGAAGCTTAAATCTGGATGAAGAACAGCCAAACTCTGTTACTAAAGTGAGGTGGAAGACAGTTTCACGTCACAGGTCAAACACCATAGTAAGATTAAGCGCTCAAGGTAATTATTAGCAAGGTCTTTCCTAGGCGAAATTTTCAAAGCAGACTGATGTTTCATGGTGTGCTGTTCAAGCTCTTTTGAAGAAGAACATAGAAAGGGCAACGGTCAGGACCGTAGATGCAGTAGTTGGCCATGGAAGCTTGATGCAGCAGATGAAACACATATTGTGCTTACTTCCCTTCAATATCGGAAGATGTCCAGTAGTGCCATTAGCACAGAATTAGCAGAAACCAGTGGGGCCTAGGTACACCATCTACTGTCCAGAGAAGCCTGGCCAGAAGTGGTCTTCATGGAAGAATTGCGGTCAAAAAGCCATACCGCTGATGTGGAAACAAGGCTAAGCAACTCAACTATACATGAAAACTAGGGATGAGCTTCGAGTTCGAGTCGAACTCATGTTCTACTCGAACATTGCCTGTTCGCCTGTTCAGCGAACAGTGAACAATTTGGGCTGTTCGCAGCAAATTTGAAAAGCCGGAACACCCTATACAAGTCTATGGGAGAAATCTAAAGTGCTCATTTTAAAGGGTAATATGCAGATTACTGTCCTAAAAAGTGTCCTGGGGACCCGGGTCCTGCCCCAGGGGACATGGATCAATGCAAAAAAAAGTTTTAAAAACTGCCGTTTTTTCAGGAGCAGTGATTTTAATAATGATTAAAGTGAAACAATAAAAGTGTAATATTCCTTTAAATTTCGTAGCTGAGAGGTATCTATAGTATGCCTGTGAAGGGGCGCATGTTTCTGGTGCTTAGAACTGTCGCTGCACAAAGTGTCATTTGTGCAGGAAAAAAAGTCCTTTAAAATCACTTGCGGCTAAATTGTCGGGTCTCCGTAATACAGAGAACACTCAATGAGTGTTCTCTGTATTAGCCGACAATTCATTCATTCATTGATTAAAAAAAAAAAAAAAAGCGTGGGGGTTCCCCTAAATTCAATTACCAGGCCCTTCAGGTCTGACATGGATATTAAGGGGAACCCCGTGTCAAATTTTTAAAAAAAATTGACGTGGGGGTCCCCCCAAATATCCATACCAGTCTGATATGGATATTAAGGGGAACCCCGCATCAAATAAAAAAAAAAATTGACGTGGGGGTCCCCCTAAAAATCCATATCAGACCCTTTATCCGAGCACGCAACCTGGCAGGCCGCAGGAAAAGAGGGGGGGACGAGAGAGCGGCCCCCCCTCCCTCCTGAACCGTACCAGGCCACATACCCTCAACATTGGGAGGATGCTTTGGGGGTCTGTGACCCCTCAAAGCACCTTGTCCCCATGTTGATAAGGACAAGGGCCTCATCCTCACAACCCTGGCCGTTGGTTGTGAGGGTCTGCGGGCGGGGCGCTTATCAGAATCTGGAAGCCCCCTTTAACAAGGGGACCCCCAGATCCCGGCCCCCCCCCCTGTTTGAAATGGTAAGGGGGTACAAAAGTACCCCTACCATTTCACAAAGAAAGTGTCAAAATGGTTAAATAAGACAAACACACTTTTGAAAAATTCCTTTATTAAAAATGAAAAAAAAAATAAAAAAAGATTCCAGCGGTGCTAATCCACTCTTGCTATCCAGCGACGGATCTCCGGGGTCCAGCGATGGATGATCATATCCAGCGACGGGGGAATCTCTCAGTCCAGCGCTGTCCATACATCCTTCTTCTGTCTCCTCTCCGGAGACACTGCAGAGAGCACAGCGCTGACGTTTCTTATATTGGGAGGGCGGGGCCACCCGTCACCTGACCCCGCCCCTCTGATGTTGGAGAGGGAAGCCAGGGTTTCCCCAGTGACGTGTGGGTGACCCCGCCCCCTCTGATGTAACGGAAACCTATAATACCTGTTTGTACTGTAGCATCCTTACTATTGCTAGAGTAGGCAAATTCTGTTTGGCTCCCCTATAAGCAGAGCGGCATGGATTAATTTTGTTTAGGGGGCTGTGCAGTGTATTAAATGCTGTTACTCTTTTACCACCCCCTGTCTTCGGGAATTTCCTGAAGAGTACTAGAAATGAATAGATGGAGGGACAGAGGCTGCAGCCTGTATATTTCTGAAGTTTCCACCAATCCCTAAGGAGGCGGGACCCAGAAGGTTAGGAAACAGTCCATAAATTCTCAGGATCAGAGAATTTGGCAGTCTGGGAGCAGAGTCTGGGGTCCAGTCATCTGGAGGAGACCCCTGTGTTGGGGGCTCTGCTCCTGGGGCAGAAGGAAGAGGAACAAGAGAGGGAGAGGAAGCCTCAGGACATCACACAGTCATAGCCACAGCTAGGCTTAGCTGTGGACCCCAAGTAATGCCAGCGCAGCCTGTTTAACAGAGGGTCAGACAGTAGCTATTTTAGATCTTGGGAGGCCTACAAGAGGGACTGAGTGAGAACAATCCAGCCTTACATCCAAAGACAAGAGAGGACAGTGAAGTACAATACCTCACATGTCTGGAGCCTAAGGTACAGCTTAAGTGCAGAGAAAATCAGCCAGGAGCACCCAACTATATCTGTGCTTTAGGCTTAGAGCAGCCAGGTGCCATGCAAAACAGACAGGTGCTGTCTCTTCAAAGTACTTTTGTTTTTGGAACTTTGTTGCTTTGCTATTGCTGCGCTATCACTCCCACTATTGCAGCTCAGTTCTACAGTTCGGATTAGAGTAGCCAGCAACATTAGCATGTCCTTATTTGCTGTTTTGAATGTACAGTTCTGGGTATCCCATGTACCCAAACCCCTAGTTCCAAGTTCATAATTTTAAAATAAACAACCTAAACTGAAACCCCTAGACTGTTTTCTAGAGCCATTTGGAGAGTGTGGAAAATTCCTATTGCCTGGCTGAAGGTGCTGTGTGTGGGGGAAAGGCCCAAAGTCCAGCGTCTCTTTTGGGGGTAGCGCTACAGTACATTTGATGTGTGTACCATTATTATTCTTTTATTATATAAAGCATGAATTAAATGCATACTGGTGTGTATCTGTATAATCTTGGTTATTGTTATATGCTGGTTACAGTAGTGCTTCTGCTTCCAGTTACTCTGATTCAATTGCTGATTTTTTTTTCCATGTAGGGAATCCCCCTCTGTTCATAGAGGGCAATATCCTGGGTGGAGGCTCTGCCAACATTATTATCAAAAAACAATCTTTCACTTAGCAAAGGTTCTGTTTCTCTTATTTATCTACAGTTTTATTGTAATATCCTGTTTGGGGAGGGCCATTTTTCATAACCTTCTCCAAAAGGGGGCTACATTATCAATTTTACATTTTTCACGTTTTATTTGTCAGTTTACTTTAGCAATCTCTGCAGTTGCAGTGTTGTCTAGTATGTAATATTGTATTCAGAGAAGACTCAGGTGTGATTAGATAATGACACACTGTTCATCACATAGTGTATAATTCACAGAAACTTACAGTAAAGGGTAAAGTTTATCACATCACATATTCCTGTATTTACATGTTCATATGCCAAGCTTGGCAATGCTATGGTAACAGAAATCCTTACACGTCCTCCTTTCAAGTACTAAAATACTGCAAGAATCTCTTTCTGTTAAATAAATAAGTGTTTTTTTCATCTTAGAATTAGAAGTATAAGCATAAAATGATACACCCCTACTAGAAATGTATGATTTACAGTACTTTGGTTACCTGTATTTAGGTTCTCTGTCCTGCATCACCTTCACCCAGATCTGGAGCACCACGGTAGACTTAAAATACAGAATACCCAATGCCAACTGTTAGAATAGGTATATGGATTGGATCTGGGAACAGACAAACCCTTAGAAATCATTATTTTTGTGACATCTCTTGTAGATACAGTAAATGAGACCATTAGGGAAACCTTAAATGGATGAGCCCCTATGTGGTGAGTCAGATAATCATAGAATTATATTAAAGCACTATATATAGGGAAAGTGAGTATTAACAACAATACTGACTTGGAATTTATTGCAGTACCAAATACTTGGGAGGCAAATGCCATATTGCTTATTGATCCTAGCTAATTTATTTATTTATTTATTTCAGTTACTTATATAGCCCCATCAATTTACGCAGTGCTTTACATATACATTGTACATTCACATCAGTCCCTACCCTCAAGGAGCTTACAATCTAAGGTCCCTAACTCACATTCATACATACTAGGGACAATTTAGACTGGATCCAATTAACCTACCAGCATGTCTCTTGCAAGTACACGTAGATGTCCTTCTGTATAGCTTCACAAAGGATATGTGCAGTAACATTACCCAGTGGTAGGTGCATATATATTATTTCATGGAGGATACATGAAACAAGGTTTTGAGCTCATAGGGTCTAGATATTTATTCTATGTTATATTAATGTAGATGAATGACTATTTAAGTCGCGCGGCCCCCCCTTCCCCAAGGCACCCCCCATGTTGAGGGCACGTGGCCTGGTACGGCTCGGGAAGGGGGGGGCGCTCTCTCGTCCCCACCCCCTTTCCTGGCCGGCCGGGTAGCGTGCTCGGATAAGGGTCTGATATGGACCTAGTGGGGGACCCCCACGCGTTTTTTTTTTGGCATAGGGATTCCCCTTTAAGTCCATACCAGGTGACGGGGCCAGCGACGCTTCCTTCGCTGGTCCCGGCTACCTGGAGCTGCGCTCAAAATGAGCGGACTTTTCTCCGGGCTGGAAAAGTCCATTCATTTCAAAAGTATGGCGGACTGGCACACACACGGCAGTACTGTCCGCCGAAATGCGAGTCTGGTGGACAGATTGGTGTGCAAAACTCCAATCTTAGTCCGGCGGACTTTTTTTACCCAAAAGTCCGGCGGATTCCGCTGGACTTTTCCACCGGATTGTTTGATCGTGTGTACGCGGCATCACCAGACCTAATTGCCATTCTTTCTCAGGAATGGCAATTGTGCTTTTAAAAGTTGTTAAACCCAATTCTGCAAACTCAGGAACCAAATCGCCACTTTTCTCAATCCAAAGCATATGCAGAAGAAAGAATAATAATATCCCCCCAATAGTGTATTACTTTCAACCACAGGTTTACTTTATTTTTTTAATTTCCACTCATATTTTAAATAACAAAATAACAAGCATCAATCATAAAATGGTGTCAGGTAATGATCCTGCAGTGATCTCACCACCTCCACTTTGGTAGTGATGGCTGCTAGGTTATTGTTGTTTGACATCCGGTTACTGTGTACCCATATCCCGACTTGTTTAGATGCGGTTGACACCCTGTGACAAAGTCGTATATGATGAAGATTGAAGTTTAAAAACTTTCAAAAGCGCAATTGGCTCTCATGAGAATGAATGGCAATTAGGTCTGGTGAGTGTTACTCTAAAGGGAGCGGGACAAGTGTTTTTTGTCACTTTGCTGGTGGATTCAAGGTGTAACAGTTTTCAGTAAATCATTCAACACTTGTGTGTGTGACACCTATATGGATGTTTATTTTAAGGACTTTATTACACAGATTTTTCCTTTTTTATTGGTTTGTTGAATGATTTGCGGTACTGTGAAGTATGATTTGTTTATCACTGATGATTATTTCACCTTTTATATATTGTTAATACTAAGTAGCAGCATGAATGAGAATAATAGTATTGCATTGAAGTATTCTTGAGAGTGCAGTGGAATTAATTTATTATTAATTTAGCCATACCTCAAAATATAAGTAGAGCAGGAGCTGCTAGTTTAACAGGCACTCTGAACTAGTTTCCTTCTTATGAATCGATGGCTTGAGCTCTGGCGAACCCTTTCTGTACTGCTGGAATGCAGAAGGCCAAGGAACTCGCTCTGTACAGCTGGAGATGCAGAAGAAGGCCTGCGAACCCTCTCTCAATATTGCTTGAGATCCTCATGCTTAGGCCATGCTGAGAGGCGAGTGCCTGAGGGCCCATCACTCTAGCCTGGATGTCTGCTTTCTTTCCTGGTATAACACAAAGTGCTCTGAACCTTCGCGAGCTGCTCTCTCAGTCCACCGCCGCTTCTCCTCCCAGACTGCATAGTCCCCTGGGAATTGTAGTCTCCTTGCCCCTGTAATGCAGTGCCTCCCTGTACATAATAAAGCCAAACCTCTCACAATCCTTTTCTAAATAACATCTTATATCCCCAGTCTGAAGTTGACCCATCAGATTTGGACATAAGGAAGCAGTGGGGACATAGTTGGTGGGCATGCATGTACTTGTTGTCCCACCATAAGAGTTCTGTGGCATTCCACATGGCCTTATCTCCTTAAAAGACTCCAGTGCTATCACCTGGCTACAAATACATTTTAAATCCTAGATTATCCACTGGAACATTTCCCCTTACTCATGTTTTTTGTGACAACTCAAAAATTGTAGGTTTCCCCTTGAATTTTTGTACCAGGGACAAGGTCTCTAGGACTTATAGAGATGGTGAATCTCCACAGTGGGGACACATGACAGAGATTCTAATCCTTTCACAATCTGGCTTTACATATACTTTATAAAGTGCTAATGGTGCCTCTCAACCATTGTTATGGTATATAATTTCAGCATGGCTCAAACAGCCTGTTCCCTTTTTAAAATTTGTAAAAAGTCTGTAAAAGAAGACTTTTTTATATTTACCTGTCCTGCCAATCTTTGCTCTGGCCATGCACTAGGGTTCCCAGCAAAAAATTCAAGTGATACTTTTTGGTGTCAGAATGCCAGCCTCCCCTCCTGCACGCTTTAATTCCTTCAACTATTCCCTACATCACTAATATGTCCTGTAGTACTCTTGTAGTCTTCTTGGGGTTCCTAAACAGCCCAGTTTTTGATAGAGGTTGACACTAGGCTGTCACATACATAGACTATGGCCTAGGACACCACAGCTTCCAGAGGAGATATCTTTTGAATCCTAATACTTGCAGCACCATCGTCCTTCCCTTGCTCCTGATGGAGCCAGTGCTCCTTCCTGAGTTCTTCCTCCATCCCCGGTTTGCAAAATTTTTAATTGCTAACTGTGACATTGGTGTGGTGCATGCTATGCATGCACCACAATGTGACTGCAGGACTGAGGGACATAACTGGTTGCCACTGCTGCATTTCTGGTACCAAACAGGAGTCTGCTGCATCTAACAGGTGAGTGCAGTCTTGTCAAGTGTGATCTTTCCTGGCTGCCTACATAGGAGGAGTACGAAGACCCGGGAAAGACCACTGCCTGAGAGTGTATGGACGTTGATATTAATAACCATGGTACGATAATTACCAGCTGCTCATCAATGCTAATGTGAGAGTAAACAGGTGTACAAGCAGATTTCATAATCCTTCCATGAGTGCAAACTTAACATGTGGAGTGATGTGTATTTCGCTGTATTCTGATTTGCAGGGCCCACCTATTATTAAATGCAAGTATTATTAAATGTAATTTCTAAAAGCTGACACCTTTGAGCAGTGTCAAATTCAAGACATGTGTCTGTGAAAGGGAGTGTGTCTAGCAAAAGGACAGAGTAATAAAGATGGACAGATGTGTCCCCTCTGTGCTCACTCTCTAATCTCTAGTCTAATCTAATTTGCAGATGAAAAAACTGTTTTCAGAATGATGAAAGACTTCTGATGGCAATACTATTTTAAAATAGAACTATAGGCAAAATGTGCTTTTTAATTTTGGAGCAAGGGAAGGTTATAACACCTATCATATTTTTTTTTCCCCTTTGAGATTTCCATTCACTTGCTGTCCCATAGCTAAACAGGAAGTGAGAGGAAATCTCTGCAAATTAAGGGAATTTCTTGGGGCCCCCCAGGTCACCAGAACTGGTGTCCCCATTGGAAGATTTCCCCTGTATTACTTTTCCAGGGATAACCTAAAATTTGGGATATTCTTTTACTTTCACTTTCAATGATAATGGTAAACACAACAAATAGAAAGAGTAAAACCGAGGCATAGACTGCAATTAAAAGGTATAGGTGTTCTAATCCCTCTCCACTCTATCCAAAAAATATAAAAAATGTTGCCTTTTGTTATACCTTAACCACTTTGTGCCGCTCGCACACAAATATGCAGCCTCTCGGCAGCCGGGTCTTGGGGCTGAGGGGCCGCATATTTATGTGCATTAGCGCCGACAGTGCTGTGTCGAGAGCGCGCGTCTTTCACACTCCCAGCACAGTGACCGCCGGCTTACGCAAAGTTACAAATTGTCATTTGCGACTTTTCCAATCATGTAACCGCTTTGACAGCCAATCATGGTGGTCATGTAGGGGCAAGAAGGGGGTAAGGTCGCGCTATGGAGCAATTGGATATAGTTCTGGTAAGAGCGGCCTCTATTAAATTTCCACCCAATATGGGTGGAACAATGAAATGAAATAGGAGGAAAAATAGACTTGGCGCTATACCATTTTAAACTCAAAATAAATAAATAAATATAATTTGCATAGATTTTCCAGCTTGCTGGTAAGTGATAAAAATTAATAAATAAAAAATAAATAAAAAGATATTGGTGAAAAACTCTCCGTGTAATGCCTAACAGAAATCTGTAGTAATTATTCTTATATATATGCTTTTCAATAAATATCAATAAACCATAAAAACCAATAAACCATAGATAACTATTCGAACATGCAATTCCTTAAATTCAAATATTAAAGTGCAAGTGCCAGTGAGAAAACATGTGCCAGTGTTTGAATGCACAAAATTCAATTATAAAATAGCAGAATAAATGTCCAATCAATTATCTGTTTAGCATATCATATGTCCATTAGTGCACATAATAAATATCATGTGGCAAAAAGTCTGTGAATAGATGGACTAAAAATATGAATAACACAGGTGAACAAAACCTGGGAAGTTATAAAAACGAATGATGAATATTAAAACTGAAAAAATGTGATAAAAATTGATTATAAAATTGATGATAAAAAATAGTGAAAAAACAGTGAAAAAAATGTGGTGAAAAAATGGTGAAAATTCTTCTATAAGTGGGGGGGGGGGGGGGGGGAGGAGGAGGGGGTGACTTCAACTGTTGCTTCCGGTGCTCGGTGACCACTTATGTAATTGCTCTCACCAGAGGTATAGCCCCGTCCGGGGTGGATCAGCCTTCACAGTATAAGCAGGGCCGGCGCTACCACTAGGCGAAGTAGGCAGCCGCCTAGGGCGCACTACCACCTAGGGCGCAACCACGGCCTCTGTCCAGTGTTCTCTCGCCCCCCCCGGTGTGCCGCCGGCGCCACCAATCCCCCATGTTTCCCGCTGAGCGCTCACACGTGTTTATCTCACAGCGCCGCTCCGGGACTCCTTTGCTCCAGCCTGTCCCTCTGGAGCGGCGCTGTGTGTCTGTGTGAGTGCAGCGGAGGGGCGGGGCTCGGTGGAGGTGGGAGCATTGAGACGTCGGTCAGCTGACCTCCTGCCCGGCGGGGACATCGTGGAGGAGGGTGGACGGCGCTGGCCTGGTCCCGGCGGGGATATGATGGAGGCGGAGCGGGTGCACGGCGCTGGCGTGGACTCCTGAACAATTCTGCACACCCAGTGCGGAGGAGTCGGAGAGGCCCGGATGATGGTCCCTGAAGGCAGCATCAAAGAGCAGAGGTAAGGAGGAGCCGAGGAGGATGGATCATCCCCGATCTACATTGAGCTGTATGGAGGGGGTTTGTGTGTGAGTAATGCAGGAAGTAGGAGTCAGGTAGGTCAGTGTGATGTGTGTCAGTGTATGTGTCAGTGCCAGTGTATGTGTCATGCCAGTGTATGTGTCAGTGTATGTGTCATGCCAGTGTGATGTGTCAGTGTATGTGTCAGTGTATGTGTCATGCCAGTGTGATGTGTCATGCCAGTGTGATGTGTCAGTGTCAGGGTATGTGTCAGTGTGATGGTCAGTGTGATGCGTCAGTGTGATGCGTCAGTGTGATGCGTCAGTGTATGCGTCAGTGTATGCGTCAGTGTGATGGTCAGTGTATGCGTCAGTGTGATGGTCAGTGTATGCGTCAGTGTGATGTGTCAGTGTGATGGTCAGTGTATGCGTCAGTGTGATGGTCAGTGTGATGGTCAGTGTGATGGTCAGTGTATTCGTCAGTGTATGCGTCAGTGTATGCGTCAGTGTATGCGTCAGTGTATGTGTCAGTGTATGTGTCAGTGTATGCGTCAGTGTGATGGTCAGTGTATGCGTCAGTGTGATGTGTCAGTGTGATGGTCAGTGTATGCGTCAGTGTGATGGTCAGTGTGATGGTCAGTGTGATGGTCAGTGTATGCGTCAGTGTATGCGTCAGTGTATGCGTCAGTATGATGGTCAGTGTATGTGTCAGTGTATGTGTCAGTGTATGCGTCAGTGTGATGGTCAGTGTATGTGTCAGTGTGATGGTCAGTGTATGTGTCAGTGTGATGGTCAGTGTATGCGTCAGTGTGATGGTCAGTGTGATGGTCAGTGTGATGGTCAGTATGATGGTCAGTGTATGCGTCAGTATGATGGTCAGTGTATGTGTCAGTGTATGTGTCAGTGTGATGGTCAGTGTATGCGTCAGTGTATGTGTCAGTGTGATGGTCAGTGTATGCGTCAGTGTGATGGTCAGTGTATTGGTCAGTGTATTGGTCAGTGTATGCGTCAGTGTATGCGTCAGTGTATGCGTCAGTGTATGCGTCAGTGTGATGGTCAGTGTGATGGTCAGTGTATGCGTCAGTATATGTGTCAGTGTATGTGTCAGTGTGATGGTCAGTGTATGCGTCAGTGTATGCGTCAGTGTGATGGTCAGTGTATGCGTCAGTGTGATGGTCAGTGTATGCGTCAGTGTATGCGTCAGTGTATTGGTCAGTGTATGCGTCAGTGTATGTGTCAGTGTATGTGTCAGTGTATGTGTCAGTGTATGTGTCAGTGTGATGGTCAGTGTGATGGTCAGTGTATGTGTCAGTGTATGCGTCAGTGTATGCGTCAGTGTGATGGTCAGTGTATGCGTCAGTGTATGCGTCAGTGTATGCGTCAGTGTATGCGTCAGTATGATGGTCAGTGTATGTGTCAGTGTATGTGTCAGTGCCAGTGTATGTGTCAGCGCCAGTGTATGTGTCATGTCAGGGTATGTGTCATGTCAGGGTATGTGTCAGTGTATGTCATGCCAGTGTACGTGTATGTTCCAGTGTCAGTGTGATGGTCAGTGTATGCGTCAGTGTATGCGTCAGTGTGATGGTCAGTGTATGCGTCAGTATGATGGTCAGTGTATGTGTCAGTGTGATGGCCAGTGTATGTGTCAGTGTGATGGTCAGTGTATGTGTCAGTGTGATGGTCAGTGTGATGGTCAGTGTATGCGACAGTGTGATGGTCAGTGTATGCGTCAGTGTATGCGTCAGTGTATGCGTCAGTGTATGCGTCAGTGTATTGGTCAGTGTATGTGTCAGTGTGATGGTCAGTGTAGGTGTCAGTGTGATGGTCAGTGTATGTGTCAGTGTATGTGTCAGTGTGATGGTCAGTGTGATGGTCAGTGTGATGGTCAGTGTATGCGTCAGTGTATGCGTCAGTGTATGCGTCAGTGTATGTGTCAGTGTGATGGTCAGTGTGATGGTCAGTGTGATGGTCAGTGTGATGGTCAGTGTATGCGTCAGTGTGATGGTCAGTGTATGCGTCAGTGTGATGGTCAGTGTATGTGTCAGTGTATGTGTCAGTGCCAGTGTATGTGTCAGTGCCAGGGTATGTGTCAGTGCCAGTGTATGTGTCAGTGCCAGTGTATGTGTCAGTGCCAGGGTATGTGTCATGTCAGGGTATGTGTCAGTGTATGTCATGCCAGTGTACGTGTATGTGCCAGTGTCAGTGTGATGTGTCAGTGTATGTGTCTTCAGGGTATGTGTCTTCAGGGTATGTGTCTTCAGGGTATGTGTCAGTGTAGGTGTCAGTGTAGGTGTCAGCGTGATGGTCAGTGTATGTGTCAGTGTGATGGTCAGTGTAGGTGTCAGCGTGATGGTCAGTGTATGTGTCAGTGTAGGTGTCAGTGTGATGGTCAGTGTATGTGTCAGTGTAGGTGTCAGTGTGATGGTCAGTGTAATTGGCAGTGTAGGTGTCAGGTGGGTTAGTGTAGGTGCCAGGTAGGTCGGTGTAATTATCAGGTAGGTCAGTGTAGGGGTCAGCATGATGTGAGTAGTGCAGGAAGTAGGAGTCAGGTGGATTAGTTTGTGTCAAGGGGTCAGTGTAGGGGTCAGATAGGTCATGTGTAGCAAGGGCAGGGTAAGGTGGAGTCATGTGCGCATCCGGGGGGGGGGGGGGCGGCAAAAATTAGGTTTCGCCTAGGGTGTCAACGATCCTTGCACCAGCCCTGAGTATAAGCCACTGTGTTGCTTTCTGGCTTGCCTCTGCTGTGGTTCTGGGAGTCCCTCGTTCCTCCGTTGGTATAGTGTGCCACGTTATATGCAACAAGGAAGAGGCGTATCCATGGTGTAGTACGTTTATAAATGGAAATTTTATTTAGATGAACTTAAAATTACTCACAAGCAATCAATACAATCTCGTTTGTTTATGCTGCTCGGTTTTTTTAAATCCCGCTCGGCTGCCTCGCCGCCTGAGCTAGAGGTGTATGCTGTCTGGCCACGTCCTTATGGGAACCCTGGAAAATCTATGCAAATTATATTTATTTATTTATTTTGAGTTTAAAATGGTATAGTGCCAAGTCTATTTTTCCTCCTATTTCATGGTGGTCATGTGGCCATAAGCCCCACCCCGCCTCCCGGCATAGCAAACCTCTTAAAGGAATAGTAGCAGCCGGCACCCAAGGGTTAAGGATGCAAAAACAGATGTGTTCTTTTTTTTTTTTTTTTTTGATTGGGGCAGTACCGGTCGTCTCACTGAGGATGTTTCTGGCTGTGTTAATATACTACTGATTGTGTCTCTACAGAAATGTATCTGGTTGTGTCATTACCATACTGATTGTTTCTCTGCAGACAACTTTATGGTTCTGTCATTGCCATACTGATTATGTCTCTGCTGATATGTTTCTATTTGTATTAGTGCAATCCTAATTGCATCTCTAAGGACATTTGTAGTTGTGTGAGTTTGAAGCTAATTGTGTTTTTACGTCACCAAATTCTATTTTTCAATACAGTTAACTTATGTTTCAATCACTGTGTGTAAGTGAATATTTTCATATGTTTATATGGCACAGTTCTTGCTATGTGTGTGTGTGTGTGGGGGGGGGGGGGGTGCATCCAAAGCAATAAAGTGAGGTGGAAGCACAAGGTGACCAGTCTAGGGAAAAGAAAAAAATGCAAAACTAGTCCTGGTCAAATACGGGCAAGATCTGTCCATTTATTCTCAGCATAACCAATTACCTGCATGTAAGCGAAATGTTGTATATCCTTACGGCAACCTCTCCAATAAAAGTTGTTGGAAGAACAACAGCATTTAATGTAAAGTACTGTGAAATTTCTATATAAACATATATATATATATATATATATATATATATATATATATATATATATATACTGTATGCATTATACCTTTCTATCCAGCATGTGGCACTGCAATGTTCAAATGTGTATTCTATGGTAATGCAATAAGAGGAAGTCTTTGCTTTCCTCTCTGCACTCATTGTGTTCTTTTCCCTGTTCCATGATAAAGACATCCTCCATAAAAGTAAAGCCATTTGCTCTATCCAAGAAGCTTCCAGCGCATAATATCAATACTCTGCACAATAAAAGTTTCTTGCACAAATATACAATGTGCAGATGATTTATTTGCTATATTGTTAGCGCAAAATACTGTAAATAACCGTGGGACTTTTTTAATGAGCCCCCTAACATGATAAAGAGCACTGTGCTGCTTATCTTCTTTTCTCTTCTTTCACTGTACAGCTGTGGCAGCCAGGGCGCCACCCCATCCACCCCACCCCCCCCCCCCCCCCCCCCCCAGGCAGTCAAAAAAAAAAGATTTTTAAATTACATTTATTTAACCACTTCCCGAATATTTTTGGGGGATATTTATTATAACAAAAAGTAAAAATAATGCGTTTTTTCAAATTGTCGCTCTATTTTTGTTTATAGCACAAAAATAAAAACCGCAGGGTGATCAAATACCACCAAAAGAAAGCTCTATTTGTGGAAAAAAAGGACGTCAATTTTGTTTGGGAGCCACGTCGCACGACCGCGCAATTGTCAGTTAAAGCGACGCAGTGCCGATCGCAAAAAGTGGTCTGGTCTTTGACCAGCAAAATGGTCCGGTCTGCAAGTGGTTAAACATGTCCCTTTAAGAAAAAATAAAAACACGCACACGATTACACGGATAGCTTTGGCAACCTGGGACAGGGTTTACAAAAAACAAAATTGGGATTACAATTCCCCATTAATACCACTATGCGACACAGGTTACTTCACTCCGGGGAAAGATAGGATCCATGGTGGGTGGTTTAAGAATAAAGATACACAACTTAAAGATATTACAAGCAGTGGTAAAATCTGCACATTTCAGGAATTAAGGAATAAAAAAGAGGTATTAGATATAAACTGGTGGAGGTATGCACAGTTGAAACACTTCATGGAATCCCTCCCGATCAGTTCGGAGGACAGCTTGTGCCCTTTGGAACGGCTGTGTGTGGCGACCGACGGAAAGAGAGGGATCTTGAAAAATATATAAAATTCTGAATGATCTAGTAATATGGGAGCCCCCCTCATTTATAAAAAAATGGGATGAAGAGTTTGGGACAGCACGGAGGCAGAGGTGCATAAAATACTAAGGATGCCGCATGCAATCTCAGCGGACTGTAGCCTACTGGAAATTAACTACAAGTGTATGGCACGGTGGTACTTAACCCCAGATAGACTACACCAATTTAATAGAGGGGTCTCTAACTTATGCTGGAGGGGATGCTCAGAAATAGGATCTATGTTCCATATATGGTGGACATGCCCTAAAATTAAAACTTTCTGGAAAGGAGTATTATCAATAACCGAAGAAATCTTGGGTTCCAAAATACCAGAAGAGCCCAGGGTTTGCCTGCTCCACGGGGGTTAGCATGTCCATAAAACAATACAGGAGAACATTGATACCATGTCTCCTAAAAACAGCAAAGAGCTTAATTCCCCAACAGTGGAAAGACCCTCTCTGAAAAGTTAGTTTGTCAAAATGAATCAAATTTATAATCTAGAGCTATTGAAATACAGTGGAGAAATAGGAGAAGCAGAGTTTGTAAAAAGATGGAAAGGTTGGGTAAAATATAAGAAATCACCGAGATACGTTGAAAGGATGACAGAAGAACGATAGTGCGATTAAGGACCTTAACAGGCTGGATTTCAGGTATTTGGAGAGACCTTTAGGGAGGGAAGGGGGTGGGGGGAATTGGGGTGGGAAGGAAAATATTTTGTAAACATTTTCACATTGTAAGTAGCTATATTTGTAGCCCCAGATCTGTAAAAGCAAGAAGGAAGAAAAAAAAAAAAGAGAAAAGAGAGAAAAAGGGGAAATAGAGGAAAAAAAAGATATACAGTATATACATATATGCAAGTAATAAATGCTACAATAATGTTGAAACTAGAAGGGACAACGATGAACACCAGAGTTTATTCAAGTCTCTAAGCAGGCCCGGACTGGGACAAAAAATAGGCCCGGGCATTTTAGACTGAGCAGCCCGGGGGGGGGGGGGGGGGGTGGCCTCTGGACCCCTTTACATTACACGGCGCCGGCCGGCACCTATGGACCCCTTTACAATACACAGCACCCTGAACCTCTGGACCACTTTACATTACACAGGACCCTGAACCTCCAGTTCTAGTCCCCCTGCATGTTACACAGACCCCCCTACAGTGCGGATGCCCTCTCTATAGTGCGGACCCCCTTCCTACAATACAGAACCCCCTCTCACTACAGAACCCCCCCTATATTACAGACCCTCCTACAATACAGACCCCCTACAATACAGAACCGCCCCTTCATTACAGACCCCCCTACAATATAGACACCCCCTACAATACAGAACCCCCCCTACAATACAGAACCCCCTACAATACAGAACACCCCTACAATACAGACCCCCCTACACTACAGAACACCCCTACATTACAGACCCCCCTACACTACAGAACCCCCCTACATTACAGACCCCCTACAATACAGAACCCCCTACATTACACAACCCCCCTACATTACAGAACCCCCTACAATACACAACCCCCTACAATACACAACCCCCCTACATTACAGAACCCCCCTACATTACAGACCCCCCTACAATACAGACCCCCCTACAATACAGACCCCCTTACACTACAGAACCCCTTACACTACAGATCCCCCTACACTACAGAACCCCGCTACATTACAGAATGCCCCCTACAATACAGAACCCCCTACAATACAGAACCTCCATACATTTCAGATCCCCTAAACTACAGAACTCCCCCTACATTACAGACTCCCCCTACAATACAGACCCCCCTACAATACAGACCCCAATACACTATAGAACCCCCTCCTACATTACAGAACCCCCCTACATTACAGACCCCCCTACACTACAGATCCCCCCACATTACAGAACCCCCTATAATGCAGAACCCCCTACATTACAGACCCCCCTACATTACAGACCCCCTACACTACAGACCCCCTACATTACAGAACCCCCCTACATTACAGAACCCCTACACTACAGAACCCCCCTACAATACACAACCCCCCTACAATACAGACGCCCCTACACTACAGAACCCCCCTACACTACAGAACCCCCCTACAATACAGATCCCCCCTACAATACAGATCCCCCTACATTACACAACCCCCCACATTACACAACCCCCTATAATACACAACCCCCTACAGTACAGAACCCCCCTACACTACAGAACCCCCCTACATTACAGAACCCCCCTACACTACAGAACCCCCCTACATTACAGACTCCCTACATTACAGAACCCCCTACACTACAGAACCCCCTACATTACAGTCCCCCCTACATTACAGAACCCCCCTACATTACAGACCCCCTACACTACAGAACCCCCCCTACATTACAGACCCCCCTACACTACAGAACCCCCCCCCTACATTACAGACCCCCCTACACTACAGAACCCCCCCTACATTACAGACCTCCCCTTCAGACCCATAATGTACCTGAGTCTCAGGTCCTGAGATCAGCACAGGACTGCATGTCGAGTCCCCTCCCCCTGTGTAGACATAAAGGAGGAGGGGTAGGGGGAGGCGGCTTCACTCTGCTCGGCTGTGGGAGACAGCCGAACCGAGACTGATCAAAGCTGCTTCCACTGTGCCAGAGAGAAGGGGAATCATTGCAGGTTCCGCCCCCCCCCCCTTGTGCCTATGCGTGTCACTCGAGTGCGGCTCCGAGGCTAGCATGCACCCACCCCCCACTGCAAAGAGCAACTACAGCTCTCAAAGAGCCTGTCACTGGCGGCCCGCCCCCACTTATTACACCGCTGGCGGAACATCAACGGCCAGTGTTAGTACACCGGTCCTGCAGCATGACAGAACCCGCGGCCGACTCTGCATGTCCCAGACATGCAGCCCAGCGGCCCCCGGCCCACCGGGCAAATGCCGGTCTGCCCTATGGCCAGTCCGGGCCTGTCTCTAAGTCTCTCTAAAGTATTCACTGAGGTGGCAAAATAAAAGGTCCTTATGTGCACTGTGTCCTGCCATCGGGTGCCGTGTAATATGGGAAGCGCCACATCTGTGCAAACCACGAGATTGCAGACAAGGGGCTTCATTCGCGCCACAGCTTCCGGCGTGATAGACTGGCCGGGCGAGTGCATAGACTTGCACTTTCAGTTACATGGGCGGAGCTTCCGACGTCACTCAAGGAAGTGACGTTGGCAGTGGCACTGGGCAGTTCAGTCCAACATCTTACCTGAGAGGATAAGGTAAGCCATGCCTGTGCGGTGATTGGAAGTAGCACTCCCCATCCCCCGCTTTACAACTAATTAAAAAAGTTCAGTGATCGGCGGCCAGAACCCCACCCCAAAAAAATCATAAAATAATTTCCTACTGATTTTAGAGAAAATTTATTATTGAGGGGCATATTTCTAAAGCAGCACATGTAACTTTCCCCAAAAACATTCACTGGCACTCCCACCCCCTCCCCCTGCCATGTGTATAGTGAAGCTGACCTCATTGGGGGGGGTTGCAGAATGCAATTATGTGCAATTTAAAGGTTGCACAATGCAAATATGTGTGATTTACAGGTTGCAGAATGCAGATATGTGCAATTTACAGGTTGCAGAATGCAGTTATGTGCGATTTACAGGTTGCAGATATGTGTGATTTACAGGTTGCAGATATGTGCGATTTACAGGTTGTAGAATGCAGATATGTGCAATTTACAGGTTGCAGAATGCAGATATGTGCGATTTACAGGTTGCAGAATGCAGATATATGCAATTTACAGGTTGCAGAATGCAGATATGTGCATATTACAGGTTGCAGAATGCAGTTATGTGCGATTTACAGGTTGCAGAATGCAAATATGTGTGATTTGCTGAGAGGTAGAGAAGAGTCCTCTGTAAGTTGTACATTAGGCATTTTGGAGTATGTCATACCTTGCTACCCACTCAAATTACAGGCAATCAGGAATAACATTTAGAAAAGACACCTCTGGACTGCTTTTTGAGCTTGTGTGTGTAATGCACTACTCCCTTGTGAGCTGCTAAATAGTTCATTACAGTACGCTGGTTTAACCCCAGCTTCTTCCACTCCTGCTATATTAATCACAGACACAGTTCAACAGTGAAAACAATAACGTTTATTCTTGATGCTGCTGCAGTGCATGTTGTGTGTCTGGTTAGCAAGTGATGCAAGACAGTATAAGTTGCCTCTCTTATTGAGCTGCACAAGTAGAAAGAACCCTTTCCCTTAACGAACTGGCTCATGTCCCTCTAAATGACATGTGGTACTTCTGAAATGCTGGAGTCACAGTCCTCCCCTGCCTTCTCACCTCTGGCCATTTCTTCCCAGGCCAGCTCAGGAAAGTCCAGGCGACCCCGGTCTACTCAGTCCTGTTAGTAGATACTTCTTGCTTCTTGCATGGTGAAACCTTCCAGCTCTGGAGTCTCTGAACCTCCAGGCTTTCTGGCAAAGTTCGGTGGCTTTCCAGCACTGGGGTCTAGGCAACCCCAGGACTTCCCGCCCTGCTCCTGTGCGTCACATTTTGCAGCCTTTTTGGATTACAGGAAACATGTGACCTCAGTGTATTTGTATAAACCCGCCCCTGCCCAAACAAATTAATGATTGGACTAGGGCCATACACACTGCCTGTCCCTCAATCCCTGCACCCGCCTCCTTTTCAGAACATTCCTTTGGAGAAGCAAGGGAGGGTTTTCCAGGGTGATGAACAGGCGGTCACACCCCCCTCTAACCTACAACTCCACCCTAACCCAAACCAAACCTCCAGACCTGTACAGAAAGAACAGTAAGGCACTGGTAATTTAACCTGCCTTTACTTACTAGCAGCCACCTAAAGGTGGTGGGCGCTACATGTAGATGAGATGCTGCCTTATGCCTGACTACCTGCACTGATTAGGAAAAGAACCTGTGAACAGTTACAACGGTCCCTTCGAGAGTAGGACTAAATACCTAATTTACTGTTGCTTAAATAAATGTTAAAATCCAAGTAATCTAAACACTTTTATAAGGTACCTATATATTTAAGATACCTGACAATAATTACGCATTATTTATTCTTTATGTATTCTTGTCTATATATATCATTCAGTGTCCATGTGGAAAGAAAATGGAGGATGTCCAAAAAAGGCTCATGCAAATATGGGGGACCAAAAATTTAGTTGTTTCCAATAGGGATCAATTAGGCCTGGAATTTCAGTTTCCATATGTAGCGCCGGCTCCTGAAGAGCATGCACTGTTTTTGAAATTTACGGTTACACCTGAACTGCAGTTTGGTTTGGGTATAATTATTCCAAATTTTGACCTCAGCATCAGTCTGACTGGACTATAGGGTGTTCAGCCTGGCCACCGGGGGCACTGTCTCTTCTGGCAGGCATGGAACCACAGTCTGGTTGGGTGCCTTAAGGTTACTTTCTCTCGGAGCCCGCCCAGTGGGAGTGTCACTTTTGCTGTGCTTTCTGGGAGAGGGTACTTAAGATGTGGATGTCACATGGTTTGGGGTTCCGGTCCAGAAAGTATGTTCTGACTCAATGGTCCTGGTCCTCCTGACCAGCCCCAAGGAAGGCTATGGCCTGGGGTGCGGATCCACCCGACTTTATGTCTCGGGACTGGCTAGCCCGAGGCAAGGAAACTAAAGGAAGGATTCAGAGGTGGTCCGGTGCCATCTCCGGTTGTGGAGAGGCCCAGTAATATCCAGGGGAGGACTCTTTGGAAGAAGGCCACATATGGGTTGGCTTCTTAGCAGGCTGAGGGACCTAAGTGAATCTAATCTCGTAGGTATCGCCAAAACGGCTGAAAGATCCAGGTATTACATGAGTGTTCTACAAGTCCTAGTTTCCTACATGTTCTACAACAACGTCTGTGGCAGAGACTTATTCCTACATGTTCTACAACAACGTCTGTGGCAGAGACTTATTGCTGATTTAAGCACCTTGTTAGCTGCTAGGCCTTGTGAGAGAGGGACTATCCAACTCGAGTGAACATCCAGCTGTGAATGACTATTCTCTGTATTTAGTCAAAGTAAGAGAGTTCTTTATTATTGACTTTGACACTAAAGAGTACCTGAACTTGTCCTCCTAACCCTCTAATCCCATACTAAGTGACTGTTTGTTAACTACAGTACTATTTGTTTTTGCAAATAAAAATCCCTTTAGGGGATCTGTCGTCAGTCTCTAAAGTTTCTGGGTCATATACCATGGGAACCCCTAGACGCAAATCAAGGTGAAGAAGGTAACGCTAAGCCCAATCAAACCAGCAGCTTCTTCGGGGGTTAGTGCTACACATATAATAAAAAAGGCCTGAATTTTCAGTATTTGCAAAAATTTCACTTTTGTTCTCATTTCCTATAACAAATCAGCCCCACTGTTGATGTTCATTTTTAACTGTTTTCAAACATATTAGTCTTTTAAAAAAAATAAAAGTTAAAAAATTAAAAAGAAAAGTTTAGTTCTTTTTGGATGTGACTGATCCATTGAATCTAATCCAATTATATAATCAGCAGGGTTGTTATATGATTTCATGGAGGCTTGTCATAGGAACAGCAACAGGCAATGTTTTGAGTAAAAGGTTTAATTTATATCACACATAAACTATTCAGTGATTTTTAGTTTTATTAAAACAAATGTACAATATAGTAAAGCAATCTTTACTATCTTTAAACCATTTACATGTACTGTACATTTTAAAATGTTATCTGCCATATATTTTTTATATTTTTCTCCTTTTATAATAGTATCCACTTAATTATGCCCTACAGCCGGTGTTAGTTGGAGATTCAGACTAAGGGCCATGTCACATTAGTGATCCTGCTGCTGGCAGCAACATGATTGCTAAAGACAGCGCTCACCTTCTCCTGCAGTGTTTTTCCTTCAGAAACTGACAAACTGCAGAATCTCACTTCCCAGTGGAAGAAGAGCAACGTGGGTGAAGGGTGACATCATAGGTGTAGGCCTTCTCTTAGCATTTCTGTCACTAGCGCGTTGCTGCCATTGATAGGATCAGTAAGAGATTGATCTGACATTGATATGCTAAAAATAACACAATGTAGGAATCTGATCAACCATGATTTATACTTTGTGTGATCCTTTGGACAAACCTGTGTGCATACATTTAGGAGAATTCAACAATTTGCAATTAGCCAATTTGCCTTGTTTTAAAGTAATTTGCCCATGACTTATATATGTCATAAAAATAAGCGTCCCGATCCAAAAAAGTGTCCTTCCAAAGAATCCTTCTCTCAAACTTTTCCAAGTCCAATGTAGACCAGGCAACTTCAGTAATATCCTCTCTGGTTGTAACTCCTTTGTAGTGTTTCCCTCATGACAGAGAAAAAATCTCAAACAAAATAAAAATCCAAATAGTGTCTAATCCAGTTAATGTGAAAGATAATGCGTTTATATTGTGCTTACATCAAAATCATAAAATATCTCCACTGAATCCATAAATGTGTTCTTATATATGCATAAGAACACACGCATACTGTTAGATAGGTTGGTTCGGTTGTCAGCGGGCTGACACCCAGCGATTTGCTGGGTGTTCAATGTGCTCCTGCACCTTTAAGAAGGGGTGGCTCCCTCCAGTCCACCTGACCTCCGCCTATCCATCAGAATGCATGTGGTCCCACTGTGGAGTCTCTAATTAGTTAGAGATAATGTAGGACCACAGATACCAGGGTGCCTTGACGAGGCTCTGTGGCTTACGCATGTATTTGCAAATGTGTGCAGACTAAACCCCTGTTTTAACGCATACTGTTAGATAGGTTGATTCGGTTGTCAGCGAGCTGGCTGGTGAGTAAAGCTTGGTTTTTTCCTTGGATCCATCCTTGGGTTTGTTTATATTATATGTAGCCTTCCTATGTGACTCACTGCAAAGGCCAGTTATAGGTGGGGGTGGTGAACATCTTTTTTGTTGTACAATTACTATTATACTGGTCAGGCAGCACACTGGCACCTTTGCAGCCATCGTGCGATTTGCTGGGTGTTTAGTGTGCTCCTGCACCTTTAAGAAGGGGGCTCCCTTCAGTCCACCTGACCTCCGCCTATCCATCAGAATGCATGTGCTCCCACTGTGGAGTCTCTCATTAGTTAGAGATAGGACCACAGATACCAGGGTGCCTTGACGAGGCTCTGTGGCTTACGCATGTATTTGCAAATGTGTGCAGACTAAACCACTGTTTTAACGCATACTGTTAGATAGGTTGATTTGGTTGTCAGCTGGCTGGCCGGAGAGCAAAGCTTGTTTTTTTCCTTGGATCTATCCTTGGGTTTGTTTATATTCTTATATATGTACAGTTACCTTCATATATCTCAAATAGAGCCTTCAATATTGTTCCAATGTGGCTGTCACCCTGTACCTGTATCACTCCTCCAGTGGGATTCCTCATCCCCTCTCCTCGAATCGGTGTTTGAAAGCTCTGTAAAATGAAGTGAAATCACATAGGGTAATACTGTAACATAACTTGATCACCACAAATCAAAAACCATATTACCCACAAAAGTGCTTTTATAGCATCAATCACTCAATATACCTTACCAAATGTAAGATTAATAATGCATCCTCAACTGATCCTTCCTGACGAGAATTCCTTGCTCTTACAGCTAAAAAAGGCACATATAACCTCAAAAGGATGAAAAATATAAAAAAAAGTGTAATACCCAGTGGCCTCCCATATATAAGGGTCTCAGGGGCGCTGCCCCCTAATCCATGCACCGGGCCCCTAATCCCCATGCAGGGTACCCGAAAGCATGGATTTTAATGTTTGTTTCTTTTTTGGAAGCACATAAGTGTAATACCCAGTGGTGGCCTGTCCATAATCCATGCATCAGGCTCCTAATCTCTATGCAGGGCAGGGGAGCCTGGATTTTATTGGGTTTTTTTTTTTGGAAGCACATGATTAGAGCCTGAGGCTCTAACTGGCTTTAAAAAAGGGTGGGCACGGGGTGAAGAGCATTGCGACGAGAGCCTACCCAGTTGTGTGACATTAGCGGATTGATATTCGCTAGACTTGTACACAGAAAATTTTGTTTAGTTTCGGTTCGTTGTCATTCGTAAAATACATAATTTCGTTCTGTTATATTCGTTATGTTACGTTAATACGTTTTTGGATAATTCATTATTATTCGTAGAGTGTCGAAGTCATTTGTTCGTATTCGTTGAAATTCGCTATTTATGTATGTATAGACATTTGTGATAATGATTCGTAGTTTGGAAAGTCGTTTGTTTATTGAATCTTTTAACACACACAATGACGACGTCTCTTCTCCTCGGCTCAAATACAACACCCTTCTAACTCAGTCCTCAGGAATGCACTTTGCCAGTAATCCATCCTCCGGCACAAAATTAATTAGCTGATTGGACTATAAGATTTACTTTGAGCTGACCTTTTGTTTCATTAGATCTTTAAAGAATTACCGAATCATGTCGAATTCATTCATTATATTTCTTTCGTATTCGTTGTAATTCGTTATTTTTTTATTCGGATGCATCCGAATGTCCGAAAGATGCAAAATTCGGCCGAATTTCGATTCGTTACGAAACGAATTGCACAAGCCTAATATTCGCTATTGTCTTCCTGATTCTCCTCCTGGACAATCAGAAAGTGGGTCCTGAGACCCGATTGGCCAGGGAGTCTTAGGACTCCCAGCCAATGGAGTCTCAGGACCCACTTCCTGTTCGGCCAGGACGAGAAGCAATGTCTGTTTGGCAGGGAGGAGAAGCCCCAGCTGTTCCCTCGACTGGAGCAAGAAGCAGCGACCCTACCCCTCATCCTTCATCCTTGTGATCTCCCAAGGTAAGGCCGTCTTCCTGTCTGTCTCCTGCATAAGGGGGGGTGGTCTTCGGTGGTGGCGGTGCGAGGGAGGGGGCAGGTTTACCGCATCCCCCAAAATATTGAGTACCAGCTGCCACTGGTAGTACTGCTTTAAATTATAAACTTGTGCAAAAAGGTATCAAACCACTCACATGGTCATGCAGGCTCTAGTGCAGGGATGCCCAACCAGTGGCCCGGGGGCCACATGTGGCCCGCGGAGCCCTCTGATGTGGCCCTTGACCCCCTGCTCTAAGATGGCAGGTTGGCAAGCCCAGATCATGGATTTCCAACCAGCCATCCCAGAGCAGCAGTTTTGTGAATGAAGCCACTGGTAGTGGAAGCAAGGGGCTTCGGAGCAGAGCCACATAAACCAATGCTTCCTGTGTGGTGCTGCTCCTGTCACAGGCGGAGTGATTCCGAATGCACTCCGCCTGGGACAGTAACAGCCAGGGATACCAGAATGGAAGACGGTTATTAAAGGTAAGTTTACTACTAAATTCACAGTATATATGGATATATCTGTTTTGCAGTGGTTACTGGGCTGCTTTCAAACTGATCCGCAGGTGCAGTGCAGCTGTGGGTCACCTGTGGGCATTGAGCCATAGACTTCTGTTATTACCTGCGGGTTGTGTCTGTTTATACCCGCCTACCTAAAAAAAAACAGAAAGTGATCTGCCTTTTCCGTCTGGGTGAATCAGATTGGATCAGAGGGCCCATAGAGTAGAGTGGGCTCTGTCTGTGTGGAAAAGATTGATGTCGCGCTATTCTTACTCTATTGTAAGAGGGAGGCTGTTACACCTTCTACTCTAATTAATACTATATAAATGACTTACAAATAGTATGAAGGGTCAATGCAATATTTAAGTATGTGATAAATTCTAGATGTTCTATATGGTTTGTAATTGAATGTGATGTGGGTATTTTATAGAAAAGAGTATTATAGAAAAGAGTGTCAAAAAATCCCCCAAAAATGTACTGTAAAAATCTATAAACCCACTTGCAGAGGTGAAAATACCTATCGCATTGAAATCCCATATGATAACAATTAAAAAAATAAATAAAAATAAATCAACAAATATAAATAAACGCACTACAGAGGCAGCTTATGCATGAATATAAAACTTCAGGTGTTGGACTGACTTCAGTATCCCGTGAGGGAAAGTGGCAAGTGCTCATAAGATAAGTGCGAACAACTTCATTGCACTAAACAGAATAAGGAACTATCTACTTATATCATATATGGCCTGGTGTTGGCCAATATTGTAAACAATAGTGACATATAACAGTGTTAAATATCATAGAATAAATGAATAAAAGTGCCAAAAAAAAGATAAATATAAAGTGCACAGTGACAGACTACAAACACCCTACAGAGGTGTTAGTACACAAAAGTGTTGAATGATCCAAAAATTATTAATGTGAAATATAAGTTATCAAACTCAGAATTGAAATCCTATAAGATGCAGAAAAACATAAAAATGTATGCATCAAAATTTAAAATAAAAACAAGAGTGAATAACTCCAAAGATAAATTATGCATGTGAGACTTCAGTGTAAAATAGTCCAATACACTGACCACAAAACTGCAAGGTGTCTAATATCTATAAATATTTAAAAAAAAAAAAAATATTCGTTTATAGACAATTTGAATAAATTGAAAAAAAGTACTATATAAGTAAACACACTACAGAGCTAAATAAAAAGCGGAGTGTGTAAACAAAATAAAATGTAAAATAAAAACCAAAGTTCAAAAAAAGGGAGGAGAAAAAGTGTCTCTTAAAGTGCACGTGCTTCTCTGTGACAACCAATGTGCATGCGAATCCAGTAACCACTTCCCAGTGTTCTCTTCACTGTGTCTGCACACTTAAGTAAGTAATGGCCCCTTACCTCAAGGCAAGGAGACAAGAGTGTATTAAGTGAGGGTCCCTTTAAGGCTCCTCTTTCTGGATCATCACTTCTCTTTCACTTTCTTTATAAAACCACATGTGGCAAGAAGATGGTCACAGCACAGGTGCAGGTCCCTTTAAAGCCTCCTCTCTCCAGCTCCACTCTCCTCCTTTAGTTAATATCCATAGAGCCCATTTTAATCAGAGAAAGCAAACCATAGTGTAGTAGATTTCTTAAAATGTATCCAATTTTTATTAACAACTAAGCAACGGGTATTCACAAAAGAGGTCTCTTTAAAACAACTTGTATCCAACGAGCAGCGAACTCATGTAGTGTGAATCAGCATAGAGTGTCCTTCCCTGTCCCCTTCCCTGATCGCCGCCCTCTCTTTCTTGGCTTCTTCTTCGATCTCTCATTCTCTCTTGATCCCACGGTGGATGGTTCTCCCTATCTCTGTCTAAAAAAGATCTATTAGAATCTTGATCCCTATATTGTAAGGGATAGTCTTTTGCATATCTATTTTCTTCTTCTGGATTCATTAGAGGTGCGTAGTAATTGTACGTTGTTATTGGGCTCCTTTCTCTTGTATATTGATTATTAGTATAGCCTTTTCTCTTGTCGTATCTCTGATTTTGAACTGGATTCCTTTCTCTGTAGACATCATATCTGTAGGGTGGTATTCCATTTTCCCTGTAGTCCTGTGGGGGCCTCTTAAGCCCCGTACACACGAGAGGACTTATGTCCGACAGACTTCCAAAGGAGTTCTTCCGGAGTTCTGCCAGAGTTCCGACAGAGTTCTGACGGACTTTTCGGCTGAGCGAACTTGGCCACACACAATCACACTAAACTCCGACGGATTCGAACGTGATGACGTACGACTGGATTCGAATAAGGAAGTTCATAGCCAGTAGCCAATAGCTGCCCTAGCGTCGGTTTTAGTCCGTCGGAATAGCATACACACGAGCAAATTTTTCGAAGGGACCGGGTCCGGCGGAGTTCCGTTGGAAAAATTTGAAGCATGTTCCATATTCCAAAGCCCGTCAGACTTTGGTGAATCAAAAGTCCGTTGCAGCCCACACACGATCGAATAGTCTGACGGAATCAGTCCATCGGACTTTGGTTGTTGAAAAGTCCGCTCGTGTGTACGGGGCATTATATTCCCTTTGGTCTTGTGGTGGTCTGACGTCCCTTCTATCTTGTGGGGGTCCTCTATATTTATTTGGTGGTTTCTGCCAGTAGTTATTATTTTGAGGTCTTCTATTTTGTTTCCCATAATATGGTTTCTTCCAATGCTTTGTGGTGTTCTATCATTGTAAGGTCTTCTTTCTCCTCTATATGGGGTCTGTTGGTAATAGTTTCCATATCGTTCTTCTTGATTCTGTTGTCTTGGGGTCCTGTCTCTGTTTGGTTCTCTTGATACTTCATATCCTTTATTTTGTTTAGGGGGGCCATTGGTATACTCTGGGTCAACTCTTACCGTCTTTTCTGGGGTAGAGTATGTTGAAATAGTTTCAATTTTCCCTATGAGTCCCTGCCACTTAAATACCTGATCTTTGTGGAAATCATTAATATCTCTCACATATTTCTTACTCTTTCTTACTTGTACTTCTTTATCTTTCTTGATGAGATCTTTATTCAATTGCTGCGTAAGTGTTTTGAATTCTGCAGTGTCTTTGTGGGTTTCCAATTCTTTTTTTATTTCAGTGATATTCTGGTCTATTATCTTACTTTTTCTATGTTTCCTTTGTAATAGAAACGCTAATAGTTCTAAACCCTTCTCATTAAAAAACTTGAACCATTCATCGTTGAATCATTCCTCTGTCTGTGGACACTGTTACCAATTCACTTAAAGCGGGAGTCCACCGGGACTCCGCGTTTTTTTTTTTTTTTAAAAGCCAGCAGCTACAAATACTGCAGCTGCTGACTTTTAAAATAGTGACACTTACCTGTCCAGCGCGCCCGCGATGTCGGCACCCGAAGCCGCTCGCTAGGTCGTCTGTCGGGTCCTGCCGCCGCCATCTTGGGTATGGGAATCAGGAAATGGAGCCTTTCGGCTTCATTTCCCGGTTCCCTACTGCGCATGCGCGAGCCGCGCGGCGCAATCCGGACGGTCCCCGCTGTCTCTGGGAACTGTGTGTTTCCCAGCAGGCAGCGGGGCACTTGCGCAAAGGGGCGGGCAGTTGCGGAAAGGGGCGTAATCTACGCCCCTTTCCGCAGACAGCTATCCCGGAAGTGGGTGCAGTTACCTGGATTATCCAGGTAACTGCACCCCCCTCCCCCCTGAAAGGTGCCAATTGTGGCGCCGGAGGGGGGGGGATTCCGATGAGCGGAGGTCCATTTTAGGGTGGACCTCCGCTTTAAGTGGCCCTCGCTCTTCAAAAGGTTGGGCATCCCTGCTCTAATGCCATAATCAAATGTGAAACTGTGTTTCCAACCACCTGATATAGCTATGGTCACACCATGCACCTTACCGGAATGCTATACAGTAAGTGATGTTCTTGATAATCCTCCCAATCCTCCATCCCCCAATGTTAGTACTCTCTCATGCAAGACATTAAAAAATAGCCCATAGTTCAGCAGTAAAAGTTAAAATCCAACGTTTTAATGTGCAAAATCTACTTACAAACAAACACTTGCAAAATTGCCTAATAACTGCAGTTATAATGGCCACCGTGCGTGATTACGTCACTTCCGGCATCTGACATCACTTTCTTCCCCATCACTACTAGGGAACATTGAGAGACCACTTAGATCAACAGTGTGTGTGTGTGTATGTGTGAGTGTGTGTGTGTGTGCAGTGGTGCAATATTTATAACATTAGGAAGGTGCTAAGACATGAATCAATGCAAACACCGACTCTTTAGCAACTTGCAGGCACGTACAGCTCACATCCTGCTGTACGTGCCTGCAGGTTGCTAAGGAGGCGGTGCTGAGGGAGAAGCGAAGCAGGGGATATATCACATGGTTGAACGAGATTTAAGAATAGGGATGAGCTTCGAGTTCGAGTCGAACTCATGCTCGACTCGAACATTGCCTGTTTGCCTGTTCAGTGAACAGTGAACAATTGACAAAAAAAAAATTGACATGGGGGTCCCCCTAAAAATCCATGAAGCCAGCCAAAACAGAATTTATAAACCTGAACAAGTAACCCTGAGTTAGATGGTGGACAAGGAGTCTTTAGGTGTCAATCCTGCCACCCCAATGGGAGCAACCTGTGGCCAGAGTGACTCCATCTATACTGCTCCATTCCTGGTGTTCAGGAGTTTCCAAACAAAATAAGTACTGTATTTCCAACTATAAAGCATTATAATATCGGAGAAAGATTACCAACTTCAGATCAGCTACCTTTCTCCTGTGTTAACGGAAGCTGAGAGGGTGGGCGTCTGCAGGAGAAGAAGAGAAAGGAAGGGTTAAGCCCCATACACACTATCAGATTTTCTGCTGATTTTTGTCTTCAGATTTACCAAAACCATGTAGTAGATGGGCCTTCCTGATTGCATACACACTGAAACTCCTAAGGTATGACCTCATATTATATGGTTTTGGTAGATCTCAAGGAAAAAATCAGCAGAAAATCTGATAGTGTGTATGGGGCTTTAGAGAGTAGAAGGAGGAAAGAGTGATGGAGACCAACTGACTAGGAGAGTTCTCTTACAAGTGTGAGTGAGAGTTTAGCAGTTATGCAGTCAAGGGATTAGTGGCACAAGCATAAGGTTGCCCACAGTTCCCAGATCGCTTCAAATTTCTTAGTGGAGTCTAAGAGCATACCTGCTATCTTCTCCTGGGCCATGATCCAAGAAATTTTTCTTTTTCCCATCAGGGCTGAAACAGTGTGCTTCCTCCAAGATTTGGCTATAGTTGTTTTGGCTCCCAAGAGGAGGTAGAAGATAAGGCGTTGCATAGTCTTGGAGGCAGACTCCACTGGAAAGTTAAGGAGGGCAATATGTGGAGATTGTTGTACTGGGATATTTGAGACCTTTCGAATCAGATAAAATATTTTGTTCCAGAAACTCCTAATTTTAGGACACTCCCACCATATTTGTAACATGTCTCTCCATCGGTTGAAGCCCCTGAAGCAGAGTGGGATGTATTTAGTTATATTTTATGTGATTGCGCTGCAACTGTATATTTTGCACTGTATGTTTATAAAGATAGTTTTGTGGACACACTTGAGAAGGTGTTAGTAGCAATCTTTGCCTTTATTATTAGGCAAATGATAATTATTGGTAGGCATTGGCACATGTAATTTAGTTTTGTTTGCGCTGATTATATTTCACCATACAGTGCGTTTCCAATGCCTTTTGACCTCCCAACACACTAAAATGCATTAAAAAATGGACATGTCCTTATTTTCAAAACTAACATCACTGCAGCAGACAGTTGGGAACATACATTAATTTACAGGTAAGTTGGCATTTTGACACATTAAAATGCATGCGTTAAAATGCAACAGTGTAAAGGCCCATTTACACTGTTGAGTTATAATACGTGCATTGTCCAACTTCTCCATAATAAACTTCTCTATGCTGCAATACAGTAGTTTTGAAGAAATACCCTTTTTTAGATGCATTGGGAGGCTCATAGAAGTCAACAACAATGTATGAAAATTCATATAAGGCTGAGTTCATAAATGTGCAACCACTGTTTCCAGCATGGGGTCCGGTGCATTTCTGTTTACTGGTTCAGGTGCGATTCTGGTCAGAATTTTTGCCAGAATTTTCACCTGAACCAGACCCAAAAACACACAGGACCCTTTTGGAATTCACACCGTGGCCACCCTGGACATGTGTGAAAGTCAGTCACACTCCCATGTCATGTGAATTGGATGCAGTGAAAACTGCATCCACTTCACACATATGCCTAAAATGTGTTTTGATGTGTTGGTAAACAGGGCCATAGATAAAAAAAAAATCCGGAGGGGGGAGGTACGGTAAGAACATGTGACAGCAGAGTGGGGCCATGAGGCTTTGCAATGCAGCGCAGAAAAAAGTATTCCCATTAAACTGAATAGGACGCAATGCACGCAGTTGTGGTGCGGTCGTGTACTCATTAGTACAGCAAGCACCTCCTAAGCTCCCTAGTTTATTTTTTTCATTTAGCCTGCTAGGTTGAACTAAAAAAACTTACCATGTGAACCAGGCTTTAGATCTCATTCACATGTTCTGAATGGCCATGTAATGGCAAATATACCATGAATACCTACAGCCAGGATCTCAGATGTTTCAATTGTTTTCAGCTGCTCAGCCTGTTCACCTGAGTGATGGGCTGCAAAGAGCCACTGCTGTTAGCATGTATCTGCACATCCAGTGGTCCCCATGTTTAAGCTTTGGGGGACAAAGCAAAACATGTTGGGGTGTGGCCTGGCGGGAACCCGGCTGAGGTAGTCTCTCCCATCACTACTAATTTACCATAGGACTCCGTGGATGTGCGGCACCAGGGATTTTTTTCCCCTCTTCCCTTCAGTGACTACAGGAGCTGGGATGAGCTCTATACCTTGCCGGCACTCCTGCAGCACATTTGGTATCATCTACATTACTCCCCACATCGATTGAGCCTGGACGACACACTAACAAACCGTGGTTACCTGCTGTTAGGGACACATTTCTGACCCTGGATGCAGAGAGATTTTATCCAAGGACAAAATGTATCCCTACCTGCAGGTAACCACTGGATGTGCAGATACATTGGATACGTGTTTGCAGCAGCAGACAGCCTTGGCTCTTTTCAGCCCATCAATCAGGTGTACAGGCTGAGCAGATATTGGAGCATCTGAGATGCCGGGTGCAGGTGCACCATGGTCATGTAGGACCATGCTTGCCGACATCTGAGACCTTGCACTAATTTCATGCTTTTCAGGGTGACCCCTTATTAAACTAAGGGGATGGGGCACAATAGAAGGAGGGTTTGCTGCTGCACTCTGAAACTCTGATTGCTTCTACAACTTCTACATCTTGGTCAATGGCTGTTACCTCTATCCACTCCAAATCCTATATTCAATGCATTGGAAACTTAAAGAGGGATTCCACCAAAAAAAAAAATATTAAAAGCCAGCAGCTATAAATACTACAGCTGCTGACCTTTAATAAATGGACACTCACCTGTCCCGGGTTCCAGCGATGCCGGCAGCTGAGGCCGATCGATCGCTCGGCTCTCGGCTGCTGCCGCCACCATTCTAGGTGAGGGAATCAGGAAGTGAAGCGAATCGGCTTCACTTCCCGGTTCCCTACTGCGCATGCGCGAGCCGTGCCGCGCAATAGGAAATCTCTGTGCTGTCACTGGGACCCGTGTGTGTCCCAGCAGACAGCGCGGCAGGGCAGGAAATGGCGTAGACTCCCACGGGAGTCTATGCCCGGAAGTGGGTGAAAATACCTGTCTTTGACAGGTATCTCCACCCCCCTCCCCCCTGAAAGGTGTCAATTGTGACACCGGAAGGGGGGGAGGGATCCGATCAGCGGAGGTTCCACTTTAGGGTGGAATCCCGCTTTAAGTCAACACACTTCAAAATGCATGTTAAAGTGGGAGTACACTTCCACGTATGATTTTTACTTATTGTAAAGCCTATAATAATGCTTACCTATAGGTAATGTAAATATCTCCTAAAGGTGCACCTTCAGGAGATATTTACTTTAGATGCAGCCGGTGACCTCACTGGTGTATGCGCTCTGAAGGAACGCCATACCCGTGCTGTTCCTTCAGAGGCGTGCCGTAAACAGTGACTCCTGCTTCATCACCGGCTCAGCCAATTAGATAGCTAAAGCCCTAAACCTGGAATAAAACTGGGTCAAGATGGTAGCTCCTTCAGCGCTGGTAGCGCGCTGATGGAGGGCTTTGTTTTCAGGTAAGTCTGATGCATACTAGCACATTATGACTTAAACTGCTCAAAGCCAGATTTATTTATTTTTGGATGCAGTTTACTACCTCTTGAACACACAAAGAAAATGCATATTGTCGTATATCATTGCACCTACCTATTGCTACAAAATACCACACTTATACACACACACACATATATATCTAAATAGGCCCTCAGTGGGTCGTGAAATTTGCATTGAATGGAGTGTTGCTCTTCAATATACTATTCAATATCCAGAAACATTTACATATTAAATATTTACCCCTGAATGATATGCTTTAAATATAAATTACTTAAAGGGAAGTGTATGGTGAGTGGCCCCATTAAGCTTTCACCCTTCAGTCAGACTAAAAATGATTCATCTTTAGAGCTTCTTTAAAATTACAGTAGCTCTAGTTGTAAAGCATGTGAATGAACCTGGATATAGATAGTTTGTGTTGCATTTTAAATGTTTCCCATTTTATAGCTAATAGCATTGTGGTCTTTCCTTCCCAGCGTCTGTGTCCTTTATTACATTAACACCGTTGGTTTAAAGCCTGTCAGAGTGATACAAGGCAGCTGACTAAGCCATCTATTACACGGCCATAAACATTTTGTGGGCTAATGTGAGTTATGGTGTTTTCCTTGTTTTTCTGTACTGCAATTCATTGTCCTCAGCCCATCTGTACAAAATAGCTCTATAAATGTTAAACCCAACAATTCATGCAAGCTTATAAAACTGCCTCAGCTCTATTGTGTATGAAACATTGGAAGTTTACAAAGGCCAACTGCAACATAAACTTATTGGACATCAACCAGTCTATTGGTATTCATCTTGCGATAATGTTGTTGGTGTCACCATACAATATTCACCCATTCAATAGCAATAGCATTAAAAAAAAAAGATTTACTGCTATTTCTTGAAAGAACACCCAAGTGCATGTTGAGGTGTGCTAACACCAGTTATTGAAGGACAGGTTCACTTTAGCCCCCTAATCTACGCCACAAGCCTCCCAACCCATTCAGTTGCCTGCTTTAGTTCCTGTGATGTCACTAGCCTGATGAAGGGGCCCTCCGTGGCTCCAAAACATTGCTGTATGTGTACCGTGTAACCATGTGAATAAAGCTTTGGACTCTTTTGAGGAATCCTTGGTGTACTGATGACATTTCTACACTCTTATTATCTACGGTGGTCATTACAGCACCCACTACAGCCATTTTCAGGAACATGGGAATATTACGCTTGGTCTTTTTTATAACTGATCACATGCCCTCTGTTTTTAAAGTGCATGGGGGAGGAGAAGCAACAGCACACTGAGCTTTCCAGTGATAGGCTTTTGCAGGGGTGGGGTGTCAGGACAAGTCTGATCATTGTCAGACCTTCCTCAGTCTGAGCTCCCAGCATAGCTAGAGAACCAATCATGCTGCTCTATCATGCTTAGTGGGGTCAGTTTTAATAGGAAAGCAGCGTGGCAGGAACACAAGGGATTTCACACAAAGTTAGCAATACAAAGAGAATAGGATACTTTTTCATACAAGTACTTGTTACATCAGGCACATATTGGGAATACGAAATGTTGAGTTTACATACTCTTTAAGTGAGGGGATTGTGGCCGTGAGTGGGCAGTTCCCACGTATTTAGGGGTGGAACTGCCTGGAAAGGCGTATGTTCTGGGCGAGACCACCCGGCAGGTGGGCATGTCTAGTGAGGGCTGTGGGCAGGGGTGACAGGGTCCCAGAGACTGGGATGGATATGTTGGTAAGTATGCTTCCAGTTTTAGTGAACTTGTAAGGAGTAGGGTAAGATCACAAACAGCAAATTAAAACTGACATAGGGGTTAATTTACTAAAATTGCAGCATGCAAAATCCAGTGCATCTCTGCATAGAAACCAATCAGCGTACAGATTTTTTTTGGCAAAGCTTGATTAAACAAGCTGAAATTAGTAGCTGATTGGCTGTCATGCACAGCTGCACCACATTTTGCCTTCTCCAGTTTTCATAAAATCAACCCCATAGTATCTAACCTACACTTGTTCTACTAAACAAATGAGATTTCATTGTTGTCTGACTTCATAGAAGAGATTTATTTTACTTCCTGTCTTGGTAACCATACAGGAAGTAAAGGGAAATCGTGAACATAGTTTTAACTCTTTATTACCCAAAATGCTAAAAAGTTTAGCCTAAGGTTGGGCTTTAAAGTGTAACTCCACTTTTGCTACGAAAAAAACCTACCCCCTCTGGGTAATCAATGTACATTACAGGGATTTTATCAAACTTTGTATCAGAGTCCTACCTTTTTCTGCTCTGAAAAAAACATCTACGTCCTATGTTTTACATATGCTCTTCTACATTTTTTGGATGCTGATTCTAAATGGGAGTGATTTGATCAGCGAATGCACTTGCGAGGCTCTAATGAGGAGAGTTTCAGGGTCTGTATCCCTTTATAAGAGCTTACCCTAAGAGAATCTCACCAAAACGAAAGACTTCTGGGAAAATCAGTGAGACAATCACACAAGCAGGAAATTACATCTCTGGGGGCGTTCCATATACCAACTGTGTACGGAAGGGCTTCAGGTTGCCATATTGCATTGAATTTTACAGATAATTAAAGCACTGTCGATTGAAAAGGAATGTGTTTTTTTTTATTAAATAAAATCAGAATATGGCTTGTATTGCAATTGTATATGATATACTGTGTATGTATTTGTATATATATATATATATATATATATATATATATATATATATATATATATATATATATAGCGCCCTTCTAGGTATGTATCTTGCGCTGGAGAAAGACGCTACCTGTATAGCCTGAAACCGTAATGCATTTGACACTGAATGGAATTTGAGTTAGAATTTTTCTAAATAAATTTTAAGTTCAGCAATCCTATCTGATCGTTTTTTTATATATATGACCTGTGGAAGGGTCTGATGTGTGTGTGTGTGTGTGTGTATGTATATGTATATGTGTATATATATATATATATATATATATATATATATATATATATATGTAGCAGCCATAACCCTCGACGGGCGGCTTTGAATTTTGGGCTTACCGGTTGCCTCCACTTGGCTTGTTCTTCCATGTCTAGGGTTTCCCAGGGTTAGTACCCAACAACTTTGGACGCTGACACCATAAAAGTCCTTTAGAAAAGGTTTTTATTTGCAGGGGTAACATCCAACAAACACAGTCTCGTATGGGAACAGAGGGCAAGGGTGAAGAAACTCAGGCACCTTGAACTGCTAATCATCAGAAAGTCTCTAATACAACCCAGAGAGTAGCCACTCGCAGCTGGGCGCTTCAAAGCTGAACAAATCTCTAGCCAGAGATTATGGCAGTTAGCACTTTGATTCAGAACTTGTGAAATCTCTGACCTTGAATACATTTGTAACAGTAAAGTGAACAGGAACCTTTCCTCAATACCTGAAACGTTCTCTGTCTCCTTGGCAGCACTGGAAAAGCATGGATTCGTTAGTTTCCTTAACAACCCAGCAACCAGGCACTTCTTGGGAATCAGAATGCCAGCTTGTTGGCCCTCCTCCAAAGAGTCTTCCCCCGGTCGCTTACATGAGCTGCGGTGCCCCTGCAAGTTGAGCGCACACCCAGACGTCTTGAATCCTCCCTCAGTTACTGTGCCTCGGACCAGCCGGTTCTGAGACTCGGGAACAGATGGATCCTTACCCCAGACCAGGCGGGTCTATTGGGGCTAGTCAAACAAACCATGTTGCAGGGCGACACATGCTCCCGTGACCAGGACCCCTCGCGGGGCTACCCCAGTCCAGACTCAGGAATAGGCAGCTATGGCCTCACAAAAGAACCCTGAACACGTGACTTCAACTTCTTAAGTACCCTTCCCCAGACTCCTCAGCGGGGCCAGACGCACCCACTGATTGGTTCCGGGGAACGCTGATACCTAAAGCGTCCAACCAGGCCTTGTTCTGGGCCTGTCATGTGTGCCTAACTGTACATATGATCAGGCAGAACAGCCCAGCCAAACTGATGTCAAAGTTAAACCTACACAATCAGCCCTCAGAACCCCTTTACTGTTCTGAGGTAAAAACTAAATTTGTACATAGCAGACACCTTGTCCATAGTGTTGCCACTACATATATATATATTCTATATAATACATATATATAAATATATATATTACCTCACAAAAGTGAGTACATTCTTCAAATTTTTGTAAAAATTTTATATCTTTTAATGTGAAGAAATGACACTTTGCTACAATGTAATATAGTGAGTGTACAGCTTATATAACAGTGTAAATTTGCTGTCCCCTCAAAATAACTCAACACAGCCATTAATGTCTAAACCGCTGGCAACAAAAGAGAGTACACCCCTAAGTAAAACATTTCCAAATTGGGCCCAATTAGCCATTTTGCCTCCCAGTGTCATATAACTTGTTAGCGTTACAAGGTCTCAGGTGTGAATGGGGAGCAGGTGTGTTAAATTTGGTATTATCACTCTAACGCTCTCATACTGGTCACTAGAAGTTCAACATGACACCTCATGGCAAAGAACTCTCTGATAATCTGAAAAAAAAAAAGAATTGTTGCTCTACATAAAGATGGCCTAGGCTATAGGGAAGATTGCCAAGACCCTGAAACTGAGCTGCAGCACGGTGGCCAAGACCATACAGAGGTTTAACAGGTTCCACTTAGAACAAGCCTTGCTATGTTCAACCAAAGAAGTTGAGTGCACGTGCTCAGCATCATATCCAGTGGTTTTCTTTGGGAAATAGATGTATGAGTGCTGCCAGCATTGCTGCAGAGGTTGAAGGGGTGAGGGGTCAGGATGTCAGTGCTCAGACCATATGCCACACACTACATCAAATTGGTCTGCATAGCTGTCATCCCAGAATGAAGCCTCTTCTAAAGATGATGCACAAGAAAGCTCACAAACAGTTTGCTGAAGACAAGCAGACTAAGGACATGGATTACTGAAACCATGTCCTGTGGTCTGATGAGACCAAGATAAACTTATTTGGTGCCAAGCGTGTGTGGCGTCAACCAGGTGAGGAGTACAAAGACAAGTGTGTCTTGCCTACAGTCAAGCATGATGGTGGGAGTGTCATGGTCTGGGGCTGCATGAGTGCCGCCGACACTGAGGAGCTATATTTCATTGAGGGAACCATGAATGGCAACATGTACTGTGACATACTAAAGCAGAGCATGATCCCTTCCTTTCAGATACTGGGCCACAGAGCAGTATTCCAACACAATAACGACCCCAAATACACCTTTGACCACTGCCTTGATGAAGAAGCTGAGGGTAAAGGTGATGGACTGGCCAAGCATGTCTCCAGACCTAAACCCTTTTGAGCATCCGTGGGGCATCCTGAAACGGAAGGTGGAGGAGTACAAGGTCTCCAACATCCACCAGCTCTGTGATGTCATCATGGAGAAGTGGAAGAGGACTCCAGTGGCAACCTGTGACGCTCTGGTGAACTCCATGCCCAAGAAGGTTAAGGTAGTGCTGGAAAATAATGATGGGCACACAAAATATTGACACTTTGGGCCCAATTTGGACATTTTCACTAAGGGGTGTACTCACTTTTGTTACTAGCGGTTTAGACATTAATGGCTGTGTGTTGAGTTATTTTGAGGGAACAGCAAATTTACACTGTTATACAAGCTGTACACTCACTACTTTACATTGTAGCAAAGTGTAATTTCTTCAATGTTGTCACATGAAAAGATATATATATATATATATATATATATATATATATATATAGAGATATGTCTATATATATATATATATATATATATATATATATATATATCTTTTCATGTGACAACATTGAAGAAATTACACTTTGCTACAATGTAAAGATGTAAAGTAGTGAGTGTACAGTTTGCATAACAGTGTAAAGTGTCACAGCAAAGGGTCTGAATACTTAGGACCATGTGATATTTCAGTTTTTCTTTTTTAATAAATTTGCACAAATGTCAACAATTCTATGTTTTTCTGTCAATATGGGGTGCTGTTAATGAGGTTAAAATATGAACTTAAATGATTTTAGCAAATGGCTGCAGTATAACAAAGAGTGAAAAATTTAAGGGGGTCTGAATACTTTCTGTCCCCACTGTATATACTGTATTTATTGGTGTATAACACTCACTTTTTCACCATGAAAATTTGTGCGTGCGTATTATACGCCAATACTACCATTTTATCTGCCACAGAGGGGACAGGGAGGGGGCAGGACGAGCACCTTCAGATTACATACAGTGAGAATCTCCTGTTTACTTGGCGGCCTCTGTAATAGGAAGTCCCGTCTCCTGGGCCACCATTGGACCACTGTTATCATAGGAGATTCACATTGTATGCAATCTGTCGGCACCTGTCCCGCTCCCCTCCCTGTTCCCTCTGGGCTACAGATGGGCATCAATCAGGCTGTACTGATGGCAATGGTGAGGCTACATTGATGGCAATGGTGAGGCTGCATTGATGGCAATGATGAGGTTGCAGATGGGAACTGACCTTTATTTTGCTTCAAAGTTCCTTATTTCAAATTTACGTTTTTTTTTCCTGAAACTTCCCTCTTAAAATGAATGTGCATGTTATACGCCGATAAATACGGTATATATATATATATATATATATATATATATATATATATATATATATATATATATAATTTATTTATTTTTTTGCAATATTATTTTTCCCACTAAAGTGTAGTCACCCTTTAAAGTGGTTGTAAACCCTTACAACCAACTTTGACCTAGATTAAGGCTTACCTGTAGGTCCAAGAAATATCTCCTAAACCTATACGGTTTAGGAGATATTTACCCGAAGACAGCCACCGCTGTCTACGGTGCATGCGCCATAGACAGCGGTGCGCAGGCGCACTGGGGCAGGCCGCAGATCGTGGTGATATGCCGCGAGTGTCGGTTCCCATGCGCATGCGTGGGAGTGACGTCATTGCGGCTTCGGCAAATCACAGCGCAGGAGCAGCGAGAACCGGAAGTCGCTCCGGGATACATGGCAGCGGCGAAGAGGAAGACGGAGGACTGCTTCGGGGGCTTCGTTCTCAGGTAAGTTATTCATAATGAGCTAGTTTGCCTTACAGGGTGTGCTTTAAAAAAAAAAAATGTAAGTGGTCCCACACATGCACAGAGTGCTACAGCACACTTATCAATTCTGTTTAAGCTTATAGTTCTGGCCCGGTTTCACTGCTCTCCCGAATGGTAAAATCTAGCTTGAGATCTAGAGTAGGTAAAACAAGAACATAAATACAAACATAAACTGAGGCCTGCAGTCATTAATGTACAGTGCAGAGAACTCACAGACAAGTGTATTTGGCTCAATACATGCATTCAGAATCAGGGACCACTCAATAGGTGTTTGGAGTGGGTGATGAAGTGATGAGGTCATTGGTTTCCATGGACTGAATTTCCATGACCATGACTTGCAAAAATCAGGCTGTTTAGGTGTTAGTAAGTGAGCAATAAAAAGTATGCGCAAGTGATGGTAGTGCTCATTAGTGCTCACATAGAATTTACAACATGGAAGGAAATATTTGCAATAAAAAATGTAATGATCATTTTATGGTGCGTAAGCTGATGTTAAGCAGAGAAAAAGAAAGTGTGATGGGTTCAGCAGCATTTCAATAAGGATGGGCAGATCACTCACCTCCTGTCATAACCATTGCAAGATGAGTCTGTTTATGGCAGCCTTATGAGTTACTATAAAGTGTAGCAGGCTATTCTCCTATCAGTCCCATCACGGTTCTTATAGGTTAGTGTGAACCTGCACAGACTATAACAGGTGTGATCAGCAAACAAACCAAAGCCATTACCACTGCAGGATGCCAGGTACTGCTTTACACTGGGGACACTAAAGGTCCATTCAGACCTGTGTATTACCACAATATGCAGCAATGCACACTACACACTACATGTGTTGCTGCATTGCAGTGCCATTTATTTCGAAGGCAGGGGTAAGGCAGATATTTTACAAAAAAAAATAAAAAATTCTATAAATCTAATTTAAATCAATGAATACATTTTACTTGGAGTTTTTTTGTAATTCTCATGAACTTGAAAAAACGTCAGTAAAACAAAGCAGTTTCAAATAAACTTGAGTCCAACACAGCCCCCCTCACATCAGGGCACCCATCAGAGTGTCCATCAAAGGTGCCTTACACGATAGACCCCCTTACATCAAAGTCCCCTTCAACATCAGAGTTACCATCAAAACCCTCTAATATTGGAGTCCCCTTTACATCAGAGTCCCCCTTACATCATGGCCCTTCTCAGCATCCCCTTTTACTTCACAGGGCCAGAAAAAAATCTTGCAGCTGGTTGGATTTGGTCCATGGATCATAGTTTGGAGGCCTTTGCACTAAGACAATGAACATGCAATGCTTTGGTTTGGTTCACTGACAGCCTATTCATGTCAAGAGCCTGCCTTACTGCAATGAATGTAAACGTGCATCAACACACTGCAAAATTGTAAAGACTCATTTACACTAGTCTGTGTTATACGTGCTGGTGTTGCTGTGTAGAGGTGCAGTTTATGTATTTTTATTTTTTAACTTTATTTAAAATTACAAATGAACACCTAATTGTTCCTCGTGCATTTTGTTTAGATGGGGTGAAATGCTTTGCAAGGAAAGGCAAATAGGCTTTATTTTTGCACCAATATACCAATGCACATGCATGATTTAAACAGGACACACAGAGAATATTTGTTCATTATATGCACTTGCATTGAGCTTACATTGATCAATACTGATTAATGCAGTTCAAAGAACCTGGTATGAATGGGCCCTGAAGGTAAGCAAGAAGATACAGGAGTCCAAGCTGGAAGACTGAAGATAACTAATGCTGTCCATACACTGATCTGGTTCTTAAACAGATTCCTCCATCTATGCTATACTGCACGAAAGAAGGAATCTCCCACTGTGCCGATTGTATTTTAATAACTGGCCCCAACGGCTGTCAAAATACCTGAACAGCAGATGCATCTATTTGGATGTAGCCACTTTTCCAATGACAATTGTCTGTTTAGCTTGTTTTATTTTTCATTCAAGGGATGTTGGGGAGAAGGCAGCCAACAGGGCCACCCACTGGGCAAATTTACTTTGGTTCCCCAGGAGCCAGACAAAATGTATACAGTGTATTTTAACTAGTTTAAAACTCCATGTGCCAAGGTCACAGACCATCACAAAGAGGGTAGAGTGTGATAAAGGTTAGAACCCATGCCTGTTTTTTGTTCTATGCAGGGCAAAAATAAAGAGATTACCCCCACTTTGTGTTCTATTGGTAATGGTATTACCAGACAGGAAATGAGAGAGACACAGAGACACGGTAATAAAAAATAGAATTAGACCGCTCTGAGGTGATAATACTTAAATAATCCTGTCTAGCTGATGTCTAATTGAAAAATCTCAACATAAAATAAATAAATGAAAACAGTCAGCGTTTTACCCAAATGTGTGTCAAGGTAGCCTAAAAAAGTGTATATATAAAATATGAAATATATAAATATATAAAGTGACACAATTCTGTAATCTCTATCAAAACGAGTGATAATAATACTATAATGTAACATTATTATCATCAAATCTGATAGAGATTATAGTATTATTATTATTTAATTATATGTTTATCTATCATATTATATATACACTTTCCTAGGATAGATTCCCTTGACATATATTTGGGTAAAGCACTGTCTCTTTTCATTTATTACAGAGACACAGTGGTGTGGCTATGGGGGTGCAGACTGCACCTGGGTGACACTCCCCAGAGGGGTGACACCATCAAGTAGGAAGTGAAATACGACTGCGATGGTGTCACCTCTCCGGTGTCAGCCCGTCATCTGCCTGCATCATTTACCGACCAACATGATTCTTGAAATAAAATTTGCTTACAAAGAGGGCTTCTTGAAGGGAGCGTTGTTGTAGCCAGCCCATCCGCTGAAAGGCTCCCCATCCAATCCGGTGGGGAGGGGTACAGAAGGACAGTGGCCAGACTGAAGTCCTGTGTACTGCACAGTGATGGAGGCGGCAGGACAGAAAGTGAGAGAAAGAATAGGGAGGTGGGTATATGGGTAGTAGAAGGGGTACATGGAGAGGACAGGTGGGTATATGGGTAGTAGAAGGGGTATGTGGTGAGGAGAACTGGATATAGGGCTAGTAGAAGGGGTATGTGGAGAGAAGAGGTGGATATAGGGGCAGTATAAAGGGTATGCGGGGAGTAGAGGTGGGTATAGGGGTTGTATAAAGGGTATGTGGAGAGGAGAGGTGGGTATAGGGTGGTATATAGGTTAGGTGGAGAGGAGAGGTGAGTATAAGGGTAGTAGAAGAGGTATGTGGAGTGGAGAGGTGGGTATAGGGGTAGTAAAAGGGGTTTATGGAGAGGAGGGGGTAGGTACAGGAGCAGTAGAAGGGATACGTGGAGAGGAGAGGTGGGTATAGGGGTAGTAGAAGGGGTATATAGAGAGGATGAGGTAGAAAAGGAGCAGTAGAAGGGGTATGTGGAGAGGAGAGGTTGGTATAGGGGCAGTTTAAAGGGTATGTGGAAAGGAGAGGTGGGTATAGGGATAGTAGAAGGTGTGTGTGGAGAGGAGAGGTGGGTATAGGGATAGTAGAAGGGGTATGTGGAGAGGAGAGATAGGTAAAGGAATAGTAGAAGGGGTATGTGGGGAGGAGATATGGGTATAGGGGTAGTAGAAGGGGTATGTGGAGAGGAGAGGGTAGATACAGGAGCAGTAGAAGGGGTATGTGGAGAGGAGAGGTGGATATAGGGGGTAGTAGAAGGGGTATATGGAGAGGAGAGGTGGGTATAGGGATAGTAGAAGGGGTATGTGGAGAGGAGAGGTAGATATAGGGGTAGTAGAAGGGGTATATGGAGAGGAGGGGGTAGGTTTATGAGCAGTAGAAGGGGTATGTGGAGAGGAGAATTGGGTATAGGGGTAGTAGAAGAGGTATGTGGAGAGGAGGGGTAGGTATAGGGATAGTAAAAGGGATATGTGGAGAGGAGAGGTGAGTATAGGGGTAGTAGAAGGGGCATGTGGAGAGGAGAAGTGGGTATAGAGGTAGTAGGGGGTATGTGGAGAGGAGAGGTGGGTAAAGGGGTAGTACAATGACTGCCAGAACAGTAATCAGAGAACACATATATCAAAAAAAAGACCAGCACATCAGTCCAATTCCAAAACATAACCAAGGACAGTCACGTAGACTTATCTTGCAGATAATGAAACCTGTATTAATGTTTAAACCAAGAGGTAACAAACACTGCGGTAAAAAAAAACAAAAAAAAAAAACAACATACAATAAGAAAATAATGCAAAATGGAGCGATGCTACCAGTAATGGGAATGAATAGGGTGGGTGAGCATGGGGCCCAAAAGCATGGAAGGGCATAGTAGATTAGCAAGTACGGGACCGGTTGTCACTCAAAAGGGCAGACAGGGGTTGGGAAGGGATAGGGAATAACGATGGAAGTGCTTTGAGTAGACAGGGTGTGAGTGTGTGTCAAAGTAGGCAAGGAAGAAAGAGGGGAGGGAAAGGAAAGCAAGGGGGTGGGAAGGGTCAAGGGAACACAATGTCACCCCTCTCCCAGATAAGGACAGGGTGGGCAGGGATTCACAAAGAGTTGGACAGTTCATTAAGGTACAATTGTAGAGACAAAAAAGGCGGGACGTTTAAGGTTCCTAGAAATAACAACTTATAACAAAAGATAAAATATATCCAAAATGTTATTTCATAACAAATTTAAAAATATCATAACATTTATCACACAGACATGCATTTCATACAATGAGCCACTTCTGCTCAACATATTTCGCCCCGAAGAGCTTCCTCAGGAGTCTTAAGAGTGCTGCATATAGTTGATACTATAGATAAAGAGAACAAACATTTATGAACATTTACAAATGTTTTATACCAATATGTAAACTGCATAATATTTATCATTATATCATTTTATCATTTCAAATAAATTATATGAATCAATGTAATAAATCAGGGGGACAGGCCTACCAGATGCTTAAAAACCAGGACTTGCCAAATCAATTATGTGCAAGAGTTCCAATAAATGTAGAGGCTTGTGACCGTAGAGGGAAGATAAGTGAGAAACACCTAAAATATAAAAAGAGTGATTGAGTAACTCAAATGGAGACAGGGAATGAACTGTGTATGTATACAACCTTGATTGGGTTGAGCTGTGAGCAATTGGTTCACCTTTTTACCTGAAAAGGGTATTCAGCTATAGGAGAAAGGAATGGGGAGCATTGATTATATATGCGGGATAAGGCACCCCAGATGATTCGATGTCAGCAGGAATCCCTTCCAACGTGGATGCTTACAAAAACCACCCTCTGACCCAAATCCAACCAGAGAATGCTAAGGAAATGAATAGGCATATGCAGATATTATAGTATCTGACATTCCAAATGCTATGAGTGTGGCAGAGAGACCGAGACACAGCCCAAAGATCACCCCAACGGGGGGAGACCAGGTACACATCCCCCACTGATGCGGGGCAGATGAACCAAGACCTGTCTCAGCTGGATATGCTTCGCAGGGGCGAACGCCAGGCCCCAGTCCCATACCTCCACTACCTCTAAGCATGAGTTTAAAAAATATATATCTATATGTCTAAAGGTTCTCAATTCTCATGGATGGTGTCCAAAGTGTGTATTGTGAGAGAAAGGGATTCAAACCCTCCTTCCCGCGGCCTTTGTCAGTGAATGGTGGCTGAGCCCCACTTTTTATCTCCTCCCTGTCCCGATGGCATCTGACATCGCCATTTTGGAAGTTCCCTGCCCACAGTCCGCATAAAGGTGGCCGATTGGCCAACTCCCTCGCGAATCAAAGGGCAGGAAAAAAATTGGTCGAAATAGTCATGGCAGGCATCGCGTGTCAGCTTTTCAAACTTGAAGAGCGCTCTCCCTCCACGGGCAATTGGTTGTGCACCTTAGGGGAACAGACACCCTGGGCGTCTGTGTGGCCACTTGCCCCTAGAAAAGACCTGAGCATACACTGAACTCAAGTACTGTATATAGTGATGACAATGATTTCTTTAAATCTTGCTGGCGGCATCCCGTGATCACTTCCGGATGTTCGTTGCCGGCCACTCATGCGAGACTAGTTCTGTGTGCGTGGCACATCATAACGTCACGCGCCTTGCAACGTAAGTGACAATGGTGGTTGGGGGGGCTGACTTCTGGGATGCTGAGGGAGCCAAGTGTTGTCTACTCATTAGCGGCCTTTGTGCTGAGACCCAGGGCCGCTGATAGGGCAGTACAACCAGCCCTGTTGTACCGGGCCCGGCCAGCAGGGGGGGCCCGAGCAGCTTTTAACTTCTAGCTAAAAAAAAAAAAAAAAAAAAAAAACTAAATAACTATATTAACCTGCACCCACTTGATTACTAACATATATAAGGAATATATATTCATTTCCTGGGCCCCATCAGGTTACCAGAGGGGCCCAGGAGGTGAAAGCAGAAGAGGGACTTTTTTTCTATTTTCGGGTGCAGGGATACAATGCTGTGCCGCATGCTGTTCTCAGTATACCTGCACAAACTAAAGTTCTTCCTGCTCACTGTATGCCTCTCCGGCGGATGGATATTACTGTTATACGGCTCCCTTCATCCAGTAAGTGCTGCAGCTTGAGGGACTTATCACTGGGACGGCTGAGACAGACAGAGCAGCAGGAGTAATCTGGACAATGGCAGTGGTGCACAGGCAAGCAGTCCCCTGCACACACACACACACACTGACAGGTCACACTATTGTAGCATGTGCAGTCCCTAGACTCTGTGTGCTCATGGTTATTATCATTATGATGATCAGGGCACAGTAGGTGGTGTATGGCTCTGTCAATGTAACATGACTGTGTGGTGCTGACTTTCCTGATATATGACTGTACTGTGTGTTACAGACTATAACTCAGCACAGCCATAACAAAGTCAGCATCACACAGTCATGTTACACTGACAGAGCCACACAGCACCTGCTGTGCTCTGATCATCATAATGATAATGACCATGAGCACATAGTGAGATGCTACTTTTACACATGTGATGGGGGAAGGGACAGTAAAAATACATAGCCAAGCTGCATTTTTACCACCCCCAAACCACTCTCCTTTCATAACCTTTCACCCAAGCTTTGCAATTAGGTCCTTTTTCATGCAGACCTGATTGAAAGCTCCGTATGAAGACACAAACTGAATGGGCACAGATGTCAAAACACTGACATCTCTCCCATTCAGATGCAGTTATGATTGGTGGGGCGCTGTAAATGTTAAATGTTCCAGCTCCTGCCTCCTGCCCTGACAGCGTGGAGGCAGGGGTGGGGTTATGGGCGGAGCCAGGATGGGTTGTGGGCGGGGTCAATGGGGCCCCGTCAGGTAGGCTGTATGGGGCCCCATGATTTCTAACAGCGGCCCTGCTGAGACCTGGAGGGGGGGGGGGGGGGGGGGCGACACCAGCAATGACCAATCAGGCCCACTATAACAATATCAGGTAATACATATAAACCAGGTGGATATATGATCCCATTCACCACCCGGACAGATGGATACCACTAACATGGTTAAAAGTAAGTAGTTAATACTACCTGATTAAGTTGCCTGACCAGCAAGGAAGATAGGTTGACAGTATATTGAATGTAAATCTGAATCTATTTTGATCATCAGGCTCTCTGGCACTTTTTCCACAAGAGCCCTTGTCTTTTTTGCTTACCAACAACCAGACACGATCCCTCTTTGGAATTGATGGTCTACATTGATCATATCCAAAGTGTAAGGCAAATCATGTAATTTGGAATGATCCCTTTTTTTATCACTTCCATTTTTCATTTTGCAATTTTTTTTTTCACGGTTGTTTACATTACCTATTTGCCATGTTACTAGTAATCATCTTCCCATTTTATTCATATTTTTCTCATAATATATATGAGTCAATCATTATGTTTTGTTTTCACTTAATGAAAATAATCAATTATGGAGGTCCCCCCCCCCACACCATTGTTAATATTTAATATGTAATACACATTGGTCGCCATGATAATATCACTCTCACGCACACCATGGACAAGAATCAGCTCATTTATTGTTTGATAATAAAATATATAGAATATTTAAATACACTATGCTAATCTGACCCTCCCATTATTATCAACAGCTGGGGAACTATTGCTGGTACCTCATCCCTCCCCTCTAGGGAGGCATAAAATGTGGCTCCTTGCAAGCCCTCTGGCTGGGGCTCTTTCCTTCTTTGGGGGAGGAATTGATGACTGCGAAGTCCGCTGGATATTCCAACCGATTTTAGATTACTGCCTCTGAGGCTATCTACCCCAGCTTCCGGCAGTAAATACAGCAATGTCTATGTACATGTAAATCGATGCATGTTGAAAAATGTTTATTTTTTATTTTTAAATGAATGCATTTGTTTTATGTACTCTGCCCTATGACCAGAGCTCATATTTGAATGATTAATATGTGAATTAAATTAATTTAAATAAAGACTTTTTTACATTAAATTCATTTGTGATATTTTGCTGCTAAAAAACCCAGTGGAGGAACATTCCCAGTTAAACTACGGTTTGGGGTGTGCAGCCCCCTTCTTTTATCTCTCACCTAGATATCTTTTCCCATTACGCAAGTGAGGGTTTACATCCACTTTACCTGTTCCCACAATGTTTTTAGCTAAATAGGTAACCGTGAACCCCTTTGCAATAGCTTTCGATGTAGTTATTACTGACCATGCTACCCTTCATTTTACTGCTTTATGACATTTTACAGGACAATCCATTGCCTGTAAGGGGAATGTGTTTGGGGAATGGGATGATCATTTTAAAAAAAAAAAATTATGAAGAGCTAATTGATTAAAATAAAGGTTCAAAAAAGAAATGCCTTGCCTCCAGTTTGCAGTCCACTGATTAAGGCACCAATCTATGTTTGATCACAATATTCTACAGTTTCAGGAGTGTGTTCAGTCATTTTTGTAATAAACTTTAAGAATTTTTTTTTGGAGAACAGAAGAAGAATAAGCAAATGTATCAATTATGTCACCATAAACTAAATATGATCATATATGTAGCATGTAAAGAAAGGTTACCCTCGCGCCACAGTAATTATAGAAAAAAGAAAAATACACAAACAAAAAAGATTATGGTTGCAGCAAAGCACCGACAGGGGTTCAAACCCTCCCCTGAGTGAGTAAAAGACAAATGTATAAAAGTGGTGTTGCGCTCCTTAAATAAATATAGCAGTAAATATGTGAAGTGCACAATGTACAAAATTAAAAGTGAATATTCCTACAAACTATAAACGCATGAAAAAAAGGTGCATTCAATAAAGTGCATACAAGTGCTCGGGTAGGTACATAATATATCCAAAGTGCACAGATTGCAGTGATAATAGAATCTGCAACGTGATTAAAAAACACTCAATAATCTAATATCAAAGGTGCAACAAGGAAAAAATACATATATGACAATAAAATCAAAAAAATAAATAAATTATATAAAGTATATTTCACAGTCCGCATTAGATCATGCACTGCAAAAAAATATATTAATCCACTCTATGTGCAAATATCTGGTAATCCCGTGAGTGAGAAAAAAATATATATAACAATAAAATTATAGACAGATTAATGTATTGTATAAAGTATATTCCACAGTCCGTATCGGATCATGCACTGAAAAAAGTCCACTCTGTGTGCAAATATCTGCTAATCCCGTGAGTGACTCTTTATTCCATAGGTGATAGCGTGCAAGGTGTCCACACACTGGTAGCAATGGCTACCTTACCTTACTGCTGTAAGGGAACAGCATATATCCTTTTGAGCAGGTGGTAGATGTAAACAACAATGGATGCCCCCCTCTCTCGGTCCTCAGTCAAAGGTAGCATATACATCCATAGGAGAAGAGAAAATGCTAATAGTGAAGTATGTAATGCAATCCGAACTTTATTTTTTAAAAAGGACACAGTCCAGGGTACTCACATTTAGCATAAACCATAAATGCAAAAAACTTTACACGAAGCGACAGCATCAAACGAACGAGCAGGTAGTGTGTACTACGAACGTCACTTCCGGTATCCTCCTAGTCCAATCCTACGCGTATCGTCACTTGGACATGTGACTTCATCAGGGAATAGATTGTAGGAGGACGCTGCCCCTTAAATACCGGGTATAGATCGCGGCCATTTTCTTGTAGCCCGCTAACTACTATAATAGCATTTGGATGGCAAACACCTTCGGCCATCTTGCTGTAGCCAGTATATTAAAAAAAGGGGGTACGAACGCTATGGTCGTCGTTTCCCAATACGTATTATCAAGTAGGGGGAGAAAGAAGGTCCCTCACGTCACGATACACCTCATATAATTTACCACTAATTGCACTTTCGGAGAAACGAGCGTTCTAGTGGCCATCTTTCCGAAGCGCAAAACGCCTTGTCATGAGTCGTGGCGGCCATCTTCCCATAGTTCAAAGGACAGTGAAGTAAACCGCTAGCTATACTCATAACAACAGACGGAACAGAATATAGGCTATCGGACGTACATCCCATTACTACTTCAATGGCCTAATAAAGTACATTATATAGCCACAGAAATATCTATATGGTTACAATAATAGAGCCTTGCTCCATAGTGCTTATGGCTTTTGAGCACTCACGGCTAAAAACAAACAACAAAACAATAGCAACTACGGCCAAACTGCCAAGGATAATATATTACACTAAGGTTAAAACATTATAAAATAGCAGTGGCGCTGGGTTATGTACACATATATAGCTATTGGGGTCACCCTTATTAAAAGGGGGAAATATAAAATGATAACATAAAATTGAGATACAGAAAAAGTAAAAAGTTAAAATTAAAATTAGAGCATATATTTAATCACAAAGCTAACCAGAGAGTTTTAATTTAAATCTTTTAAAAAATACCCAAAAGACCATATCTAAAACCTATCGTCCATCAATAAACAGGGGATTATAGACCTAGAGTAGGTTAAAATATTATACTAAGGAACCTACCCTAATTTAAGATAGTAATAACAGTATCAATAAAATCAATCATAATTGCAACAGGGGTTCCAAACACAGACTAGATAAAAATATATATATATTGAGCCTTATCCTGATGTAGGGTGGTGATATCAATATTCAACATCAATTCAGTATGATTACTAGAGGGGAGTTAGCCCAGACCGGAAGAGATATTCTACCTCAAAGGAGGAGATGGGAGAGTGGCTAAATGATACGAAAAAAAATTCCGAAAAAAAATTATTTCCTGGTGGATACCGGAAGAGAGGTCAGACAGTACCCACTATAACATAGTATCACAAGCTTAAGGATTATTAAAAACTTATTAAAAATTATTAAAAGATTATTAAGAATATATATCACAGGGTAGACCCCTAAGGATATTAAAATTACTAAAAAATTACTAAAAATCGCTAATGAAACAGTTAAGATCGAAGTCAACATTCAGGCCCTGAGGTACAAAGGTGTCTAACGTGAATATCCACTTGGATTCTAATTGGCTGAGTGTTCTAACCTTGTGACCTCCCCGCCAGTGCTTCTTATAGGGCTCAATTCCCCAAAACGTGAGGTGGGTTGGGTCTTTATTATGATGTGTGCAGAAATGCCTTGATACACTGTGTTTATCGAACCCATTGATAATATTCTTAACATGTTCTTTTATTCGCACTCTTAGGGGTCTCTTAGTGCGGCCTATATACTGTAGGCCACAGCTACACTGTAAAGCATACACAGCGCCTTCTGTGTTACAGCATATGAAGTCTTTCACCTTATAGGAGTTCCCTGTACTTGTAGATTGAAAAATGAACTTCTTTTCAGGTGGACATCTCGTTCTCTTACATGCGTAACACCGCTTACAAGGGAAGAAGCCTTTTCCCGTAAAAAAGACACCTTTGTACCTCAGGGCCTGAATGTTGACTTCGATCTTAACTGTTTCATTAGCGATTTTTAGTAATTTTTTAGTAATTTTAATATCCTTAGGGGTCTACCCTGTGATATATATTCTTAATAATCTTTTAATAATTTTTAATAAGTTTTTAATAATCCTTAAGCTTGTGATACTATGTTATAGTGGGTACTGTCTGACCTCTCTTCCGGTATCCACCAGGAAATAATTTTTTTTCGGAATTTTTTTTCGTATCATTTAGCCACTCTCCCATCTCCTCCTTTGAGGTAGAATATCTCTTCCGGTCTGGGCTAACTCCCCTCTAGTAATCATACTGAATTGATGTTGAATATTGATATCACCACCCTACATCAGGATAAGGCTCAATATATATATATTTTTATCTAGTCTGTGTTTGGAACCCCTGTTGCAATTATGATTGATTTTATTGATACTGTTATTACTATCTTAAATTAGGGTAGGTTCCTTAGTATAATATTTTAACCTACTCTAGGTCTATAATCCCCTGTTTATTGATGGACGATAGGTTTTAGATATGGTCTTTTGGGTATTTTTTAAAAGATTTAAATTAAAACTCTCTGGTTAGCTTTGTGATTAAATATATGCTCTAATTTTAATTTTAACTTTTTACTTTTTCTGTATCTCAATTTTATGTTATCATTTTATATTTCCCCCTTTTAATAAGGGTGACCCCAATAGCTATATATGTGTACATAACCCAGCGCCACTGCTATTTTATAATGTTTTAACCTTAGTGTAATATATTATCCTTGGCAGTTTGGCCGTAGTTGCTATTGTTTTGTTGTTTGTTTTTAGCCGTGAGTGCTCAAAAGCCATAAGCACTATGGAGCAAGGCTCTATTATTGTAACCATATAGATATTTCTGTGGCTATATAATGTACTTTATTAGGCCATTGAAGTAGTAATGGGATGTACGTCCGATAGCCTATATTCTGTTCCGTCTGTTGTTATGAATATAGCTAGCGGTTTACTTCACTGTCCTTTGAACTATGGGAAGATGGCCGCCACGACTCATGACAAGGCGTTTTGCGCTTCGGAAAGATGGCCACTAGAACGCTCGTTTCTCCGAAAGTGCAATTAGTGGTAAATTATATGAGGTGTATCGTGACGTGAGGGACCTTCTTTCTCCCCCTACTTGATAATACGTATTGGGAAACGACGACCATAGCGTTCGTACCCCCTTTTTTTAATATACTGGCTACAGCAAGATGGCCGAAGGTGTTTGCCATCCAAATGCTATTATAGTAGTTAGCGGGCTACAAGAAAATGGCCGCGATCTATACCCGGTATTTAAGGGGCAGCGTCCTCCTACAATCTATTCCCTGATGAAGTCACATGTCCAAGTGACGATACGCGTAGGATTGGACTAGGAGGATACCGGAAGTGACATTCGTAGTACACACTACCTGCTCGTTCGTTTGATGCTGTCGCTTCGTGTAAAGTTTTTTGCATTTATGGTTTATGCTAAATGTGAGTACCCTGGACTGTGTCCTTTTTAAAAAATAAAGTTCGGATTGCATTACATACTTCACTATTAGCATTTTCTCTTCTCCTATGGATGTATATGCTACCTTTGCCTGAGGACCGAGAGAGGGGGGCATCCATTGTTGTTTACATCTACCACCTGCTCAAAAGGATATATGCTGTTCCCTTACAGCAGTAAGGTAAGGTAGCCATTGCTACCAGTGTGTGGACACCTTGCACGCTATCACCTATGGAATAAAGAGTCACTCACGGGATTAGCAGATATTTGCACACAGAGTGGACTTTTTTCAGTGCATGATCCGATACGGACTGTGGAATATACTTTATACAATACATTAATCTGTCTATAATTTTATTGTTATATATATTTTTTTCTCACTCACGGGATTACCAGATATTTGCACATAGAGTGGATTAATATATTTTTTTGCAGTGCATGATCTAATGCGGACTGTGAAATATACTTTATATAATTTATTTATTTTTTTGATTTTATTGTCATATATGTATTTTTTCCTTGTTGCACCTTTGATATTAGATTATTGAGTGTTTTTTAATCACGTTGCAGATTCTATTATCACTGCAATCTGTGCACTTTGGATATATTATGTACCTACCCGAGCACTTGTATGCACTTTATTGAATGCACCTTTTTTTCATGCGTTTATAGTTTGTAGGAATATTCACTTTTAATTTTGTACATTGTGCACTTCACATATTTACTGCTATATTTATTTAAGGAGCGCAACACCACTTTTATATATATGTAGCATGGTTTCTTTAATACTGGATAACTTTCTTTGAAACTAAGAAGCTCAACCTTAAATTGAACAATATACGTTTTAGCCAACTGTGTTACAGTTGTTGGAATATCACTTTGATCTATTGGGGTTTTGGGCTGATAGTCACCTGATCAATGAGTGCATAGGAACCATGATATTGAATACATTACACCCAAATGGGTAAGAAAGGAGATTATCCTCTTGCAATTCCCAGGCATTCCTTTTTTCCTTAAATGAGCCTTTTCCTTGCGTGTACAAAATGGCAATGGGTCTGGCCGCTCTGGGGAACGTGTGCTCAAGCAAAAAAAAAAAAATGTAATTTGGCTCAGAGCAGTGATTAAAGTAAAATATTAGAAATGCAAAACTCTGACCACATCTCTTTTAGAATACAAAACATGTCCATAGGCATGCGCAAGGGGTGTGGCACACCCTAATCCTGGAGTTGGCAACCCATCAATTGTGGGCAGGTGACAGGTAAGCTGCGAGCCTTACCTGCCGACCCCCAGAACCTGGACAGGATAGGCGGCTGGAGTGGACCGATCTGTATTTTCTGTGGACCGATCTGTATTTTCTTTTGCAGCAGCTGAAAGTAGGCTTCTCCCCCACTTCCTCTTGCTGATATTCAGCTGCCATGGGAGGAAAATATAGGCAATTGGTACCGATGTATGCCACCCCTCTTGTCCCAGTTCCTTTTATTTCTGCTGCCTAGGTCCCCCTGTGTGCTCACCTGCTCCCCCCCCCCCCATAGTTTTAGGATGAAGAGTGGGGAAGAGGCTGGTTAATATGTCACAAAGGCATATGTGTTGGAGCTTTAAGGTGCACACCCTAATACAGTAGGCTGCACACACCTATGATGATGTCTCTAATCATGTTACTAACATTGGTTAAAGAGAAAAGCCACTCCCTCTTTGACATATCACAGAATTATGATTTTTTTTCACTTCATTATCCTGTGTGCTGTCCATCTCCAGACTGAATTTTACAACTTCTTTAGCAGCCTGGCTTATTTGCTGTTCACTGTATTGCCTATGATGGATATCAAGTAATTGATTGAAGTTTTCAATAAAAATTTTGACAAATCACCCCTTTATTTGCTTTTGGGGTGATGTGCCTTTTTTTTTATTTGCTACTCAGGGCCCCAACCTGTTCTAAATGCTCAAGGAGATTGATATTATATTTGCTATGAATCCACAGAAGCTCAAGATAAAATATGAGCAGTTTCAACCTTCTCTTTGTAAGCAAGGCCTAGTTTGGCTTTGTACAAAATTATATTTTAATCAGTCTCTTAATAATCTCAATGTTTTGAAGTACTTTCACCTTTTGTTTATTTTGAAGGTTAACAATAATTAGCTATAGGTATAAAACATGTGCATAAACCTAAAACTAAATTGCTAGAAATAAATAGTAATAAAAAATAATCCTATAAATTACCACGATCTTACACCCAATGTCTCCCATCCAAATACTGAGCGGGCCCCGATACATACTACTGAGCATGTGCAAAGGAATGGCGGGCATCTTTGATGTTGGAATTCCATGTTGCTGTACCATGTGATATGCTGTGTTACTTCTGGACTTTGCAAGTGCTTAGACTTAATAAATGCCCTTTTATAGGTAGTTTTATGCTATGTGGGGTATCTCTTTCATCCAGTTGTGCATTGGTCCTACTGAGCTCATTCCCAGTGGTGCAAGCGGTTTCCTGCAAGTTATGGATGTATATGGTGACAACTGACAGTGAAATTCCTGGTGTCTCTGTCGATGAGGGGAGGCTGGAGAGGGTGCCCTTTCTCAGAGGGACTATCACTATGCACATTTGACCACTCTTATATGAAATGTTGCATTATTTGATAAGCCTTGTGTGTGACCAATGACACCTGGGAGACCTTGATGGTGACGGTCTGAGGTGTTCATGGTATTTTCTCATCACTGTTTGTGGGACTAGTGTATTTTCCAGTGTACAGTATCTCATAAACGTGAGTACATCCCTCCCATTTTTGTAAATATTTTTTTTATATCTTTTCATGTGACAACACTGAAGAAATTACACCTTGCTACAATGTAAAGTAGTGAGTGTACAACTTGTATAACAGTGTAAATTTGCTGTCCCCTAAAAATAACTCAACACACAGCTATTAATGTCTAAACCGCTGGCAACAAAAGTGAGTACACTCCTAATGCACGATCAAACAATCTAGTGGAACAGTCGGGTGGACAATCCGCCCGTGTGTAGGCTCCGGTGGACTTTTTTTACCCAAAAGTCCGGTGGACTAAGATTGGAGTTTTGCACATCAATCTGTCTGCCGGACTCGCATTTCGGTGGACAGTACGGCCGTGTGTGTGCCAGTCCACCGTACTTTTGAAATTAACGGACTTTTCCCGCCCGGAGAAAAGTCCGCTCATTTTGAGCGTGGCTCCAGGTAGCCGGGACCAGCAAAGGAAGCGTTGCTGGCCCCGTCACCAGGTATGGACTTAAAGGGGAATCCCCACGCCGAAAAAAACGGCGTGGGGGTCCCCCCTAGGTCCATATCAGACCCTTATCTGAGCACGCTACCCAGCCGGCCAGGAAAGGGGGTGGGGACGAGTGCCCCCCCACTCCTGAGCCGTACCAGGCCGCGTGCCCTCAACATGGGGGGGTTCCTTGGGGAAGGGGGGGGCCGCACGCCCCCCCAAAGCACCTTGTGCCCATGTTGATGAGGACAAGGGCCTCTTCCCGACAACCCTGGCCGTTGGTTATCGGGGTCTGCGGGCGGGGGGATTATCGGAATCCGTGAGCCACCTTTAATAAGGGGGTACCCGGATCTCGGCCCCCCACCCTATGTGAATGAGTATGTACCCCTACCCATTCACCTGTGAAATTTTTTTTAAAAAAAAAACACAACACACAAGGGTTAAAATAGTTTATTGCACAGCTCCGGGGATCTTCTTCCGTCTTCGGGGGTCTTCTCGCCGGACTCCTCCGCTATCTTCTGCTAGCTCTTTTATTGCGGAAGAGCCAGGCTTTCTTCTTCGCTGCCGCCCTCTTCTTCCGACTTCGGGGTTCTTGTCCCCCTCTTCGGGGGTCTTGTCCCCCTCTTCGGTTCTTCTTGCCGGGCCACCGCTCCTTCTTCTAGCTCTTTTACAAGCGGTGGCCCGGTCTTCTGTCGCCGCTGCCGCTGTCGCCGTCTTCTGTTCTTCTCTTCTGGAGATGTTGCCTCATCGCTGTCTCCGGTCACTATGACAGGACAAGCGGCGTGCGGCGACTTATATAGGGACATCGCCGGATGATGTCCCCACCCATTATGATGTCACAGTCCCAGCATCCTGTAGCAGGTGTGTTAAATTTGGTGTTATTGCTCTCACTCTCTCATACTGGTCACTGGAAGTTCAACATGTCACCTCATTGCAAAGGACTTTCTGAGGATCTGGAAAAAACAATCGTTGCGCTACATAAAGATGGCCTAGGCTATATGAAGATTGCCAAGACCCTGTTTTCTGCAGGCATATATAAATTTTTCACTGCTTGCCTGTTGTGCACATTTCTCATGTTCCTTGACATGTGCATAATATATGTACGTTTCCAGTTTTGAAATTTTCATCATTCAATAATGAATGAACTTTGTGTTTGCAATAACACCTATTGTATATCTGTATGTGTGTCATAAATCAGCAGCAGGGATAGCTAAATCTGTATGGCTAAACTCAGGAAAATGGGACGAGACTGTGAATGCTTTAAGTGAGGTTTATTTACAGTGAAACAAAATCTATCCAAACAGCAGCAACCGGTAATCATAAAAATATAAGTGAACCAAAACCCAGTGACAGAATAACTAACTAATCACCTAACAAACAGAAAGCCTAACTAACAACTAACTACAGTATATACAATATATACAAAATGGGGATCACAGAAAAACAGGGGAAAACTGGAAGTGGGAAAATGAGAAGGGGGTAACCAAAACTGGGATCAGGAAGAAGAGGGAGCAGGTACAAGGCTACAGGGTACAGGGCTGGAGCAAGTTCAGGATCAATGCCAAACAGAATCTGGCAGCAGCAAAACACTGGTGCGAGAGGTTCTAATAATGAAGGACTTAAATACCTCACAGCAACCAGCAGATCCCAGTAATCAGTTTTCTCCTGATGCTGGCTGCTGGGAGGATATTTAGGTCCCCCTTGAAGATACCCACAGGTGGACACTGAAACTACAACCTTCTGCTCTGGTAAGCACAGTGCCACCAGCAGGTGATCCAGGTCCTGACAATGTGTTACATGGTTTCATGCACATAGCAAAACTAAAAAAAAATTGGAAGTAGTTGCTTAACTTTTTAGATGCTATTTTCTTATAACTTCAGCATGAAAAAATCCTACCTTCTTCACTTTGTTTATGAGGGGGATGGGAAGCTGTATTTGCCATAACTAACCCTCTCCATACTGTGTTGGCAGATCTCATTATCACTTGTAAATAAGATTTGAACACTGTCTGTCCTAACAAAGGGTAATCGCTTTAGAAGCTTAATTTCTGTATTAAAAGTTAAAGTGGTTGAAAAGGTTCAAGGTTTTTTACCTTCATGCATTCTAGGGATGAGCTTCGTGTTCGAGTCGAACATACGTTCGACTCGAACATTGGCTGTTCGTCCGTTCGGCGAAGTCCGAACATTTTGGTCCGTTCGCGCCAAATTCGTGTGGCGCTCACGGCCCACAATGCACTGCGATGGCGCAGTGCATTGCTGGCTCATGATTGGCCAAGCATGCACTGTGACCCCGCATGCTTGGCCAATCGCAGAGCCAGCAGCGAGGAGAGCCATGATTGGCCACAGGCAGGATGCCTGTGGCCAATCATAGCTCAGGCTGTGTAGTGCACGCCCCACACTATATAAGGCCGCCAGCGCGGCGGCCTTGTGTAGTGTGTTGGCGTCTGAAGCAGTGATGTTCTGTGTACCTTCAACACAGTACACACCGATCGTTTTCGGCCGATTTTCGATCTTGCTGTTGTGTAGTGGTTATTGTCTGCGTGCCCTGACCGCAGTATACACCGCTATATTCACCTCACCTATATAGCTAGTGATCTATCTTTTATAATAGAGCTTGCAGTCAGTAGTGTTAGGAGATAGTGCGTGCTGTCTGCGTGCTCTGTACCCAGTACATACCGCTATATCCACCTACATAGCTGTTCTCTATTTGAGCCCACTTGCCATCTGCAGGAGTTATTGGAAGTTGTGTGTGCTTCCAGCACAGCACAGTATACATCTGTATATACCCCTTTATCTCTGGTGTTCTATAATAAAGGCATCTGCAGGAGTTAGTGGGTGTTCTGTGTACCTTCAACACAGTACACACCGATCGTTTTTGGACAATTTTCGATCTTGCTGTTGTGCAGTGGTTGTTGTCTGTGTGCCCTGACGGCAGTATACACCGCTATATTCACCTCACCTATATAGCTAGTGATCTATCTTTTATAATAGAGCTTGCAGTCAGTAGTGTTAGGAGATAGTGCGTGCTGTCTGCGTGCTCTGTACCCAGTACATACCGCTATATCCACCTACATAGCTCTTCTCTATTTGAGCCCACTTGCCATCTGCAGGAGTTATTGGAAGTTGTGTGTGCCTCCAGCACAGCACAGTATACATCTGTATATACCCCTTTATCTCTGGTGTTCTATAATAAAGGCATCTGCAGGAGTTAGTGGGTGTTGTGTGCCTCTAGCACAATATACACTACCCAACTGCTTTTTTACCCAACTCCCTTCAGGCCATTACCATGTCTGGAAGGCCAGCAAGGAGAGGCAGACAGGCGCGAGCCGATAAAAGAGGGCAAGCAGGCTCTGTGTCTAGAGACAACAGTGCTGGTCGTGGACGCGGTGCATTGTCATCAGCACGTGGCCATGGGACACGCTTGTCCTTCTTTTCGACAGCTGGACATGTTGAACCGCAACATGCCAACGAATTGGTAGAGTGGATGACCAAGCCCTCTTCATCCTCCTCATCCTCTCTCACCCAGTCTCAGGGTACTAGCAAAGCAGCTGCCAACGCATCGTCTTCCCTCCTCTCAATGTCATCATCAGTGACTCTTTCCCTAGACCCACCACGTCCTCCTGAGGAGTCTCCTGAACTCTTTGAGCACAGTGTTGGGTACATGCTCCAGGAGGATGCCCAGTGTTTTGTGGGCTCTGATGATGACACTCAGCTAGAGGAAGGCAGTAGCGTGAGCGCAGAGAGAGGGGATGCTCAAGAAGGACAGCAATCTGGCAGTCATGTTCCACAAGCTGCAGCATACTGCCAGGTTTGCTACAGCGATGAAGAGGGAGGGGATGATGAGGGCACTGACTCCACGTGGGTGCCTGGAAGGAGAGAGGAGGAGGAGGAGGAGGAGGAGGAGGCACATGTCCAACGAGGCAGGATGCCCTCCGGGGGCCAGCTTAGGGGCAGCACACCGACTGAATCACACCGCAGAGCTCCGCCTGTGCAGAGCGCTGCCTCTGCGCGTTATTCTAAAAGTTCTTTGGTGTAGGCCTTTTTTGAGACTAGTGCATCAGATCGCACCGCTGCTATTTGCAACATATGTCTCAAGCGTATCTCACATGGCCAAAACATCAGCCGCTTGGGCACCACATGCTTGACCAGACATATGTTGACCTGCCATGCAGCTCGTTGGCAAGCGTACCTCAAAGACCCACACCAAAGAACAAAGCGGACCTCTCCTTGCTCCTCATCAGCTGGCATCTCCAACCCCACTAGACCTTCAGTCCTCTCTGAAACCTGCTCTGAGAGGAATGAAGGTGTAGAATTAGGTGTGTCACAGCCAAGTGCTTCCGGGAACTCTGCTAGCGGTACACCCACGTCCGATTATAGCAGGCAAATGTCCCTGCCCCAGCTGCTGGACCGGCGAAAGAAGTTCACTCCCAGCCATCCACATGCCCAGCGGTTGAATGCTAGCTTGGCTAAATTGCTAGCACTTCAACTGCTGCCTTTTCAGTTGGTAGACTCGGCCCCCTTCCGTGAGTTTGTACAATGTGCGGTTCCTCAGTGGCAGGTCCCCAAACGCCACTTTTTCTCACGGAAGGCGATTCCGGCTCTCTACCGGCATGTGGAAGGCAATGTCCTTGCCTCGCTGGACAGGGCGGTCAGCGGTAAGGTGCATATTACCGCTGACTCATGGTCCAGCAGGCATGGACAGGGACGTTACCTGTCTTTCACGGCCCATTGGGTCACTCTTCTGGCAGCTGGGAAGGATGCAGGACAAGGTGCAGTAGTGTTGGAGGTTGTTCCGCCACCACGCCTCCAAAATGCTACTATTGGTTGTGACACACCTCTCTCCTCCACCCCCTCCTCTTCTTCTTCCTCCATGGCCTCTTCCAGTGCTCTGTCCTCAGAACCAGCGGTGCTCCGTAGGCGTTCCAGGGGCTACGCAAGTACGCAGGCAAAACGATGCCATGCCGTGCTTGCGCTGGTTTGTTTGGGGGACAGGAGCCACACTGGGGCGGATGTTTTGTCAGCTCTGCAGGGGCAGGCCGAGAGGTGGTTGACGCCACGCCAGCTTAAGCCAGGAATGGTGGTTTGCGACAATGGCACCAACCTCCTCTCAGCCCTCCGACAGGGACAACTGACCCATGTGCCCTGTGTAGCTCACGTCCTTAACCTGGTGGTGCAGCGGTTCTTGGGTAGGTACCCCGGCTTACAGGATGTCATGAAGCAGGCCAGGAAAGTCTGTGTGCATTTCCGCCGATCATTTAATGCCTGTGCTCGGCTGGCTGAGCTCCAAAAGGAGTTGAACCTGCCCAAGAACCGCCTTATATGTGACATGCCCACCAGATGGAACTCAACATTGGCCATGCTGCAGCGGCTGCACACACAGCAGAGGGCCATCAATGAGTACCTGTGCGACTACGGCACCAGGACAGGGTCAGGGGAGCTCGGTTTTTTCTCACCATGCCAGTGGGGCATGATCAGGGATGCATGCACTGTCCTGTCACCGTTTGAGGAGGCCACAAGGATGGTGAGCAGTGACAGTACATGCATCTTGTCCACCTCTTGGAGCATACGCTGCGTGGAATAATGGACAGGGCACTTGAGGCAGAACAGAGGCAGGAAGAGGAGGACTTCCTTGCCTCTCAAGGCCCCCTTTATCCAGACAGTGTTCCTGCTGTGCCACCCATCACACAGGAGGAGGATGAGGAGGAGGAAGAGGAGGAGGAGGATGATTGTGTCAGCATGGAGGTGGAGGCTGGCACTCAGCATCAGCAGCAGCAGCAGCAGCAGCAGCAGTCTTGTAGGGATGATTTACAGTCCCAAGAAACACGTGGACTTGTACGTGGCTGGGAGGAGGTAGCTGCGGATCATGTTGTCCTTAGTGACCCAGAGGACTCCGGACCGAATGCCTCAGCTAACCTATGCTGCATGGCCTCCCTGATCCTGCAAAGCCTGCGGAAGGATCCTCGTATTCTTCGGATCAAGGAGAGGGACCATTACTGGCTGGCCACTCTCCTTGATCCTCGGTACAAGGGTAAGGTTGCCGACCTTATCTTGCCATCGCAGAGGGAGCAGAGGATGAGACATCTCCGGGAGGCCTTGCAGAAAGGTCTGTGCAACGCGTTCCCAGAGACTGGGAGGTTACAAACTCCTGGTCCTGGACAACGTGTTGCTGAGGCATCGGTCAGAAGGAGCGGTGGAGAAGGTGGCCGTCTGACTGATGCTTTCAGACAATTTTTTAGTCCGCAGCCCCAAGGTATGATCGGTTCCAGCACCCATCGCCAGCGTCTGATTTACATGGTGCAGGAATACCTAGGGGCAAGGTCAGACTTGGACACCTTTCCCACCGAAAATCCTCTGGCTTACTGGGTCTTGAGGATGGATCACTGGCCAGAGCTTGCACAGTATGCAATTGAGCTACTGGCCTGTCCTGCATCCAGCGTTCTTTCGGAACGCACCTTCAGTGCTGCTGGTGGCTTTGTTACCGATCACAGGGTGCGCCTGTCCACCGAATCAGTTGATCGACTGACCTTCATCAAGATGAATCAGTCTTGGATCACCCACAGCTACCAAGCACCTGAAGCTGATGTAACAGAATAATTTTTTTGAAATATCACATCCCTTCAAGACTGCCTATGCTGATGCTGAGTGACTGTCCTGTTATGTTGATTGTCTATCCTCTTCCTCCTCCGCTGATATGTTGGAAGAACATTTCTGGTTCTGGTTGATGCCATCAGCCCAATTTTTCTGCCCCTGTTTAACAGGGGCGTTTAAGTACAATTTTTGATGCAATGCTTTGCAGCAGGGCTAATTCCTGCAATCAAACAAGAGTATATGGGAGAGGTTGCAGTGTGGTGGCACCAGCACCAGTGCCTAAGGCCCAATTTTTCTGCCCCTGTTTAACAGGGGCGTTTAAGTACAATTTTTGATGCAATGCTTTGCAGCGGGGCTAATTCCTGCAATAAAACTAGAGTATATGGCAGAGGTTGCAGTGTGGTGGCACCAGCACCAGTGCCTAAGGCCCAATTTTTCTGCCCCTGTTTAACAGGGGCGTTTAATTACAATTTTTGATGCAATGCTTTGCAGCAGGGCTAATTCCTGCAATAAAACTAGAGTATATGGCAGAGGTTGCAGTGTGGTGGCACCAGCACCAGTGCCTAAGGCCCAATTTTTCTGCCCCTGTTTAACAGGGGCGTTTAATTACAATTATTGATGCAATGCTTTGCAGCAGGGCTAATTCCTGCAATAAAACTAGAGTATATGGCAGAGGTTGCAGTGTGGTGGCACCAGCACCAGTGCCTAAGGCCCAATTTTTCTGCCCCTGTTTAACAGGGGCGTTTAATTACAATTTTTGATGCAATGCTTTGCAGCAGGGCTAATTCCTGCAATAAAACTAGAGTATATGGCAGAGGTTGCAGTGTGGTGGCACCAGCACCAGTGCCTAAGGCCCAATTTTTCTGCCCCTGTTTAACAGGGGCGTTTAAGTACAATTTTTGATGCAATGCTTTGCAGCAGGGCTAATTCCTGCAATAAAACTAGAGTATATGGAAGAGGCTGCAGTGTGGTGGCACCAGCAGCAGTGCCTAAGGCCAAATTTTTCTGTCCCTGTTTAACAGGGACATGTAATTACAATTCTTGATATAATATTTCACAGGAGGGCCCCTTCCTGTGCCCACCCAGAGTAACGGTGAGGACTTATAGTGTTGTGGCACCAGCACCACAACCACCAAAGGTCAATTTTTCTACCACTGTTCAACAATGGCATGTAATTACAATTCTTGATATAATCGTTCACAGCAGGGCGCTCCAGCGCCCACCAAGAGTCACTTTGAGGGCTTACAATGTTGTGGCAAAACCAACACCTTGTTCCGCCATTTCTGCAGAGCATATAGGGCAGGCCCCTACTTTCAAACATCCAATTTACAAACATCTCCTACTTGCAAACGGAAGGAGACAACAGCAAGTGAGATGAAAAAAGATGGACGACAAAACAAATTATACAGGGGTGATAACCCTTCTCTATGTTTTCCAAAAAGCTTAAAAATAGTTTTTTTGACTGGAGCTACACTTTAAAAATGTACCAGTTGAAAATTACAAACAGATTCAACTTAACACAACAAACCTACACAGTCCCTGTCTTGTTTGCACCGCCTGTATACTGCTGTTCTGAGTATATAGGGCCTGGGGGTCACACGCATTTCCTTTTTTTAATATGGGTACAGGGTTCCCCTTAATATGCGTACAAGACCCAAATAGGCTGGTAATGGGCAGGGAGGGCTACCCATGCCATTGTTCTCAATGATTTGCAACCATATTGCAGGAACCAGATATAACATTAAAACCGCAAGCAGTTTTAAATGGTGTTATTTACGTTTAATGTCATTTTGTGCAGGGACTGTTCTAAACACGGGAAACACGTGGCACTTCACAGGCATACTACAGACACCCCCCAGGCACCATATTTAAAGGAATATTTCACTTTTTTTTTTCACTTTAATCATCATTAAAATCAGTGCTCCCGCCAAAACGGCCATTTTTAAAAACATTTTAGGCATTGACCCATGTCCCCTGGGGCAGGAGCCAGGTCCCCAAACCCTTTTTAGGACAGTATCTTGCATATTAGCCGTTAAAATTAGCACTTTTCATTTCGAACGTTCGAGTCCCATAGACTTCAATGGGGTTCTAAAGTTCGTTCGAATTTGGGGTCCGTTCGAAAGTTCTGGTGCGAACCGAACCGGGGGGTGTTCGGCTCATCCCTAATGCATTCTATTCATGAAGGTAAAAAAACCTTCTGTGTGCAGCAGCCCCCCTAATACTTACCTGGAGCCCCATCTCGATCCATTGATGTGCACAAGAGCAGCGGTTCTTCCAGGTCTCTTCCTCCTCATTGGCTGAGGCAGCAGGAGAAGCCTTTGGATCCTACTACTGTCAATCACAGCCAGCGCACCAGTGAGGGGAGAGCAGGGGCGGAGCTGAGACATGCTTCAAGTGTAAATGGACACACAGAGCAGTGGCTCGGGAGCAAGCCTGTTCGAGTGCCCCGATAGGTAGATGCTTGCTATAGGGGCACTCAGTAGTAGGGAGGGGTCACCGGCGGAGAATCCGAAAAGTGGAGGATCAGGGCTGCTCTGTGCAAAACCACTGCACATAGCAAGTAAGCATGACATGTTTGGTATTTAAAAAAAAAAAATCTGCCTTTAATATCACTGTAATGAGCGGAATCTTAGCATGTCCTAAGCCTTTCAATTTGTTCAGAAATGCTTACAATCTGCCATGATACCTTCATATAATAAACATCTAAAAGGTAAGAAGTTTATTTCTTTAAAATTTTTTAGGCATGTTGTGTGAATGGGAACACAAAACAAACATACAATGACATGATTTCAAATTTGACTGCAAAAGTAGAAATACATTTTAAAAGACTTATGCCGTGTACACATGACCGGACTTTTTGACGGACTTCCCAACGGACTTTCGGCGGAGTTCCAACTCACTTTTCAAATGAACGGACTTGGCCACACACAATCACACCAAAGTCCGACGGATTTGAACGTGATAACGTACGACCGGACTAGAATAAGGAAGTTCATAGCCAGTAGCCAATAGCTGCCCTAGTGTCGTTTTTTGTCCATCAGACTAGCATACACAGGGGCCAGGGGGAGGGAGCAATTGACGCCCTGTGAAGCTGTGATATTTTGAAACTGACATGGCTGCACTGATTGCCACTGATTAGGCGGTACTCTTAGGTGGCATTGGTAGGCTGCACTGATAAGCGGCACTGATATGCACTGATGGGTGCTGGTGGGCTGCACTGGTGAGCACTGATAGGTGGCACAGATGGGCACTGATAGGCGGCACTGATGGGCTGCACTAATGAGCAATGATAGGTGGCACTGATGAGCACTGATATGCGGCACTGGTAGGCTGCACTGATGAGCACTGATAGGTGGCACTGGTAGGCTGCACTTATGGGCACTGGTAGGCTGCACTGATGGGCTGCACTAATGAGCAATGATGGGCAGCACTGATAGGCGGCACTGGTAGGCTGCACTGATGGGCACTGGTAGGCTGCACTAATGGGCACTGGTAGGCTTCACTAATAAGCAATGATAGGTGGTGGTGTGTGTGTGGGGGGGCGGCACTGAAGGACCCGGCCTTGGGGTGGCAAAGGGAGTAAATCCGGGCCTGCTTACCAAAGGGTAAGCGATGCTGGGCCTGTAGTATTAGATCTGTAGTGTCAAATCAACCTCCAGACATCCATTGGAAGTGGCAGGAATCAGCTGCGGTTAAAATACGGACAAACCAAATGAACCAAACTCAAAGGGCAGACCAGTAAGCAGCAATCACGATCCCAATGGAAAAGAAAACGCACCATAGTGTAAGTCCATAAAACACTGTTTATTTTAGAAGCAAAAATATTGCGCTTACATTTGTAGAAATATTAAAAACTCATAAAGAAATGCCAGCTGGCTTGCAGACGCCCGTCCTAGAGAGCTATGACGTCAGCACACCACCCTCCCAATGTACGTTTCGTCAAAGAGTGACTTAGTCATGGGGAACGATCTGAAGTAGTAGCAACAGATTCTGAACTTACAGAAAGTAAAGGCCACAAAATTATAGTTTCTGCATATATGGAAAACACATCATGGGAAAAAATTACAGACTCTGCATGTATGGAAGGCTTAGCAGAGCAGGACATTACAGATTTTGAAGACTTGTTTTAAAGGTTCAACTTTAAATAAAATGTATACAAGAACAATGGTTGAAATGGTAAACAAAAGCATTTATTCAGCAGTTAATGAGAGAAGTAAATTTCAGTAAAAATTTGAACTTTACTTGCTTTATTTTAAAGCACCATGTTCTCAGAGAACTAGGCACCTCCAGGTGCCAGCACACCTCTTCCAACCCCCAGAAAAGCACCATGAGACCTTTAAAACACAGAGCGCGCTATAACACTGAATGCTTTCTTGGTTGCCTACTACTACATGAATATGCCAGAACTCTTCATTCCACAGTGACTCACTTGGTCTTCATTTCCTGCTTGTCAGCTATCTCTGCTATCTATTTAAACTGCATGGATCAGATCTTCTGTGTCTTCGCCTTGGTCAACAAATCAACAAATCCAGACTCTCTCTGCTGTGTTTTTTTTTTATATAATTTTTTTTCCCTTTATTAAGATAAATTTCAATATACAACATAAAAGTACACATTGCACAAAGTATCTCTATAGATCCTTTCATTAACAGACCATAATAACCCCCCCCCCCCCCCCCCCAGGAAACACACTGGATTCTTGATCATAACCTATTCAAAAAGGAAGAGAGAAGAAAAAAAATCCCACACCCATTTATCTACTCATAACCAAAACTCATTTTGTGCAACACATTATTCAAAATATAATTAAGAAGGAGGCTTTGCAGTGCCCTATTACATGCTTCTAACAACCAAAAAAAATAAATAATATAAAAAAAATTTTTTTCACAGACATTTTTCGATTCATAACACAGCACTACCCCCATAGGATTTAATCTGACCCTATTTCTGAGAAGTAATACAGCCATCCTGCCCATGTGTCTTTAAATGTATACTGTTGGTCCTTAACCTTATGTATCTATCTCTCTGATTCCATTATTTTTTACACCTCCCTCTTTCAATCCAATATAGTGGGACATCTGGACTGTTTCCAGAATCTGGGTATCAATATTTTAACTGCATTTAGCAAATGTGGAGTAGCGCTTCTCTTGTATAACCTGGCATCCCATGAAAGAGAAAATGTAATGGGGAAGGCTCTATAGGTCTAAGTGTCATTTTCCTAATCCAAGGGGCCATCGCCTCCCAAAATACCTTAATCTTTGGGCAATGCCACCATAAGTGAAGAAATGAACCCCTTTGGTTACATCCCCTCCAGCAATTAACATCCTCCGATGGATATATCTGAGCCAGTCGAACCGGTGTACGATACCATCTTGTCAAGTACTTACAAGACATCTCCTGTGTAAGAGAACTTATTGAAGTATGGTGGCTTGCCCCCATCAACCTTTTAATTTGTTTGCATGTGAAGTTATAACCAAGCTCCCTTTCCCATTCTCAGAAAAAATAGGGAGTTGTCATATTTTGAGCACTCAGAATCAGCTTATACATTCGAGACAACATATGACCCGGTTCTGATAAATGAACACACCATTTCCTCAAAAGTAGTAAGCTGGTTTGCTGGCCTAATCTTATGCTTCCACTTATTAAACCAATCCATCATTTGATGATATTTCCATACAGCCATTAGTATTTCCCCCAATATCACAATTAACTCTGAGCCCTTGTACACACGGTCGGAGATTCCGGCAACCAAATCCGTCAGATTAATTCCGACAGATTAATTCCGGAAGTGATGTTGCATACACACGGTTGGACTAAGTTGTCGGAATTTCCGGTTGCCAAGAACGCGGTGACGTAAGCCCCTTATGGCGGCACTAGAAAAAGGAAGTTCAGCACCACGTCCGGCACCCTTTGGGCTCCTTCTGCTGATCTTGTGTCTATCGCGTGTTAGTAGAAGTTTGGTGAGAGACGATTCGCGCTTTTCAGATTTGTGCTTCAGTTCGGTACTGCTCTTCAGTTTCTGCTCGTCTTGTGTATCTGATTATCAGTGCGTGTAGTCAGTAAGCATTTGTTTCTCATTGTGGACTATATCTTGGTATAGTACGCTTTGATTTGCATTTGATTTGCATTGCTTATTGTCTGCTTGCTTCTGCTTTTCAGGTCGTTCTTTCAGGCATTGCAGTTTATCGGTGCTTCCTGTTGTCCGTTCTGACCAGCCAACCGTTTTCAAACCATGTTTCATGTACGTACTCGTTGTGGAGTTTGTGCTGTGCAGGGGCTTGGTTATAACTGTTGGGCTTTTAGCTTTCACACAAGCCTGGTCCATGAACAGGGCAAGGAGGCGTTTGTGGACCAAGAATTGGTTGCTCCAGCTTGACCAGTTCTCGCACATGCCTTTGCTCCGTGAGATCCGGGAGAATAATCCTGATGATTTCAGGAATTATCTCCGGATGACGGACCCCGTTTTTCACCATCTGCTGGCTTTGCTGTCCCCTTATATCACCAGGCAGGATACCTGCATGCGGCAAGCCATCACTCCGGAGCAGAGGCTCATAGCCACGTTGCGCTACTTGGCGACAGGAAGAAGCCTTCAGGACCTGAAGTTCTCCACAGGCAACTCCCCCCAGGCTCTGGGGATCATAATTCCAGAGACCTGTTCTGCCATCATTCAGGTCCTGCAGAATGACTATATGAATGTAAGTTTTATCCTTTAACATCACATTCTATGTATTTAATGCTTGCTAATGTCTTGGATTTCTTTCCTCATTCCCTAATTACCATGATTGCAATATGCTCTAATTGATATGCTGTGCCCCTCTGTCCTCATGCATGCTGGAAGCTTTTCAAGTTCCTTTTTGTCCTTCATGCATATTTGCCTTCACTAACTTCCCCACCATGCTCTTCTGGGCCCATAAAACTATAGTCTAGTCACTTACCAATGTCTTTTGTCAGCTCCATAGTATTGCTTTCCCCTAAACACCCCCTAAAATGTCTACAAATGTTATGTGTGTGCTTCAATTCATGCAGAGTTGGGCCAAACGCCTTAGGAACCTCCCTCCCCCAACTGCTACATCAGCTGATAGCAATCCTCTATCTGCTGACTTTACCAAACCCAATACACACTCTACCTACCATTTTTATGGTCACATTTATGGACGAATTCACCAAAGCATGTAGTGCAAGGGCCTGCCTCAATACTTTCAAATGCTATATTTTTTATTTTTACCTGGAGTCCCTGAGATCATGAGATCCAGATGCCATTTATTACCCCAGGATGCTTTACTTCGAGAGGCTGCATTTTCTGGTAGACCAGGGGGTACCCAGGCCACCACTCTACCATCTTCCTTCAAGGCTTCCTTCACCCCCAGCTGAGGCTTCCAATGTCCAATCTGGGCCTTCCAGGCAGCAACATGTGGAGGGGCCCAGCTTGAGACAGGTATTGCATTGTTGAACATATTTCTTGTCGTACATTTAATGATGTTAACTAGATGTTATTATTGATCAGTAAGTTGTGATTTTACAAAGTGGTTTACATCTCAATAGACAGTTGTGAGCAAAAATGTTTGGGACGAGAATGAAAAATTCTGGGATCAGAATGATAGTCTGTTCTATTTGGTAACATTCAATTTGCAACAGTCATGAGCACCAAATTGTGTGATTAATGAGCAAAAAACTAAAACTATGTCCCATTTTCATACACAGGAAGACCTCAGCCGGGGGGAAGCCTGTGGCAAGTGGCAGCCAGGAGGTCGACCATCGCCCTCCTTCTCCTCCTCCTGCCACAACTACAGGAGCCCAGCCACAGCCTGGAAGGATGCCTGGCGGGAAGTGCCTAAGGAAGACGAGAGAGTGATTGCCTGGGTTCAGTCTGGTCTGACAGAAGATGTAGCCTCTTGAAGAACCACATCCTGGGGACATAGATCTCATCTGCTCTTCATGATCTGTAGGACTTTTTTTTCTAATTAGTTCATGTCTGCCCTGGGGGCCAAAGGCGCTGCCTCCCTCTTTTTAGTTGTTTGACACCTAAATAAAGGATTTTTTGGTTTGAAGAAATACTTGCATATGTGTTTTACTTCAAAAAGGACAGTTTATTTGTGAGCAGGCAGGTACATTTCAAAAATACAAAGTGAAATGAATAACAAGGGGCACAACACCAAACAACCTCCCGTAGATTAAAAAATAAAAATAAAATACAAAAAAGTTAATAATGGTGTTGTGGTAAGTTGAAACCCAAAACACACCCCAAAAAATGCAAAGATGAGCAAACTGCCAAAAAAGGAGATCTTGATGAAAAAAACCAACCACAAAATTCCCCAAAAAAAAAAAAATTGTGTAGATGTGACGATTTAAAATATTGTATTGCTGAAATGAGTAAAAAAGACTCAAGAAATATGTTTGGGAGAAGTGTGTGTGACTATGAGCATCAAAAGAAGTTCATTCTTGCAGCATTGTAAAGAACAAGAGAATGCGCTTCATGAAAGCATTTTTAACATTGCAGCGTGACGAATGTGCTATATCGATTACGAGCAGTAGTTTTACCTGAGTGAGCGCTTCCGTGTCCGAATTTGATTGTGAGCATGTGTGGCACCTTGTCCGTCGGAGTAGGCTACACATGATCGGATTATGTCCGATCAGAGCATTTTGTCGGAAAATTTTACCGGCAAGTTGGAAAAGTTGGTCCGTCAGATATTCTGACGGAAACAGTCCGATGGAGACCACACACAGTCGGAATATCCGACAAAACGGCCCGATAGGACAAATTCCGTCGGAATCTCCGACCGTGTGTACAAGGGCTTACAGTGGTAACAATTTACCCCGTGGGGCCACTCTAGCACAGTTACATTTCCCACCCATTCCCCAACGGTCTGAACTCCCTTTCTCTTCCCCCCCCGGGGAACCAGGGGAATCCTTCCAATGGTGTCATGGGGGATATGGTGGGGGCAAACTTTCCCATACTATTAATTTTGTCTCAGATGGATAACGTTGTTTTCGTTAATGGCGATACAGATTCTGATAACCCCCTATAAGAAACCGGAATCCAGGGAGCTCCGGGCCAAGTTCCTACTAACTAATGTCTTCTCCAAGAGCACCCAAAGTTTACCAACAGAGTCATGGCACCAATTCATAATACGAACCAGGGCCAAGGTGGGAAATAATCAAGGAGTGAATAAGTTGCTTTGTGGTGTCATTAGTCAGGAAGGGTCGAATTCTGGAGATGTTGCGGAGGTTAAGGCAGCAGGATTTAGCCAGTGATTGGATATCGAGGCTGAAGGAGAGGTCAGAGTAAAGGATTACACCCAGGACCCTGGCATGTGTGGAGGGACCAATTGTTGTGTTGTTGATATTAATGGTGAAGTCACAGGGGGGCACCGTGGAGGAGGAATTATAACAAGTTCAGTTTTAGAAAGACTGAGTTTGAGAAAGTGGCATGACATCCATATCGATATGTCATTCAGTAAGTTTGAGATCCGTGAGGAGATTGATGGGATGAGTTGAGGAGTGGAGAGAAAGATCTGGGTGTCGTTGGCATAGAGGTGGTATTGGAAGCCATAGGAGGTTATAAAATGGCCCAGGGAAGAGGTATAGAGTGAGAAGCCCAAGGACAGAGCCTTGGGGTACCCCAACAGAAAGAGGAAGGGGGGTGGAGGAGATGAAGTTGTAAGTGACACTGAAAGTGCGCTGAGATAGGTAGGAGGAGAACTAGGATAAAGCAGAATCACGGAGGCCAAGGGAGTGTAATTTGCTGAGGAGGAGCAGGTGGTCAACTGTGTCAAAGGCAGCAGGGAGGTCTAAAAGTATGAGTATGGAGTAGTGCCCATTGGTTTTAGAAGGTAGTAGGTCATTGGTGACTTTTAGTAGGGCAGTTTCAGTAGAATGTTGTGGGCGGAAGCCAGACTGTAGGGGGTCGAGAAGGTTGTTGTCCATGAGGTAGCAACTCATTCGGTCATGGACAAGGCGTTCGATGAGCATGGAGGCAAATGGGAGCAGGGAGATGGGTCTTAAGTTATTCAAACAGGTGGAGTCTAGTGAGGGTTTTTTGAGTATAGGGATAACCAGTGCATGTTTGAGCAGGGAAGAAAAGGTGCCGGAGGAGAGGGAGAGGTTGAAGGTGTGTGTTAGGGAGTTTAGAATAGAGTGGGAAGGTGGTTGCAGTAATTGAGAAGGGACAGGGTCCAGGAGACAGGTAGTGAGGTGGGCCATGGAGAGGAGTTTATCAACTTCATCTGTGGTAAAAAAAGAAGGAGAGTATTGAGTGTAGTGTTAGACCCGATGTGTTGGCTAGGGTAGGAATTTGAATGTTGGATATCTCCTTGTGAATTGTGTCAATTTAGCTATTGAAATGGTTGTCAATCTGTTGAGCGGTAAGAAAATTTGTAGGTGGGGGCAGTGGGGGGGGGGGGGGGGGTGAAGTAAGGGTTTGGATGAGAGGGTTTTGATGAGAGTGTTGTAATAGGTTTGTTTAGCAGTGTGGAGGTAGGAGTTGTATTTGAGAAGGGCAGATTTGTAGAGGGAAAAGTCTTGCAGGGATTTAGATTTACACCATGCTTGCTCAAGAGCACAGATGTGTCTCTTGAGACTTCTGGTGTCATCTGTTTGCCAGGGTTGTGGCAGATGGGGCCTGGTTCTGCCTGTAGAAAGAGGAGAAGTATGGAGAAGAGGAGGATGAGGAGAAGAAGAAAGTATGTCTAGGGAGGATGACAACGTGGTGTTGTAGATGGAAGTGTTTAGATATGGGCAGGACAGGGGTGCGATTTTGTCATAAAGGCCATCAGTAGCAGAGTGAAGAAGGTAGCCATGCAGAGCAGTCATCCAGAAAGCGTGACATTGGTCCAGGAGGCTGATAAATGACTGCGACCCTCAGACAAGCTGGAGAGAAAAGACAAATGCAGTGCGTTTCAAAAGAGCAGGGGGAAAGAGAGGGAGATGTGGGAAGTACCTGGAAGGTGCATTGTGGGGAGAGGAGAAGTTCGACCCACCACCTCCTTTTCGTCCAGTGGGTCTGGTGGAGTGAGTCCAGAGGAGGCCACTGTGGGACAGGGCAGCTGGAGAGGTAGTGTCGAATTCCTGGAGCCAGATTTTGGTTATAGTAAATAGATTAAGGGATTTGGAGAAGAAAGGGTAATTGACAGAAGCTAGTTTGTTGAAGACTGAGCGGGCATTCCAGAGGGCACTTGAAAGAGGGGGCCAACTTGTGGAATCAGGGGAATTGGGATGAGAATGTTGAAGATATGACTACTCTTGAAGGAGGTAGATGGCCAGTTTTGGCATTGGGAATTGGGTGTGGGGGGGTCGGGGTTTGGTGCGATGTCCCCAGACATTAGGAGTAGTAGGAGGGTGAGGGTCGTAAGGCAGGAATGGGATTTATAGGAGGGCAGATGCTGTGGTGGAATGGAAGTGGTGATACTGTGTGGGCTTAGAATGAGCAGGAGGTGGTAAGTGGACTAATATTAAGTGGGCGCATGTATACCAGATTACCAGATTGTGCAATGGTTTGAGTGATGTTCGCACCATATACAGTTTTCTGTTTTTGTGTGGGTTTTTTTGGTTGTTTTTTTAATTGTTTGTTGTGTATGAAAATAAATAAAATTCTACTTAAAAAAAAAAAAAGAAAATTTTGAATATGAATGGGCAGAGGAGAGGGAGATTTGTACAGGTTGGGGCCTGGAAAGGTGGGGTAAAGACATGGGAGTTTGAGGAGAGAGGAGGTTAAAACAAAGATTAGTGTGATCATGTTGGAGGGTGAGGAGAGGGGAATAGAAGGAAGGCTGAGGAAAGTTAGAGAATATAGAGGAACTTCCTGCAAAATAGCAGTGGAACAATAATGTCTGTACTTTCTTTTTTGTCAAAGTGCCCATGTACAAGTGCCGGAAAACTTGTTGCCGGCGTGACACTTTGTGCAAGGAGTGACCAGCCTAAAACCTCACCAGCCGTCCCAAGAAATGAACTACATTTATACTGGGAAGGTGTGGGGGGAAGATTCAAAATGAATCAATTAGAAGCTGATAAAACCAGGCTTGTGAGGGGTTGCAGTTTTACAACTGGCTTAGACAAATTGCAGTGCAAGAGGGGGTAACAGAATAAGGTTAAATGTTTGATCTTGTTCAGGGCAGCATAATACAAAATAGTGACAATTAAAAAAAAAAAAAAAAGTATAGACCCTAGTTTCAAATTCTTAGTAAGGCAGAATTAAATTTCAGTTAGGCAATGTAGTCCAGTGTTTAAGAGAAGAGTGGAGTTTTTGTAGGTACCAGAGGGTATGAAGAGTCAGGTGGGAAATCACAGACAGGTAAAGCAAATTTTTGTGTTGCAGGGAAGATCAGTGCAGTTACCAGAGGGTATGAAGAGTCAGGTGGGAAATCGCAGACAGGTAGCCACTTTTTGTGTTGCAAGGAAGATCAGTGCACTTACCTGAAAGAGTAGAGCAGAGAAGGCATGGTGAGGAGATGGTGAAGATGACAGGTGGTCTTGTTAGAAGAAGTGCCCATGTACAAATGTCAAACACTTGTTGCTAGTGTGACACTTTGTGCAAGGAGTGACCAGCCTAAACCCTTGCTAAATGAACTACATTTATACTGGGAAGGTGTGTGGGGGGGGGGGGGGGGGAGATTCAAAATTAATCAATTAGAAGCTAATAAACCCAGGTTTGTGTGTGGGGGGGGGGGGGGTTTACAACTGGCTTAGACAGATTGCAACCTCTGCTGGGTTAGCCCCCCCCCCCCCCCATATCAAAATGTATGAAAAAATCTTATGCATTTTGTTAGATCTTTGTTAGATCAACCGTTGTTTACCTTAGATCTCACAGAGAAGAAGCAATATTAACAGTTATTTGCTGGGGGGGGGCGGCCTAACCCGTCATCAGCCTCCGTTATTAAAAAATTGACCAAATAGCTTTTTTGGAAGCTATTGATTAGATTTGGTAAGATCAAGTGGTTTTAACGTTAGAGCTCACATAATTAGAGACTTATTAAGTGAATCATGAGGGTGGCTGCCCCCCCCCCCCCCTTATCAAATTTTGTGGATGTTAGATCTCACATCATTTCAGAGATATTCCACATCAAAATAGAGATATTAGGTGGTACATAAGGGTGGGTTAGCCCCCCTTATCAAATTTTTTGGCCAAAAATCATTCAGGATAATAGATATTTGTTAGATTCTGTAAGATCAAGTGGTTTTAACGTTAGATCTCACATAATTTCAGAGATATTCCACATCAAATTAGAGATATTAGGTGGTACATAAGGGCGGGTTAGCCCCCCCCCCCCCCCCCACGTGCAATTTTCTGTCCAAAAATGATTCAGGCTAATAGATATTCATTAGATCCGATAAGATCATGTGGTTGTAACGTTAGATCTCACATAATTTCAGAGATATTCCACATCAAAATATATTAGGTGGTACATATCTCTGAAATTATGTGAGATTTAACATTAAAACCACTTGATCTTACCAGATCTAACTAATAGCTTCCAAAATAGCTAACTGTTTGGTAAATTTTTTGATAAAGGGGGGCTGATGAGGTGCTAGCCTCCCCAGCAAATAACTGTTAATATTGCTTCTTCTGTGTGAGATCTAACGCAAACAGTGGTTGATCTAACCTGATCTAAAAGAGATCTAACAAACTACATAAGATTTTATTTATTTTTTTTGATATGGGGGGCTAACGCGGCCGAGGTCATAAACTCCCCTAGTCATTGTTCATTGGTTGAGATTTGTATAACTCCTCCTGTTTGAAGGGATGCCTATGATTGATTGGCCAATTTTGAAGCTACCAAGCTCTATTGTTAAGAACTATGAATAAACAAAACATAGGCACTCCAGAAACAAGTCTGCCTGTGGAGCTAAGGATTTAAGGACGAAGGGTATGTCTGTGTTACTTGGGAAGCTACATGTGTACACATATGCATTATACCAAGAGGCTGAAAGGGTGCTTTATTAGCTCAGGGAACTATACTATAGCTTGTGGGCTGGGCATTCAACTGGAAATGTACGATCGCGGCATCGTACAGTTTAGCTGCTTTGTCGAATCTTCTTAGAACATCCGACAGACACCATAAGCCTTTAATTGACAGATTCAAACCTAATTAATTCAGATTTTTGTACGAATGCATTTTTTAACGAAACAAAATAAATAAAAATGAATTTCGGGAGTAACGAAATACATGTATTTTTCGGACAAAACCAAAATTCTGAAACAAAATATTTCAGTGTGTACATGTCTATTGAATGTAAATGCTGTCCTTTGTGTTGATTTTTTAGGGACTATTCTCATTGAGTGTAAGCGCTGTCCTTTGTGCTGATTTTTTTTAGGGACGCTTCTCATTTGTTTTCAAAAAAGGTTTTATTAAAGCTATTAACAGAAATACAAAGTCAGCAAAAGGATTCATATTTCAACATTGGCATAAGAAGTTGGATGACAAGGTTACAAAATGGTGATAAACAAATAGCAGAACCCCGCAGGACAAACCACCGATAACTGATTAACTGTATGGGTCTTACATCCAACAACAGGTCATAAAAATAAAGAGAATGACATGTTAAATGAGCTGACCATCATAACCAAAATACAAAAGAAAGATCATGACAGAGAGAGAGGGAAAGAGAACAGAGAGAAACAAAGGAAAAAGAGGAAAAAATGCAAACAGAAAAGAGAAGCAAAATGAAAAACCTAAGGTGCGATCACTTCAGCAAACGAAATAGGAACCATGGGTTCCACTTAAGGTCATAAACGCGTTCAGTGTCATGCAGAGTGTGAAAGATCTTTTCAGACAGCATTACCTGGTCAATACGTGAGAGAACCTGTGCTAATGGTATAGACGGGGACTTCCAATGAAGTGCAATAGTCCACAGTACAGTGACACAAATAGAGTGCGCTAACCTTACAAAGTGTTTAGGAGTGTCAGGGGGGGTCTGGAAGAGAAGACAGTGGTGATAAGAGAGGGACAGTGTTCGGCCAGCGAACCCATCCATCAGTCTCAAGACCTCCTGCCAGACAGGGCGAATTAAATCACAGTCCCAAAAAATGTGAGCAAAGGTGCCAGGGTGATTGCATCCTCTAAAACAGTTGGGGGATGTAAGGGGATAAATCTGGTGCAAACATACCGGGGTGTAGTACCACCTGGTGAGAACTTTGATGGCCGTCTCTCTAACAGTTAGGGATCTGGTGCATTTGCGCATGTTGTTCCAACCTTCCTCCCAATCCACCACTCCCGTCTCCAGAGCCAACTCCTCCTCCCAGCGCGCTCTATATCGCAGGGACTGACACTCCGAATGTCCCTCCAGGGCCCTATATATCAGAGAGATCAGTCCTTTTTGGCGTGGGAAATTAAAACACACGTCTTCGAAGATAGTGAGCTGTGCTTGGGGACGGAGTCCATACCGGGAGAGAAAGAAGTGGCGGATCTGTAGGTATCTATAACGTTCAGAGTCCGGGAGTTGGTGCTGGGTCTGCAGAGTCGAAAAAGGAACAAAGCCAGAGCCCGTCACAAAGTCCTTCAACTGGGTAAGCCCACAACGGACCCATATACCAAAAGATTCAGGATGGAGATAAGCTAGGGGGAACCTAGGGTCACCCAGGAAGGAAGCGCCCATAGAGCGACCCAGGGTGAGGTCGTATTTCTGCTTAAAGCGGTGCCACAGTAGGAGGCAATCCGCCACTATAGTATTACGGGTGGTTAAAGTCGAGAGGGGACGATTAGTTGACCACATAAGGCCGGGGAGATAGAATGGAGTGATCGAGTCACTCTCAAACCTCACCCAGGGGACTCTAGAATTAGGGATCGACCACTGTGCTTGCTGAGTGAATCTGCAGGAAAGGTAGTATAACCAAACTTGAGGTACCCCCAAACCACCATTTTTCATAGATCTGTAGAGTACCCCCCTCGCAAACCTGGGAGATCTATTGTTCCAAATAAACCTGTTGAAATGGGACTGAAGGTCAAGGAGAAAACACTTGGAGAGCCTAACCGGTAGAGAGCGAAATAAATACAGCAACCTGGGAAGGATGACCATTTTAAGGGCAGTGATTCGTCCTATAAAGGGGATACGTAAAGAGAGCCAGCTTTTTAGGGTGTTTTTAAGTTTGCTAATCAGTGGGGGATAATTGACCCCAAAGAGGTCCCCGAAATTCCCGGGCAGTCCAACACCCAAGTAAGGAATGTGGGAGGTAGCCCAAGTAAATGAGTAGTTTTGTTTAATAAGGGCCAAATCATTGGGGGTAAAGCCTATAGGGAGGGCTACAGATTTAGAAACATTAATGGAAAGGCCAGAGACTTTCGCAAAGTGAGACAGTGTCAAAAAAAGATTGGGAAGGGAGACATGAGGGTTAGTAATAAACATCAAAACATCATCGGCATACATGCAAAATTTGTACATTTCGGTTCCCTTGGTGTAACCAGTAATATCAGGATGTCTCAGGAGGGCAATAGCAAGGGGTTCTAGGGCTAAAGCAAAGATTAAAGGGGAAAGGGGGCACCCCTGTCTAGTGCCTTTACCAATGGGGAAGAATTCTGAGCTACAGCCAGGCAACTTAATGCGAGTCATAGGATTATTGTAGAGGGCTTGGAATCCTGCCAGAAAGCTGCCCCGAAAGCCCATGAGAGGCAAAAGTGTGTCTAAATAGTTCCATGTAACACTGTCAAACGCCTTCTGTATGTCTAAACTCAACAGGAGGAGCCTACGGGAGAACAGGTTGGCATCTTGAATAACGTTTGAGGCTAGGAGGATATTGTCTGTGATAAAGCGATGTGGAATAAACCCAGATTGGAAGGGGGAAATCAGGGAAGGGATAAATTTTGCCAGTCTGTCAGCTAAGATTCTGCTAAATACTTTGACATCGTTATTTATAACCGAGATTGGCCTAAAATTTTGAGGTAGATTATGATTTTTATTGGGTTTAGGGATCAGAGACATGTTAGCTAACAGCATTTCCTCCGGGAAGCTATCGCCTAATAGAATTGAGTTGAAGAGTTGCATCATTCTGGGGGCTAAAATCATGGAGAATTTTTTGTAATAGAGAGCCGAAAAGCCGTCCGGACCCGGGGCCGAACCCAATTTTAGTGACTTGAGAACCCCTAAGATTTCCGGGACCGTAATGGGGGCATTCAGTGCCTCCATTTGTGAGGGGGAGAGCGTCAGAAGAGGGATGTCTTGTAACCAGGACATGTCATCGGGAGAAGGAAAGGTGCGGGGGGCTTCTAGGAGTTTAGAATAGAATTGCTCAAAGGTCTTGAGAACCTCCTTGGGATGTGACGATACAAAACCCTCACTATTAGATAGCCGGTAGACATGAGGCGGGCGAAGTGTGTTAGACAACTTCCTAGCAAACGAGGTCGATGCAGAGTTGTTGAATAACAAACTGCGAGCCTTGGCCCAGCGTAGCGTCTTCTCAACCTTGGATGACAACAAGGAGTCAAGTTCCAGGCGCTTCTGGTCTATGGAACGCCTGGTAGAGTCCAAGTGCAATGAGGATGAGTCTTTGTATAAGTGATCTAATTCTCTGGTTAATTCCACTATCCTAAGTCTATTGGATCTGTTTCGGGCCGCGGAAAGACTGATAAGTCATCCTCTAATGACGGCTTTATGCGCCATCCAGAGAGTCGAGGGCTGCATATCTGGGCGAGCATTCAAGGAAAAATACTCTTCCAGAGACTGAGCTACCTGGGCTTCCACCCCTGAGTCCGAGAGAAGGGATTCATTCAATCTCCAGGAATGGGGTGTGGGAGCGAGCCTAATGAACTCCGTAGTAAAGGAAATAGCCTGATGGTCGGACCAAACACAGGGATGAATGGAGGCTTCTACAGAATTAGCAAGAATAATTGGAGTGGAGTATATGTAATCCAACCTCGCATAACTGTTATGCGGGTGGGAGAAGAAAGTGTACTCCCTGCAGCCTATGTTGTGGGCTCTCCAGGTGTCAGTGAGTTGCAGGTCACGTAGGCCTCTAGAGAGCGACTTCGGGAAAGCTCTAGAAGTGGTTGGAGTCGATGAACGGTCTAGATTGGCGTTGGCGACTGAATTAAAATCGCCACCTATGACCAAGTGAGGAGAGTGGTATTGAGCAATTTTCTCAAAAAATGACCCAAAGAAAGTTGCCGAGCCCTCATTGGGTGCGTAAATACTGGCAATAGTAAGTTCTCTGTTGTGGACAATGCCCTGAACAATAACATAGCAACTCTCGGGGTCTTTAAATATATGTTTAACCTCCATCGGGAAGGAGGAGTAGAGAAGTATGGCGGCCCCCCTGGTCCTGGACGAGTGGAGCGAGTAAAAGGCTTGAGGAAAGTCCTTATGGAAAAATTTAGGGTGAGAGGAGCGGGAGAAATGTGTTTCTTGGAGTAGAAGGATTTTAGCTCCAAGGCTTTTATAAAAGGAGAAGGCTTTACGCCTTTTGGATGGTGAATTAAATCCCTTGACATTGTGGGAGACACATGTTATTGCCATGGAAAATGAAAAATAACAACTATAGTTAAGAGATCAAATATGGTGGCAAGGGGGGAAAGGGAAACTCTCAGGGAATACTCGTCCAACATGCGCCAGAAAAACAGGGGGACCCTCATATCATCAGCAGGGTAACAGAAAAATAAGATAAGGTGCAATAACAACAAGTGTAGCATGAGAACACTAATCCTGAGTATAAAAGGAGCCTGAGTGATTGAAGGAGCATAGGACAAGGACAATGATCGACCTAGAAGGGAGAAAACCAAAAACCATAAAAAAAGAAAGTAAACATCAGAGAGAAAAGGCCCAGAGCCTGATAAAGGCCTGGGACACCACATTAATGCTAAGCGTGGTAGCGTGTGGGAAAACATAGCCACACCAAAATAACCGTCAAATACCGAGACAACAAGGTCTCGTGACCAGTAGGGTTGCGCAATGGTAGGGGGCACCCACCAGAGAAGCAACCAACCACTGGAAAGGGGAGCCATACAACAGCTCCTAGGGACTTGTAAATGGCTTGTGGTTTGGGTAGGAAAACCTGGAAAACACATAGCCCCTCTCTCCAGCAAGCTCCACCGCCCTCCGAAAGGACGGAGGCGCGGAGCAAGCGGGAGACACGAGGGGGAAAACAGTATAAAACCAGAAACCTGAACACATTCTACCCTCAACAATGTAAACAAGAGCAGCTTATAAACAGCCATTGGGCACTATAGCAAACCGCAGTCTGAGCCTTCAGATGAAGGAGAGAAAAACAGCATCATCGAGGACTATCTTCCACCCGATCATCAGCACCATATCTGATTCTACGCCTGTCTCTTCTGGTCGGGGGAGTTTGCCAAATAGGTGTAGCTCTGGGAGTGGAGGGCAATCTGCGAATCGTAGAGGCATCCAAAAGTCCTAGCTTCACCAGGATCTCCTGACCCTCCAGGACCGAAGTGGCAGAGTATGTCGAGCCGTTATGTGGAATCACAAGACGAAACGGGAACCCCCATCGGTACCTGATGCGGGCTGATTGCAAGACTGTGGTTATCTCCTTTAGGTTCCTTCTCCGCTCCAAAGTCGCCGGTGCGATATCTGGGAAAATTTGGATAACTTTGTCATCGAGAGTGATCCTCTCTTTGTTACGAGCTGCTCTCAAAATTTCCTCTTTGACCAGAAAGTCCTTCATGCAGAGAATGACATCCCTAGGAGGTTTATCCTCCGGGGGTTTGGGGCGCAAAGCCCTATGTATCCGATCACATTTGAACATATTGGCTTCATGGTCAGGGAGCAAGGATTTAAACAACCTGATCACTACCGGAATGAGCTCAGATTCGGACTCCGGGATGCCACGGATGCGCAGATTATTGCGTCTATTTCTGTTATCGAGGTCTTCTATTTGAGACTGTAGAAGCTGGACCGTGGAGGATAGGGTTTCATGTTCTCTGCTGAGGTCATTATGAGCTATCGCCAACTCGTCATGTTTAGTCTCTAGCCTCTCAGTCCTTGCGCCCAGGGCCGAGATTTCCTGCGAAAGTGCATGAGAAGTCTTCTGAAGTTCTGATTGAAACTTGGAAGCCAATCTATTGTACATGGATTCCAGACTGTCCTCTAGATCCACCTTTGAGAGGGCACTGGGATTTCTTCTATCCAACAAAGGGGCAGGTGAGGTCGGACCTAATAAGCGAGGCGGGGATGCCGGGTCGGGGGAGAGGCGCCCCCCAACTGACCCCTCACGCTCCATGCTAGATTGTTCTTGAGAGCGTAGAAGGTATTGTGTGAGAGTCTTTTGGGCGGTGCTCCGTGCCTTCTTTTTTTTAGCCGGCATACACCAAGGCTCTGCGGGTTAGGAGATGAGGTAAGAAAAAAAAATGAGGGGGTGAACCGTGGTGCAAGTATACCTCAGAGATAGGCTGAAGTCCCGAACGGAGCTAATCCGGGGTCTCAAAAAAACATTTGGAGACTAGTTGCGAGCGCTGCTACTGTGAGAGGAGGCGGTGCATAGAAGCAGAAGCAGCTAGCGCAGTGTCAATAGTCAGTCTGTGGGCTTGCTGGAGGCTGCTGTGCCGCAGACTGATGTAGAAGCCCGGTAGCAAACAGTTCCAACGTGACAAGTGAAAGGGGGCACCCCCCAGAATAAACAGTCAATGGAGGGGTCAGGGCACCAGGTAGCAGCCAGCAACAGGGGGGGGGGGAAGGCCGTGACGTACTCACTGCGAGTCCAGGGGGAAATGGAGCAATTGTCGAGGTAAGGATCCCTGCGAACCGCAATCACTGGAGATGAAAACGTGTGGTAATGTCCAGGAAGTGGTGAAAAGCGGTGGCAGGAGAGACTCAGTAGGCCCAAACAGCTCCTGTCTCCAAACCGATCTATCCGAGGGCTAATTATTGCCGGAGGGGCTGGGGATGCCCCCCCTAGCTCCAAAGCAGTCCCACATCGCTTGAGAGAGCGGAATCCAGAAGGGGTGTCTCACCTGCGGCAGAAGCAGGCACCAAACGTGTGGACGGAGGGCTGCGGCCTGCTCCGGGTGTACCAAGATGGCCGCCGTCTGTTGCTGTGGACCACCAGGCCCCAAACCTCCAGGCGCTCCCACTCCACCTCGCACGGCCCTCCGGACCAGGGCAGGGATGCACCGCTGCGCGGATGATGAGGAAGAGGACCCCCGTTAGAGATGATGGATGTCCAGATGCTCCGGGACCGAGGTAGGCCGCAAGATGGCGGCGGAGCGCCTCTCGCGTGGGCGGCAGCCCCGGGATGAACCGGAGCTCGTAGACCGCCCGGAGACGCTCCAAAAGGCCCCCGACTGACAGCGGGCAGCTCCAGCAGGTCCTGCGGATGGAGGAGAGCCCGACCAGCGGTGCCAGGAGACTGGATTGTGGTGGATACTATTAGGACGCAGCGGAGCTCTCGCTGGACCCGTCCGTCCGCTTCAACTTCCGGCCACGCCCCCCGGGACGCTTCTCATTTAATGCAAGTGCCGTGCTTTGTGCTGTTTTTTTTTTTTAATTTTAACTAAACTAAGATTTTAAACAATAATTTTATGTAAGCATGCATATTATTTTTTCCTTTTGTTAAAAATGTATGATGTCGTTTTCTTGCTAGAATATGCTGAATCTACAGCACTATGAATATATCAGTATAATTTTATTATACTAGATTATTACAAACAAAGAAGAAAAATTGCCGCATGAAACATTTACACATGGGCAAATGTAATATCTAATTTCATAAGAGAAAAAAGAATGGCACTTTTCCAGGCTCTGCAGAGAGCCAATATAGTTTCTGTTGATGTTCATCTGTCATTATAGATGAACATTTTCCAAGTCAATAGGATGGGAGAAATTCTGCCATTTGTGCCATACTTACTATATGATCTAGAAAAGCTTGTTAGCTAATTACTGTATTTAAACCTCTTTAACAAAGTAAGTTAAAGCAATCCTGTCAGCACAGGGTCAATAGTAGCCAAAATTATATCTGCTATAAGAAAGGGGCTTACTTTTCCAGAAGCCAGTGTCTTGAAACATTGCTGATTCACTGCTCCCTGATCACTGCAAGTATTCAACCAAATATCTATTTAACTCACTGCACTTCGTGGTTTCTCCCACCAACTTGTACCCCCTGCAGTGACGTATGAGCTATCAAGAGGAACTACAGCTTACAGTGGGGAGCAGCATTCCAAGTGTGGAATACTTGCAGCGACTGGGGAGCCTGTTTCAGGAGGACACGGCCATCAGAAAGTTAAGTATAATGCCACATTTCTCTGCTACAGCTGCCATGCCACTGAGGTTGAAATCTACAATTCCAGGAGTGTCAGATTGCTCTGGCTCTCCTTAAAGCCTAACTTCCCCCAAAAAGGGAAGTTCCACTGTTCCTCCTCATCCCCCCCTCATCTTTCAGCATAGGCATATTTTTTTTTGGGGGGGGGGGGGAGGGTATCTGGCTTTGATAGGAACCTGCTCCCACTTCCGCTCTTACTGTGTAGGCAATTGGAGCAGACATTCGCCCCCCTCCTCCTCTCCCTGTAGTCTCTTGGGAAATGTCACAGGTCCCAGGAGACTGCAGAAGGTGCAGCGTGGCTCGTGCCTGCTCAGTGGGTAGCTGGCTGTGGGGCCTTAAGCAATCACAATTAGCTGCCCACAGTTATGATGTCTGCAAGAGGACTGAAAAACAGTGAAGAAACTGGGTTGAGTAAGCATGGCCCTGGATGCCTGGACAGGTGAGTGGCCATTTTCTAAAAGTCAGCAGCTACAGTTTTTTGTAGACTGCTGACTAGGGATGGCCGAACTGTTCTCCCGGCGGTGGGTTCGAAGCGAATTTTGCGTGTTCGCGATTCGCCCGTTCGGCGGACTATTGCCGCTGTTCACCCAGCGGACTTATGTGTTTACAGTGTGAAAGAACTTTGACCCATGATGACACATCCATCATGGGGTACAGGACAGCCAATGGAGACATTTCAGCACATGGACAATTGGACATTCCCCCTAACTTATAAATAGACTTGATCTGGCGGCCATTTTACATTCTTTCTTGTGTCATTATAGGAAGAGGTTGCTGTGTGGAGAAGGGAGAGACTGCAGGGGCACAAATCTCTAGCTATTAGGTCCACAAAAGTCCTTTTAAAGACTGGTATGGTATAGGTGTTTTACAGGATATAGGGTTGAGTGCACTGCTGTGCTAGTGATTGTTGCAGCAGCCTGTCTTTTGTCAGTGCAGAGAGGGACAGGACGCTGTGTTCAACAGGGACAGTCAGTTTAATCACTAGCTGTTACTGTTAGGTAGTGATGGACGAACTTCCGACGGGACGTTTCGCGAACGCGAAACGCGAACGGACACAAACGTTCGCGAAAACGACCGTTCGCCGCGGGCTCCATTGACTTCAATGGGAGGCGAATTTCGCAAACCTTTAGGTCGAATTTGCGGCCACGGGGTAATTATTAGGGGGTAGCACGTAGTCCCACCACCTGGACAATAGCATAATACATGTATGAGGTGAATTTGGGATCGATAACTACAAGCATTTTTTTTTTATTTGGGAAATTGTTCTGACAATTCAGGACTATGGAGCTAATGAAGGCAATGGAGGAGAGGGAAGGTCAGGGACCAGGGTAGGCAAACAAGAGGGTGCAGGAGATACAGAGCACTGACAGCAGCACCGTAATACAGAGCACTGACATCAGCACCGTGACATACAGCGCTGACAGCAGCTCCGTGACATACAGCGCTGACAGCAGCTCCGTGACATACAGCGCTGACAGCAGCTCCGTGACATACAGCGCTGACAGCAGCTCCGTGACATACAGCGCTGACAGCAGCTCCGTGACATACAGCGCTGACAGCAGCACCGTGACATACAGCGCTGACAGCAGCTCCGTGACATACAGCGCTGACAGCAGCTCCGTGACATACAGCGCTGACAGCAGCTCCGTGACATACAGCACTGACAGCAGCTCCGTGACATACAGCGCTGACAGCAGCTCCGTGACATACAGCGCTGACAGCAGCACCGTGACATACAGCGCTGACAGCAGCTCCGTGACATACAGCGCTGACAGCAGCTCCGTGACATACAGCGCTGACAGCAGCTCCGTGACATACAGCGCTGACAGCAGCTCCGTGACATACAGCGCTGACAGCAGCTCCGTGACATACAGCGCTGACAGCAGCTCCGTGACATACAGCGCTGACAGCAGCTCCGTGACATACAGCGCTGACAGCAGCTCCGTGACATACAGCGCTGACAGCAGCTCCGTGACATACAGCGCTGACAGCAGCTCCGTGACATACAGCGCTGACAGCAGCACCGTAAGCAGCCCCAGGAGGAAGTCAGCACAGCACAGGGATGGTGTGATCCCCTCATAATAAGAACCCCCAGGAGGAAGTCAGCACAGCACAGGGATGGTGGGAGCCCCTCATAATAAGAACACCCAGGAGGAAGTCAGCACAGCACAGGGATGGTGGGAACCCCTCATAATAAGCAGCCCCAGTAGAAATATGACACCGCTCAACCTCTTCAAAGAGGAGGGTAGGGGCATATAGTACGGTGTGCTTTTTTGGGTCAGGGAAGTGAGCCAAATGAATTAAGAAGGTCTGTGTGCTTGATTCCAAAAATTGTTTATAGACATATACATGGTCTACTGATCACATGTGTTGAATTCCTCCGAGATCCATGCCTCATTCATTTTTAGAAATGTGAGGTAGTTAACACTGTGGTGAGCTAGGCGAGTACGCTTATCGGTCACAATCCCCCCTGCTGCGCTGAACGTCCTTTCGGACAGGACACTGGATGAGGGGCAAGCCAACAGTTCGATTGCAAATTGGGCAAGCTCTGGCCAGAGGTCAAGCCTGCCCACCCAGTAGTCTAGGGGTTCATCACTCCTCAGAGCGTCCACATCGGCCGTTAACCCAATGTAGTCGGACACCTGACGGTCTAGGCGTTCCCTGATGCTGGATCCGGATGACACCTGTCGATGGGTCGGCTGAAAGAATGACCTCATATCCGAAGTCACCAACACATCTTCAAACCGGCCTCTTCTTGCAGGCGCTGTTGGATTGGTACCCGCAAATCCTTCTCTGGGAGTGGGAATTGCTCCTCTGCCAGCGCACGCAAAAGCAGAATGCAGCATTTCTCGAAGCAAGGCCTGGAAGTGCTGCATTCTGACAGCCCTCTGCGACGGCGGTAACATTTCCGCCATTTTGTGTTTGTACCGGGGGTCTAAGTACGTTGCCACCCAGTACTGGTCCTTGACCCTCATGCTTTTTATACGGGGGTCCCTATTAAAACACTGGAGCATGAAGGCCCCCATTTGCACTAAAGTGGAAGCGGTGTGGTGGCCTGGCTCCTGCTCATCATCCAGGATAATGTCGTCCTCTTCATTCTCCTCTCCCCATCCTCGCACAACAGGGATCCCAGAAAGGTTTAAAGCATGCTCTTCTTGCTCCTGCTCATCCGCCCCGGCACCATCCTCCTCTGACTCCTCATCAGACTCCTGTTGTTGACTTGTCTCAGATAGAGTAGCCCCCCCTGGGAATTCATCCAGCATTGCGACTTCCTCATCTTCCCGCTCCTGCTCCTCCACAGCCTGATCAATGACACGACGCAATGCACGCTCCAGAAAGAAGGCATAAGGTACCATGTCACTGATGGCGCCATGGCTGCGACTGACCAGTTTGGTGATCTCCTCAAATGGCCGCAGAAGTCTGCATGTGTCGCGCATGAGCAGCCACTGGCGCGGTGAAAAAAAACCCAGCTCCCCAGAACCGTTTCTTTCGCAGAGTTCATACAGGTAGACGTTAACTGCACGTTTCTGCTGGAGCAGCCTATCAAGCATATAGAAGGTTGAGTTCCATCGCGTCGGGCAATCGCAAATAAGACGTCTGACCGGCAGATGGTGTCGCCGCTGAATGTCAGCAAGGCGAGCCATGGCCGTGTAAGATCTTCTGAAATGGGCCGAGATTTTCCTTGCCTGCCGCAAGATGTCCTGGACCCCAGGGTATTTGACAAGGAATCGCTGCACGACCAAGTTTAAGACGTGTGCCATGCACGGCACGTGCGTGATTTTGCCCTGTTTCAATGCGCTAAGCAGATTGGCACCGTTGTCACACACCACTTTACCAACTGTCAAATTGAGCGGTGTTAGCCACTCATCTGCCTGTGAACGCAAAGCTGAAAGGAGTGCCGGGCCAGTGTGGCTCTTTGCTTCCAGGCACAACAGACGCAGCACGGCATGGCAACGTCTCACCTGGCATGTGGAATAGGTTCTGGGGAGCTTGGGCGGTGCAGTGGAAGAGACGCTAGCAGCGGAAAAGGAGGAGGCAGCTGAGGAGGAGAGGGAGGAGGATGGAGTAGGAGGAGGAGAAGAAGAGTCAGGCCTGCATGCAATCCGTGGCGGTAAAACCAAATCTACACGGGTGCCACGGGTTACATGCTTGACGGCCGTCAGAAGGTTCACCCAGTGGGCAGTAAAACTGATATACCTTCCCTGCCCGTGTTTGCTAGACCACGTGTCTGTGGTCAGATGTATCTTGGCACCGACACTGTGTGCCAGAGATACATTCACTTGCCGCTGAACATGGCCATATAGCTCTGGGATGCCCTTCTCTGAGAAATACTTCCTTCCTGGGACCTTCCATTGTGGTGTTCCAATGGCCACAAATTTGCGAAAGGCCTCCGAGTCCACCAGTTTATATGGCAGTAGTTGGCGGGCTATGAGTTCTGACAAGCCAGCCGCCAACCGTTGGGCAAGAGGGTTATCCGGCGTCATCATTTTTTTACGCTCAAACATTAGGCCCACGGAAGCCTGCCTTTTTGCAGAAAAATGTGAGCTTGGCGTGATGGAAGGTGGAGTGGAGGACAATTGTGAGGAGAGAGGAGAAGGAGAAGTAGAAGACGAGGCTGGACGGTGAGAGCCTGCAGTGTGGCTTTGTGTGTTCCGTTGCTCCCACTGGGCTCGGTGATGGCTGCTCATGTGCCTTCTTAAGGCGGTCGTCCCTAGGTGAGTATTGGGCTTACCGCGACTAACGCGTTGACTGCAAAGATTGCAGATGGCAACGCTATTGTCAGCAGCGGACACGTTAAAAAAAGCCCACACTGCGGAGCCATGTGCCGGTGTCCTGGGAGCGCCAGATGTGACCGTACATGGTCGATGACTCGCTCCTGATACATTTGCAGTCTGCTTTGTCCCTGCTGTGCAATGTAAGTCATTGCTGCTTCTCCTCCCTATCTGCTGGTCCATATCTCCCTCTGAACTCCCCTCCTCTTCCTCTCTTGTGGGCACCCACGTGACATCACTAGACACGTCATCATCAACGTCACCTTCCCCACCGCTATAAGTAGAGTAGGCAGCAACACCGGGGACCAACCTCCTCCTTGGGCTGATCTGGGTACTGGCGTCAGACTGCTGAGTAGCGCTTGTTGCTACCTCCTCTTCCTGATCCAATACCAAGAGTGGCTGCGCATCAGAAATGTCCTCTTGATATGGATCGGAAAATAATTCCAGTGACTCAAGCGGAAGGTATGTGGTGGTGGTGGTGGTGGTCGTGTTGTTGGTGGTAGTGTCTTTGGGGGTGCACATAGCAGAGAGTGAAGAAGAGGGTGCAGATCGAGAGGATGAGGAGGGTGCAGAAGAGTAAGGCTGAGCGAGCCACTCAACCAAGTCTGGTGCATCCTTTAAAGTAATTGAACGCACCTTCTGCAACTTCCCACTTTGGCTCAAGCCTGTTGCTCCTGCCCTACCCCTACCACCCCTGCGGAAGGGCCTGCCTCTTCCTCTGCATGTCATTTTTTAAATGACCCTGTGACAAAACTCTTAGTCCCTATACCGCTGAAGGACTGCTGCAGTATAGGTGAGCGGTCAGCAGTGGTGCACGTCAACCCTATCTATTGTGGACCTATAGCGGTCCTTACAGAACAGCAGACTGTACCGCACTCAAGCCTATGTACCGTAGCACCCTATACCAAGTTACCAGTCCTTATAAGAACTTTTGTGGACCAAGCAGGTTGTGTATTAGTGTTTAGCAGACTGTACGTCAGTCCCTATACCGCTGAAGGACTGCTGCAGTATAGGGCAGCGGTCAGCAGTGGTGCACGTCAACCCTATCTATTGTGGACCGATAGCGGTCCTTACAGAACAGCAGACTGTACCGCACTCAAGCCTATGTACCGTAGCACCCTATACCAAGTTACCAGTCCTTATAAGAACTTTTGTGGACCAAGCAGGTTGTGTGTTAGTGTTTAGCAGACTGTGCGTCAGTCCCTATACCGCTGAAGGACTGCTGCAGTATAGGGCAGCGGTCAGCAGTAGTGCACGGCAACCCTATGTATTGTGGACCGATAGCGGTCCTTACAGAACAGCAGACTGTAACGCACTCAGGCCTATGTACCGTAGCACCCTATACCAAGTTACCAGTCCTTATAAGAACTTTTGTGGACCAAGCAGGTTGTGTGTTAGTGATTAGCAGACTGTACGTCAGTCCCTATACCAATGAAGGACTGCTGCAGTATAGGGCAGCGGTCAGCAGTAGTGCACGGCAACCCTATGTATTGTGGACCGATAGCGGTCCTTACAGAACAGCAGACTGTAACGCACTCAGGCCTATGTACCGTAGCACCCTATACCAAGTTACCAGTCCTTATAAAAACTTTTGTGGACCAAGCAGGTTGTGTGTTAGTGTTTAGCAGACTGTGCGTCAGTCCCTATACCGCTGAAGGACTGCTGCAGTATAGGGCAGCGGTCAGCAGTGGTGCACGTCAACCCTATCTATTGTGGACCGATAGCGGTCCTTACAGAACAGCAGACTGTACCGCACTCAAGCCTATGTACCGTAGCACCCTATACCAAGTTACCAGTCCTTATAAGAACTTTTGTGGAACAAGCAGGTTGTGTGTTAGTGATTAGCAGACTGTACGTCAGTCCCTATACCAATGAAGGACTGCTGCAGTATAGGGCAGCGGTCAGCAGTAGTGCACGGCAACCCTATGTATTGTGGACCGATAGCGGTCCTTACAGAACAGCAGACTGTACTGCACTCAGGCCTATGTACCGTAGCACCCTATACCAAGTTACCAGTCCTTATAAAAACTTTTGTGGACCAAGCAGGTTGTGTGTTAGTGTTTAGCAGACTGTGCGTCAGTCCCTATACCGCTGAAGGACTGCTGCAGTATAGGGCAGCGGTCAGCAGTAGTGCACGGCAACCCTATGTATTGTGGACCGATAGCGGTCCTTACAGAACAGCAGACTGTAACGCACTCAGGCCTATGTACCGTAGCACCCTATACCAAGTTACCAGTCCTTATAAGAACTTTTGTGGACCAAGCAGGTTGTGTGTTAGTGATTAGCAGACTGTACGTCAGTCCCTATACCAATGAAGGACTGCTGCAGTATAGGGCAGCGGTCAGCAGTAGTGCACGGCAACCCTATGTATTGTGGACCGATAGCGGTCCTTACAGAACAGCAGACTGTAACGCACTCAGGCCTATGTACCGTAGCACCCTATACCAAGTTACCAGTCCTTATAAAAACTTTTGTGGACCAAGCAGGTTGTGTGTTAGTGTTTAGCAGACTGTGCGTCAGTCCCTATACCGCTGAAGGACTGCTGCAGTATAGGGCAGCGGTCAGCAGTAGTGCACGGCAACCCTATGTATTGTGGACCGATAGCGGTCCTTACAGAACAGCAGACTGTAACGCACTCAGGCCTATGTACCGTAGCACCCTATACCAAGTTACCAGTCCTTATAAGAACTTTTGTGGACCAAGCAGGTTGTGTGTTAGTGATTAGCAGACTGTACGTCAGTCCCTATACCAATGAAGGACTGCTGCAGTATAGGGCAGCGGTCAGCAGTAGTGCACGGCAACCCTATGTATTGTGGACCGATAGCGGTCCTTACAGAACAGCAGACTGTAACGCACTCAGGCCTATGTACCGTAGCACCCTATACCAAGTTACCAGTCCTTATAAGAACTTTTGTGGAACAAGCAGGTTGTGTGTTAGTGATTAGCAGACTGTACGTCAGTCCCTATACCAATGAAGGACTGCTGCAGTATAGGGCAGCGGTCAGCAGTAGTGCACGGCAACCCTATGTATTGTGGACCGATAGCGGTCCTTACAGAACAGCAGACTGTAACGCACTCAGGCCTATGTACCGTAGCACCCTATACCAAGTTACCAGTCCTTATAAGAACTTTTGTGGACCAAGCAGGTTGTGTGTTAGTGATTAGCAGACTGTACGTCAGTCCCTATACCAATGAAGGACTGCTGCAGTATAGGGCAGCGGTCAGCAGTAGTGCACGGCAACCCTATGTATTGTGGACCGATAGCGGTCCTTACAGAACAGCAGACTGTACTGCACTCAGGCCTATGTACCGTAGCACCCTATACCAAGTTACCAGTCCTTATAAAAACTTTTGTGGACCAAGCAGGTTGTGTGTTAGTGTTTAGCAGACTGTGCGTCAGTCCCTATACCGCTGAAGGACTGCTGCAGTATAGGGCAGCGGTCAGCAGTAGTGCACGGCAACCCTATGTATTGTGGACCGATAGCGGTCCTTACAGAACAGCAGACTGTAACGCACTCAGGCCTATGTACCGTAGCACCCTATACCAAGTTACCAGTCCTTATAAGAACTTTTGTGGACCAAGCAGGTTGTGTGTTAGTGATTAGCAGACTGTACGTCAGTCCCTATACCAATGAAGGACTGCTGCAGTATAGGGCAGCGGTCAGCAGTAGTGCACGGCAACCCTATGTATTGTGGACCGATAGCGGTCCTTACAGAACAGCAGACTGTACCGCACCCAAGCCTATGTACCGTAGCACCCTAGACAGACCAAGTTACCAGTCCTGATAAAGAGCTTTGTGGAACAAGTGAGTTGTGAATGATTAGCAGACTGCAGCAGAAGGGCAGCAGTCAAGTATAATATTCTTTCTATATTTGGAAGAAAGAATATTATACGTGTACAAGCCTATTACCGTACCACTGATACCAGTCCTGAAAAGAACCTTTGTGGAACTAATAGTAACAGCAAGTCTTTAAAATTATCCTCACTGCCTGACACACTGCTTCCTGCCTGTCCCTATACAAATTGGCAAAAAAGAGTAGGCTGGAACGATTAGCTGGAACAGCTCTTTTGTGGACCTGATAGTAACAGCTAATGATGATGATGATGATGATGATGAAGAAAGACTAATCTGGCTGAGCTGTCCCTAAAATAGCAGCATACAGCGCTCTGTCCCTTTATCTAAACTGACAAAAGAAACTCAGGCTGCTGACCTAACACCTATACCAGTCCTGAAAAGAACTTTTGTGTACCAAATAGCTAGCGTTTTCTCTGTCCCTACTCCACACAGGATCCTTTCCCTACAGTGACAGAAGAAAGAATGTAAAATGGCCACCGGATCGGGTGTATTTATAGGTTAGGGGGAATGTCCAAGTGTCCATGAGCTGTCATGTCTCAATTGGTTGTCCTGTAACACATGATAAACGTGTCACGAAAGGTTAAAGTTCTTGTATACATTAAACACGTAAGTCCGCCGGGGCGAACGACGGAAAAAGGCGTTCGAACCCGCGGACGGCGAAAGTCGGAAATTCGCCGCGAAACGACCGCCGGGCGAACCGTTCGGCCATCACTACTGTTAGGTCCACAAAGGTCCTTTTAAGGACTGGTATGGTATAGGTGTAGTACAGTATATAGGGTTGTACACATATAATATACTTTCTTCCAAATATAGAAAGAATATTATACTTGACTGCTGCCCTATTCTGCAGCAGTCCTTTATCAGTGTAGGGACTGAGGTACAGTCTGCACATCACTAGCTACTCGGTTCACAAAGGTCATTGTAAGGACTGGTATAGCTGCACAATATATAGGGTGCTGGTGCACTACTGCTGCCCTATTCTGCAGCAGTCCTTTATCAGTGTAGGGACTGAGGTACAGTCTGCACATCACTAGCTACTCGGTTCACAAAGGTCCTTGTAAGGACTGGTATAGCTGTACAATATATAGGGTGCTGGTGCACTACTGCTGACCTTTTCTGCAGCAGTCCTTTATCAGTGTAGGGACTGAGGTACAGTCTGCACATCACTAGCTACTCGGTTCACAAAGGTCCTTGTAAGGACTGGTATAGGTGTACTATTTGGTGTGCAGTATATAGGTGTGTAATACACGTATAAAATACTTGCACATATAGAAAGCATAGTATAGTGCGTTTCCACTGTGCAGCATTGTGACTGCTGAGCGTTCCTGCAGCGATACTACAAAGAGTGACAAATGCAATCCAAAAAAAAGTATTATAACTGGTGTGATAGACCAGTGGCCCCCAAAACGACATATTGAAGCGGGGTGTTCTATACCTTCTTCCACATACATACTGCACTTCTCTAGAGACCTTTGTCACAGGGTCATTTAAAAAATGACAGGCAGAGGAAGAGGCAGGCCCTTCCGCAGGGGTGGTAGGGGTAGGGCAGGAGCAACAGACTTGAGCCAAAGTGGCAAATTGCAGAAGGTGCAATTACGTCAAAGGACGCAGCAGACTTGGTTGAGTGGCTCACTCAGCCTTACTCTTCTGCACCCTCCTCATCCTCTCGATCTGCACCCTCTTCTGCAGCGAGTTGCTGGTATCAGTACTGCTGTCAGTGTTCTATATCACAGCACTGGTGTCAGTGCTCTATATCACGGTGCTGGTGTCAGTGCTCTATATCACGGTGCTGGTGTCAGTGCACTCTATCACGGTGCTGGTGTCAGTGCTCTATATCACAGTGCTGGTGTCAGTGCACTCTATCACGGTGCTGGTGTCAGTGCTCTATATCACGGTGCTGGTGTCAGTGCACTCTATCACGGTGCTGGTGTCAGTGTTCTATATCACAGTGCTGGTGTCAGTGTTCTATATCACGGTGCTGGTGTCAGTGTTCTATATCACGGTGCTGGTGTCAGCGCTCTATATCACGGTGCTGGTGTCAGTGCACTCTATCACGGTGCTGGTGTCAGTGTTCTATATCACGGTGCTGGTGATCATCTTCTGCAACCTCTTCATAGCCTACCCTGATCTTTCCTCTCTATTGCCTTCATGCGCTCCTGAGTCCTGAATTGTCAAAATTTCACATATAAAAAAAGAATGCTTGTAGTTGTTGATCCCAGATTCACTTCATACATGTGTTATGTCAGTGGCCATGTGGTGGGACTATGTGTGCACAGCTAGTAATTATTTTGTGGCTGGAAATATGACCTGTCGGTTTTCAACCGAAACGCCCCGTTGGAAGTTCGTCCATCTCTACTGCTGACTACGTTTTTACACAGGAGACTGAAGGGATAAGCCGAACATCCGGTTCGGTTCGCATCCAGTTCGCATCCAGAACATGCGAACAGGCAAAAAATGTGTTCCAACAATCCAGGGGGATTGGTTGAGACTCTGGGTGACCCTCAGGAAGGAAAAGTATAAGGGGTTAAAGTAAGAGCTGAAGAAAAAGAGGAAAGGGGAAGAATGTTCAGGCCAGGAACCTTCCCGACTCTGTACAGTATGTCATATAAATGCATGGTATTACTAGCATACAATAACCAATAAACCAATATCCCACAAACAAAATTCTGAGTGTGGAGGAGTTTTCTCCAAAACTAAGTAATAGAAAGAGTCCTTCAGGCAGGGAGAGAGCATAGACTCCTCCCACCACTAAAGTGTATTATAAAAGTTAAGTGCCCATTTGCTCTGCAAATAAGGACAACTGTAATATTGGTATTAAAAGTTTAAAAGTCAGTTATATGTCAATCAATTCTAACATGTTCGGTTTAGGTGCGAAGACTGATCCTAGACAACCAAAACAGCCCTAAATAAGGTACATTAGAAACAAACAGATTCCCCTCCCCCAATAAAAAGGAAGGGGGGGAATTCAGGGAAATAGGTGCAGTGGCTAATGTCCATAGATGGACCACTGAGAAGCCATCGCTAGGAAAAAAATGTAAAATAAAAAAAATAAGAAAAATTAGTAGGTGTTAAGTCTTCAGGTCACTCGATGGGAGGTCATCAATTTCTTCGTTGGTTGAGGAGACCAGAGAGGAGAGAGCGGGGGAGGAGGGCCGCTGGATCTTTGCTGGTTCCGCGATGATGGGCTGTGCGTGATAAATCCCAGTTTCAGAAGAATATATTTGCCATCAGAAAAATATCTAAAGTTGAAAAGGAATAGGATTTGCCGTTGTAGGTAAACTGAAGACGAAAAGAATAGTTCCATCTATAGCGGATATTCCGGTCGATCAAGGGTGAAAGTAGAGGTTTGAAGGATCTTCGTTTTTGAATAGTGGCCTGGAGATGTTCACAAAGACTTGGATTTTATAGCCATTAATTTCAAGATCTGGATGTTCTCTAGCGTAACACATGACTGCTTCTTTGATTCTGAAAAAATGGGGCTTCGCGATCACATCTCTGGGTGGTCCTTCAGGTTTCGGAGGAACAAGAGCCCTGTGTATACGATCTATCTCCATATGAATTTCATCGACATCTGGTGCGGCAGATTGCATAACAGCATAAGCGATTCAGGTAATATCCTTTTCCGTTTCTGGAAGACCTCTGATACGAAAATTGTAGCGCCGAGCGCGATTTTCAAGGTCATGGAGTTTCATATAGGCTTCCTCAAGGCGGTCTCGTAGATCAGTGATCATATTGGAATTTTGGGACATTCTGTGAACAGTGTAATCCACCTTTGATTCAATGCTCTCCAAACGGTTCCCCAATTCCTGAAAATCCTGTTTTATTTCAGATGACAATTTATCTGTGGCTTTCGTCAATTCTCTCTGTAGTAAATGAGCAAACTGGGCAAGTAGTATTGGATCCCCTGAGTATTGTGGCTGAATTGGTGGGGAATCAGGGGAATCAGCAGAGCTATCCAGATTGGGTTCCTGGCTGTTGGATTGGCTGAGGATGATATCTGCCATTTCTTTATCTATGGCTGAGGAAGCACAGGAATCATGGCCTGGGGACAGGGTCTGTGAGGGAGACTTGGCAGGGCTTAATGACACGCAGGGATTCGTTAAAGTCTCACCTGCAGCTGGAAAGGTTGTGGGGAAGTCTATGCCTCGGTCTCCCAGTCCAGGAGATTGTAGCTTTGCCTTCTGCTGTGTATGCTGTGCTGGTCTGCTTCCTCCTGAGACCGGAGACTCTTCTTGCCGACCGTGTTGGGTTGCAGTAGCCTCCATGGGACCTTCCCGTTTGTCGAGAAGACTTGCGGTAGGTTGTCTTTCCTCTCAGGGATTCGTTCGGGTGGGTGGACCGGTCTGGTGTGTTGCGGTGGCCGCTGTATATAGGTAGCAGTGTTGGGAGTGTGCGGAGCGGCTCAGGGAGACATCCACCTCGCCTGTCCGCGCATGTGCCCTTCATTTGCTAATATTACATGTATATTTGATGTATGTTCTAGTACTAAGCTTATATCATATAAATGTTGCATTATTTTCATACTGGTGTTGCACAGTTATTGTTATATACTGGGTGCAGTATTTCCTTCCCTAATTGGAGAAAGATTAAATGTTTGTGATCACATAGAATGACACTGAAAAAAGGGGGGGAACCAAATAAATGATTGCATCATAACACCCTATCAGTTTGGGTCCGCGTACCCCAAATAGGCACCATAAAAAAGACTAGGGGGAAAGGACCCAAAAAGAGAAAGTGGGTTCTAAATGTGAATAAAAGATTATGCTATATGAAAAAATATGTAATTTATTGGGACTACAAAAATATGGAAAAGGTAAGCACAAGCAAAATAACCACCTCCACCCACCACTAAAAAATGACAACATTGTCAATGGTAAAACAAATTATAGCGTTCAGACCCAGCCAAGATGATGGGTCACTTAAGCTTCCTATCCACCAGCAACATCCCCATGCTCACAATGGAGTACAAGTGGAATAAACAATGACCATGAAATCAAGGAGTGCTAATGGGAGGAGAACCAAAAGTGACCTCAATCTAATGCTTCATGAAAAATATAAACTCTATTGGCCAGCAATGCTCTGGCTAACATAACGAATCACATTAGAGCAAGAGTGCTTATATCACTGAAAAGAGAATAATAGAGGCGGGTGAGCTGCTTCCCAGATCCCTGCATATAAGATGCATGAACAAATGTATACTGATTCATGTTGAGGTAAACTGTACTGACTGCAACAATGTAATAACATCGAAAGAGATCAGTAGCGAATAATTAAAAGGATGGCAGGTCAAGCATGCTATACTTGTCTCTCTTGAACAGACTGGAAGACATGGAATCTCACTGAAAGACCACTGGGCAGCATTTGTAAATCCAGTTCATTCCCACTCCAACCGCATAAGTCGGCACAAGTGCAGGAAAACTTACCCGCCATGTAGCTCAACAACCCAGGCTATACATGAGGCTGCCTAACTTGGACTCTACAGCATAAGCGCTATGGTCAATATGTTTTGCCTGCTTGGCATAACTGCAGGCTTGCTCAGGACCACTCTCCATGGTGTGCTTTCTCTTTTGGGGTCCTTTCCACCAGTCCTTTTTTTTGTGTCCCCCGAGGTGTTAAAATAGTCTTTACTTAAGCGTGGTCAGTTCTTGAAGGATTGTATTATGACCACTCTGGGAGGCATCAACTGGTTCTCCCACATTTTGTTTCCAAAAAATGATCTCCAGAAGTCTGCATGAGCATCATGGCCATCTGGGACCTGAGGAAGTGAATGCCCTAGTCCAAGATCATTTCTACTGGCCCAAGATGACAGTGGCTAGTCTTTGTAGAAATAAAACAAAAAAGGTGCTCCCAAGGGCTTTAACCACTTGCTTACTGGGCACTTAAACCCCCTCAGTCCCAGACCAATTTTCAGCTTTCAGTGCTCTCACATTTTGAATGACAATTACTCAGTCATGCAACACTGTAACCAAATGATTTTTTTGTCCTTTTCTTCATACCAATAGAGCTTTCTTTTGGTGGTATTTGATCACCTCTCGGTTTTTTATTTTCTGCGCTATAAATAAAAAAAGACCGAAAATTTTGAAAAAAAATGAATTTTTCTTTGTTTCTGTGACAAAATTTAGCAAATTAGCAATTTTTCTTCATAAATTTTGGCCACAATTTATACTACTACACATCTTTGGTAAAAATAACCCAAATTTTTGCATATTATATGATCTGTGGGAAATTTATAGAGTCTACAAGCTATGGTGCAAATCATAAAGATTTGCAAAAAAAGATCACATCTGATGTACTAAGGCCTATCTCCATTCTTGAGACCCTAACAAGCCAGGAAAGTACAAATGCCCCCCAAATGACCCCTTTTTGGAAAGTAGACATTCCAATGTATTTAGTAAGAGGCATGGTTAGTTGTTTTAAGTTGTCATTTTTTCCCACAATTCTTTGCAAAATTACGATTTTTTTTTTTTTCCACAAAATTTTCATTGTAATAGCTTATTTCTCCCACAAGGAATGTGCATACCACAAATAACACCCCAAAATACATTCTCCTACTCCTCCTGAGTATAACGATACCACATGTGTGAGACTTTCGCACAGCCTGACCACATACAGAGGCCTAATTTTGAAGTAGCACCTTCAGGCATTCTAGAAGCATAAATTACACATTTCATTTCTCAACCACCTATTACAGTTTTGAAGGCCCTGGAACACCAGGGCAATAGAAACGTCCAGAAAATGACCCCATTTTGGAAAGCTAACACCCCAACGTATAATCTATGAGGCATAATGAGTCTTTTCAATGGTTCATTTTTTTCCAGAAGTTTTCGGAAAATGTGGAAAAAAATGAAAACGCATTTTTTTTTACACAAAGTTGTCCGTTTATAAGATATTTCCAACGCATAGCATTTACATAGCAAAAATAACACCCCAAAATACGTTCTACTACTCCTCCTAAGTATAACGATACCACATGTGTGAGACTTTTACACAGCCTGACCACATACAGAGGCCTAATTTTGAAGTAGCACCTTCAGGCATTCTAGGAGCATAAATTACACATTTCATTTCTCAACCACCTATTACAGTTATGAAGGCCCTGGAACACCAGGGCAATGGAAACGTCCAGAAAATGACCCCATTTTGGAAAGCTAACACCCCAACGTATAATCTATGAGGCATAATGAGTCTTTTCAATGGTTAATTTTTTTCCAGAAGTTTTCGGAAAATGTGGAAAAAAATGAAAACGCATTTTTTTTACACAAAGTTGCCTGTTTATAAGATATTTCCAACGCATAGCATTTACATAGCAAAAATAACACCCCAAAATACGTTCTACTACTCCTCCTGAGTATAACGATACCACATGTGTGAGACTTTTACACAGCCTGACCACATACAGAGGCCTAATTTTGAAGTAGCACCTTCAGGCATTCTAGGAGCATAAATTACACATTTCATTTCTCAACCACCTATTACAGTTTTGAAGGCCCTGGAACACCAGGGCAATGGAAACGTCCAGAAAATGACCCCATTTTGGAAAGCTAACACCCCAACGTATAATCTATGAGGCATAATGAGTCTTTTCAATGGTTAATTTTTTTCCAGAAGTTTTTGGAAAATGTGGAAAAAAATGAAAACGCATTTTTTTTTACACAAAGTTGTCCGTTTATAAGATATTTCCAACGCATAGCATTTACATAGCAAAAATAACACCCCAAAATACATTCTACTACTCCTCCTGAGTATGGCAATACCACATGTGTGAGACGTTTACACAGCCTGACCACATACAGAGGCGCAACATGCAAGAAACACCGTTGGCGTTCCAGGGACACATAGCCTGCACATACCAAGAATTACACCCCCAAATACATTATGCTGAGCAAAGGGTAAAGAAAAGATTACCTGTGGTTTTAGAAGCGCAGTTGTCCACAGGAGGATATCACTGGTCCAGGCAGCAGGCAGGGACTTGGTCAGCAACAGCGAGCACAGTTTTTTAGGCAGCAGGCAGGGATACTGTCCATATTACAGTCCAGGGTCAGTGCAGAGATGTCAGCAGTGCCAAAAATATTGGTCCTGGTAGTAGGCAGGTCCTTGTGGTGTGGTCAGTGTGGCATGATGGCAGTAAGTCCTACAGGCAGCAGACAGAAGTAGAGCCTCGTTCAGGACAGAATGGGGATAGGGGTAGAGGCTTCTCCCTCCCAAATCTCTTTGAAGCCTCCTAGTCTCCAGACCCTAATCTAGGAATAAGAAAACAAAGAAAATTGTTTTCTTCTTCTTGAAAAACTATACTGGAGCCCCTCACATATGTGAGACCCCGTGTTGAATCCCACTAGTCCAGTTGCAGAATACAAGATCAGTCCAAGAGGCAGGCAAATATCGTGGTCAAACAGTCCAAGGTCAGTTCCAGATCAGGCAGAGATATGTACAGAATCGTTAGACAGAAGCATGGTCGAATAACAGTCCAGGGTCAGTTCCAGATCAGGCAGAGGTATGTACAGAATCGTTAGGCAGAAGCATGGTCGAATAACAGTCCAGGGTCAGTTCCAGATCAGGCAGCGGTATGTACAGAATCGGCAGGCATAAGAGTGGTCAAATAACAAGCCAGGGTCAGTTACAGAGCAGGCAGTGGCATAAGGGGTGTGAAGGTGTATGAAGGCAGGAACTGAGGATTATGTTTACCATACTTCACTAAAAATTTATTGAAGTATGGTAACGCCGAAAACAGTCGCCTATACAGAGGCCTGGTTGGGAAGGACATTGTGCACAATAATAAGATGTGTCTCTTCTGACTCCTGCTCTGGTACACACCTTACATCTTTTTTGGCGTCTTTTGCCTGTTTGTGTGGGGGGGATTTTATCCGGAAAGTGGCGCTCGGAGAGTCGACTAACAACGTCTGATCTGATATTTTCTGGTGGGCCGTTTGGGAAAATAAGGGCAGTGAAAACTTCCTCCTGGTAGCCAAAGAAACGTTTGGGGTTTTGGGTGGCGTTGCAGTAAATGACATATGAATTATAAATGGCCAATTGAAAAAAATAAATTGCTACTTTTTTGTACCAATGGTATGTCCGTCTTGTGACCAGATATGGTTCCATCATTTGGTCGTTGAAGTCGACTCCTCCCATGAACAAATTATGTTCGGAAATGCATTTGGGTTTCTTTACGGGGCCATTCCTTCTGGGGATTTCCACGAAGGTATCGTTGTGGATAGAAGATAACATGTATACATCCCTTCTGTCCCTCCACTTCACTGCCAGAACCTCCTTGTTTCTTAGACATGCGGTTTCTCCTTTCCACAGCTTCTTGTTCACCAGACTTTGAGGAAAGCCCTTACGATTCTTTTTTACAGTGCCACATGCTGGCGTCTTCTTCCGGTGAAGGTTGTGGAACAGGGGCAGAGATGTGTAGAAGTTATCTACATAGAGGTGGTAGCCTTTATCCAGTAGGGGGTATATGAGGTCCCAAACAATTTTTCCGCTGGATCCCAAGTAGTCCGGACAATTAGGGGGCTGTAGCTGGGTGTCCTTCCCTTCGTACACCTTGAATGAATATGTGTACCCTGTGGCTCGGTCACATAATTTGTAGACCTTCACCCCATAGCGGGCCCTTTTGCTGGGCATAAATTGCTTCATTCTAAGCCTGCCACTAAATTTAATAAGGGACTCATCCACACATATGTGTTGGTCCGGGGTAAACAATTTGGGGAATATTTCTGAAAAATAATTTAGTATTGGTCGAATTTTGTAAAGGCGGTCATAATTTGGATCATTTCGTGGAAGGCACTGGGAATTGTCACTGAAATGTAAGAACCTCAGGATCATCTGATACCTGGTTCTGGGCATTACCGCGGAGAAGAGCGGTGAGTGGTGGAGGGGGTGGGTTGACCAGTAGGTACGTAATTGATTTTTTTTGTTGAGTCCCATATTAAATGTGAGGCCTAAAAAAAGCTTGAACTCCTCCACCGTTAGGTCTCTCCATTCGTAGGGACGGGCATAATAGGAGGTCGGATTTTGATAAATAAATTGTTGTGCATACAGGTTGCACTGGGCCACAATTGACGCCAACATGTCCTCCGTAAAAATTAAATTAAAAAAATCTATAGGGCTAAAATTCTCCGTGTCCACCTGGACTCCTGGCTGGGCGGTGAAAGGGGGAACATTGGCCTCTCCTGAATTAGGAGGAAGCCACAAGGGGTTCTGAAGGGCATAGAGAAGGCCAGCATGGCTCCTAACCCTTTGGGGCTGAGATGACACCCCACTGGTACTTGGCCTTTCTTGCTGGGGCACTGCGGTGCTGGTGGATGGCATTGCGGTGCTGGTGGATGGCACTGCGGTGCTGGTGGACGGCACTGCGGTGATGGTGGACAGCACTTCGGTTCTGGTGGACGGCACTGCCTCACTAGAACGCCTTCGCTTGATGGGCCGGATATCTTTCTCCTCGGATTCAGTCAGTGTTTCACTGCTGAGGACTGGCTCATAATTTACGTCGGCTTCAGAATCCGAATCCGAAAAGGAATCTGAAGAGGAGAGCTCCCCGTTGCTCTCGTCGGCCGTGGAAATAATTTGGTACGCCTCCTCAGCGGAAAAGACACGTTTAGCCATGGTAGCACTGATGGGCACTGATGAGGTGACACAGATGGGCGCTTTTGAGGTGGCGCAGATGGGCGCTTTTGAGGTGGCACAAATGGGCACTGATGGGTCGGCACAGATGTGCACTGATTTATTGCACAGATGTGCAGATTTATTGCATGGATGTGCACTGATGAGGCGGCAGATGGGCACTGCTGAGGCGGCAGATGGGCACTGCTGAGGCGGCAGATGGGCACTGCTGAGGCGGCACAGATGGGCACTGCTGAGGCGGCAGATGGGCACTGATGGGTCGGCACAGATGTGCACTGATTTATTGCACGGATGTGCACTGATGAGGCGGCAGATGTGCACTGCTGAGGCGGCAGATGGGCACTGCTGAGGCAGCAGATGGGCACTGCTGAGGCGGCAGATGGGCACTGCTGAGTCGGCACAGATGGGCACTGCTGAGTCGGCAGATGGGCACTGATCGGTCGGCACAGATGTGCACTGATTTATTGCACGGATGTGCACTGATAAGTCAGCAGATGGGCACAGATGGGCACTGCTGAGGCGGCACAGATGGGCACTGCTGAGGTGGCACAGATGCGCACTGCTTAGGCGGCACAGATGGGCACTGCTGAGGCACAGATGGGCACCGATTGGTACAGATGGGCACCGATTGGCACTGGCGGGCACTGGCGGGCACTGGCGGGCACTGGCGGTGCACAGATGGGCACTGGCGGGCACTGGCGGGCACTGGTGGTGCACAGATGGAGCACTGGCGGTGCATAGGTGGGCACTGGTGGTGCACAGGTGGGCACAGGTGGGCACAGGTGGCCACGGGTGGCCACAGGTGGGCACAGGTGGCCACAGGTGGGCACAGGTGGGGTAGATTTGGACACAGGTGGGGTAGATCTGGGCACAGGTGGGGTAGATCTGGGCACTGGCAGGGTAGATCTGGGCACTGGCACGTTTACACACTACTAGAGAACACTCACTCGCTCTATCTGTCTCCTCACACGCTATCGCTGTGTGAGGAGACACATTCCGCAATGGGTGATGATCTCATTTGTTTACATTTGAGATCATCACCCATTGGAGGCGGCGATCGCGCTGTAAACGGCCGCTGTGATTGGCCGTTTACAGCGATCTGTGCTTGGCTGTGTCCAGGGGACACGGCCAACACAGATTTTCCCTGATGCGCGCTCCCGGGAGCGCGCGGGGAGCTCTTAAAGGGGATGACGTCAATAGATGTAGTCCCGGAAATTGAGATCCGCGCTGTAGCCGTCATTTGACTATAGCGCGGATCTCAAGTGGTTAAGGCTGCAAAAAGTAGGTCAAACTAATACACAGGTATATAGAAAACTAGTTTTATTGATACAAAAATATTAGTTAAAATTTCAGCCTAGCTGAATTAACATCATGAGCTCTGGTATGCACAGCCTCAAAAATAAAAGATGTCCCTATTCTACTGGCAGAAAACAATTATTCATATAAAGTTTCCAATTTGTATTTACCAGGAAAGAACCCCAAATCATTTTGATTATAATAGTCCAAATCTTCCTCAGGGGGATGAGGACATCTTTGATAGGGAGGTTTGTGCTAACAACACTCGCTGCAAGATAGCAGCCATACCTTTATACACTGTTCTTGGAGAGATACATTGTTACTCCCCACAAGAGGGTCTCAATTCATCTACATTTTAAAGCCACATTTAACCTTGCTATGTGGTAAAGTTACACCTGCAAAACACTTTTTATTTGAATAATAAGAACTTTTCCAGCATGAGGCCAGCCTTATAGATATTTCAGTAATTCCTCTGCAGTCCATTGGATATAACCCTGAACTGGAACTAGATGTGCAGCTGACTCTTTTGCTTTCACTGTCCTGAAAGTATGATCTCTTGTAGGCAGAAGTGTTTTTTTTTTCTGTGTGTCCTTTGGTTGGGTGACCACTTGGAAACAATACTGTTGGTGTGTTTTTTGAGCAAAGCTTGCTCTGGCTTTCTTCAAACCTCCCTATTAAAGATGTCCTTATCCCCCTGAGGAAGATTTGGACTATTATAATCAAAACACGTAGTGGGCCTTTTCTGGCAAATGCAAGTTGGAAAATTTCTATGAATGAAATTTCTATGAACAATTGTTTTCTGGCAGGAGAATGTTGTTGAGGTTGTGCATACTAGAGCTCTTGTTTTTAATTCAGCTATGCTGAAATTTTAACTAATATTTTTGTATCAAATCTTTTGTTCAATATACCTGTGTATTAGTTTGACTTCCTTTTTGCTGCCTTAAAACCCTTGGGCGCACCTTTTTGTTTTGTTTTGTTTTGTTAAATAAGGTGAGCAGCATCCCCTTTACTCATATGGGTGGGTAATGTTCATGTCTCTAGAAATTGCCTCAAATACAGTATCTGCAAAGGAAAGCCCTGTTTGATCGGTTCCAGTAGGGCATTTACACATTTTGGCTTATTCGAAAGATACCCTCAACTCTACTGATCATTTGACTAAAGAAAACACAGCCAAAGTGAATAAAAGAGGATTCAATATAAGTGTGAGGTATAGAGATTTGAAATCGGTTGGCTGAGTCTTGCTACAAAACTTGGGAGCATCTGGAAAGCAAAAAATGATTTGTTCAAGCACTACCCGGGGTCAGTATCAACTTCCTGAACTGAAATATTGACTCCAAGATAACACAATTGTGTAAGGCTCATACACAGTGGGCGTTTAGCCCTGATGCATGATGTCCTGGCATTTTGATGAGGATGGAAGGCAAAGGTGTACTGCCTAGCACCATTGTGAGGCTTCTTGTAAAATTCTATGAGAGGTTGAAAGCTTCTGCAACTGAATAGTACACTAATGCCGCATACACACGATCGGACTATCCGGTGGACTTAGTCTGGCTGACAATCTGACGGACTTTGCAGCTGAGGTCATATTTCTACCCTCCATTACACTTTTGTATATATTATTTTATTTGAATTTTTGCATTTTTTTTCTTTCTTTTTTACAGATTTCCTGTTTAAATTGTATTTTATGTTTTCCATCATAATGCCATCTTGCTTGGTCCAGCAAACATGGACAGGGATGGCAATACAAACTGGTGCAAATTAATGGCAGTTGGGAAGAGTCGGGCCTATTAGAATTTATGGGGCCACCATATTTGGTGGGAGACTAATTTTGATCCACTAGTGCCTTGTTGGCCTTTTCCTGTGAGACTTTCTCTAAGAACAAGAGGGGAAGGGTGGGTAGAAAAATTAGGCATACAATCCTACACCCATAGGCTACCTACCTTTCACCTGAGTGAAGCATTGAAACTCAAAACAACACCTCTCAATTTCCAGTAACAATCTTTCCAAGACAGTTTTTGACGGAGCTGAAAAAAAAGTCCCCAAACCCTCCAACGCCTATAAGCCAGCTGTTTCCATATCATCTGAAAAAACAGCCCCATCACTGTTTTATATTTTTATATTTTTTATGTAATTTTTAAAACATTATTTACAGATTTGCATTTGTTTTATTTTCCTTTTTTTGTTTTTTATTTTTTTTCCTCTTAAGGCCATCCCTGCCTTGCCAAGCAAGGCATGGCAAGGCTTTAATTAAAACACTTGATCATGAACTACTGGGTATCAAACATGTAACACTGGCTGGAGGTGGCCCGATATGTGCTTGGGCTACTAGCTTGCCCTGCTGCATGTGCTATTTCACAGAAGGTCTTTAGTACAGTGTGGACTAAAACAAATCAGACATGGATTACAGGGGACTACCAAACACCCACTGCAGTGTTATTGCAACATTTTTTGGGTGTTAATGGGGAAACAGGAGGGAGATACAGTGCACCTGGGGTGAGGTTGTTTTGTTTTCGGGTGCACAGTGTTTTACATTTTTGTTCAAAGAGTGCAGTGCGATGCTGTAAAAATCTAAAATGAAAAATATCTATTGAATTGACTGCCAGCAACAACTGCTTGATGTGCTTTAAAGCGGTAGTAAACCCAGTTTCAGGTAATGGGTAGAATTAAAGATTTTGGACATCTTGCAGGATTAAAGATAAATTGGGAGAAATCCTGTATATTGCCTATTGATCCCCTGAACAGTCCTCTACCTTCTGAAGCGGCACATATTCAGATAGTGACACAAATGAAATATCTAGGTATATATATTACTAAAGACCCCAAACAATATATAGTGGACAATCTGGCCCCTTTGCTATGTAAACTTAAATATAAAATCAATATCTGGAAGAGATTACCTCTATCAGCAGCAGGCCGATGTAACCTAATTAAAATGATAGTTCTACCACAACTCCTATATGTTCTACACAACTCTCCAGTATGGATCCACAAAAAATGGTTTTATAAGGTGGATTCCATATTTAGAGAATTGATTTGGAAAGGGGGTCAAGCACGTATTGGTTTAAAAACGTTACAACTCCCCAGTGATGGAGGGGGAGTTGCTCTCCCACATCCATTTAACTATTTTTTAGTGGCCCAGTTACAACATCTGGTGGGAGCGGACCCAGAGGAGGGAGGATGGAAAAAGAAAACTTCTCTTGAACAATATCTAGGTAGACCATTGATAGCGACACTAGAGGCAGGGACTCACATACGAGATGTTCCTACCCTGGGGCTTATGATAAAGGTATGGGAGGTAACTAAAAAAGTAATGGGATATAAGGGATTTACGGAGTATTCTCCCCTTTGGGATAACAATAACCTAGACGAAATACAGAAAATAGGACAAATAAGGGAATGGGAAAGGAAAGGCATAAAATTTATTCATCAGATTTACCAGAATGGTAACCTGAAACAATTTCAAGAGTTAAGAGACCAGTTTGCTATTCCGAGGAAGTCTTTTTTTAGATATTTACAGATTAGACATGCGTTGGGAAAACAGTTCGGGGAAGAGGCAATAAGATGGTGTGAGATACCAGCAATTAAAAACATACTACGAGCAAAATCAGGGAAAGGGTTAATATCTAATGCCTATGTAAATTTGTGTAGGAAGACCCAGGTAAGAGGGCAGGAGCAAACGAATAGGGGAAAATGGGAGGGAGATGTGGGGAGCATCTCGGAAGATCATTGGGAGAGGATTCTTGAGTTGGCACCTTGGGTGTCCATTTCCCCCTCTCAAAAACTTTCTCACTTGTTTTTGTTGTATAGAGCACATTACACCCCCAAGAGGCTCTTTTTGTTTGGTAGAAGGCGCGATGCGGCTTGCCCTAGGTGTGGAAGGAATGAGGCAGATATGATACACATGTTTTGGAGATGCCCCAAGCTATACCGCTATTGGAGAGAGGTAGGGACGATAATTAATCAGGTATTTGAGATAGAAGTAGAAATGGAACCAATAGGGTGCGTGTTGGGGTGGACTGATGGGGGTGGTGATCCCAAAGATAGCAAACTGGCGAAAATAAGGTCCCCTTTTCAAGCTAGGAAATTGATAGCCCAGAAGTGGCAGTCCCCAACACCCCCTACTAGTAGAGAGTGGGTACAGAATATGAATAGGGTTATTCCTAAGGAAAGGGTTGCCTATATAAGACAGGGTGGCATCAAAAAATTTGACAGGATTTGGAAGATGTGGTATGAGAAAATGAATGAAGGGGTTTATATTTAAAAAGAGGAATAGTAGCTTGTCAAGGAATAGTGGGAGAAGTGTGCTTGAATGAGGGGGGGGAGTGGTTGGGTAAGGAAGAGTGTAAGGAGTGGATGTGACTGAGTGGGGGAATGAGATGAATGTGGGGAATGGTAGGATGTAAAAGGGCTATATGTAATATGTATGACATTCTGGTTTTATATGATAAGGTTGTATGTAATGTTATGTTTAAAATGGGAAAGAAAATTAATAAAGAGATAAAGTTTAAAAAAAAAAACCAGTTTCAAAAAACACTTACATTCCCAGCATGCCGGAAATGCTAACTTTCACATTGGTTGTGCTCTCAACCAAACTTTCAAACCATCCAATGGCTGGTTTCATAACTGATCACATGTGCAGCATTATGGCAGTTGAAGAATCATTAGAGGTCAAGATGGCAGCTTCATTCACTGAAAACGATAGAAGGGTTTACTTCCACTTTAATCATCTCAAGCTAAAATTCTAATATAAAAAAACCAAAGGGAAAATGTAGCTAAGGCGTTGACAATCAAAGAACTGGCTATCAATTTTTGCAGACAGAAATTGGTCCTTAAAAAGATGCTTGGTTATCATGACCAGTGCACGGAGGCAGGGCACATTGGAAAACATACCTCAGAACTGGAATTTATTGTAATAAAATTGCAGAGAGGTGGATGTCTATTTCTAGAGTGTAGTTTATAAACATAAGCATCATAATGTTCACAGTAGCTAATGGTCATTGGTCAGTGCGGCCACGTGACTGTGCTAACCAATAAGAATCTTTTCTTTTTTCAGGATACTGTCCGGGAAGTAAGAAGGTTTAGAAGAGATTCTCATTGGGCATGCAGCCCTGCTGTCTAATTACTGCTAGCTGCTGTAAACATTATGATGCAACACAGCCCCTGGGGCTGTGTAATGAAGTTTTCAAATGTCTGGCCCATTACACCAACTGATGTGGGTGGCAGGAAATGGCCTTTACAACAGATAAGTGCAGCAGGGACCAGGGAGTGGGGAGTGCTGTTTATAAACAAAAACATCATAATTATCACAGTGGCTAGCGATCATTAGTCAGTGCGACTCACATAACCGTGCTGACCAATGAAAATCTCTTTTTTCTCTGGGATGCTGTGAGGGAAGTAACTTAGAAGAGATTCTCATTGGTCATGTTGCCATGTTGACTAATGGCTCCTAGTCACTGCATACATTATGATGCTACACAGCCTCTGGGGCTGTCTAGTGAAGTTTTCAATAGTCTAACCCATTACACCATCTGCCATGGCAATTACAACAGCTAGTTTTGCAGTAGGGACCATAGGAGTGGGGAGGGTGTTGGGAGTTAGTTTACCTTTTCATTTTTTAAGATGTCACAAAGGAAAAATAAATGTATAAACCCTTTAGTGTTTGTTAAGGCACAAGTGTCTATGCCAGCCCCTCTATGATACTCAGGCATAGCACACTGTATATGTGTTTTATAAAAATTAGGCTTGTAATTATCTACTAAGAGCTATCTTCAGGCTGGTCATGTGACTCGCAGCAACTTTTCACCCCCGAATCATGGCTTCTGCAGGAGGGGCAGAGATCTCCCTCTGACGTCAGCCAGGGAGATCATGTGGCCACTCAGCCCCTCCTGCAGAAGCCTTGTCTCAGAACTGTAAAGTGGCGAGAGTCACGTAACTGACATGAAGATAGCTCTAAATAGGTATTTACAAGCCTCCTTTTTAGAAAACACATATACTGTGTGCTATGCCTGAGTATTATAGAGGGGCTGCAGTGACCATTGAAAAGTTTGGGATTTGTACTAATAGTGGTGGGGGGCAGGGGGAGCGGAGATGGTGACACACAACAAGGAGCTGACAGGCAAAGAGGAAGGGGTGAGGAGGAGAGCTGAGAGCAGGCTGCGAATGATGCAGGAGGTACTCTGACCACGGTGGTTAGGGCTCAGCAGCCCTGGTTATCATGGTCAGTAGAGTGAGAGGATACAGAAAGTGGCAGTTTCAGGCAGTTTTTTTTTCCAATTTAGAGGGGAGGGAGATTAAACAGCACACGCACTGTGCTGTTTAATCTGCTTTAAGGGAATCAATTTTTTTAGGGGGGTTAACAAACACTTTACTCCAAGTCCCCACCACCCCACCCCCCCCCCCCCCAATTCTCCAAGATACATAGCAATTCCTGACCCACGGGACATTTAGTAAGGGTTTACATCTACTTTAACTGACCTTCTAATGCTTACAAGCTCTACACTAATCTTTCCCTATGCACTTTATCCACAGCGTTCCTTATGCTTTCCCTATCACAGCTAAAGCACATTGCAATATGGCTGCTGAGAGCCTTTTGATGAGGGGGTTGACTTGTACAAAATCCCCCTTATTGCTCCTTCTAAGCCAGCTGATCTTAGTTCACAGGCCAGGTAATACATTATAGTTACTATTGTGAATCCATGCATTAATTTGCTGGGTCCACAAAGTGTACACACAGGATTTGCCACAAACTTACGATAGCGGAGAACACGAACCCCATGCATATAAGCAAAGTAACTCGGGTCTGCCATTAGTGGAAACCACGTTCTAAGTGTCATGTTTGTCCAAGAGACCTTTTTGATAATGGATGATCATTTTATATAAAGTTTGGTTACTGTGGAAACTTACATTAATGGAGCCCCAAAAGACCAATTTTCTATGTTTTTTGTATTGTTATGAATAGACATACAATTCTGAAGGCAATTTAGTTGAATGGTTGATTGTGGAAAACTGTATTTTCAGATTGTTCTGTCCATTACCTTACTGCAAAGATTTTTTATTGGTGATAAATTCATTTGTTTGAATAATGGAAAACATTGGCAGTCTTTAAAGCACTGCATATTGCATTTGTACAAAAATAGTATATAAAAGAAATAGATAAATGCAGAAGGTACCATCAAGACCAGTTAGACAAAGTAAAAAAAAAGTACATTGCTTATTACATTAATTTACGAGTTCACTAGCAAGATAGTAATAAAGTGGCATCAACAACCATTGTGCTATTTACTGTAGGTAACTCAGATCACTGGAGCGTTTTTTTCATGGAGAATTATTAGTATTTTAATAATGCAGATTTTTCTTATAGAAGATTTACAGTATATTTGCTATTTTAATTATCTTCACAATTGACTTAATTTACTAAGTTCAAAGTACCTGTTACTGCATTTGCAATTAACTGTAATTTTTCTCAGCCATGTGACTGTTATAGTCAATTCTCACTGGCTTGCATTGCTGAAAATATAAATTCTTATGGCAAATAATTATTACTGTAGTTTAGTGAATTACACCTTTTATCTGTGTCTTTAGTCTTGAGATTGAGTCAGGTTATCAGGTCTATCAGTGGCTGCCCTGTAAACTGATTCACATCAGACAGCTCTGATGGGTTAAAGAGTAAACATATATGCACTAAGTATATGTAATATGGATGAAAACTGTGCTAAGTACAAACAAATTCAAAACATTTGCAACAAACCATGTGACCCATAACATAGCATAAAAGTAAATCAAACTCGAAGGCTTACCGAACTAAAATTACTAAATTGGCTAAAACGTAACTAGCTCTAACCCTTATTTGAATAACATTTAGCTTTCTTCTCTTCTTTTTTTTTCTTTGTATTAATAATAATTTAGCAACTGCTAGAAACAGGGAACTTTATTATATCAATATATATATATATATATATATATATATATATATATATATATATATATATATATATATATATATATACACACATATACAGTTATAGAAACTCGAAATATTATATTAAGCCCAGTTAAGAAACAATAAAATACAGGGATGTAAAATACTGAATGGTGGACAGCAGGGCTTTTATGTATTTATTTATTTTAACTTTTTATTTTTTATATTTTATATTTTTTATGACATTTAGCTTTCTAAAGCAATATGTATCATATTGGAATGACAAATGGTGATAAAAGAAGTCCAAAAAAGACACAGGGGGTGTTTAGTTTTGATTGATAAGTGTGCACCTTTCACCAGAATCCTCACAACTGTGCGTCACACTCCCCTCTGGGGTTTAAACTCACCGGAAAGAAGTAATTTTCAAGCCTCAAATCACTTTAACCGCTGACATCTGTAATGTGAACTGGATCAGAGCTGCATACAATCTCCGGATATATGAGAAGAAAAATTCCACATAGTACAGTTCTGTTTTACCATTTATTGCAATCTTCCCACCATTAAAAATGACACCTTCCAACACGCATAAAAGCTGGTCTAATGTCTCAGTGTCAGTGTTATCGCCAGTCTTACTGTAGAGCCGGAGGTAATCATAGATAGTCTTGGTTCCTTCCGGTTGTCTTTCCCAGGCTGTGGCACACAAACGTAATTTCCGGTCGCCGTAAGGTCAGGCCCTGACACATTTCATAATTACGAAATTGTCTGAGGGCATGGCCTTATGACGCGGCATCTCGGAATGTATCTCAAAACTTCTAAGTTGAATTAACTCTCTCAATGCCAAAAAAATGCTCTATTATTATTTGCACACTAGCGGTGACTTGAGTAATGCTCACAAAGCACCAATCTCTTTATTGATAGTGGCCAACACTAAGCATTAGACCATTACAATCTCCATTTACAGCTCATGTATGTATATATTTATCATTCATTATATAGATCTCGCAGGTACCATTTATTAGATACTATATTCACTTATCTGAATCTAAACATAATACAGATCTTATTTATTAGTTAACAAATTTATTTATCAAGATCTCAATAAACATTATTATTATTATTATACAGAATTTATATAGTGCCAACAGTTTACGCAGTGCTTTACAATACAGGTCTAAACATCACTATTACTCAAAAAAATCAAAAGTAAAAAACACTAAAATATTCTCAAAATTAGTTACTTTTTTAATATACTATTCATTTTAAAAGTTTTTTATTAGAACTAAGAGGGAACTCTTTTATTATGCTGTGCGAATAATGTAAACTCCTCAACTGTCACTACATAGAGATATATATAAAAATTGTACTCAAATTTACAGTTATAAAAGTAACTGCATAACATCAATTATACAGCATAGACCACATGTGAGGTATTGCAGGTGATTAATTCTAGGGAGATAATTCTTTATTGTTATAGGTTGATGTGAACTTATCCAAGCTCCTCATGGGTCTAGACACTTCTTTACACGACTTACATTTTTTACACTTGAAGACGCCATCTCTGTCCCAAAATGATGGTAATCTAGTTGGGGGATCTAACTCTTTTTTAACTACTAAATTTCCAAAATTTGGAGCTTTCCTGTAGATAAACTTAGGCATAGGTGGAGCTCCGTTTTGAGTGTTTTATCCGGACATAACATATGCCAATGGGTCTTAAAGATAGTCTCCACTTCTTTGTACTGCGAATGAAAGGCTGATATAAAACCCCATTCATGGCTTTTATAACTCATCTCAGGTACCTTATCCCTTAGACATTCTTCCCGGGGAATATCTCTTATCTCCTCTACAACTGTATATAAGTGTTGAGCATTGTAGCATTTTTCTAAAAATCTACTTTTTAATACTAGAGATTGAGCATCATAATTCTCAATGGTGGAGCAATTCCTTTTTAGCGGCATCATTTGGCCTTTAGGAACATTTCTCAGCCACAGAGGGTGATGACCACTGTGTGTGGGTAAAAAGCTATTATGATCTGTTAGTTTAAAGAAGACCTTAGTCTCCAAACTGTCATTATATCTATAAATATTGACATCTAAGAAATCAATCTGTTCCTTGCTCCACTGGCTGGTCAATTTTATGTTATTCACATTACTGTTTAAATGCTGTAAAAACAAGAAAGATTCTGATCCTGCCCATATGAAGAGCAAATCATCTATGTATCGCCTATAGAAGAGGAGCTCCATCCTCTTTTCCTGAAAAACATACTTGTCCTCCTACTCCTACCCCCAAGCAGAGGTTAGTTATACTGGGCGCAAATTTTGCACCCATAGCTGCTCCTTTTTTTTTTGTAAAAAAATTATTATTGAATCAAAAATTGTGGGAAAGACAAAAGTCCAAAGCATTCTGCAAGAAAATTTTCTGAGTATGAGGAAAGTCTTCTCTTTTGCTTAAGGCCCAATTAAGGGCCAATAGAGTATCCTCGTGTTGGATTACTGTGTATAAAGATGTCACATCTGATGTAACTAAAAATACCTCATCTTTCCTGGTAAACTCTACTTTTTGCAACAATTGCAGAAGATTTTTAGTATCTCTAAGATAGGCTTTCATGACTACAATACTTTTCTGTAAAAATGTATCTAAATATTGGCCCATCCTTGATGTAACAGATCCTATCCCATTGACAATGGGACAGCGGGGGGGGGGGGGGTTACTGAATCTTTATGGATCTTAGGGAGGGTGTAAATTGTTGGTATACGGCTACTACTTGGTACAAGATATCTCTTTTCTTTCGTAGTTAGTACATGTGACTGATATCCAAATTATACCAATGCCTCCAACTCAGACATAAAATGGGAAGTGAGGTCTTTATCTAATTTTCTGTAGGTATCAACATCTGATAACATTTCTGTTAACTGATTATTGTAATATGCTTTACACAAAATAACTACTCCCCCACACTTGTCTGCTAGCCTTATTATTATGTCACTTCTGGTTTCCAACATTTCTATCGCTTCTTTGATGTGTCTGGGGTTCACATTCTTTATAGGTACCAGTTGATCTTAGCCCCTGTACACACGGTCAGACATTCTGCCAACCAAATTCGTTGGATTTTGTCCGACGGACTGTGTCCGAAACTGTTGCATACACACGGTCGGACCAAGTTGTCAGAAAATCCGATCGTTCAGAACGTGATGACGTTATTTCGTTACGACGGGACTACGTTCAGGCTAGTAGCCAATAGCTTTGGTGGAGGAATTTGATCTGAGCATGTATGGCACTTTGTCCGATCTGAATTCTCTACACATGATCGGAGTATGTCCGATCGGACCAGTTTGTCGGAAAATATTTCCAACAAGTTGGAAAATTGGGTCGGACGGAATCAGTCCGATGCATACCACACACAGTCGGATTATCTGACAACGCGGTCTGATAGGACACATTCCGACAGATTCTCCGACCGTGTGTACAAGGGCTTAGGCTTACAATACCAAGCTTTTAAAGACCTCCAAATGTTGTGTAGCTGTATTTGGTGGGTTAAACAGTGATACGTTTTTTAGTAGGCTACTGTCCACTGCCACTGATGCATGCCCACTTGCACTGACTGGATTGGTATTTTTATTCAAAAAATATTTTTTAATACTGAGTTTCCTCGTGTATTGATGTACATCTATATACACATCAAATTTGCCAATGGGTTTCTTTAAACCATATTTCCCTGTATACAGGCGTAATTGGGAGATATGGGGGTGGTCTGCCTCTGTGTGATGGGTGTCCACGATCTCTCCTTTGTCCCCCTTTCCCCTTCCCCTTTCCCCTCCCTAAAAAAGGGTGTGGTGAATATGGTCTATTCCCAACATTATGGTCCCAAAGTGGTTCGTATCTATTTGTAATTGGTATCTTGTATGAATTATCATATGTTGGGAGTTGTGGGATTCTCACTGTCCATCCTCTTCCTCTCATCCCCCTTCCTTAATACCTATTTACCCTATTTGGGGTTGAATGGTTCATTAGGGGATAAGGGGTTTCTTTTTCTGATTACCTTTCCCATAGGGGCAGAAAGTGTGGGGCATGGACTTAGTCCCCCTGAGCCACTATTGGCCAAAGGCACCCTGCCTTTGGCAATTATGTCTCTCGCTGAGGAACATGCTGTGAGTGGCCAAAGCATGCAGGTCATGCTTTGCCTAATTTCGACTCGAACTCAAAGCTCATCCTTAATCATAACCAATCAATATCTTATTTTTAAATTTTTTTTTACATTATTTTTCCTTTTAGTGCTTCTAACCATGATGCCATCATACACTCCCTACATACATATACTTTCTACACACATACCCTCTGTAGGCTGCATGATAGTGACAATAGTGGACTATGGCTGTGCAATCTGTGTTGGCATCAGCAATCAGAGCTTCATGTGACAGGGGTATACAACTGGGACTAGAATAGTTTTTCACTTTATAAAAGGAAGTGCCTGAAAATGACATTCATGGAAGGATCACTGGGCATTGTTTTAACGTAAGCTGCTGAATTAAAAATATTGAAATCAAATTAAAAAAATAAATCAAAACATATATGAGAATTTAGTGACTGGGTTTAGATGTACTTTTAAAAGACTGTAAACAACTTGTAGGGCTTGGTAAATTATATTGTGCATACTTAGAAGCTGGAGAACAGTGTGGTCAGACAACAGGCATTAGCTGAAGAAAATAAGAAAAAATAAAGAAATGTTCCTTCTCAATACATGTAGAATTGTAATATAGTATGACTGAATGTTCAAATTGTTGCATAATCCAAGCCAAGCCTAGCCACCCTCTCAACTTTAGAGTTCCTTTTTGATTATTATATATATATATATATATATTTTTTTTTTTTTAATGATAAGTGGCCTTATTGAGCAATAGAAATTCTAAGAAGGTCGGGTCAAACTCAGCTCTTTCATTAAAACTGAAATGTGCAAACACATTCAATTGCTTGTCTCTGATTCTGCTGATTTTAAATCTGCTGATTTATCTTCTGTTTTATATGCAGATTACTTTCAAAGATAACCATTGCTAATACATTTTTCATAATATGTCTCATCTGAATTGCAAAAATTAGTATCAAGCTTGCTTTAAATATATTTATGAATTTTGTACAGTTGTAATGTTCTTTAGATAGCATTACATGCTCAATCATTGATTAAATTTTTTTGCTTACTAATGTGCGTATATATAGACAATTTATTTGTGTCATGTATGGGAGATTTCCCTTCACTTCTTGTCTCAGAGATGTAAAAAGAAGTGAAAGAAAAATTTCCCAAAATGTGAAAAATCCCTTTTTTTTAACAGGGGTCCCTATTGAAAGGCTTACCCTAGCTTGTACCAGAAAAAAACTTTACATTTTGGATTTCCGTTCTCATTCTGTTTCAATGACAATGGTCACCAGGACAAATAGAAGGGTGAATCTCCCAACTGGGGACAAAGGCAGCATAAACACTTGACAAGGGGTCTCCTTTGTATGTACTATGTTTACTGTTGTTTGTAACATTTTAAAACCAATAATAAAAATAATTTGACTAAAAAAAACACTTGACAAGAGGTCTAACCCTTCCCCAGTCTTTAAAAAAAAAGGAACATGTTTTAAAGATAAAGATACATACATTTTGTGCCATTTATCATTATGTAAAACCATAACTATGGTTTTCAAGCTATCCAAGATATTAAAAAAGGTCTAATAACATTTACTTCTCCGTTCTTAAATTATTCTTTAATCAAGCAGAAAAACAAGAACAGCTTGTATCAAATCATTCATGTTTGGCGGAATAATTTCAAAATGACACATAATCCTCCTGGATTTGAAACAATGTGGCACTTAACACGCGAAACCATCATTCTGTGTCAAGAGCAGCAAGTGTTGTTCAGAAGCTTAAAGTAGCTATCCTCTCTCTAGCATCACGTCCTGTGCTTCAACTTGATCATTCGAGTGTTCCCATGGAGCTAGACATTAGTTCCCTTGCTCATAGCTCCAGTTTCTTTTGGCTTTCAGGAAATTAGAGTAACAATTAGCAATCACTGCCCCAGCAGCATATACTGCCATTATAAATGAACAGGTTGTCAACCTTTATTAATCTTCATTAACGCCAAAGGAAACATGACACCTACCATGGAGTGTATGTTAAATGAGTCATCTCCACTATCTGCTTCTTAAAGCCTATTTAATTTGCTTTTTTGTTTCTGTCTTTTTTCAGTTGGTCAAACTTAACTTTTTGGTTCTTAGTGACTGATCTTTGCAGATCAGTTCCGTTTTAAACAAAAAAGTATAAAGGTATGCTGCATTATGTGTATCATAGACCTATAAGATTTTTAGGTCTATGATTTTCAAAGTAGTTCATCCACAAATGGTAGACCATTTTAGATAAATGCCATGACTATGGAGTTGGGTCCATTCTGTTACCAAATGGAACCTACACTTCTATATCTTCCACCAAAAGGGTTTCAGTTGCCCTATTTCTCTACACATAAATTAATCTAATTTCAGATATAAAGTACCAGGTGTCAACTGAAGGTGGAGGAGAACAGGTAGCACAAGCAAGGTAAGTTTATGTAGGAAAGGTGGTGTGTTTTAGGGGTTGTTTTTGAGAAGAGTGATTGAAGCTGAAGACCTACGTACAAAATCTGCATTAGGGCTTGAGAGGCATATGCTATAAAATGTAAATTTTAATTATATTCAACAGAGTGCTTGTCATCAAATTAATACATCTTGCAGATAGATTTATATTTTCGCTCACTCTCACTTTGTCTGCGCTTTGAAATGTATCTTTTCACAGTCTTCCTTATTAGGCAGGATAGTGAGCAACAGACCATTACACTAGATCGCATTACACTAGTTTTTGATCCAAAACAAACACCAGTAAGTAGACATATACATTAGGTAATCATTGCCCAGTTCAGCCTAGTTTGCAAAATCTCAAATGATGTTCTCTATGATGATCTTGACTGTTCTTTAGAAATGGGGATTCTGTGGTTTGGGGGTTTTTCTGGCTTGTCAGACACCTCAGTACCAAACCTTTCTTGGGAGAACGTTAGTGCATAGATATGCACTTTCATGCAAGAAGAAAGCATATGACTATTCCCTTATCTAGTTTAAGACCAGCTAGTAAAAATGTTATGAGCAGCTTTCAACTACAGTAATTTTGAACCACAATTGCTGACTTTTTTTAAAGCATATCAAAACCCAGAAACATAAATTGAATACATTTTAGCTTACCAGTCCTTGGAAGTTGTAGCTGCACTAGGTTTCTTTCTCTTTATATTAATTTGGTGATCCAGCAAAAAAACATGGTTCCTGTCCACACTCATTTCTTTATTGTATCTATGGAGGGAGCCCAAACTTATCAACCTAAGACCCATCTCTTTACTCCGTTTTGCCTCCAAACTCCTTGAATATTTAGTCTACAACTGACTGAGCGATCGCCTCATTAATAATAACCTTCTTGATCCCCTTGTGTCTGGATTTCGCCCACAGCACTCCAAAGAAACTGCCCTCCTAAAACTCACAAACGACTTACTAACAGCCAAAACCAATGGTCATTAATTTTGGCTCTTACTTTTGGACCTTTCCACTGCCTTTGATATAGTTGACCACCCCCTCCTCCTCAAAAAACTCAATTTGCTTGGTCTCAAAGGCTGCACTCTGCGTTGGTTCAAATCTTACCTATCTCATAGCACCTTCAGTGTAACTTACAACTCCACTTCCTCCTCTCCAGCTCCTCTTACCATTGGGGTCCCCCAAGGTTCTGTCCTTGGACCTCTACTATTCTCGATCTACACGTCCTCCGTGGGTCAGCTGATAGCCTCCAATGGCTTCCACTACCATTTATATGCTGATGACACCCAAATCTATCTCTCTGCCCCTCAGCCCACCCCATCAATCTCCTTACACATCACTGATTTACTAACAGATCAGCCTGGATGTTAAACCACTTCCTCAAACTGAATCTAAAACTGAGCTCTTAATATTTCCTCCCCCACATGCATTTTCCCCTGACTTCTCTGTCAAGATCAATGGCACAGCTATCAGTCCGTCCCACATGCCAGGGTGCTAGGGGTAACCTTAGACTCTGAACTGTCCTTTCAGGCCCACATACAATCCCTGTCCAAATCATGCTGCCTTAACCTCCGCAACATTTCCAGAATACGCCCATTTTTAACTAATGACACCACCAGGCTTCTAATTCACTCCCTAGTTATCTCTTGCCTCAACTGCTGCAACTCCCTCCTCATTGGATTACCTTTACATAGGCTATCCCCCCTTCAGTCCATAATGAATGCCGCTGCAAGACTCATCCACCTTACCAACCATTCAGTGTCCTCCACCCCTCTCTGCCAATCCCTGCACTGGCTTCCACTCACCCAACAAATAAAATTCAAAGTACTAACAATAATTTACAAAGCCATCCATAACTCTGTCCCCAGCTACATCGCTAACCTAGTCCCAAAATACCAATCAAGGCGCTCTTCTGTCCTCTCAAGACCTCCTGTTCTCTAGCTCCCTTGTCCCCTCCTCCAATGCTCGCCTCCAGGATTTCTCCAGAGCTTCTCCCATCTTTTGGAACTCCCTACCTCAATCTGTCTGACTGTCTCCTAATCTATCCATCTTTAGATGATCCCTGAAAACCCTTCTCTTTAAAGAAGCCAATCCTGCTTCTAACTAATACACTGTTTTACTTCCTCCATCAGCTCATCCCCCACAGCTATTACCATTTGTATCAATTGATCCTTCCTTTTTAGATTGTAAGCTCTAATGAGCAGGGCCCTCTGATTCCTCTTGTACCAAATTGTAATGTAACTTTAATGTCTGCCTTTATTTTGTTAAGCGCTGCGCAAACTTTTGGCACTATATAAAACCTGTATAATAATAATAATAGTTGACGTGCAGGCTAGTCTTCTAACATATCTACCTTTGTTCATCTCCATTACATGCAGGGCTGGTAGTTTACACAATAAACTAAGCATGTTTGTCTTTTTTTTTTCAGCTTGTAGGAAGTGGCAAAGACAATGCATTTCTGTCATTATCCACAGTTACTTTCTGTACTTCATAAAAATGTTCTTACAAATGCAGCCACCACATGAAGGATCTGGTAAGCTGTAACATAATACTTTTTTTTTTTTAGGTTTAGATATGCTTTATGGTACAGGATGTGTCTTTCCAGTCCTTATTTAACCACTTCAGCCCCGGAAGGATTTACCCCCTTAATGACCAGGCCATTGTTAGCAATATGGCACTGCGTCGCTTTACCTGGCAATAGCGCGGTCGTGCGACATTGTTCCCAAACAAAATGTATGTCCTTTTTTCCCACAAATAGAGCTTTCTTTTCGTGGTATTTTATCCCCTCTGTGGGTTTTATTTTTTGCGCTATAAACAAAAAAACAGTGACAATTTTGAAAAAATAAAACTTTTTTACTTTCTGCTATAATACATATCCCAAAAAAATGTAAAAAAAAAACTAATTTATTCATCAGTTTCACCAATATGTCTACATATTTTTGGTAAAAAAAATCACAATAAGCGTTTATTGATTGGTTTGCGCAAAAGTTATAGCGCCTACAAAATTGGGGATAGTTCTTGTATTTTATTGTATACCCATAACTTTCAAGGACTCTGTGATACAGTGTATGATGTTTAAAAAAACAATAAAAATGTGTTTTAAAAAAAAATTTGGGGGATAGATGTTAATGTTTTTTTATTGTTTTTACAGATAATGGTGGCAATCTGTGATTTTTAGCGGGACTGCGACATTGCGGTGGACAAATCTGACCCTAAGTGACACTTTTTGGGGACCAGTGACACCAATACAGTGATCAGTGCTAAAAAAAATGCACTGTTCAATGTTTAAATTACACTGGCAGGGAAGAGGTTAACATTAATAATATGCCTATGCAAATTTCTGCAGGGCTGTAGGTATTTAGGCTTATATATTGTATATAGAAAAACCCCACACAATACGTCAGATCCTGGGAATGGTCTGTGAGTGGTGCCTAAACCCAATATCAGGGGAAGTGCTTCCAAAAACCAACCAAGCAAAAACACCACAAAGAATATAGCACTTACAAAGGCTACCAGACACAAAAATTCTTTTATTATATATTGCATATTCCAGCGGCATTAAAATTAAGACAGATTTTTGAGGTATTTTCCCTGCTTTTTTGCCTAATTCTTAACTTTAGAGCTTGCAAAAGAGAGAATATTTTCATTTTGTTCCTAATAACACTAAATGCCCTTGAAAGATATTGCTGGCTTATGTACTTAAAATCTGTATGCCTACATATTAATATTAAAGTTCTATCCTTCGTGGGAGTGCATGATTAAGATTTTGGCAAGGTACACAATGTTCATAATCTTCATTATGATCATAGCAGAATCATGTTCTGAAAAACAGACTTGCTCTGAATATTGCTTTATTTGAGGCAGAGTCATTCTTTGCTACGGCACCACTTGCAGTTTTTACTTAGACTTTTCTATATAGTCCTTTTGCCTACATTTAGCAAAGTTTTTTGGAGTAATAAAAGAAGTAGAATGTTGAATGACAGTGATACAAAGTCAAGTCATGAAAGAGTCAGTAATCTCATTTTTGCAAGCTCTGCTGTTCAATAATGGCTCTGAAAGTGATTTCCAAATCCAAAAGTCACTTTGAAATACATCAGGCATGAGCAGCTATAGTAGCTAAGAACTGGCAGATTAATTTGTCACCTACCACAGAATTATGACATGTGTTTACCTATTGCATAGTAAATCCTGCTATCCACAACTAATGCAAATAGTCGAGGAAACATTATTTTTACAGAGATGCTGACACCTGCAATTCTTTAGTAGTGTGTTAGAACTAGGTGTGTTAGATTTGGAATAACTTTTATTTCCCTGCCTTCAGATTTAGGGGTAAAATTGGTTTGTTTCCGACTTCTATAGCTATCTAAATAGTAAGTTGAGAACCATCAACTACAACCACCACCTGTGGGTTGATTTACTAAAGACAATTCGACAGTTCACTTTGCAAAGGAATTTTCTCCAGAAATGAGTGAACATGGTAAAGTATTACTTTGCAAACAATACCCAATCATGTGCAAGAAAAATAAGAAACACAGCATCTTTGCTCGTACATGTTTGGATGATGAAAGTCAGCAGAGCTTCACCTCATTTACTAAGCTCTGGGGCAGTCTGTTGCAAAGTGCATCTTTCCTTGCAAAGTGAATAACTTATTTGTCTTTTATAATACAAGCTCATGGTGTCAAGTCTTAACTGTAATTTTTTTTATTGATATGTTTCTTTCTGATATCAAGAATGCCTGGGGGCCAGAGATCACTAGAAGATGCCCTGACCATTTTTCTGCTTCGGGTTGTACGAAAAAAGGAGGTGTGACTGGTGTCTTTACTTAACACTAATCTTTGGAAAGTGAATAATGGATTTTATTTATGTTTTCACCAAACATTCTCTTGTTTGGAAGTAAGATTTTATTTGAAAATTGGGCGATTCTTAGGTAAAAACATTAATGAAATAGACCCCTCAGACTAAACATGCCTCCACTCAGAGTCCAAAATCCAAGGGTCCAGTAGTGGAATGCATTGAATCTTTTTAACCACTTCCCGTCCAAGGTACGTCCCAGGATGTCCTTGACTTTGAGCGGGTATATCTGAATGATGCCTGCAGCTACAGGCATCATTCAGATATTGAATTTTTCAGCTGGCGATTCCCTACACCATAAGAATGATCATAGTAGCTGTTCCACCGCTTGATCGTTCTTACTGGCAGCGAGAGGGGATGCCTCCCTCCCACCGCCCTCCGTTGCTTCTACTGACTCACCATTTCCATCGGTGAGTTGGCGAATTGATCCGCTGACCTCAGATGGCGACCATAGAGATTTCTGGTGGACCAGATGGTCGCCAGAGTCTCTATGATAGTTCTGAGGCTGGGCGCAATGTTATGATGTCATGCCCGGCCTCTGCATTCAAACGAATGGTGCTGCCTCAGCTGGGAAGCCGCCATTGTTTATTTTTATTTTTTTGACTTCAGGTTTCTCAGCCTAGAGATGAGATGTGGGGTCTTATTGACCCCATATCTCACTGTACAGAGGGCCGATCATGCCATATTCCTATTACAAGGGATGTTTACATTCCTTGTAATAGAAATAAAAGTGATCAAAATTTTTTTTTTAAAGTGTCAAACTAAAAAAAGAAAAGTAAAATTAACAATAAAAAATTTAATTTTTTTAAAGCACCCCTGCCCCGTGTGCTCGCACGCAGAAGCGAACGCATATGTAAGTCCCCCCCCACATATGAAAACGGTGTTCAAACCACACATATGAAATATCACCGTGAACATTAGAGCAAGAGAAATAATTCTAGCCCAGACCTCCTCTGTAACTCAAAACATGTAACCAGTAAAAAAAAATTAAAGCCCCGCCTATTGGGGATTTTTAAGTTCCGAAGTTTGGCACCATTCCACGAGTGTGTGCAATTTTGAAATGTGACATGTTAGGTATATATTTACTCGGTTCGAAACGTGTTGGAAAAATTGCTGTGCAAATACTGTGCAAGGTAAAAAGTTGCAACATCTGCCACTGTATTCTCTAGGGTCTTTGCTAAAAAAATATACATAATGTTTGGGGGTTCTATGTAATTTTCTAGCAAAAATATGATGAATTTTACATGTAGGAGACAAATGTCAAATTGGCCTGGATGAGAAGTGGTTAATTTATGCTGACATAGACTATCCTTTAAACCATTGTTACCTCCATTGTTGTAGCTCTGGCACATTTTTGGAATTAAATTAATGGTTTCAGTGGATATTCTCCCCATTTATAAGTCTCCCCTTATGCCATCATGCCTTTATTGTGACAGTATTGCATAACAATTGCTTGAGCTGTTCTCGTTTGTTACATTCTGAGTTAATATATAGAGGGGGTTATTTACTAAAGGCAAATCCACTTTGCACTACAAGTGTACTGCAAGTGCACTTGAAAGTGCACTTGGAATTGCAGTTGCTGTAGATCTGAGGGGAACATGTAAGGAAAATAAAAAACAGCATTTTAGCTTGCACATGATTGGATGATACAATCAGCGACTGCACTTACAAGTGCACTTTCAAGTGTACTTGCAGTGCACTTGTAGTGCAGAATGGATTTGCCTTTAGTAAATCAACCCCAGAGTAGTGATGGACGAACTTCCGACGGGACGTTTCGCGAACGCGAAACGCGAACGGGCACAAACGTTCGCGAAAACGACCGTTCGCCGCGGGCTCCATTGACTTCAATGGGAGGCGAATTTCGCAAACCTTTAGGTCGAATTTGCGGCCACGGGGTAATTATTAGGGGGTAGCACGTAGTCCCACCACCTGGACAATAGCATAATACATGTATGAGGTGAATTTGGGATCGATAACTACAAGCATTTTTTTTTTATTTGGGAAATTGTTCTGACAATTCAGGACTATGGAGCTAATGAAGGCAATGGAGGAGAGGGAAGGTCAGGGACCAGGGTAGGCAAACAAGAGGGTGCAGGAGATACAGAGCACTGACAGCAGCACCGTAATACAGAGCACTGACATCAGCACCGTGACATACAGCGCTGACAGCAGCTCCGTGACATACAGCGCTGACAGCAGCTCCGTGACATACAGCGCTGACAGCAGCTCCGTGACATACAGCGCTGACAGCAGCTCCGTGACATACAGCGCTGACAGCAGCACCGTGACATACAGCGCTGACAGCAGCTCCGTGACATACAGCGCTGACAGCAGCTCCGTGACATACAGCGCTGACAGCAGCTCCGTGACATACAGCACTGACAGCAGCTCCGTGACATACAGCGCTGACAGCAGCTCCGTGACATACAGCGCTGACAGCAGCACCGTGACATACAGCGCTGACAGCAGCTCCGTGACATACAGCGCTGACAGCAGCTCCGTGACATACAGCGCTGACAGCAGCTCCGTGACATACAGCACTGACAGCAGCTCCGTGACATACAGCGCTGACAGCAGCTCCGTGACATACAGCGCTGACAGCAGCACCGTGACATACAGCGCTGACAGCAGCTCCGTGACATACAGCGCTGACAGCAGCTCCGTGACATACAGCGCTGACAGCAGCTCCGTGACATACAGCGCTGACAGCAGCACCGTAAGCAGCCCCAGGAGGAAGTCAGCACAGCACAGGGATGGTGTGATCCCCTCATAATAAGAACCCCCAGGAGGAAGTCAGCACAGCACAGGGATGGTGGGAGCCCCTCATAATAAGAACCCCCAGGAGGAAGTCAGCACAGCACAGGGATGGTGGGAGCCCCTCATAATAAGAACACCCAGGAGGAAGTCAGCACAGCACAGGGATGGTGGGAACCCCTCATAATAAGCAGCCCCAGTAGAAATATGACACCGCTCAACCTCTTCAAAGAGGAGGGTAGGGGCATATAGTACGGTGTGCTTTTTTGGGTCAGGGAAGTGAGCCAAATGAATTAAGAAGGTCTGTGTGCTTGATTCCAAAAATTGTTTATAGACATATACATGGTCTACTGATCACATGTGTTGAATTCCTCCGAGATCCATGCCTCATTCATTTTTAGAAATGTGAGGTAGTTAACACTGTCGTGAGCTAGGCGAGTACGCTTATCGGTCACAATCCCCCCTGCTGCGCTGAACGTCCTTTCGGACAGGACACTGGATGAGGGGCAAGCCAACAGTTCGATTGCAAATTGGGCAAGCTCTGGCCAGAGGTCAAGCCTGCCCACCCAGTAGTCTAGGGGTTCATCACTCCTCAGAGCGTCCACATCGGCCGTTAACCCAATGTAGTCGGACACCTGACGGTCTAGGCGTTCCCTGATGCTGGATCCGGATGACACCTGTCGATGGGTCGGCTGAAAGAATGACCTCATATCCGAAGTCACCAACACATCTTCAAACCGGCCTCTTCTTGCAGGCGCTGTTGGATTGGTACCCGCAAATCCTTCTCTGGGAGTGGGAATTGCTCCTCTGCCAGCGCACGCAAAAGCAGAATGCAGCATTTCTCGAAGCAAGGCCTGGAAGTGCTGCATTCTGACAGCCCTCTGCGACGGCGGTAACATTTCCGCCATTTTGTGTTTGTACCGGGGATCTAAGTACGTTGCCACCCAGTACTGGTCCTTGACCCTCATGCTTTTTATACGGGGGTCCCTATTAAAACACTGGAGCATGAAGGCCCCCATTTGCACTCAAGCGGAAGGTATGTGGTGGTGGTGGTGTTGTTGGTGGTAGTGTCTTTGGGGGTGCACATAGCAGAGAGTGAAGAAGAGGGTGCAGATCGAGAGGATGAGGAGGGTGCAGAAGAATAAGGCTGAGTGAGCCACTCAACCAAGTCTGGTGCGTCCTTTAAAGTAATTGAACGCACCTTCTGCAACTTCCCACTTTGGCTCAAGGCTGTTGCTCCTGCCCTACCCCTACCACCCCTGCGGAAGGGCCTGCCTCTTCCTCTGCCTGTCATTTTTTAAATCACCCTGTGACAAAACTCTTAGTCCCTATACCGCTGAAGGACTGCTGCAGTATAGGGCAGCGGTCAGCAGTAGTGCACGTCAACCCTATGTATTGTGGACCGATAGCGGTCCTTACAGAACAGCAGACTGTACTGCACTCAGGCCTATGTACCGTAGCACCCTATACCAAGTTACCAGTCCTTATAAGAACTTTTGTGGACCAAGCAGGTTGTGTGTTAGTGATTAGCAGACTGTACGTCAGTCCCTATACCAATGAAGGACTGCTGCAGTATAGGGCAGCGGTCAGCAGTAGTGCACGGCAACCCTATGTATTGTGGACCGATAGCGGTCCTTACAGAACAGCAGACTGTAACGCACTCAGGCCTATGTACCGTAGCACCCTATACCAAGTTACCAGTCCTTATAAGAACTTTTGTGGACCAAGCAGGTTGTGTGTTAGTGATTAGCAGACTGTACGTCAGTCCCTATACCAATGAAGGACTGCTGCAGTATAGGGCAGCGGTCAGCAGTAGTGCACGGCAACCCTATGTATTGTGGACCGATAGCGGTCCTTACAGAACAGCAGACTGTAACGCACTCAGGCCTATGTACCGTAGCACCCTATACCAAGTTACCAGTCCTTATAAGAACTTTTGTGGACCAAGCAGGTTGTGTGTTAGTGATTAGCAGACTGTACGTCAGTCCCTATACCAATGAAGGACTGCTGCAGTATAGGGCAGCGGTCAGCAGTAGTGCACGGCAACCCTATGTATTGTGGACCGATAGCGGTCCTTACAGAACAGCAGACTGTAACGCACTCAGGCCTATGTACCGTAGCACCCTATACCAAGTTACCAGTCCTTATAAGAACTTTTGTGGACCAAGCAGGTTGTGTGTTAGTGATTAGCAGACTGTACGTCAGTCCCTATACCAATGAAGGACTGCTGCAGTATAGGGCAGCGGTCAGCAGTAGTGCACGGCAACCCTATGTATTGTGGACCGATAGCGGTCCTTACAGAACAGCAGACTGTAACGCACTCAGGCCTATGTACCGTAGCACCCTATACCAAGTTACCAGTCCTTATAAGAACTTTTGTGGACCAAGCAGGTTGTGTGTTAGTGATTAGCAGACTGTACGTCAGTCCCTATACCAATGAAGGACTGCTGCAGTATAGGGCAGCGGTCAGCAGTAGTGCACGGCAACCCTATGTATTGTGGACCGATAGCGGTCCTTACAGAACAGCAGACTGTACTGCACTCAGGCCTATGTACCGTAGCACCCTATACCAAGTTACCAGTCCTTATAAGAACTTTTGTGGACCAAGCAGGTTGTGTGTTAGTGATTAGCAGACTGTACGTCAGTCCCTATACCAATGAAGGACTGCTGCAGTATAGGGCAGCGGTCAGCAGTAGTGCACGGCAACCCTATGTATTGTGGACCGATAGCGGTCCTTACAGAACAGCAGACTGTAACGCACTCAGGCCTATGTACCGTAGCACCCTATACCAAGTTACCAGTCCTTATAAGAACTTTTGTGGACCAAGCAGGTTGTGTGTTAGTGATTAGCAGACTGTACGTCAGTCCCTATACCAATGAAGGACTGCTGCAGTATAGGGCAGCGGTCAGCAGTAGTGCACGGCAACCCTATGTATTGTGGACCGATAGCGGTCCTTACAGAACAGCAGACTGTAACGCACTCAGGCCTATGTACCGTAGCACCCTATACCAAGTTACCAGTCCTTATAAGAACTTTTGTGGACCAAGCAGGTTGTGTGTTAGTGTTTAGCAGACTGTGCGTCAGTCCCTATACCGCTGAAGGACTGCTGCAGTATAGGGCAGCGGTCAGCAGTAGTGCACGGCAACCCTATGTATTGTGGACCGATAGCGGTCCTTACAGAACAGCAGACTGTAACGCACTCAGGCCTATGTACCGTAGCACCCTATACCAAGTTACCAGTCCTTATAAGAACTTTTGTGGACCAAGCAGGTTGTGTGTTAGTGATTAGCAGACTGTACGTCAGTCCCTATACCAATGAAGGACTGCTGCAGTATAGGGCAGCGGTCAGCAGTAGTGCACGGCAACCCTATGTATTGTGGACCGATAGCGGTCCTTACAGAACAGCAGACTGTAACGCACTCAGGCCTATGTACCGTAGCACCCTATACCAAGTTACCAGTCCTTATAAGAACTTTTGTGGACCAAGCAGGTTGTGTGTTAGTGATTAGCAGACTGTACGTCAGTCCCTATACCAATGAAGGACTGCTGCAGTATAGGGCAGCGGTCAGCAGTAGTGCACGGCAACCCTATGTATTGTGGACCGATAGCGGTCCTTACAGAACAGCAGACTGTAACGCACTCAGGCCTATGTACCGTAGCACCCTATACCAAGTTACCAGTCCTTATAAGAACTTTTGTGGACCAAGCAGGTTGTGTGTTAGTGATTAGCAGACTGTACGTCAGTCCCTATACCAATGAAGGACTGCTGCAGTATAGGGCAGCGGTCAGCAGTAGTGCACGGCAACCCTATGTATTGTGGACCGATAGCGGTCCTTACAGAACAGCAGACTGTACTGCACTCAGGCCTATGTACCGTAGCACCCTATACCAAGTTACCAGTCCTTATAAGAACTTTTGTGGACCAAGCAGGTTGTGTGTTAGTGATTAGCAGACTGTACGTCAGTCCCTATACCAATGAAGGACTGCTGCAGTATAGGGCAGCGGTCAGCAGTAGTGCACGGCAACCCTATGTATTGTGGACCGATAGCGGTCCTTACAGAACAGCAGACTGTAACGCACTCAGGCCTATGTACCGTAGCACCCTATACCAAGTTACCAGTCCTTATAAGAACTTTTGTGGACCAAGCAGGTTGTGTGTTAGTGATTAGCAGACTGTACGTCAGTCCCTATACCAATGAAGGACTGCTGCAGTATAGGGCAGCGGTCAGCAGTAGTGCACGGCAACCCTATGTATTGTGGACCGATAGCGGTCCTTACAGAACAGCAGACTGTAACGCACTCAGGCCTATGTACCGTAGCACCCTATACCAAGTTACCAGTCCTTATAAGAACTTTTGTGGACCAAGCAGGTTGTGTGTTAGTGATTAGCAGACTGTACGTCAGTCCCTATACCAATGAAGGACTGCTGCAGTATAGGGCAGCGGTCAGCAGTAGTGCACGGCAACCCTATGTATTGTGGACCGATAGCGGTCCTTACAGAACAGCAGACTGTAACGCACTCAGGCCTATGTACCGTAGCACCCTATACCAAGTTACCAGTCCTTATAAGAACTTTTGTGGACCAAGCAGGTTGTGTATTAGTGTTTAGCAGACTGTGCGTCAGTCCCTATACCGCTGAAGGACTGCTGCAGTATAGGGCAGCGGTCAGCAGTAGTGCACGGCAACCCTATGTATTGTGGACCGATAGCAGTCCTTACAGAACAGCAGACTGTACTGCACTCAGGCCTATGTACCGTAGCACCCTATACCAAGTTACCAGTCCTTATAAGAACTTTTGTGGACCAAGCAGGTTGTGTGTTAGTGTTTAGCAGACTGTGCGTCAGTCCCTATACCGCTGAAGGACTGCTGCAGTATAGGGCAGCGGTCAGCAGTAGTGCACGTCAACCCTATGTATTGTGGACCGATAGCGGTCCTTACAGAACAGCAGACTGTAACGCACTCAGGCCTATGTACCGTAGCACCCTATACCAAGTTACCAGTCCTTATAAGAACTTTTGTGGACCAAGCAGGTTGTGTATTAGTGTTTAGCAGACTGTGCGTCAGTCCCTATACCGCTGAAGGACTGCTGCAGTATAGGGCAGCGGTCAGCAGTAGTGCACGGCAACCCTATCTATTGTGGACCGATAGCGGTCCTTACAGAACAGCAGACTGTACCGCACCCAAGCCTATGTACCGTAGCACCCTAGACAGACCAAGTTACCAGTCCTTATAAGAACTTTTGTGGAACAAGTGAGTTGTGAATGATTAGCAGACTGCAGCAGAAGGGCAGCAGTCAAGTATAATATTCTTTCTATATTTGGAAGAAAGAATATTATACGTGTACAAGCCTATTACCGTACCACTGATACCAGTCCTGAAAAGAACCTTTGTGGAACTAATAGTAACAGCAAGTCTTTAAAATTATCCTCACTGCCTGACACACTGCTTCCTGCCTGTCCCTATACAAATTGGCAAAAAAGAGTAGGCTGGAACGATTAGCTGGAACAGCTCTTTTGTGGACCTGATAGTAACAGCTAATGATGATGATGATGATGATGATGAAGAAAGACTAATCTGGCTGAGCTGTCCCTAAAATAGCAGCATACAGCGCTCTGTCCCTTTATCTAAACTGACAAAAGAAACTCAGGCTGCTGACCTAACACCTATACCAGTCCTGAAAAGAACTTTTGTGTACCAAATAGCTAGCGTTTTCTCTGTCCCTACTCCACACAGGATCCTTTCCCTACAGTGACAGAAGAAAGAATGTAAAATGGCCACCGGATCGGGTGTATTTATAGGTTAGGGGGAATGTCCAAGTGTCCATGAGCTGTCATGTCTCAATTGGTTGTCCTGTAACACATGATAAACGTGTCACGAAAGGTTAAAGTTCTTGTATACATTAAACACGTAAGTCCGCCGGGGCGAACGACGGAAAAAGGCGTTCGAACCCGCGGACGGCGAAAGTCGGAAATTCGCCGCGAAACGACCGCCGGGCGAACCGTTCGGCCATCACTACCCCAGAGTATTACAAATATGCCCCACAACAATCATTTAACTGAATCTATAGTCATATATATACAGTATCTCATATTTTTGTAAATATTTTATTATTTCTTTTCATGTGACAACACTGAAGAAATGACACTTTGCTAAAATATAAAGTACCGTATATACTCGAGTATAAGCCGAGATTTTCAGCCTCTTTTTTGAGGCTGAAAGTGCCCCCCTCGGCTTATACTCGAGTCATCGCTGTCTGCCCGCTCGATCAGCGTGTCGAGCAGACAGACAGCGGCCATTCTATTCAAAAGCCGCGCCTCCGGCTCCGCCTTCGCCTGTGATAGGCGGAACACTGAATTTCCCAGCAGCCTGTGTTCCGCCTATCACGGACATCGTATCATCCTCGTACTACGGACGAGGATGATACGACGTCTGTGATAGGCGGAACACAGGCTGCTGGGAAATTCAGTGTTCCGCCTATCACAGGCGAAGGCGGCGGCGCAGCTTTTGAACTTTACAATGGCCGCCGACGAAGAGGGCACGGGACGGAGGCAAGGCAAGGCACGGCACGGCACGGCACGGCACGGGACGGGGGCAAGGCAAGGCACGACACGGGACGGATGCAAGGAGGCAAGGCACGGCACGGGACGGAGGCAAGGAGGCAAGGCACGGGACGGAGGCTCGGGACAAAGGTAGGCTGGACACACACACACACACACACACACACACACACACACACACACACACACACACACACACACACACATGGATGGAGACACACACAGGGATGGATGGATGGATGGATGGAGACACACACACACAGGGATGGATGGATGGATGGATGGAGACACACACACACAGGGATGGATGGATGGATGGATGGAGACACACACACACAGGGATGGATGGATGGATGGACACACACACAGGGATGGATGGACGGACACACAGGGATGGACGGACACACAGGGATGGACGGACACACAGGGATGGACGGACACACAGGGATGGACGGACACACACACAGGGATGGACAGGCATGTCTCACCCTCGGCTTATACACGAGTCAATAAGTTTGCCAGTTTTTTTGGGGGTAAATTGGGGGCCTCGGCTTATATTCGAGTCGGCCTATACTCGAGTATATACGGTAGTGAGTGTACAGCTTGCATAACAGTGTAAATTTGTTGTCCCCTCAAAATAACTCAATACACAGCCATTAATGTCTAAATCGCTGGCAACAAAAGTGAGTAAAAATTGGGCCCAAAGTGTCAATATTTTGCATGGCTACCATTATTTTCCAGCAGTGCCTTAACCCTCTTGGGCATGGAGTTCACAAGAGCTCCACAGGTTGCCACTGGAGTCCTCTTCCACTCCTCCGTGATGGCATCATGGAGCTGGTGGATTTTTGAGACCTTTCGCTCATCCACCTTCCGTTTGAGCATGCCCCACAGATGCTCAATTGGGTTTAGGTCTGGAGACATGCTTGGCCAGTTCATCACCTTTATCCTCAGCTTCTTTAGCAAGCCAGCGGTCCTCTTGGAGGTGTGTTAGGGGTTGTTATGTTGGAATACTACCCTGCGGCCCAGTCTCTAAAAGGAGGGGATCATGCTCTGCTTCAGTATGTCACAGTACATGTTGCCATTCATGGTTGCCTCAATGAACTGTAGCTCCCCAGTGCGGGCAGCACTCATGCAGTCCCAGACCACGACACTCCCACCACCATGCAGTCCCAGACCACGACACTCCCACCACCATGCTTGACTGTAGGCAAGACACACTTGTCTTTGTTCTCCTCACCTGGTTGCCGCCACACACGCTTGACACTATCTGAACCAAACAGGTTTATCTTGGTCTCATCAGACCACAGGACATGGTTCCAGTAATCCATGTCCTTAGTCTGCCTGTCTTCAGAAAACTGTTTAACGGGTTTCTTATGCATCATCTTTAGAAGAGGCTTCCTTCTGGGGTGACAGCCATGCAAACCAATTTGATGCAGTGTGCGGCATATGGTCTGAGCACTGACAGGCTGACCCCCCGCCCCTTCAACCTCTGCAGCAATGCTGGCAGCACGTCCATTTCCCAAAGACAACCTCTGGATATGGCGCTGAGCATGTTCATTCAACTTCTTTGGTCGACTATGGCAAGGCCTGTTCTGAGTGGAACCTGTCCTGTTAAACCACTGTAAGGTTTTGGCCACTGTGCTGCAGCTCAGTTTAAGGGTTTTGGCTATCTTCTTATAGCCTAGGCCATCTTTATGTAGAGCAACAATTCTTTTTTTCAGATCCTCAGAGAGTTCTTTGCCATAAGGTGCTGTGTTGAACTTCCAGTGACCAATATGAGAGAGTGAGAATGATAACACCAAATTTAACACACTTGCTCCCCATTTACACCTGAGACCTTGTAACACTAACGAGTCACGTGACATCGGGGAGAAAAAATGTCTAATTGGGCCCAATTTGGACATTTTCACTTAGGGGGATACTCACTTTTGCCAGCGGTTTAGACATTAATGGCTGTGTGTGCAGCTGTGCAGACTCTTCACTCTTCAGCTTTAGAAAATAAACCTCTGTGTGACTGTGTATGATTAAAATTCTATACTTATACTAATGCTTCATGTACACAGGGTATTTGAAAATCTCTTCTGAATGCTGGAACTTGACAGCTAGTAATCGACGGTTAAAAGCGTCAGTTTTGCCACTTGTACATGCCGCGTTTATGCTCGTTTAGCAGTGTTTTTTTTTACAGATAACCTCAGTAGAACCTCCCAAATGCCCACAATGCTGGAAAAAAAACATCTCTCTATATTTCTTTCCTTGAAGCCAACAACAAGGGTTCTGCAAAATCATTTTTTTCCCATTGTAAATGGTCGGAAGTTTTTCCCCATTGAAAACGTCTATCAACAAAAATGCTTATAAATGCGAGTTACCACATTTACAAGCTGTTACAAGCATTTGGCTATTCAAATGCCACTAAACTACCATCCTGAAATCTTTCCGAAAAATGCTTCTAACCTCAACTGCTTCTAAACTACTATAAACGCCTGAGTGTCCCCATAAGATAACATTGAGAAGAGTTCAGGGGCTGCTGAAAAAAACATCCAAATGCTAACGTCCATTTACCAGCTGTAGTGTACATGAGGCATCATAGCAAAAATATATTCTAACATATTATACCTTATGTGGCTTGACATTTAACAAGTTATTTATCTTATTTTTATTATTATGTATTTCTAGGAAGATTACATAACAGATAATCTTCCAGTGGTGATTATTCCATGCATTGTGCATGCTCCTACGAAGATCATGGATAATTCTAAACTACTTTTTACAACTCTACAATATAAAATTTGGTTGAATTACAAATATATTGTTGCATACATCATATGGGATACACCCTGTGCTTTGAGCAGCTCATTTATGCACATTATTGCTGCCCTGCTAAATTTGAGAAGGTATGAGAGGGATGGTTAAATACTCCTAGTTTTTCCCCTATTGACTTAGTGTTGCAAAGGCTACTCTAATGTATTGTATGCCATACCTTTGTATACCGCTGTGTCACTTCACAACACTGTATTTGTTTGCTTAAAAGTATGATTGTCTATTACTGTGAACTGTCATACTGGGGGAGATTTATGAAAACTGGAGAGTGAAAAATCTGGTACAGCTCTGCATAGAAACCAATCAACTTCCAGGTTTTTTGTCAAAGCTTAATTGAACAAGTTGAATTTAGAATCTGATTGGCTACCATGCACAGCTGCACCAGATTTTGCACGCTCCAGTTTTAGTTAATAAACCCTTCTGTTTTCATGGAGTACATATGATATTTGAGGTTGGAGACTTCACAATAAACACCACCTCCTTTAAATAGATTTAAAAAAATAGATAAATTGTATTAAGCAGACATATTTATGAACAACAATTTGGTATATATGAAAAAAGAGCATGCTACAGCTCATTGGTCTTCTGGAACTTTTTTAGGACCTTAATACATTATCACCCTTTAAAAGGTCATGGTTCCAAGGAGTCCTCAGGGCCCATCAAGAGCTCCAATGAGCTCTTTATTTGCAGATAACAGCAGGAAACAGGCTGATCACCCTGTTACCTGCTGTTATCTGCAAATTTCCAAACCAAGTTCAAAAGGGTTAATCCTTATGAGATAGACCAATTGTTTTGGATCTCCCTGAATTCTAGGTATCATACTAATACCAAATCAATGAATATTGGTACTTTGAAAATAAGGAATTGCCTAGATGCACAGTTTCCTTGAAGTTTATGAAGTTGGCGACTTTGGGAAGATGTCAGTATCAGTCCATTAATTAATCAACCTTTTATTATAACAGGGTGGGACACAGGGTTATTATTCCCCGTTCACTTTCGGCACACAGACTCCTCATTGGAGCTCTTGATGGGCCCTGAGGACTCCTTGGAACCATGATCTCTTAAAGGGTGATAATGTATTAAGGTCCTACAAAAGCTCCTGAGGAAGCCACGATAGTGGTGAAACATGTAGAGGCAACCATTCTTTTGTATTGTGACCGCTGAGCTGTAGTATGCTATTTTATATATATATATATATATATATATATATATATATATACAGTGGTGTGAAAAAGTGTTTGCCCCCTTCCTCATTTCCTGTTCCTTTGCATGTTTGTCACAATTAAGTGTTTCGGAACATCAAACCAATTTAAACAATAGTCAAGGACAACACAAGTAAACACAAAATGCAATTTGTAAATGAAGGTGTTTATTATTAAAGGTGAAAAAAAATCCAAACCATCATGGCCCTGTGTGAAAAAGTGATTGCCCCCTAAACCTAATAACTGGTTGGGCCACCCTTAGCAGCAACAACTGCAACCAAGCGTTTGCGATAACGTGCAATGAGGCTTTTACAGCGTCCTGGAGGAATTTTGGCCCACTCGTCTTTGCAGAATTGTCCTAATTCAGTTACATTAGAGGGTTTTCGAGCATGAACGGCCTTTTTAAAGTCATACCACAACATCTCAATAGGATTCAGGTCAGGACTTTGGCTAGGCCACTCCAAAGTCTTCATTTTGTTTTTCTTCAGCCATTCGGTGGTGGACTTGCTGGTATGTTTAGGATCATTGTCCTGCTGCAGAACCCAAGTTCGTTTCAGCTTGAGTACACGAATAGATGGTCGGACATTCTCCTTCAGGATCTCTTGGTAGACAGCAGAATTCATAGTTCCTTTTATCACGGCAAGTCTTCCAGGTCCTGAAGCAGCAAAACAGCCCCAGACCATCACACTACCACCACCATATTTTACTGTTGGTATAATGTTCTTTTTCTGAAATGCAGTGTTCCTTCTACGCCAGATATACTTGGACACACACCTTCCAAAGAGTTCCACTTTTGTCTCATCGGTCCACAGAATGTTGTCCCAAAAGTCTTGGGGATCATCAAGATGTGTTGTGGAGAAATTGAGACGAGCTTTGATGTTCTTTTTGCTCAGCAGTGGTTTTCTCCTTGGAACTCTGCCATGCAGGCCATTTTTGCCCAGTCTTTTCCTGATGGTGGAGGCATGAACGCTGACCTTAACTGAGGCAAGTGAGGCCTGCAGTTCCTTGGACGTTGTTGTGGGGTCTTTTGTGACCTCTTGGATGAGTTGTCGCTGCGCTCTTGGGGTAATTTTGGGCGGCCGGCCACTCCTGGGAAGGTTCACCACTGTTCCATGTCTTCGCCATTTGTGGATAATGGCTCTCACTGTGGTTCGCTGGATTCCCAAAGCTTTGGAAATGGCTTTATAACCCTTTCCAGACTGATAGATCTCAATTACTTTCTTTCTCAATTGTTCCTGAATTTCTTTGGGTCTCGGCATGATGTGTAGCTTTTAAGGATCTTCTGGTGGACCTTACTGTGTCAAGCAGCTCCTATTTAAGTGATGCCTTGATTGTGAACAGGTGTGGCAATAATCAGGCCTGGGTGTGGCTAGAGAAATTGAACTTAGGTGTGGACAACCACAGTTATAGTATGTTTTAACAAGGGGGGCAATCACTTTTTCACACAGGGCCATGATGGTTTGGATTTTTTTTCACCTTTAATAATAAACACCTTCATTTACAAATTGCATTTTGTGTTTACTTGTGTTGTCCTTGACTATTGTTTAAATTGGTTTGATGTTCCGAAACACTTAAGTGTGACAAACATGCAAAGGAACAGGAAATGAGGAAGGGGGCAAACACTTTTTCACACCACTGTATATATATATACCAAATTGTTGTTCATAAATATGTCTGCTTAATAAAATGTATCTATTTTTATATTATCAATTTTTATTGATTGTGTGCACCTTAAAACTCCAATTGTGTTTTGGTAATTTTTTAATTTACTGTTTTCATGGTTTATCTGCTCTGGAATTGTTTATTATCTCAAACTTCTTTTTGATTAAAAATTAATAAATAATGTATGGCACTGTGTCATGGGGGACACTCAGTCAACTTATTTTGAAGCTCCAGCATTCAACCTTAAGGTGAGTCCTTGGAAAGCAGTGCTTCAAGGAACTGGGCAACATTGTATTATTAAATGCAAAGACCTTTAGGAAAAGCGGTTGGGAACCAAAAAAGAGACTTGAAACTGTAGGAACAATAGGCACAACCTTTGGTTTAACCACTTGAGATCCGCGCTATAGTAAAAAGACGTGTATAGCGCGGATCTCAATTTCCGGGACTACGTCTATTGACGTCGTCCCCTTTAAGAGTTCCCCGCGCGCTCCCGGGAGCGCGCATCGGGGAAAATCTGTGTTGGCCGTGTCCGCTGGACACAGCCAATCACAGATCGCTGTAAACGGCCAATCACAGCGGCCGTTTACAGCGCGATCGCCTCCTCCAATGGGTGATGATCTCAAATGTAAACAAATGAGATCATCACCCATTGCCGAACGTGTCTCCTCACACAGCGATAGCGTGTGAGGAGACCGAAGGTGTTTGTGAGTGTAAAAGTGACAGTAAACTGATAAAAAAAACCACCTGTGCCCAGATCTACCCTGCCAGTGCCCAGATCTACCCTGCCAGTGCCCTGCCAGTGCCCAGATCTACCCTGCCAGTGCCCACCTGTGCCCACCTGTGCCCACCTGTGGCCACCTGTGCCCACCTGTGCCCACCTGTGCACCGCCAGTGCCCACCTGTGCACCGCCAGTGCTCCATCTGTGCACCACCAGTGCCCGCCAGTGCCCCGCCAGTGCCTGCCAGTGCCCGCCAGTGCCCGCCAGTGCCCGCCAGTGCCAGCCAGTGCCAGCCAGTGCCAATCGGTGCCCATCTGTACCAATCGGTGCCCATCTGTGCCTCAGCAGTGCCCATCTGTGCCGCCTAAGCAGTGCCCATCTGTGCCGCCTCAGCAGTGCCCATCTGTGCCGCCTAAGCAGTGCCCATCTGTGCCGCCTAAGCAGTGCCCATCTGTGCCCATCTGCTGCCTTATCAGTGCACATCCGTGCAATAAATCAGTGCACATCTGTGCCGACCTATCAGTGCCCATCTGCCGACTCAGCAGTGCCCATCTGTGCCGACTCAGCAGTGCCCATCTCTGCCGCCTCAGCAGTGCCCATCTGCCGCCTCAGCAGTGCCCATCTGCCGCCTCAGCAGTGCCCATTTGCCACCTCAGCAGTGCACATCCGTGCAATAAATCAGTGCACATCCGTGCAATAAATCAGTGCACATCTGTGCCGACCCATCAGTGCCCATCTGCCGCCTCAGCAGTGCCCATCTGTGCCGCCTCAGCAGTGCCCATCTGTGCCGCCTCAGCAGTGCCCATCTGTGCCGCCTCAGCAGTGCCCATCTGCCGCCTCATCAGTGCACATCCGTGCAACAAATCTGCACATCTGTGCAATAAATCAGTGCACATCTGTGCCGACCCATCAGTGTCCATTTGTGCCACCTCAAAAGCGCCCATCTGTGCCACCTCAAAAACGCCCATCTGTGCCACCTCATCAGTGCCCATCAGTGCTACAATGGCTAAACGCGTCTTTTCCGCTGAGGAGGCGTACCAAATTATTTCCGCGGCCGACGAGAGCAACGGGGAGCTCTCCTCTTCCGATTCCTTTTCGGATTCGGATTCTGAAGACGTAACTTATGAGCCAGTCCTCAGCAGTGAAACACTGACTGATGAATCCGAGGAGGAAGATATCCGGCCCATCAAGCGAAGGCGTTCTAGTGAGGCAGTGCCGTCCACCAGCACCGCAGTGCCGTCCACCAGCACCGCAATGCCGTCCACCAGCACCGCAGTGCCCCAGCAAGAAAGGCCAAGTACCAGTGGGGTGTCATCTCAGCCCCAAAGGGTTAGGAGCCATGCTGGCCTTCCCTATGCCCTTCAGAACCCCTTGTGGCTTCCTCCTAATTCAGGAGAGGCCAATGTTCCCCCTTTCACCGCCCAGCCAGGAGTCCAGGTGGACACGGAGAATTTTAGCCCCATCGATTTTTTTAATTTAATTTTTACGGAGGACATGTTGGCGTCAATTGTGGCCCAGTGCAACCTGTATGCACAACAATTTATTTTTCAAAATCCGACCTCCTATTATGCCCGTCCCTACGAATGGAGAGACCTAACGGTGGAGGAGTTCAAGCTTTTTTTAGGCCTCACATTTAATATGGGACTCAACAAAAAAAAACAATTACGTACCTACTGGTCAACCCACCCCCTCCACCACTCACTGCTCTTCTCCGCGGTAATGCCCAGAACCAGGTATCAGATGATCCTGAGGTTCTTACATTTCAGTGACAATTCCCAATGCCTTCCACGAAATGATCCAAATTTTGACCGCCTTTACAAAATTCGACCAATACTAAATTATTTTTCTGAAATATTCCCCAAATTGTTTACCCCGGACCAACACATATGTGTGGATGAGTCCCTTATTAAATTTAGTGGCAGGCTTAGGATGAAGCAATTTATGCCCAGCAAAAGGGCCCGCTATGGGGTGAAGGTCTACAAATTATGTGACCGAGCCACAGGGTACACATATTCCTTCAAGGTGTACGAAGGGAAGGACACCCAGCTACAGCCCCCTAATTGTCCGGATTATTTGGGATCCAGCGGAAAAATTGTTTGGGACCTCATATACCCCCTACTGGATAAAGGCTACCACCTCTATGTAGACAACTTCTACACATCTCTGCCCCTGTTCCACAACCTTCACCGGAAGAAGACGCCAGCATGTGGCACTGTAAAAAAGAACCGGAAGGGCTTTCCTCAAAGTCTGGTGAACAAGAAGCTGCGGAAAGGAGAAACCGCAAGTCTAAGAAACAAGGAGGTTCTGGCAGTGAAGTGGAGGGACAGAAGAGATGTGTATATGTTGTCTTCTATCCACAACGATACCTTCGTAGAAATCCCCAGAAGGAATGGCCCCGTAAAGAAACCCAAATGTATTTCAGAGTATAATTTGTTCATGGGAGGAGTCGACTTCAACGACCAAATGATGGAACCATATCTGGTCTCAAGACGGACATATCATTGGTACAAAAAAGTAGTAATTTATTTTTTTCAATTGGCCATTTACAATTCATATGTAATTTACAGCAACGCCACCCAAAACCCCAAACGTTTCTTTGGCTACCAGGAGGAAGTTTTCACAGCCCTTATTTTCCCAAACGGCCCACCAGAAAATATCAGATCAGACGTTGTAAGTCGACTCTCCGAGCGCCACTTTCCGGATAAAATTCCCCGGACACCAGCAGGCAAAAGACGCCAAAAAAGATGTAAGGTGTGTACCAAAGCAGGAGTCAGAAGAGACACATCTTATTATTGTGCACAATGTCCTTCCCAACCAGGCCTCTGTATAGGCGACTGTTTTCGGCGTTACCATACTTCAATAAATTTTTAGTGAAGTATGGTAAACATAATCCTCAGTTCCTGCCTTCATACACCTTCACACCCCTTATGCCACTGCCTGCTCTGTAACGGACCCTGGCTTGTTATTTGACCACTCTTATGCCTGCCGATTCTGTACATACCGCTGCCTGATCTGGAACTGACCCTGGACTGTTATTCGACCACGCTTCTGCCTAACGATTCTGTACATACCTCTGCCTCATCTGGAACTGACCCTGGACTGTTATTCGACCATGCTTCTGTCTAACGATTCTGTATATATCTCTGCCTGATCTGGAACTGACCTTGGACTGTTTGACCACGATATTTGCCTGCCTCTTGGACTGATCTTGTATTCTGCAACTGGACTAGTGGGATTCAACACGGGGTCTCACATATGTGAGGGGCTCCAGTATAGTTTTTCTGGAAGAAGAAAACAATTTTCTTTGTTTTCTTATTCCTAGATTAGGGTCTGGAGACTCGGAGGCTTCAAAGAGATTTGGGAGGGAGAAGCCTCTACCCCTATCCCCATTCTGTCCTGAACGAGGCTCTACTTTTGTCTGCTGCCTGTAGGACTTACTGCCATCATGCCGCACTGACCACACCACAAGGACCTGCCTACTACCAGGACCAATATTTTTGGCACTGCTGACATCTCTGCACTAACCCTGGACTGTAATATGGACAGTATCCCTGCCTGCTGCCTGAAAAACTGTGTTCGCTGTTGCTGACCAAGTCCCTGCCTGCTGCCTGGACCAGTGATATCCTCCTGTGCACAACTGCGCTTCTAAAACCACAGGTAATCTTTTCTTTACCCTTTGCTCAGCATAATGTATTTGGGGGTGTAATTCTTGGTATGTGCAGGCTATGTGTCCCTGGAACGCCGACGGTGTTTCTTGCATGTTGCGCCTCTGTATTTGGTCAGGCTGTGTAAAAGTCTCACACATGTGGTATCGTTATACTCAGGAGGAGTAGTAGAACGTATTTTGGGGTGTTATTTTTGCTATGTAAATGCTATGCGTTGGAAATATCTTATAAACGGACAACTTTGTGTAAAAAAAAATGCGTTTTCATTTTTTTCCACATTTTCCGAAAACTTCTGGAAAAAAATGAACCATTGAAAAGACTCATTATGCCTCATAGATTATACGTTGGGGTGTTAGCTTTCCAAAATGGGGTCATTTTCTGGACGTTTCCATTGCCCTGGTGTTCCAGGGCCTTCAAAACTGTAATAGGTGGTTGAGAAATGAAATGTGTAATTTATGCTCCTAGAATGCCTGAAGGTGCTACTTCAAAATTAGGCCTCTGTATGTGGTCAGGCTGTGTAAAAGTCTCACACATTTGGTATCGTTATACTCAGGAGGAGTAGTAGAACGTATTTTGGGGTGTTATTTTTGCTATGTAAATGCTATGCGTTGGAAATATCTTATAAACGGACAACTTTGTGTAAAAAAAAATGCGTTTTCATTTTTTTCCACATTTTCCGAAAACTTCTGGAAAAAAATGAACCATTGAAAAGACTCATTATGCCTCATAGATTATACGTTGGGGTGTTAGCTTTCCAAAATGGGGTCATTTTCTGGACGTTTCCATTGCCCTGGTGTTCCAGGGCCTTCAAAACTGTAATAGGTGATTGAGAAATGAAATGTGTAATTTATGCTCTTAGAATGCCTGAAGGTGCTACTTCAAAATTAGGCCTCTGTATGTGGTCAGGCTGTGTAAAAGTCTCACACATGTGGTATCGTTATACTCAGGAGGAGTAGTAGAACGTATTTTGGGGTGTTATTTTTGCTATGTAAATGCTATGCGTTGGAAATATCTTATAAACGGACAACTTTGTGTAAAAAAAAATGCGTTTTCATTTTTTTCCACATTTTCCGAAAACTTCTGGAAAAAAATGAACCATTGAAAAGACTCATTATGCCTCATAGATTATACGTTGGGGTGTTAGCTTTCCAAAATGGGGTCATTTTCTGGACGTTTCCATTGCCCTGGTGTTCCAGGGCCTTCAAAACTGTAATAGGTGGTTGAGAAATGAAATGTGTAATTTATGCTCCTAGAATGCCTGAAGGTGCTACTTCAAAATTAGGCCTCTGTATGTGGTCAGGCTGTGTAAAAGTCTCACACATTTGGTATCGTTATACTCAGGAGGAGTAGTAGAACGTATTTTGGGGTGTTATTTTTGCTATGTAAATGCTATGCGTTGGAAATATCTTATAAACGGACAACTTTGTGTAAAAAAAAATGCGTTTTCATTTTTTTCCACATTTTCCGAAAACTTCTGAAAAAAAATGAACCATTGAAAAGACTCATTATGCCTCATAGATTATACGTTGGGGTGTTAGCTTTCCAAAATGGGGTCATTTTCTGGACGTTTCCATTGCCCTGGTGTTCCAGGGCCTTCAAAACTGTAATAGGTGATTGAGAAATGAAATGTGTAATTTATGCTCTTAGAATGCCTGAAGGTGCTACTTCAAAATTAGGCCTCTGTATGTGGTCAGGCTGTGTAAAAGTCTCACACATTTGGTATCGTTATACTCAGGAGGAGTAGTAGAACGTATTTTGGGGTGTTATTTTTGCTATGTAAATGCTATGCGTTGGAAATATCTTATAAACGGACAACTTTGTGTAAAAAAAAATGCGTTTTCATTTTTTTCCACATTTTCCGAAAACTTCTGGAAAAAAATGAACCATTGAAAAGACTCATTATGCCTCATAGATTATACGTTGGGGTGTTAGCTTTCCAAAATGGGGTCATTTTCTGGACGTTTCCATTGCCCTGGTGTTCCAGGGCCTTCAAAACTGTAATAGGTGGTTGAGAAATGAAATGTGTAATTTATGCTCCTAGAATGCCTGAAGGTGCTACTTCAAAATTAGGCCTCTGTATGTGGTCAGGCTGTGTAAAAGTCTCACACATGTGGTATCGTTATACTCAGGAGGAGTAGAAGAATGTATTTTGGGGTGTTATTTGTGGTATGCACATTCCGTGTGGGAGAAATAAGCTATTACAATGAAAATTTTGTGAAAAAAAAAAAAAAAAAAAATCGTAATTTTGCAAAGAATTATGGGAAAAAATGACAACTTAAAATAACTAACCATGCCTCTTACTAAATACATTGGAATGTCTACTTTCCAAAAAGGGGTCATTTGGGGGGCATTTGTACTTTCCTGGCTTGTTAGGGTCTCAAGAATGGAGATAGGCCTTAGTACATCAGATGTGATCTTTTTTTGCAAATCTTTATGATTTGCACCATAGCTTGTAGACTCTATAAATTTCACACAGATCATATAATATGCAAAAATTTGGGTTATTTTTACCAAAGATGTGTAGTAGTATAAATTGTGGCCAAAATTTATGAAGAAAAATTGCTAATTTGCTAAATTTTGTCACAGAAACGAAGAAAAATTCATTTTTTTTCAAAATTTTCGGTCTTTTTTCATTTATAGCGCAGAAAATAAAAAACCGAGAGGTGATCAAATACCACCAAAAGAAAGCTCTATTGGTATGAAGAAAAGGACAAAAAAATAATTTGGTTACAGTGTTGCATGACTGAGTAATTGTCATTCAAAATGTGAGAGCACTGAAAGCTGAAAATTGGTCTGGGACTGAGGGGGGTTTAAGTGCCCAGTAAGCAAGTGGTTAAAGAGTGGTACAAGGATTCTCCAACAAATTCTTGTGAATTTCTTGACCTCTTAACTACCTGTGGTTTGCCTCACTCTCCCATTCAGTTCTTCCTCCCATCTATATAGTATACCTGCAATTCAAAATGCCTTTGTTATGTTCCAAAATGGATCCCTAAACAAAGCGTGTATCTAAACAGTGATTGCCTCACTTAATAATTATTTATAACTCATATAATTTACTTCTCTGCCTGGTTCTTAGGTACAGCCCTCTAAAGCCAATTAACAGTGGCTGGTAGCTGCACTTGCTGATAAAGTTGAGAAAACCCTGCATATATATTCAAATGGCAACATATACTAATACTGCCTGAGGTATGTGATGGCTTGAATATTATTACACCTAAATTATGCATACGTTTCATTATTAGACTTGGACTGGCTATTGTTTATGGTATTTACCAATGTACAAAATACTGTCATATTTATAAAATGTTAATTAAGTTATGGGAATCCAGTAAAAAAATTTGATAAGAATAATTTTTATAGCAGATGATCAAATTATACATAATATAATTTTGTAGTAATTGGTATTGTAACTACAAATATCATATTTGTACATACTGAATAATTTTAGACACTCATAAATAAAATCTCAGTTAACTTATTGTCTAGGTTGTGCTTTAAAATACCTGGGAGCCATAATTTAGGACTGTCATGCCACATGACAAGATATACACATTTTAAATTATAGTTCTCATTGTTTGCCCCTTCAGTCCTAAACCTGATGCATGGCTTGTCTGCCAATGTGCAGGAAACAAACAACCTTCTGTCTCAACACTCATCAGTTGACCTTGTGAACCAATATCCTCTTCCTTATTACTTTAATCACCGTTACAGTTTACAGGCAGGTGGAGTGAATAAATAAATTACATGAATTGACCCTAATTCATTCCGCCACTTAAGAATTGTGTACACACATTCTTCTTCTAGTTAATTGCTTTCACTGTTAAATAGAAAAAAGGTCCAACAGAACTTCATGGACACAAATGGCGCTAAAATGAGCAGCCACGTACCGTAAATGTACAAGTAACAGTTATATAAAATATATAATGATTTGCTTGCCATTTTCATTCTGATATGAAATGCAAGGTATCACAAATATCTTGTGATAATATTTCAATGTATATAATTAATTATTTAAAATACCTATTTACAAATGACAATGAAATAAATGTCAGTAAAATGTATTGCATGTTTGAAAGGTTCTGTAATTAAAAAAAAAAAAAATCATGGAACGTAAAGGCATTTTGGCAACTGACACTTGTCATTCTGGTGTCTTAGTGAGATGTAAGGCCGCGTACACACGCGGGGACTGTTCGCCCAACTTTGTCCGTCAAACAGTTTCGGCAAACAGTCCGCTCAAAATTAGCATGGACGGACATGGCCACACACGACGGACGAACAGTTTGCTGAAACCGTGCGCGATGACGTGAACGGCACGTACGACGGGACGAAAAATACGACGTCCTATACACTGCATTATAACTTTCGGCGTGTAAATCCTTTCTGAGCATGCGCGGAACTTAGTTTGCCGAACAAGCCTACACACGAGGGGACTGTTCGCTGAAACAAAGTTTCAGCGGACAGTTTTTCGGAATTTCCGAAAAACCTTGTTCAGCGGACTGTTCGCTGAAACTGTCCGCTGAAAGCCCACACACGAGCGGACTGTCCGCCGAAACACTGTTCAGCGGACAAAGTTGGGCGAACAGTCCCCGCGTGTGTACGCGGCCTAAGGGTTATTTATAACAACCAAAATTTAACTTTTACTTGTTAATGCTCTTTTTGCTGCTTTGCTAAATAAGGCAAAATGCTATATAGAAAGCAATGTGTTGAAAAACGAGACATTTCACTTAGTTTATTGAATGATGTGAAGTTGTGCTGACTTAAATTATCTAAACAAAAATCCTGTTTCAATTAAAATTTTCTTTGCAATCTTCCTTGCACATGATTGGCTATTCTTTGAAAAGTAAAAACTCACATTGAATGTGAACATACTTTACTTCTTTAGTAAATTAAAAGTTACCATGAGAAGCTGTTAATTCTTTTTTTTAATATATAAAAATATTAAATGTTTTTTTTTAAATATCAGATGTTAAAAGCAAAATAACCTAAGGTGGCATTCTTTGCTTAAAGCATTTGTTACCCTAAAAAAAAGGACCATGTTCCCTTAAAGCATGTTAAACAGTGCTTGTGCTTGTGCTGTGTAATTTTGCCCCCTGTATCACCTGAAATACCTGATTGATCTTGTCTGGCTATGCCCTCCCCTCTGTAAACTGACCACGGTTTATCATGGCTGCTAAGCCCTGACACCGTTGTCAGTTTACGTGCCTCCGTCATCTGCAGTCCAGCTCTCTGCTCTTCTGTGTCCTCCTCTGTCCTCCTCCACCCTCCCTCCTCTGCCTGTCAGCTCCATCCACTCCACGATCCTCCCCTCCTGCCACTCTCATATCTATTGTATAAGCATGATATCCCCTCTGTTCTATAACGCTATGTGTCCCAGTGCCTGTACTGTATAAAAAAAATACAGATTATACCTTAGATCAGAGTGTCTCCTGGCGCTCACGTGACTCCTCGGATCTCTCTTCTCCCTGGCTGACATTACCGGCAGTGCTGGGCCCCGCCCACTATAGCTGTCAGCTGGGCAGAGGAGAGAGTCCAGGAGTCACATGAGCGCTGGGAGACACTCTGATATAAGGAGGGGATGGTATGCTTATACAATAGTGGGTTAATAATCACTTTAAGAGATTTATAATGAGACACCCAGTACTATCTGCTAACTTTTGGACTGTGTCTCTGTTACCAATACTCAAAGGGGAAATTGAGGATCCATAGTACAGTTGCAGCAGTTGGTACATCATTATTGCTCTACACCAGTGGTTCTCAACCATTGGATTGAAGCTTCCCTCCTGCTAGATTGTCAATGAAGCCACATTACTTCTAGGCATCAATTGCCTTCATGAAACTATCTAGCTTTGGCCTACAGGAAGTGAGTGGCTATGGATAATAGTTGTGTCATTTGGCTCTGCCCCCAGCATCACCCACAGCCATTGGTGCCCCTGCCAACAAGTTGAATTCATGTCTTAAGTAACTTACACTTCAGATAAGCTGTTATCCATAGGGGAAGAGGGCTATAGTCTGCAAAGGTGGCAGTGTTTATGCAGAAATTAGCAGTTTTGGAAGGGGGTAGAAAAGAATGCAGAAGTAAGCAGTATAGGAAAAAGGGTGCGGGGGGGGGGGGATCCTGGTGCTAACGTGCACACTTGTGGTATCTCGAAAGCTGGATTTTGAACTGTTGGGAAGCACCAGCACAGAACTTTCATTGAATGAGTATAAATGTTTGTATGAAAGTATATAAATACATATTTTGCATTCCTGTACTTCTTTGTATGAATATACTGTAGGTATAGACACACTCCTTTCCGCTGCACTCTTTATTCTATATTGTACAACAGTTGCTGGGCTGTATATGGCATAATCCTGACCACTGCATTCTGTGCGCTGGAAAATATACTGTATGAGAAACTGCACATTTTGCACATAAGATTTTGCTGCACTTTGCATGTGTCTGTTAAACTTTCACAGTAATTAGGGCATATTTTTTACCGGTACAAGGATTGTGCCCAAAGTTACCATGCACAGTACACAGTAAGTCAGCTCAAGTTTTATGCCCCCCCCCCCCCCCACTGCGAGCACAGATTTGTTATCCACCTCATTATTCTTCTCTCAGTGCCCAAGGTTGAACCCCCCCCAGGAAAAAAATGATCTATACCCCTGCTGATAGTCCATACTGTGGTAATTAGAGACAGCTAAACATATTAAGCTGTGTGTGTGTGTTCTTAATAAAGCTGAACACTAAATGATCAATTTAAACTCTCATTACACCACAGAAGTAAAGGACTGTAGAAAACTTGCAGTCAGCAGACTCAATGGCTCCATCTTCTTTCAACACATGGTAATTATGAATATGCATATGCAATGATTCACATTTTACCTGAGTAATAAGAAATTATTTTCTTTCTCACATTTGAGAAATTGATCGCCACAGGTAGCTTGCAGGGCAGGGTCCTTACATTAAATTCCCACAAGAGCATTTCAAATTCTTCCAATGTGTGTCTGTGTACTGTAAATACAGTCATGGTCAAAAATATTGGCACCCCTGCATTCCTGTCAGATAATGCACCATTTCACCCAAAAAAAATTGCAATTACAATTGTTTAGGCATTCTCATGTTTATTTATTTTGTTTGTATTGGTATGACACAAAAAAGTGGAGAAACAAAAAGTCAAATCTCACACATTCCATGTAAAACTCCAAAAATGGACTGGACAAAATTATTGGCACCCTTAATTTAATATTTGGTAGCATACCCCTGGGGGAAAGAAAATTAAATCAATGGCTTCCTATAACCATCAATGAGTTTCTTACACCTCTCTACTGGAATTTTGGACCACTCTTCTTTCACAAACTGCTCCAGGTTCTCAGATTGGAAGTGTTCCTTTTCCCAACTGCTGTTCTGAGACCTCTCCACCGGTGCTCTATGGGATTTAGATCTGGACTCATTGCTTGCCAGTTCAGTACTCCAGCGCTTTGTCTTAAACTGTTTCTGAGTGCTTTCTGATGTGTGCTTTGTGTCACTGTCCTGCTGTAAGACCCATGAGCTCTGAAGGGGAACCAACTTTCTGACACTAGGCCCTACATTGCACCCCAGAATTCTTTGGTAGAATGATGGGCTTTACCAAAAAGCTGCAATTTTGTTTCCTCTGTCCACAGCGTGTTCTCCTAATAGGATTTTGGCTTCCTCTGGTATGTTTTGGCAAACCCCAATCTGGCTTTTTTTAATGTTTCTGTGCCAGCAGTGGGGTCCTCCTTAGCAAGGCCACTGATAGGGCAGTACAACCAGCCCTGTTGTACCGGGCCCAGCCCCATCAGCTACACAAGGCAGCATAGTGGTGTAGTATTAGCATTCTCACCTAGCAGTAAAAAAAGGGTCGATGGTTCGAATCCCAACCATGACTCTACCTGCCTGGAGTTTGCATGTTCTCCTTGTGCCTGCGTGGGTTTCCTCTGGGTACTCTGGTTTCCTCCCACACTCCAAAGACATGCTGGTAGGTTAATTGGCTTCTGTCCAAAATTGGCCCTAGTATATGAATGGGGACCTTGGATTATGGGCTCCTTGAGGCTAGGGACTGATGTGAGTGTACAATGTACAGGGATATGGACAATTGTAGGCACTCACTAAGTTTGGACTGGTGTCTATATTCAACATTACTAACTATGTAACAACAGGTCCCGGGCATCATTACAGTTCATTACTGCATTAAAAAAAGAAAAACATTCTAAATTCCTCCCCCTTTTTCCTGCTCATAATTTTCCTGGGCCCCATCGGGTCAACACAGGGACCCAGGAGGGGAGTGCAGCAGAGGAACTATTTCTTTATTTACGCATTTATGCATTTACATCATGCAGCCCCACAATTCTTTTAGTCCCGGCTGACGGAGTGATACTGTGATTCACCGTTCGGCTCCCGGCTGCAGTCCTCATGGGATGTGAAGAAGTTAAGCGGCTGACAGGGAAGAGCAGGAGAAGAGCGTGGTTGCACTGGACACAGTGAGTGGGGAATAGAGCATAGAATATTCACTGTGTCCTATTATCTATCTCACAACGCAGCAGGTTTTAAGCATTATAATTATCACACAGGCAGTACAATAAGCAGGTGCTCTATCATGGCTCTATTATGGCTCTAGTTCACATTACTTTTGGGTGCTGACTTTGTTATGGCTGTGCTGTGTTACAGTCTGTTACATACAGTGCAGCCATAAGTTAACAAAGTCAGCACCCAAAAAGAATGTGACACAGAGCCATGACAGAGCCATGATAGAGCATCTGATTATTGTGCTGCCTGTGTGATTATCATAATGCTGATGATCATAAGAAATGGTGAGATGCTACTTTACACTTCATTTGGGGGAGCAGTAAACGTGCAGGTGTTGGGATCCCACCACAAGCTTTACTGCTTTTAAGATGTGACCAGTAGCATCTGGGTTCTGGGACACAGTGAGAGGAATAGATATTTTTTCTCCCACTATGTGACATCAGAAACCAGAAGTGACAATGATTTTATCACTTCCGGTTTTGGTCTCATGTAAATAAGCCATTACCAGCTTGAACAAGCATCTAATAAAACTGATCTTGGTTTGATCAGATGCTTTGGAGGCCAGAGAACAGATACGGGGTCTAAAATACCCCATATCTCTTCATAAAGAGGACCTGCCATGGCCCGTGCTATCACAAGGGATGTTGTTCATCCCTTGTGAAATCAAAAAATGAAAAGAAAAAAATGTAATTTAATGTAATGTAATTTATTTGTAATAAAATACAATTTAAAAGAAATTTAAACTGCCCCCGCTTCTTCGTGTCTATTAATTGCAAATGCATGCGTTGGCTCCGTATGCATATGTAAACGGCAACAAACCAGCATTTAGTTTTAAGGCGGGGTCAAGGGCAGGGCCAGGGGTGGGGTCAAGGGCATGGTTGAAGGGAGCCCCCGCCAGGTAGGTTGTATGGGGCCCCATGATTTCTAACAGCGGCCCTGCTCCTGAGTCTCCTACCATAGTGTCCCTTTTCATTCAGATGGTGACATATCGTGCAAGCTGACACAGTTGTATCATGTGCCTGAAGGTCAGCTTGAATTTGTCTGGAAGTTGATCGATGTTCTTTATCCACCATCCGAACAATCCTTTGTTGCAATCTTTGATACATTTTTCTCTTTTGTCCATGTCCAGGGAGATTATCTACAGTGCCATGGGCTGTAAACTTTTTGACAATGTTATGCACAGTGGACACAGGAACATTAAGATCTCTGGAGATGGACTTGTAACCTTGAGCTTGTCCATGATTTGCCATCATTTTTGCTCAGGCAATTCTTTGCTGCTCTTTTTCTTCTCCATGTTCCGTGTGGCACACAGACGGGTTGAGTACATTTTTCACCATTTTAACTGGTTGCAAGTGTGATTTCTATATTGCCAGCACCTGTTAATTAATACAGGTGAGTTTAACCCTTTCCCGCCGAGCGTACGCACATCTGCGTACTCGGCTTCCGGGGGTTATACCGGGATGATGCCCGCACCTGCAGGCATCATCCCGGTACCGATTTTTACAGCAGGCGATTGGCTATCCAGGCATAACAACCGATGCGGCTAAAAGCCGCTCGGCTGTTATGCCGGAGGAGCGGGAGGGGACGCTCCCGCCGCCTCTCGCCGCTGTTACCGGTGCTCCCGCTCGATCGGGAGCACCGATTAAAGATCCGTCGGCTCTGGCTGCTGGGGAGGAACTGGAACGAAGCCGTAATCGGCTTCGTTCCAGTCTCCTCATCGTAAACACGGAAGCAACGTCATGACGTCACTTCCCGTTTACTCGGCTGCCAATGGCGCCGGTTTTAAAAAAATATCCGGTATTCAGAATCGCCGTTTTCGGCGATCTGAATACACTGAAGTGTAAAGGAGGGGTGGGGGGTCTTTTAGACCCCCGATCCCTCCATAAAGAGTACCTGTCACCACCTATTACTGTCACAAGGGATGTTTACATTCCTTGTGACAGCAATAAAAGTGATCAAATTTTTTTTTTTTTTTTTTAAACAATTTAGTCATTTAAAAATAAATAAAATAAATAAAAAAATAAAAAAAAAATTTTCAAAGCGCCCGCCGTCCCCGCGAGCTCGCGAAGCAAAGAAAACGCATGCGGAAGTCGCGCCCGCGTACGTAAACGGTGTTCAAGTCACACATGTGAGGTATCGCCGCGATCGTCAGAGCGAGAGCAATAATTCTAGCAGTAGACCTCCTCTGTAACGCTAACCTGGTAACCGTAAAAAATGTTTAAAGCGTCGCCTATTGAGATTTTTAGGTACCGTACTTTGTCGTCAATCTACAAGTGCGCGCAAATTATAAAGTGTGACATGTTTGGTATCTATTTACTCGGCGTAACATTATCTTTCACATTTCGCAAAAAAATTGGGCTAATTTTACCGTTTTGTTTTTTTTTTATTCATGAAAGTGTCCCTTTTCCCAAAAAGTTGCGTTTAAAACACCACTGCGCAAATACCGTGTGACATAAAATATTGCAACAATCGCCGTTTTATTCTCTAGAGCCTCTGCTAAAAAAATATATATAATGTTTGGGGGTTCCAAGTAATTTTCTAGCAAAAAATATGGATTTTAACTTGTAAACACCAAATTCCAAAAATAGGCTTAGTCATGAAAGGGTTAATTACAAATTACAGGAGCATCACAAACTTGTAGGGGTATTTTGCGTGGAACGTGTCAGATTAAATTTTTTGTTCCTCCACTTTTTTGTGTCATATCAATGCAAGCAAAATAAATAAACATGGGAATGCCTAAACATTTGTAATTGCAACAATTTTCTGGGTGAAGTGGTGCATTATCTGACAGAAATGCAGGGGTGTCAATATTTTTGGTCATGACTGTATGTGTGCAAGGTTTAATCTAGTTCCGCAGTTTCCTTCCATGATCCAAAAGTATCTTCAAAGCATTTTCAAAGATCCAAAAGCAGTGATCCCCAGCATCCTTCCAGCTCTCTAATCTCTAATGTAAGTAGATGCCCTAAGAAGTGAGACCAGAGTGGCCTGAGCTGCTGAGAGAATGACTTGGAGGACTTTAGTGCTTCTGTTGTGAACTTTTGAGGATGCATTGCTCAACAGTGCCCACAGCTACAGAGGTGCTTGCTGTAATGCTTAGTTACTGCTTGTTAATAAAATGCACATACTCTAATGTCCATAGCCTGGCCGGCAGATTCACTTGAAGATTGGACTTGATGGAAATTTGACTTTTACAGCATTGTAACTATACAGTATAGCTATTTAAATGTAGCTGTCCATAACTTCTTGATCTTAAATATAGTGACAGACAAGCCTCTGTCCTATTGTTACTATCTTACATGCACAATGCCAGATAGCTAGGTCTGTACTACTGCATTCATGTAGTGATCATCTTCCAGTATATTAGTAGGTGAACAGGTTTATTGCAAAAGAGTTTTTAAGCAGGCTTTGGAATTTTAGTTAAACCTGTTACTTCTGGTCTAGGATCCTATAGCTAGTTTTAGCTCAGGTCTCAATAACCAGCATAGACTGGAGCCAGGTTAGGCATCCAACAGCCCAGTAGGTAGTTAGAGGTCCTGTTGCATGGCACTAGGGACAAAAGCTGGATACACACGATACAATTTTCTTTTGATTTTTTCTTTTAGATTTACGAAAACCATATAATATAAGGTCAAATCTAAACACTTTTAATTTGTATGCAATCAGGCAGACATAGTTGAAGGTAAATCTAAAGGAAACCAAAAGGAAATCAAACAATAACTGTTGTATAGTGTGTATCCAGCTAAAGACGCAGAGTAGATAGGCTGAGTTCCAATATCACACCATAGTTTCTGCTGGTGAGAAGCTATATTCCAGACCCGTTGGACAATGGTTGGAGGACCTCCCTGTCATCACTGATGCTGTCTTCAGGTCTATGACACCAAGATGGATGCCGCATCATGATCATCCTCAGGGGCCCATGCAACTGGACTTTTCTGCAACAGTCATCTGCAGGTATCTTTATTAACCACTTACAGACTGCCTGCCGTCGTTATAGGTCGGCTGTTTGAAGAGGAATATCATTGTTATGGCAGCAGATAGCTACCATAACCTCAGTATCCTCTTCTTCAGCGGGCAGTCCGCTTTCAGATAAAAGTGGTCTGTGTGGCAGATTCGCAGTGAGATCACTTTTAATCGGGGGTGGGAGGGCTCCCCCTCCCTCTGCACTCCAGTAGCGGTGGAGAAGATCTCGTCCTCTTATGTCCACTGCCTGGAGCCAAACTCAACTCCATAGTGTTGAAGGGCATAAGCGACATCAACTGCCAATTCCGCTCAATGCTCTTAGAAGAGAAATGTTTTTCTTTTTACTTTTTCAAATTACTTTTTTTTTTTTTTGCATTGTAGTGTAAATATGAGGTCTGAGGTCTTTTTTGACCCCAGATCTCATATTTAAAAGGTCCTGTCATGCATTTTTTTCTATTACAACGGATGTTTCCATTCCTTGCAATAGGAGTAAAAGTGACCCAAATTTAAAAATTAAAAAAAAAAAAAGACAGTGTAAAAATAAAAAGTTAAATAAGAAAAACAAAAAAATTTAAAGCTCCCCGTCCCGCCGAGCTCCCACGCAGAAGCGAATGCATACGTGAGTCGGGCCCGCATATGAAAATGGTGTTCAAACCACACATGTGAGGTATCACTGCAATCATTAGAGCGAGAGCAATAATTCTAGCCCTAGACCACCTCTGTAACCTGTAGAAAATTTTAAATGTCCACTATGGAGATTTTTATGGGTAAAATTTTGTCGCCAATCCACGTTGGCTATCAACTTACTCGGCGTAACATTCATAATATGAAGAAAATATAAAAAATAGGGCTAACTTTACTGTTGTCTTATTTTTTAAGTCAAAAAAGTGTATTTTTTCCCAAAAAAGTGCTCTTGTAAGACCGCTGCGCAAATACAGTGTGACATAAATTATTGCAATGACCCCCATTTTATTCTCTAGGGTACTAGAAAAATATATATATAATGTTTGGGGGTTCTAAGTAATTTTCTAGAAAAAAAAAAAAATTTAACTTGTAAACACAGAGTCTGAAAAATAGGCCCGGCCCTTAAGTGGTTAAAAACAATATATTACTGGGTGTATACAAATAAATCCAATAACCCACCAATACCTAAAGTGGAATCCAGGGATTTTGCACATGGCAAAAATCCAGGGATTTTGCACATGGCACTTTAGGTATTTGTGGGTTATTGGATTTAGCGCATCACTATTTATTTGTATATACTTATTGTTTGTTGGTGACTAATCACGGCTAAGTGACTGCAGCTTTTTCCATTTAGGCACTTTCCACTAGTGTTCCATATTTGCGCTTTAGTATTTTTTATTTTTTTTTAGTTTATTACTGGGTATATGTGCACAATTCCACTAGGACTTCTGTTGGGCCCTTTGTTGATATTGCCTGTTTGTACATTGAATGTATGCACTATTATTAACCTTTTATTATAAAAAGCTTGTATTCTTCCTAAATTGGTGTTTATCTATTTACTTAATGGTTATTGTTTTGTTTGCTGGCCGCAGGAGTTCATCTGCTCTCACTCACTTTGCTTAGGTTATTTACCTACAGGTTTAGCATGCTATCCTGTTTGGGGAGGACCACTTCTCACAACCCCTCAAAAGAGGGCTAGAAATATTATCCTATTTTACCAAACAAGCAAATTGTTTACAAGAGCCATCCGTTTTCTGCGTCTGGTTTAGATAGAAAATGTTACTTGCCGTGCTTATATAATGTAATTGCAGAAATAGTGTATTTATTAAATGCTAATTAGCCATCCTTTTGCCATGGTTTTTAGCTTGAGGCAACATGAGCTCGCTTTACTAAACACCATATCAAATGAAAATGAATCAGAAGCCTAACACATAATTAAACTGTTTTTCTAAATAGCCAGAATTTTGTCTAATGCAAAAACAAGCACATGCTGTCTATTTTTGACATATTCGGTCTCATTATTTATAACCATCAGAATGATAAATTCCTGTTTTTGAATCTGAAATGTTATTTCTTCTTCTTTATTTATTTATTTATTTATTTTTTGCTGTGTGTATGCTAAAGCTTTCACCAGAAAATGAAAGTAGGTTATAATTGATTATGGCTGGTATGCTTTGCAATTTTCCCTTAATCTCTTCCATTGTGCTTTCTATAAATTGACAGTATTGAAAAAATCCCAGTTCAAATTAATCTGTGAAAGTGCTAGTGTTTAAGCTGTATTAAAGATAAAAACATCACACAATGTAGCATGATTTTCCTGTCCTTCCCGCGGGTCTGAAAGGACTTTGAAATTCATTATGCTCTACAAGTTCGCTTTGCTGAAGTTTTGTTGGTTTTGCTATTTTGCTGTGAAAAGAACAATCAGCTAATGAAAGTCACTTACTTAGATGTTCAATTCAGTTTTTTTAAAAATCTTTATTTTTTTTCTGGAATTAAAGCATAGTAAAATAAGAAACAGTTCCTTCTACACTTTGAATCCATATAAAAGCACCTAGGGGTTGACTAATTTGTTAGGATATTTGGAATTTGGACAGGTATTATGTTTGCACTTTGCACTTAAAGTGATTGAAAAAGGTAAGTTTTTTGTTTAGTTTTTTTAAATAACAAATGTTAATAAATGTTATACTTACCTGCGCTGTACAAGGGTTTTGCACAGAGCGGCCTCGGTCCTCCTTTTTTGGGGTTCCCCGGTGGAGTTCCTGGCACCTCCTTTTTGACGAGAGTCGATTTCCATAGGGGCACTTGTGTGGCTCTCGAGTCCTGCTGCTGCGTCCATTGACACAGACAGCAGGACTCATCCCCGCCCCCATGTCACTGGTTTTGATTGACAGCAGCAGGAGCCAATGGCTCCTGCTGCTATCAATCTATCTAATGAGGATCTGAGACAGCGGCTGGAGCTGCTGGGCTTGTGCTCATCGCTGGAATGAACGGGTTCAGGTAAGAAAAAGGGGGGTCTGGGGGGCAGCTGCAGCACAGATGTTTTTTTACCTTAATGCATTAAGGTGAAAAAGCCTGAGACTTTACCACTCCTTTAAAAAACAGAATCCGGTTGTATAAAAGCTTTGCCAATCTCTTCACCTATGCAGTCATTATCCACTTGACCTCTTAAAGAGCCTGTGCTCTCTCACTGAGGGTTGAGGTGCATTGACTAGGGGAAGGCAAAGATCTGTGTTCCTGCTTTGTAGAAACACAGAATGAATACCTTCCATTCTGACAGAACAGCAATCTGCCTTATTTACATAGGCAGATCACCATTCTACCTGTGTCCTGTCTAATTGGTGGGCAAACGTCGAGTGATCACAGCTGGAGCATGCCCCAGATCTGGAAGTGTCAGATCACGTGATCTATACAATAGACAAATAAGATATTTGGGGGGCACACCCTAAAAGATGCATTAACCACATCAATACAGTGCCTTTACACCCCCTTCCTGACCAGACCAATTTTCAGCTTTCAGCGCTCTCACAGTTTGAATGACAATTACTCAGTCATCCAACACTGTACCCATATGAAACTTGCGTCCTTTTTTCCACACAAATAGAGCTTTCTTTTAGTGGTATTTAATCACTAGTGGGTTTTTTTATTTTTTGTGCTATAAATAAAATAAAACGTAAATTTTGTGAAAAAAATGCCTTTTTCTTTGTTTCTGTCATAAATTTTTGCTAATTAGTAATTTTTCTTCATAAATTTTGGCCAACATTTATACTGTTACCTATCTTTGGTAAAAATAACCCACATTAGTGTTAATTATTTGGTCTTTGTGAAAGTTATAGAGTCTACAAACTATGGTGCCAGTCGCTGAAAATTGATCACATCTGATCAGGCCTTCAGTACATCAGGTGTATCTCATTTCTTGAGACACTAACACGTCAGGAAAGTACAAATACCCCCCAAATGACCCCTTTTTACAAAGTAGACATTCCAAGGTATTAAGTAAGTAGCATGGTGAGTTTTTTTAAGTTGTCATTTTTTCCCACAATTCTTTGCAAAATGAAGATTTTTTTTTTTTTTTTTTTTTTTTACAAAATTGTCATATTATCAGGTTATTTCTCACACACAGCATATGCATACAACAAATTACACTCCAAAATACATTCTGCTACTCTTCCCGAGTACGGCGATACCACATGTGTGAGACTTTTACACAGCCTGGCCACATACAGAGCACCAACATTGATGTAATACCTTCAGACGTTCTACGAGCAAAAATGACACATCTCATTTCTCAACCACCTATTACATTTTTGAAGGCCCTGGAGTACCAGGACAATGGAATTTCCCATAAAATGACCCCATTTTGGAAAGCAAACACCCCAACGTATAATCTGTGAGGCATAATGAGTCTTTTGAACGGTTAATTTTTTTCCAGAAGTTTTTGGAATATGTGGAAAAAAATTAAAACGCATTTTTTTTACACAAAATTGTCAATTTATAAGATATTTCTAACACATAGCATGTATATAGCAAAAATTACACCCCAAAATACATTCTGCTACTCTTCCCGAGTATGGCGATACCACATGTGTAGGACTTTTACACAGCGTGGTCACATAGGGAGGCCGAACATTGAAGTAGTACGTTCAGGCATCTCATTTCATTCCTACCCATCACACTTTTGAAGGTCCTGGACCACCAGGACAGTGAAATTACCCACAAAATGACCCCATTTTGGAAAGCAAACACCCCAACGTATATTCTATGAGACATGGGCTGCAAATAGGTACTCGGGTACTCTGATGGGCTGGAGATAGGTACTCTGGTACTTTGATGGCCTGGTGACAGGTATTCGGTTACTCTGATGGCCTGGTGGCAGGTACTTGGGTACTCTGATGGCCTGGTGACAGGTACTCGGGTATTCTGATGGCCTGGTGACAAGTACTCGGGTACTCTGATGGCCTGGTGACAGGTACTCGGGTACTCTGATGGCCTGGTGACAGGTACTCGGGTACTCTGATGGCCTGGTGACAGGTACTCTGATGGCTTGGTGACTGGTATTTGGGTACTCTGAAGGGCTGTGACAGGTACTCATATGGACTGTGACAGGTACTCGGGTACTCAGATGAACTGTGACAGGTACTCAGATGAACTGTGACAGGTACTTGGGTACTCAGATGAACTGTGACAGGTACTCGGGTACTCAGATGGACTGGGACAGGTACTCGGGTACTAAGATTGACTGGGACAGGTACTCAGATGGACTGGGACAGGTACTCGGTTACTCAGATGGGCTGTGACGGGTACTCGGGTACTCAGATGGGCTGTGACAGCTACTTGGGTACTCGGATGAACCGTGACAGGTACTCAGGTACTTTGATGGGCTGTGACAGGTACTCGGGTACTTTGATGGGCTGTAACAGGTACTTGGGTACTTTGATGGGCTGTGACAGGTACTTGGGTACTCTGATGGACCGTGACAGATAATCGGGTACCATGATGGACTGTGACAGGTACTCGGGTACTCTGATGGACTGTGACAGGTACTTGGGTACCCTGATGGTGGACTGTGACAGGTACTCGGGTACCCTGATGGACTGTGACAGGTACTCGGGTACTCTGATGTGCCGTGACAGGTACTCGGGTACTCTGATGTGCCGTGACAGGTACTCAGGTACTCTGATGGGCTGTGACAGGTACCTGGGTACTCTGATGGGCCGTGACAGGTACTCGTGTACTCTGATGGGCCGTGACAGGTACTCGGGTACTCAGATGAACTGTAACAGGTACTCGGGTACTCAGATGGACTGGGACAGGTACTCGGGTACTCTGATGGGCTGTGACAGGTACTCGGGTACTCTGATGGGCTGACAGGTACTCTGATGGGCTGTGACAGGTACTCGGGTACTCTAATGGGCTGTGACAGGTACTTGGGTACTCTGATGGGCTGTGACAGGTACTCAAATACTCTGATGGACTGTGACAGGTACTCTGATGGACTGTGATTGACAGGTACTATGAGGGGTGGTGACAGGTCCTCTTTATTTGGGGGGGGGCAATCAGTGTGCTTAATGTGTACTGTAGGTGGTAACGAGATGTTACCGCAATCTCCTCCTCACACACGTTCTGTGTGTGAGGAGGAGAACCCGGTAACATCTCGTTACCGCGGTTTGTTTACATTTTAGTGATCGGCTGTGAAAGGATCACAGCCGATCACGTGGGTAAACAGCCGGCCAATGGCTGTTTACCAGCATCGGTGACGAGCAGTGTTCCCGGGGAACACGCCGCCACCAACGTGCACGCGCAGTGACTTCATCACGGCCGATCACGTGGTAAACAGCCATAACCAATGGCTGTTCATCCCCTTCGGTGGCGAGCGGTGTCTCCGTGACACGCCACCACCGAAGAAACAAGGGTACGATCGCGCGCATTCCCTGTTTAAACGGGAGGCCGTCATATGACGGCCTCCCGCCACAATAGGTGCGCCGCCTGGCCGTCATTTGACCGCCGGCGGTCAGCAACTAGTTAAAGATGGTGCAGCCATAAGACCATAAAACAGAAAAAAATATTACAGCGCACACATGCAAAAAATACATTTACCTCCAGCAAGGCTATTTAAAACACCTGAACATTTTCAAAAGATATGAGGGTTGGGTCACACCACAAAGTACCCCATCGTTAGTGGGTCCTACGCTATCCATAGAATGGGAGATCCTGCTCCTCTGAACCATGGGAGCATACACTCCTCTATATGGGAGAACTAAAGGACTCCACCTATGACTCAGGTGGGCACTAATGAGAGGCAATGATTGCCCATATAGAGGAGTATATTCCTCCCATGGTGTTGTAAATAGCTTTGCAGGAGGTAAATGTCTTTTTTTGCATGTGCGTGCTGTAATATTTTTTTCAGATCACGTGATCTAGCGCAGAGCGGCCGCTCTGCCACAGTATATCTACAGTGGGCGGTCATGAAGCAGTTAAAACTGAATTAATGCATAACTCCAGCCATTTTATTTTTAGCTTTGATATACTTCAATTATATGAATGCTTCTGTCAAACTCTAAACTCTAATTGCTTTACATGCCTTCCTGACTCTTTTGGGAGATTTCCTCTTGCACATGTGATACCCTGTGACAGCACATTTTGAAATAAAAGGGGGGGGGGGGGGTTGCCACCAGAACAGCAATTCACAAACTTTAGAAATAACCTGACAGCACTTCCAACCCTTCCCTATTTTACTGAAAAATGTGTTTTGTTATAGTCTGTGTCCCCAAAGGAGAGATGTGTCAATACTTCCTGTCCTGACTGCAGCTTTTTTTATTTGCCTGTCAATAAAATGGACTTTTATAAATGTTAAAATGTACACACAACCATTCACATCTACATATGCTCCTGCTACCATATCCACTAACACATTCAGGAGCTATTCCTAGCCTATGCTCATGTCTGCCGCATACTCTGAGCCCTGGCAACAGTCAATCAGGACACGTTATATTTGCCTAATACTGTATGTGGAAGCCATCAGTCCTGCTCTTAGTACTTTTGCCAGAAGCAACAAAAAATTCCACACCACATGCACTGGAATGCATATGCTTTCCTGACAATACACACAAGCAAAGGAATAAACTAATGTGCGCATGCTATGGATGTTCAAACATTTACATATTGTAAATAAGCAGTAAATAAAGTTTAACTCAATCCCACACTGTCCTCTGTAGCTGTAGGCATAGTGGAGCAATTTTTCCAAGTTTACAGCATACACGTCTTCATTTTATTGTATCTGGTTAGCTTTGCCTCCCTGCCAGCAGTGAACTTGAAACCTGACAACCTTTTAACCTCCCCAGAATGATTATGTCAGATTTTTGATGCTCAAAGCAGGACAATGTTTTGCATGGAAATTTGGCGTTTTATATTGTAGGCCTGTAATTCTTAGGAATAACACACTTAAATCTGTCCAAACAATAGTCTAGTAGACATGAAATCATACATGATAATATAATAAATAACTATAAATAATTACAACAAATAATTGTGTGCTGAAGAGCACGCGCTATATGTTTTTCAAATTTAAGGTTACACCTGAACTGCAGTTTGGTTTGGGTACAATTGTCTAAATTTGGAACCCCTGGCCACAGGGGGCACTGTCTCTTCTGGCAGGCATGGAACTATGGTCTGGTTGGGTGTTTAAGTTATTCTCTCTCTGAGCCCGCCCAGTGGGAGTGGCGATCTTGCTGTGCTTTCTGGGAAAGTGTATTTAAGATGCGGATGTCACGTGGTTCGGGGGGTTCCAGTCCAGAATATTGACTTCATGGTCCTGGTCCTCCTGATATGGCCTGGGGTGTGGATTCACCTGATCGTGTTGTCTCAGGGCTGGCTAGCCCGAGGCAAGAAAACTAAAGGAGGATTCTGAGGTGTTTGGGTGCCGTCTCCGGTTTGGGAGAGACCCATTGGCTTCATAGCATTCCAGGGGAGGACTCTTCAGAAGAAGACCATGTAGGGGTTGGTTTCTTAGCAAGAGCCTGGAAGGGCTGAAGTACCCAATAGAATCCGGTCTCGTGGATATCGCCAAGCTGGCTGAAAGATCCAGGTATCACACGAGTCTTCTACAAGTTTAGTTTTCCTACGTGTTCTACAACAACGTCTGTGGCAGAGACTTATCCTTGTATGTTCTACAACAACGTCTGTGGCAGAGACTTGTTCCTGAGTAAGCACCTTGTTGGCTTCTAAGCCTTGTGAGAGAGGGACTGTCCAACTTGAGTGAACATCCAGTTGTGAAAGGCCATTCTCTGGATGCAGTCAAAGTCAGCAAGTTCTTCAAAATTGATTTTGACACTAATGCCGCGCACACACAATTGAATTATCCGGCGAACTTGGTCTGACAAACAATCCGGCAAACAATCCGCTGGACTTTATAACAAACGGACTTGGCCACACATGGACACTCCGAAAGTCCAGTGATTTCTAACGCCATGACGTACAGCACGTACAACGGGACTAGAAAAAGGAAGTTCAATAGCCAGTAGCCAATAGCTTCCTTCTCGCACTTGCTTCAGAGCATGCATCATTCTTAGTTCGCCGGACTAGCACACTGACGAACGGATTGCCCGCTGAAAGCCAAGTCCGGCGGACAAATTTTGAGTCAAAGCTACTTTCTAAGTCTGTCGGACTTTTACGATGAAAAAGTCCGCTGGAGCCTACACACGATCGAATTGTCCGGCGTACTGTGGTCCAATCGTGTGTACGCGGCATAAGACTACCTGAACTTCCTTTCCAACCCTCTGATCCCATTATAAGAGACTGTTCATTGTCTATGTTTTTTACAAACAAAACCCATTTAAGTGGATCTGTCGTCAGTCTCTCAAGTTACTGGGCCATCTACTACGGGACACCCCTAGACATGAAGTGAGGAGAAAGAAGGTAACGGTAAGCCCAATCTAACCAGCAGCTCCTTCGGGGGTTAGTGCTACAATAATAATAAAAATGATTCAATAATGTAATAAAAAACACTGAAATTTGCTCAGTTGCAGAATTGTCGCTGTGATTACTTTCAGTGTTTCATGAAGAATTTCCCCACAAATCACTATCGCTCAATTCTGCAAGTGATTCTAATTTATTATCGCTGTTTTCTAGCTGCTCTAAAACCACTTTTGATGTAAAGGGACACTTTTTGGTTGCTATGGACAATCTCCAGTTTCCGGGCAGAAAGTTATATATAACATAAAAATACATGCAGGGCACTGGACAAACCAATAGGGACAAAAGGGAGGTGAAATAATGTGATACAGTATTGCAATCTGTAAGATTACAGAGTACTGTATGTGTAATGTGTTTTTATCTTTTTGAATTTGGTGCCTTTCTCCATCCACGTGCGTCGCAACGCTCGCAGGGAACGGAGCTCGGCACAGCGGGGAGACATCGCAGGATCCAGGGTAAGTAACTTTGCCTGGATCCTGCAATGCGATCCCGAGTGTGGCTCGGGGTTACTGCTTTTGGTACTGAAAATTCACCCCGAGCCACACTTGGGATTACCGCTAAGGAGGTTAAACACAGAGCTCAGGTAGAGGGAAGAGAATAAATTACCATTATCCTACTTGAATTACATCAATGCCTGTATTGTGAAGAATGGCTCCACAGTGGCAGTATCAGCAGAGATCAATGAATGCTTGTTTTAATGTTTATGTACTGCTTGTTAAGACTAAGCAAACCTAGCCACAATTTAATTTAAATGCGCAGAAGGTTAACACAAATGGCTGCTAAATATCCAGATTGCTCCAATATCAATCTGCAGTACAGAAGACCAGGAGATCAATTTATCAAAGAAACACATAAAAATACAACAACATTTATGTAATAAACACATAGCTGGGTACAAATTGATATTGTTAAAAAAAAAAAATTATTTGAGGAGCAAAAAAAACTTTTCTATAAAAATAACAATAACAAACATGTTATATGTACCTGCTCTGTTACAGTGAATTTGCACAGAGCAGCCCAGATCCTCCTCTTCTCAGGTCCCTCTTCAGTGCTCCTGGCCCCACCCTCCTGTTGAGCGCCCCCACAGCAAGCAGCTTGCTATGAGGGTGCCCAAGACTAGCTGCAAAACCATGTGTCCATTCAGACACAGAGCTACTGTTCGGCCCATCCTCCTCTCTCTCCTGATTGGCTAACTGACTTTGATTAAAAGCAGTGAGAGCCAATGGGGAGGGAGAGTCCTGGACGGCCAAGACACTTGTGGACATCCCTAGACAGAAATGGGTCTCCGGTAAGTATTAGGAGGGCAGAGGGGGGTTGCTGCACACAGAAGGCTTTTTATCTTAATGCATAGAATGTATTAAGATAAAAAAACTTCTGACTTTACAACCCCTTTAAAATATATAAGTAAGTAAGTAATTTGTATGGAATTTGTTAATGATAGCAAGAAAATCAGTAAAATAGATCCCCTGTAGCCAGTAACAATAAAGCCCCCTCTAGCAACAATAGATCCCCCCATTAAAGCAGGAGTAAACCCACTGACTTTTTTTTTTTTACACCTGTAAGGGAAAAGGCATAATGAGCTAGTATGCCCCGCATTCTAGCTCATTATGAAATACTTACCTTAGAACGAGGCGCTGGCATCTCACTCGGTCCACGCCGAGGGAGCTGACATGTTCCTTTGGCACGTCTTGTGGGTATCGCGGCTCCGGCGCTGTGAGTGGCCAGAGCCGCAATGTCGTTACTCCTGTGCATGCGCGTGGGAGTTTTCTTCCCAGCAGGGTCTGGCGTCTGCCGAGAATCTGCGGAGTGCATTCGCCACTAAAGTCAGCGGCTCATTGCGAGGGGAATATCTCCTAAACCGTACCTCAACAGTAGATCTCTCCCAGGTATAACTGACCCCTCAGCGATATAAGACCCACCCCCAGCAACAATAGGTCCCCCACCAGTAAGAATAGACCCCCCTGCAAAAATAGATCCCCTCCAGGTAGAATAGATCTCTCAGCAGCCAGCATCAATAGACCCTGCAGCACACCCCAGCACCCCTTACCATTACATACAGATAGTGCTGGAGGTACCGGAACTGCGTTAATCAGTTGCTGGAAGTGCTGGAGGTACCGGAACTGTGCAATCACAGTGAAAAAACAAAACAAAAAAAACCTGAACACCCCCTAGAGCAGTACAGTGCCACTATGGTGACACTGCACTGCTCTGGTGACAGCATTTAAAGAAATGTAAAAGAAATTTGTAAAATAAATGTAAATCAAAAATGTTTTCATTTTGTTGGTCTTTACACTGTTCTAATACTCCATCGCCTCATAAAATATATATAGGTAGTCAGGAAATTATATGTGTAGTTTATGCCCCTGGTATTGAAAAAGCTTCAAAAGATACAAAATAGATATAGTGGCAGTTGTTGAAAAATCCCTTAGGATATAAAATATACAATCGTGCATGCAACAATTCATCAATAAGTGAAAAAATTAATGAATAAATTAAAATCAATAAATGATCTAATGCATCAATAAGTGTAAATAAAAAAATACCAAATTCTAAAGTTACATAGTTACATAGGTGAGGTTGAAAAAAGACACATGTGTGATTATATGTCAGTATTATATTGTATATCCCTGTATGTTGTGGTCATCCAGGTGCTTATCTAATAGTTTTTTGAAACTATTGATGCCCCCCGCTGAAACCACCGCTTGTGGAAGGGAATTCCACATCCTTGCCGCTCTTACAGTAAAGAACCCTCTACGCAGTTTAAGGTTAAACCTCTTTTCTTCTAATTTGAATGAGTGGTCACGTGTCTTATTAAATTGGAAAAAGTTCTATCCCTATTGTGGGATCACCAGTATGGTATTTGTAACTTGAAATCATATCCCCTCTCAGTCGTCTCTTCTCCAGATAGAATAGGTTTAGTGCTCTTAACCTTTCTTCATAACTAATATCCCCCAGTCCCTTTATTAGCTTTTTTGCCCTTCTCTGTACTCGCTCCATTTCCAGTACATCTTTCCTGAGGACTGGTGCCCAGAACTAGACAGCATACTCCAGGTGAGGCCAGACCAGAGTGTTGTAGAGTGGGAGAATTATCGCTTTATCTCTTGAGTTAATCCCCTTTTTAATGCATACCAATATTTTGTTTGCTTTGTTAACAGCAGCTTGGCATTGCATTCCATTGCTGAGCCTATCATCTACTAGGACCCCCAGGTCCTTTTGCATCCTTGATTCCCCCAGAGGTTCTCCCCCCAGTGAGTATATTGCAATCATATTTTTGCCATCCAAATGCATTATTTTAAAGTTTTCCACATTAAACCTCATTTGCCATGTAGTTGCCCACCCCCAATTTGTTCAGCTCTTCTTGCAAGGTTTCCACATCATACACACGTGTCTTTTTTCAACCTCACCTACTATGTAACTATGTAAATGTATTTTTTTATTTACACTTAGTGATGTATTAGATCATTTGTTGATTTTAATTTATTCATGAATTTTTGAGAAGTTATTGCCCTGCTTAGCTTAGTATTGTCCACAAATACAGAGACTGAACTGTTTACCCCATCCTCCAGGTAGTTATGTACAAATTAAATAGGATTGGCCCTAGTGCAGAACCCTGGGGGACCCCACTTTCCACCCCTGACCATTCCGAGTACTCCTCATTTATCGCCACCCTCTGAACTCGCCCTTGTAGCCAGTTTTCAATCCATGTACTCAGCCTATGGTCCATGCCAACGGACCTTACTTTGTACAGTAAAGATTTATGGGGAACCGTGTCAAATGCTTTTGCAAAATCCAGATACACCACATCTACGGGCCTCCCTATATCTAGAGGGCAGCTCACCTCCTCATAGAAGGTTAATAGATTGGTTTGGCAAGAACAATTCTTTGTGAATCCATGTTGATTACTGCTAATGATACCATTATCATTACTAAAATCTTGTATATAGTCCCTTATCATCCTCTCCAAGAGCTTGCATACTATTGATATTAGGCTAACTGGTCTGTATTTCCCATGGATGTATTTTGGCCCTTTTTTTTAAATATTGGTGCTACATTGTTTTTTCTCCAATCAACTGGTACCATCCCAGTCAGTAGACTGTCAGTAAAAATTAGGAACAATGGTCTGGCAATTACTTGACTGAGTTCCCTAAGTACCCTCAGGTGCAAGCCATCTGCTCCTGGTAATTTATTAATGTTAAGTTTCCCAAGTCTAATTCTAATTTTGTTCTCTGTTAACCATGGAGGTGCTTCCTGTGATGTGTCATGAGGATAAACACTACAGTTTTGGTTACTGAAGCCCCCCGATTCCCTCCTGAAAACTAAGGAGAAGAATACATTATTTTACAAATGTTTTATTGAAAGTCAAACATAACATATCAGTACAGTCATGTGACAGAAACATCAAACAGAAGAAAGAGGAAAAAAAAAGAAGGGATGTCTCAGTGGGGGGAGGGTACATAGGTGAGATAATATTCCACAAGGCAATAAAGGTAGCAAAAAAACAAAAAACAAAAACAAGGCCTAGTATAAACAGGTAATCACATCGTAGATTCGATTGCGCCTCAAAATAGGCCATATGGAATGCAGCCTAGCTCAGGTATCATCAGGGATGTTGATGTAAAGACACATACATGCCGGACTTTGCTGCTAAGTGGACATACATAAGAAGCAAAGAAAAAAGATAAAGATAAAAAGAAGATGAAATTTTCCTCCCTAAGATGTGTCACCACGACTTCGAAATATCTCATGTCGGTGTAACCGTCAACCACATGTCGACTCCTCAAAATGGGAGCCACCAGAAAAGACAGATAGAAAAAAGGAATAGATAGAGTACAGACTGTGGGTAAGAGTGCCCACAGAGAGGGAGTAGAGAAAAAGATAAAAAGCAAGAGGGGGGAAAGAAGAAGGGAAAGAAAAGGGAAGGGGTCCTCAGGGGCCACACCCACATGCCCTTAAATTGAAAGAAGTTGGTCATTAAACCTAGAAGGCCGAATGTAAGTTATCCATGGTTGCCACACTTTGAGAAATTTGTCATGGGTGTCAGAAGTAAATGACGTCAGCTTTTCATCAACCATTATGTCGTTCATGTGGTTTTTAACAGCTTCAAAGCTAAGTATTGGAGTTTTCCACGCTCTTGCAATAGTAATCTTAGTGGCACTAAAGAGATGCTGGGCTAACTGTCTCTCCGGGCGAAAAAGTTCTGTCTCTCCGGGCTGAAAAAGTTTACATAAGAGGGCTTTGAAGGGGTCCCTTCTAAAATTAGAGTGGAGCATATTACGCAGTAGGGTATAAACCCTAATCCATAATCTGCAGACCTTAGGGCATGTCCACCAGATATGGGCCATTGTGCCTGCACTTGCACAGCCCCGAAAGCAATTGGGTGAGTAGGAGGGGATAAAGCAAGCTATCCTGGATGGCGTATAATACCACCGGTAAAAAACTTTGTATGCATTCTCGAGGATGGACACATTCCTGGAGCTTTTCATAAGGGATAAGGTCATGGTCTGCCAGTCCTCTACATCCAACCTCTTACCCAAGTCTGTCTCCCATTGAAGATGGTATTTCCTAACGGGGGGTTTCTTAAAAGTGGTAATGAAGGAGTAAATCAGAGATATTAGTCCCGAGGAATGAGGTCGGGTCCTGCAAACACGTTTAAAGGGGGTCAATGCGTACGGAGTAGGAAGAGTTTTAAGAAGCTGTTGAATGAAATGTTTGAGTTGAAGGTAACTATAATGTTCTCTAAGGGGATATCATGGGAAGATCTCAGGGACTCGAATGTAAGCATTCTCATTGGGGTGAGCAGAGAGTGGACATCCATAAAGCCATTATCCACCCACCAGGAGAATTGCCTAGGGTTTTCACAGCTAGGGGGGAATAAAGGGCAATGAGCAAGACGCAATAACGGCAGGTGGGGGGACAGCAATCCTTCCGAGTATTTAACAGAGTCCCAGACCCGGAGGGAATGAGTCATACAAGGCCCAAACCCACACGGGCGGTCCTGTGGGGGCAACCATGGTATTGAGGAGATGGGAATAGGATGAGAGTCGACAAGATCCATGGTGGCCCATAAAGGCATTTGGTAAGTGTCGTGAAGGTGGGCCAAGGGAGCTATAGTCGCCGCAACATAATAGGCTTGAAGATTGGGGACTGAGAAACCTCCATTAACTCGACGAGCGTACATTATTTGCTTATGGATTCGAGGCCTAGAGGAACTCCAAATACATTTTAGTAACCTCCTTTGATGAAGTCGCAGGATATGGGAAGCTACCGGTACCGGTAACACGCGAAAAAAGTACAATAGTTTTGGGAGATAAGTCATGCGTACTGCGACGATTCTGCCGAACCAAGAGAGCGGAAGGTGAGTGTCAGGAAGATCCTCCTCACGGACGTCCGAGCGGCGAAAGTCGCAGAAGATCTCTTGCCCAGTTCCAGGAGCGTTACTGCGATCGGCGGTGCGCGCGCACCCGGGTGCGCGCGCGGCCGTTTGACGCAAATTGGCGCCAATAGCGCTATTTCAACTGGATCCATGCCTCACTGCCTTGCTGCCTGATCAACAGCGTTCCTGTGTGTCCTGGTGATCCGTATCTGAATCTGAACCTGAACCTGTACCTGTACCTGTACCCTGATCCGTATCGAACCCGGCTTGTTCCCGATTCTGCTGTTTGCTGCCTGCCCCCCGACTTTGGCTTGTACCCGACTACTCTTCTGGATTCCGTTTCTGTACCTGATCTGCCCGCCTGTGCCTGACCTGGACTGTTACACCATCCGTCAACTGTAAGTTGCTTGCTGTTGTACTACAGGACACCTCCCAGTCCTCCGCAATATTTGGCTGTACTCCTTCTGCGTTTGTAGCCTTCTACCTTTGGCCACAGACTACTGGACTCTTCCGCTTCCGCTTATCCATTGCACCTGCATCCGTTGTTGGACTACAATACCCCTCCGTTGTTTGTCACCTCCTGCAATCACTTGTATGCCGTTGCTGGACTACAGGAACCCTTCTGCTGTCTGCTGGACCTTATCTCACCTTTGCCTGTATTCAGACACCGGACTACAATACACCTCCTCCTTCAACGGACTTCTGCCTCTACCATCTGCTATCCAGTCAGGCACTTGTGCCCCTCTGTGCTCCTGAGCCCCTGTCACCACTACCAGGGTCTCTCGAGTCAGAGGTCTACGAGAGGCCACTCCCTGCACTCCGGGCTCTGCTTAAAGGTACGTGACAGTATCAGGCAGCCATGTCTGAGCCCACGCAGGGAGATTCGGCCATGGATGATTTATGCCGTCATCTTGCTGGACTTACCCAGGCTGTTAAATCTCTACAAGAAGGCTATTCTCGATTGGAAGAGCGTGTCCAGGTCTTATCTACCACAGGCCCTACCGTGTCGGGAACTTCTTCTGCGCCATCAGTGGTTATGTTACCCCCTGAACCCAAGGTCCCAACTCCGGAGAGGTTTTCGGGAAATCGCAGCAAGTATAGAGCTTTTCGCAATGCCTGTGAATTGTTTTTTGCACTTCAACCCAGAACTTTCTCTCTAGAATCCACTAAGGTGGGTTTTGTTATCTCCCTCCTACTGGGTGAGCCCCAGGCTTGGGCCCACCGCCTTTTGGAGCAAAAGGAAGCCTGCCTTAATAACCTGAATACCTTTTTTCAAGCCATGGGTTTGCTCTATGAGGATCCTCAACAGGCGGCCACAGCGGAAGCAGCTTTATATTCTCTTCAGCAAGGCCGCAGAGCGGCAGAGGACTATGCGTCTGAATTTCGGCGCTGGAGTTCCGATACTACCTGGAACGATGCTGCTCTGCGATACCGGTTTCGCATGGGACTCTCTGAACCTCTAAAAGATGAATTGGCCCGGGTGGGTGTTCCAGCAACTCTTGAAGCCCTTATCAACCTCTCCATCCAGATAGACAGACGCTTGAGAGAACGGAGAACAGAACGCACTGCCGGGCCGTCCCGACCAGTCTGGATGTTACCCCGTGTACCTAATCCCCCTGCACATCCTGCTGCTGACACGCCTGAACCCATGCAACTGGGCTTACTTAGACCAACGCTCACCACCGAGGAACGACAACGCCGGCAGCTCAACAATCTGTGTCTTTACTGTGGAGAACCCGGACATTACGTGAGATCCTGTCCTGCCAAATTCCGTAAGCATTCTTCTGTATCTTCTCCTGTTTTACCTGCAGTGCCTAGTAATGCTACTCACCTGGCTGTTCCCGTCTCTCTTCAGCTGCCCGGAGGGAACATTCAAGTCCCCGCAATAGTTGATTCTGGAGCGTGCAGTGGATTTATGGACTTATCGTTTGCCCAAAAGTTCCAAGTGCCCTTACGGCCCAGGGCGAAAGGGTTGTCTGTACACCTTGCCGATGGGTCAGCTATCAAATCAGGACCAGTGACACAAGAGACATGTCCTTTGACTGCTACTATTTCCGGTAACCATCAGGAACAACTCTGCCTGGACATTATTGAATCTCCCCTTTTCCCTATCATACTGGGTATGCCCTGGCTTCGGGCACACAACCCGCAAATAGACTGGTCCACCGGAAACATTTTCTTTTTCTCCCCCTATTGTCGTCAACACTGCTTTCAAGAATCAACTAAGGTTTCACCCCATTTAATGTGTATGGAGACCGATGTTGAGACTCGCCAGCACGTTCCTGAGACCTACCATGACTTCCTGGACGTGTTCAGCAAGAAGGGGGCAGAAACACTTCCCCCTCATAGACCCTACGATTGCCCAATTGAGATCCTTCCCGGAGCCGAAATCCCTTTCGGGAGAATATTTCCCTTAACAGAAGTGGAATTGGAGACTCTCAGGACTTACATTGATGACAATCTGAAAAAGGGGTTCATACGTCCTTCTACGTCCCCAGCTGGGGCAGGAATCTTTTTTGTAGAAAAGAAGGACCATTCTCTCCGCCCTTGTGTTGACTACCGGGACTTAAATAAAGTTACAGTCAAGAACCGGTACCCACTGCCTTTGGTACCCGAATTATTCCAGCGCCTTGGATCAGCTAGTATCTTCACAAAATTGGATCTTCGCGGAGCCTATAATTTGGTCCGTATCCGAAGCGGGGACGAATGGAAGACTGCCTTCCGCACCCGCTTCGGACATTTTGAATATCTCGTAATGCCCTTTGGGCTATGCAACGCTCCTGCGACTTTCCAGCATTTTGTGAATGATATCTTTAGAGATTTTCTCGACCTGTTTGTTATAGTATATCTGGACGACATCTTAATTTTCTCCCCCTCTCTGCCAGCTCACAGGGAACACGTTAAGAAGGTTCTCACTCGGCTTCGCCAACACGGCTTGTACGCAAAACCTGAGAAGTGCGAGTTTGAACGTCGCAGCATTCAGTTTTTGGGGCTGATTATTTCGGTGGATGGAATCAAGATGGATCCGCAAAAAGTTTCGGCCATCCTGGACTGGCCAGCCCCTACTGATAAAAGAGGAATTCAACGCTTTGTGGGGTTTGCGAATTTTTATCGAAAATTCATCAAGGGATTTTCTACAATCATCGCTCCAATCACCAGATTAACGAGACAAGGTATCAAGTTCCAGTGGACTCCGGAGGCACAGGCCGCATTTTCTTCCCTTAAAGAACAGTTTGTGTCAGCATCTGTCCTGAAGCATCCTAATTCTGCGCTACCCTACGTCCTTGAGGTGGATGCATCCGAAGTTGCAGTGGGAGCAGTCCTTTCTCAGAGACAGGGCCCAAAGGCTTTATTGCACCCAGTGGCGTTCTTCTCACGTAAATTGTCTGAAGCGGAAAAGAATTATGATGTCGGGGACAGGGAGTTACTCGCTATCAAAGCCGCACTTGAGGAATGGCGCTATCTCTTGGAGGGAGCAGCCCATCCCATTCTGGTATACACTGAATACAAGAACTTAGAGTATTTAAAGACTGCTAAGAGGCTGAAGCCGCGTCAGGCCAGATGGGCACTGTTCTTTACAAGATTTTCCTTCCAAATAACCTATAGGCCCGGATCAAAGAACACCAAACCCGACGCGCTATCCCGGATGTTCAGCGAACCCGAAGTTCTTCAACCCACAGACACCATCCTTGCGCCCGGAAATTTCCTTATGCTCCAGGAAGATCTTCTATCCCAACTTAAGCAGGCTTCATCTTCAGCTCCACATCCCTTAAACACCACCTTACTCTCTAGCAATAACTTGTTATGGCATGAAAACAAGATCTACGTGCCCCAACAACTACGGGTTGCTGTTCTCAAGTCTTGCCACGACCACAAATTGGCCGGTCATTTTGGGGTACACAAGACCGCCGAACTTCTCCAACGCACCTTCTGGTGGCCTCAGCTGCTAAGAGACTGTAAACTTTATGTTGAATCTTGCATTACCTGTACCCAGAACAAGAGTAGCAAGACCAAAGCCTGGGGGTTGCTGAAACCACTCCCCATCCCGGAAAGGCCTTGGAAAATGATTTCCATAGACTTTATTGTAGAATTACCTCCGTCAGAAGGCTTCACCACTATCCTTGTGGTGGTCGACAGATTGTCCAAAATGGCTCACTTTCTGCCCATGAAGGGTACACCTTCTGCCCCTGAGACCGCAAGGATCTTCATTAACCACTTAAGGACCAGGCCTCTTTTTCAGACTTGGTGTTTCCATGTTTAAAACAGTTTTTTTTGCTAGAAAATTACTTAGAACCCCCAAACATTTTATATTGTTTTTTTTCTAACACCCTAGAGAATAAAATGGCGGTCATTGAAATACTTTTTTTCACACCGTATTTGCGCAGCGGTCTTACAAGCGCACTTTTTTTGGAAAAAATTCACTTTTTTGAATAAAAAAATAAGACAACAGTAAAATTAGCCCAATTTTTTTTATACTGTGAAAGATAATGGTATGCCGAGTAAATTGATACCCAACATGTCACGCTTCAAAATTGCGCCCGCTCGTGGAATGGCGTCAAACTTTTAGCCTCAAAAATCTCCATAAGCAACATTTAAAAAATTCTACAGGTTGCATTTTTTGCGTTACAGAGGAGGTCTAGGGCTAGAATTATTGCTCTCGCTCTACCAATCGCGGCGATACCTCACATGTGTGGTTTGACCACCGTTTTCATATGCGGGCGCTACTCACGTATGAGCTCGCTTCTGTGCGCAAGCTCGTCATAACGGGGTGTTTTTAAAAAATTTTTTTTTTCTTATTTATTTTAATTGATTTTATTTATTTTTACACTGTTTTAAAAAAATAAATAAAATGGATCACTTTTATTCCTATTACAAGGAATGTAAACATCCCTTGTAATAGAAAAAAGCATGACAGGTCCTCTTAAATATGAGATCTGGGGTCAAAAAGTCCTCAGATCTCATATTTGGGCTAAAATGCAAAAAAAAAAAAAAAAAAAGAAAATCTGACATTTAAAAAAAATATATACCTTTAAGAGGTATGGGCGGAAGTGACGTTTTGACGTCGCTTCCGCCCTCCTATGGTATAGAGACGAGTGGGGGCCATCTTAGCCTCACTTGTCTCTATGCCCAGCAGATGGAAGGACCCGATCGCCTCCGCCGCTACCGACGGCTCCGGTAAGCGGCGGAAGGTGCGGGAGGGCGGCGGGAGGGGGGGTGGCACCTCTCCCGCCGCCGATAGCGGTGATCTCGTAGCGAATCCACCGCGGAGACCACCGTTATCGTACAGCCGACCGCCGCCTGAAGAGATGGATATCTCGGTTGTGGCAGCAGCTGCTGCCGTTACCGAGATATCCCTCTTCAAAAATAGGACGTACATCGTTGTGCGGCGGTCGGCAAGTGGTTAAGGAGATTGTAAGACTCCACGGTATACCTGCGAACATTGTTTCCGACCGAGGGGTACAATTTACATCAAAATTTTGGAGAGCTTTATGTAAGTCCTTGAAAATTGATCTTTCGTTCTCGTCTGCCTATCATCCCCAGACCAACGGCCAGACCGAATAACTCTGTTCATTCTGCAACTAATCAATCTCCCTTCTTTGCGAACTATGGTTTTCACCCTCAGTTCTTATCAGCCAATATCCCAGAATGCACGGTTCCAGCAGTTCAAGAAACTTTGGACTTTTTCTGCACCAATAACAAGTTGCTTCAAGAAACGATGGCAAGAACTCAAGAACGCAACAAAGCAGTTTTTGACAGAAAGAGGAGAGGGGAGCTCGACCTAAAACCCGGAGATTTGGTTTGGTTATCTACTCTGAATCTAAAATTAACATGCCCATCTAGAAAACTGGGCCCAAAATTTGTGGGTCCTTTCCCAATTTCCAGGAAAATTAACAATGTGGCTTATGAGCTGAAATTACCAGAATCGCTGCGTATTCACCCAGTGTTTCATGTGTCCCTCTTAAGACCTTCAATCCAGGATCCCTTCACCGATCGGAACGTGGGCCCTCCTGAACCTGTGCTTATTAATGGTGAAGAGGAGTTTGAAGTAGAAGCAATTTTGGATTTCAGAAAGAGACGCAACCAGGTACAGTATCTGGTGAAGTGGAAGGGGTATGGTCCAGAAGAGAACTCCTGGGAACCAGAGACTGGCATCCACGCCAAGAGGTTGGTTCTGGCATTTAAAAGATCTCACCCAGGTAAGATGTCCCAGTTGGGCATCCGGAGGCTGCCCATTGGGGGGGGGCAATGTCAGGAAGATCCTCCTCACGGACGTCCGAGCGGCGAAAGTCGCAGAAGATCTCTTGCCCAGTTCCAGGAGCGTTACCGTGATCGGCGGTGCGCGCGCGCGCGGGAGCGCGCACGCGGGTGCGCGCGCGGCCGTTTGACGCAAATTGGCGCCAATAGCGCTATTTCAACTGGATCCATGCCTCACTGCCTTGCTGCCTGATCAACAGCGTTCCTGTGCGTCCTGGTGATCCGTATCTGAATCTGAACCTGAACCTGTACCTGTACCTGTACCTGTACCCTGATCCGTATCGAACCCGGCTTGTTCCCGATTCTGCTGTTTGCTGCCTGCCCCCCGACTTTGGCTTGTACCCGACTACTCTTCTGGATTCCGTTTCTGTACCTGATCTGCCCGCCTGTGCCTGACCTGGACTGTTACACCATCCGTCAACTGTAAGTTGCTTGCTGTTGTACTACAGGACACCTCCCAGTCCTCCGCAATATTTGGCTGTACTCCTTCTGCGTTTGTAGCCTTCTACCTTTGGCCACAGACTACTGGACTCTTCCGCTTCCGCTTATCCATTGCACCTGCATCCGTTGTTGGACTACAATACCCCTCCGTTGTTTGTCACCTCCTGCAATCACTTGTATGCCGTTGCTGGACTACAGGAACCCTTCTGCTGTCTGCTGGACCTTATCTCACCTTTGCCTGTATTCAGACACCGGACTACAATACACCTCCTCCTTCAACGGACTTCTGCCTCTACCATCTGCTATCCAGTCAGGCACTTGTGCCCCTCTGTGCTCCTGAGCCCCTGTCACCACTACCAGGGTCTCTCGAGTCAGAGGTCTACGAGAGGCTACTCCCTGCACTCCGGGCTCTGCTTAAAGGTACGTGACAGTGAGTCCAAGAAGTCAGTAAGTTTCCTAAATAGAGGGGGAAAATTGGCCTGGTACAAGCCCTCATACGTAGGAGTAAGACGTATCCCTAAATAGGGCAGCGATGGGAGCCACTGAAAAGGGAAGTTCATTTTTAGGGAGGCCAATTCTGATGGGGAAAGGTTTACAGACATTGCTTTGGATTTCATGGGATTGACCCGCAGACCAGAGAGAGATGCAAAGGATTCCAATAGGGAGAATAGGTTGGGCAAAGAGACTCTGGATGACGTCAGTGTCAATAAGATATCATCTGCGAATAATGACAGTTTATGCTCAGAACCAGCAATCGGAATGCCTTTTATGTCCGGATGTGAGCGGATTGCCTCAGCCAGTAGTTCCATAGCCAAAGCAAACAATAGGGGCGAAAGTGGACAGCCCTGCCGGGTGCCCCTCCGAATGGGAAAAACAGTGGATTCAAATCCATAGTATTTTATTTTAGCTTGAGGGCCATCGTATAGGGCCGCCAGCCACTGCATAAACAGAGCGACGAATCCATAATGGCGGAGCACTGACATAAGGTAAGGCCAGGACAGGGTGTCAAAGGCCTTGTTCACATCCAGAGATAAAAGCATCGTCTCCAAAGAGCGGCTACGAGCTATATATTGTAAGTGAATGATTCTCCTGATGGCATCCCCTGCTTGTCTCATGGGGACAAACCCCACCTGGTCCTTCTTAATTAAACGAGGAAGAAAAGAATTTAGGCGATTGGCCAGGACTTTAGTGAGAATTTTCATGTCAAGATTAATTAATGATATAGGTCGAAAATTGGCCCAAGAGGAGTGGTCTCGATCTGGCTTCGGTAGCATCACGATGTTAGCTGTCAGTAAGTCAGGTGTCAGTGTTTGTCCACTTTTGACTGCATTAAGCATGTTTGTCAGAGGAGAAGTTATTACATCCACCATCTTTCTATAATAGAGGGCTGTGAGGCCATCACGGTCCATAAGTTCCCTATCAGTCTCAGTCTCAGACAAGGTCGGGAGCGAGATGTGCCGCAGAAAGTCTGCCCTAGCTTGTTCACTAACTGGGTCTTGGGCAGAATATAGTTTAGCGAGTCTATAGCGGAACTCTTCTAGTATGCGGATCGGGTTGCTAGTGAGAATGTTGTGTCGAGTGCGTAAGGTAATAGGAGAAGGTTTGGGGTTAAAAGTTCATAGTCTTTTGGCCAACATCGCATTAGGTTTATTCGCTTTAACGTACCAGTGTTGTCTAGACCAGCGGAGCACACGCTCCGCCTGGTCTGTGAGGCTTAGATCCAATTCCATGCGGGCCTGGTCCAGAAGCCTACGATTATTCGGGGTGGGGGATTGTTTAAAAGATGTAGAGATAGCCTCGAACTGGGATTCTAGCGTCGCTTGTAGTTTTAGCCTCTCCTTTTTCCGTTTAGATGCTAGCTGTATAATGTGTCCCCGGAGCACGGCCTTGTAGGCTTCCCAGAGGGTCACCGGAGAGGAGACAGATGGAGAGTTAAGGTGAAAGTGCTCCTCAGAAGCTCTAAAAAGATCTTCCCTAATGTCTGAGAGTGCCAATAATGAGTCATTCATAATCCATGCAGATCGGTGGGGGTTATGCACTAAAGACCGACAGACCACCAATGTTGGGTCATGATCAGTCCAAGGAGCTGCTAAAATGGAGACTGATTCTATCAGTGGGAGATGTTTTCTGAGCATTATCATATGATCTATTCTAGAATGGGAATGATGTGGGTGGGAATAGTACGTATAATCTTTACTCGTTGGATGGAATTCCCTCCATAAGTCCACTAAATCGTGGGAACGTAGGGAACGGGAAAAGGTTTTAGCAGCGGATGTCTCAGCCACGCGTTCCGATGGCTATTTATCCAATACTGGATCAAGAGCAACATTTGAATCCCCGGCTAAAAGCAAGGTCCCCGTTTGGTGAGATAGCAAAAGGGAACAAACATGTGACAAAAAAGGGCCCGAGTTGGAGTTAGGAGCATAATATGTCATCACAGTCACCTCAACATCCTGAATTGACCCTACCAACAAAAGATACCTGCCGCCGCGGTCAGCTATCTGTTTAGTGCAGTTAAAAGGGGCAGACTTATGAAAAGCTATCAGTACTCCCCTCTGTTTGGTCGGTCCATTAGCTAAAAATACCTGGGGATATTGGGCGTCAAAATACTTAGAGCTTGAGGAAGAGGAGGAATTAGTTTCTTGCAGACATGCTACATGTATACGCTGTTTTTTAAGGTATTTAAATATCTTTACTCTTTTTTTGTGGGGAATTCATGCCCTGAACATTCAGGGATAACCAATGTAGAGTCATTGTTAGAGGGTAGTACACATTTTATATGTGGCTATGGGCACGACCCCCAAGGACCTCGAAGAAAGCAAAGAAAAAGAGGGGTGGAAAGGGAGAAGAAGTGAGCTGTAGAAGAGGAAAGAGAGAACAAGCACAGTAAGGCTGAGAAAATCCCGGTGTATCAATCGTGGGCTAAACATTAGTGCAAACAAACGTGGGTCCGACGGCCCACTAAAGGGTCGGTGGTTGGCCGGGACCATAGTCCCAGACAAGTATCGACTCTTTGGGGGGCGCAGTGGTCCACCAGACCCCTTCGGCCTATACTTTCAATAAACCATAGAACAGAAATGTTTAAAAAATATGAGCACTCATTATAACAATAAGCATGTATTACCAACTTATTGGGAATAAACACTAGTTCCCAAGGTAAACCTGAAATTGGTGGGGTCCTCATGGGATCCCACCGGGGTTACCGGCGAGGGCCCCGGGAGGCCCCACCCAATAAGAAACCGCATGGACCATTACCAGCAGGGGGAAGAGAAAACCAAAAAAAATAATAATAATAAAATAAAAAAAAGGGTGGGAGGCAGACACGTCCAAGGGCAACGTGGTCCCACCGTACTTAATATACATATGGACCAAGTGGCCTCCGAAACAACAGCCGGGTGGCTAACCACCCATCACGGACCACCCCTGCCGCCATTTACTGATTGAGCGACCTGGGGTGGCAATCCTGCGAGTGGGACCAGTCCTGCATTAGTAGATATCAACAGACCCAGTGACGGGTCAGAAAAAACACAAAAACACAAACAAAACAAAAAAATATATATATAAACCCCCGAAAGGGATACCATCGGTGCGGCTTTAAGGAGCCTCTTCGGGATACTGAGCCCGAGAGAAACAGCAGTTCCAGTCAGAAAGAGTTCAGGTTCTCATCCATCAGAAGCGTCCTGGAAGCGCTGGGCTTGAAGTGAGCGAAGGGCCTGGGAGCCCTGCTTGGAAGCTTGCGAGGAACCGCGGAGAGGCTGAGACCTCTGTGGATGCAGAGTAGAGGGTCCTTCTTGAGATGCAGGGAGGTCCAGGTGAAGTTCTTGGAAGTGGCGTTTCAAATCAGACACAGAGGAGGCTTGAACGTGGCGACCTTGGTAAAAAAAGGAAAGTTTGAAAGGAAAACCCCATCTGTATTTGATGCCGTTAGATTGCAAAACTCGAAGGAAGGATTTCAGGGTTCTCAGCTTAGCAATTGTAACTGGAGAGAGATCAGAAAACAGTTGCAAAGAATGGTTTTGGAAAGAAATCTCCGGGTGATCTCTTGCTGCCTGCAAAAGTCTTTCCTTGGTATGATAGAAATGAAGCTTTATAATAACATCCCTAGGTGGTCCATCCGTAGGCTTGGGTGCTAGGGATCTATGGATACAATCAAATTCAAGGCGTGCAAGTGGAATCTCTGGGGCCAACTCCTGAAAAAGAGCCGTGGCCATGCCTTGCAAATCAGTGATAACCTCAGGGAGTCCTCGGATCCTCAGGTTATCCGTGCGGGATTTGTTTTCAGAATCTTCTAATTTATCACGCAGTGTTTCCAGCTCAGCATGCAGTTTGTCAACTTCTTCCTCATGACCCTCTACGACTGTAGTAGTTAAGTCCATGCGCTGTTCTAGTTGGTTTGTGCGGTGGCCTAGCTCTTTAAGGCCCCGCATGAGGTCTGAGGAGAGTTTGCGTGAGGAAGAATAAATTCAATACCTTCACCATCCCCCCATCCTTTGTAACCAGATGTCCTTCCTCATTCTTTATGGGGCCAATACGGTCTGTCCTTCCTTTTTTACTGTTTACATACTTAAAGCATTTCTTGGGATTTTTTTTTGCTCTTCTCCACTGTGTCTTTCATGTTCTAACTTAGCCGTCCTTATTGCACCCTTACATTTCTTGTTGCATTCTTTATAATGTATGATGATCCATTAACCTTGTTTTTTTGTTTTTTAAGGCATTCTCCTTTGCTTTTATATGCATTTTACATTGGAGTTAAGCCATCCAGGACTTTTGTTCGCTCTTTTAAATGTATTTCCCAATGGGATATGCTCTTAAAGCAAACCCATCTCCGCTCCATTTTCTTTGTTTCTAAGATTTTATCCCAATTTATATCTTCTACAAAGGTTCATAGTTTAGGGAAGTTGGTTCTTTTGAAATTCAGTGTCTTTGTTTTCCTATTTGTGTGACAAATCATACTCCCAGTTTTATTTCCCCCCTAGTTTCATCCCTGTGTAGCTCTACCAATTAGGATTCAACCTCCTCCCTAGCTCCCTTAGTGATGTTATCTCTCACAATAACTTGTACACTATTTTTGATATACAGGCATACCCCTCCCCCTTTTTTACCCTCTCTATCTCTGCGATAAAGGGAATACCCCTGAATGGTTGCCAGCCAATCATGAGAGCTGTTGAACCAAGTTTCTAAAATTCCCACAAAATCGAAATCCTCCTTGTACAACAGTATCTCTAGTTCTTCCATCTTGTGTGCCAGGCTCCTGGCATTGGTGAACATGCCACGTAGTTTAGACCGGTGGTATACTATGCTCTTATTGGGTGTTCCGAGATTGCAACTAGGACTTGTTGCTATACTTATCTTGGGTTTATGTGCTTTAGTCAACCTACCACTAATGCCCTCAATACTACCCTCTGGAATATGTTCCACGCTGACTATCTCTACCTCTGGACCCTTCCCCCATGTCGCCTAGTTTAAAAGCCCCTCTAACTTTTTGGCCATCTTCACTCCCAGCAAATTTGCATGCTCCTCATTTAGGTGCAGTCCGTCCCTTCTATAGAACCAGTGACCGACTGAGAAGTCGGACCAGTTCTCCAGGAACTCAAACTCCTCCTTACTACACCAGCTCCTCAGCCACTTGTTCACTTTCCTAATCTCTCGCAGCCTTTCTGGTGTTGCTCAAGGTACTGGTAGTATTTCTGAGAATATTACCTTGGAGGTCCTTTTCCTCAATTTAGCTCCTAAGTCCCTAAAATCATTCTTTAGGACACTTCATCTGCCTCTGACTTTGTCGTTGGTGCCAACGTGCACCTTTGTGCGTCCTTCTAAGAAACGAAGTCCCCTACCACCAGAATCTGTCTTTCCTTTCCCTTTGTCTCCCCCCTACTCTCACTGGAGGAGTTCTTCCCCTGGCTGCTAGGGGAGTCCCTCAGCTCCAGCAGTGCTGGTCCCTGACTGGTTTCACCAATGTCACTCAATGGAGCATACTTATTGGGATGTCCCAGCCCAGGATCGGCCTCCCTGGCACTTTCCCTTCTAACCTTCCTAACTGTCTCCTTTAATATATAGGGTCTTCTCAGTGCTGACAGTTGTTTCCCTAGATTCAGAACCTGGGCTTCCAGGGAAATAATGTGCTTATATTTTGCACAGCAGTATTCGCCCTCGATCAGATGATCAAGAAACACATACATGCCGCAAGATGTGCACCGAGTCGTATCTCCACACCCGTCAGACATCATACCTACTAATTTTAATGAGGATTGGGGATTTTACCCTATCCAAATTAACTACCTTGCTTCCTGACACTAAAACTCAGCAATACACCAGTACTCAACAATACAAAATACAGGTACTCACAACCCACATGCACTCACAGTCCACGTGCACTCGCAGCCCACGTGCACTTGTAGTCCATGTGCACTTACAGTCCACGTGCATTTACAGTCCATGTGCACTCGCAGTCCACGTGCACTCGAAACTCACCTGCTTTCGCAGTCCACTTGCACTCGTAGCCCACATGTATTCGCAGTCCATGTGCACTCGCAGCCCACGTATACTTGTAGTCCCTCTCCTCAATCACTTTATATTTTGAACTTTTGTATTGATTTGTATTGAGTGTACAAACAAGGTCCATAAAGCCACGGATGAATGAGTTTGGGGTGGAGGAACTTGACTGGCCCGTCCTGACCTGAACCCGATAGGACACCTTTGGGATGAATTAGAGAGGAGAATGCGAGTCATGCCTTTTCGTAAACATCAGTGCCTGACCTCACAAATGCACTTCTTGAAGAATGGTCAAACATTCCCATATACACACTTCTAAACCTTGTGGAAAGCCTTCCCAAAGGAATTAAAGCTGTTATAGTTGCAAAGGGTGGGCCAACTCAAAATTGAACCCTACAGACTAAGACAGGGAAGCCAATAAAGTTCATGTGTGTGTAATAGTAGGTGTCTCAAAACTTTTGGTAATATAGTGTATGTGATATGCCATACTTGGGATGAATAGCAGAGCTTGTTTTGGGGTATAATTCTAAGTATTGATAAAGAAGCTGAATTGTATTAAAATGCATTCCTGTTACCAGTGGAGCATTGCACTGTACTACAGATGGTTTTCTAGACGGTTCCTGGACCCCAGCTGCTCCCATCATCTTTTCCTGCAGTGTCAGTATCTCCAGCAGCAGTCATTTCTTCTCCCCAGCCTGTGGCCAAAGCAGGGAGTCAGACATCTCTTGCATGGACTTCACACAAGCTGCAGAATTCTGCTTCCCAATGCACTCCCTCTCTAACATTTATGAGTGTAAGATTTTATTGGTTTTCATTATTAAATCTTTCTTATGGTACTGCACTATGAGATGTGTGCTCTCTTTTTTTTCTTTTGTCTTGTTCTATATATAATTCTAAGTTTGCCTATGATGTGTGTTGGAAATATCGTATTAATTGACATTTTCTTTCCTGCATTTTTCAAAAACTTGTGGTAAAAATGACATCTGCAAAAGACTCATTATGCATTTCAGAAAATATCTTAGGGTGTTTGCTTTTCAAAAGGTCATTATGTGGGTGTTACATCTGTCCTGACACTTCGGGGACTCAACAAATATGATAGCTAGTTAAATGCGTAATTTATGCTCCTTGAAAGCCCAAAGGTTTGAGTAAAGGTTGAGCGGAATGTGTTTTGGGTTGTAATTGTAAGTTTGCATATGTTGTGTATGATAAATAACTTGTTAAAATGACAACTTTGTGAAAAACAAAAAAACAAAACAAACTTTATTTAATTACTTAATTTTCCCCAAAATTGTGACAAAAAATACCAACATCAAAAAAACTCACCATGCCTCTTACTTCACACATAGGACTGCCTACTTTCCAAAAAGGGGTAATTTTGGGGGTATTTTTACTGTTTTGAGAAAGGCAGTGGGTTATTTTTACCAAAAAATTGTGGCAGAATTTAAGCCTACGTTTATGAAGAAAGATTATTTGCAAAATTTTAAAACAAATACTAAGAAACACTTTTTTTTTCAAAATTCTTGGTCTTTTTCCTTTATATAGCAAACCCTTTTTTAAAAAACCCTGATTAAATACCACCAAAAGAAAGCTCTATCTGTCTAAAAAAAATATATATAATATTAATTTGGCTATAGTGTTGAATGAGTAAGTAATTGTCATTCAAATTGTGACAGAACTGAAAAATGGCCTGTGAAGAAATGGGATGAAACAACACAACAAAGCTCCCAATTGTCCCTGATATCAAGGAACTGTCCCTGATTTAGAAAAAAGTCCCGCTGTCCCTCTTTCCTCCTCATTTGTCCCTCATTTTGGTCTGATCTATATAGTTGTATATAAAATTCACTACTTATTTTTCAAAAAGTGTTTCCCAGTGCTAAACCTTTCATCCAGTTTCTAAATGGCTGCATTGGTAAATTTCTAAATCCAGTATAAAGGAATAGTAGTGGTTAAAAAAGCACTTGTGGGTTTAACCAATAATTTTTTCTATAATTCTCTTTGAATGGGGCATGGCAGGGGTGGTGTCCTATGCCCACACACTTTTGGTAACAGGTGTCCCTCGTTCTTAACGTAAAAAGTTGGGAGGTATGATACAATCTTGAATAGGTTAAAGAGATGAAGAAGAAAAGACACATTAAAGCGGAGCTCCACTCTAAAGTGGAACTTCCGCTCATTGGATTCCTCGCCCCATCCGGTGTCACAATTGGCACCTTTCAGGAGGAGGGGTGGACAGGATACCTGTTTTTGACAGGTATTCTTTCCCACTTCCGCGAGTCCTGCCGCGGCCGTGATGCGGCCATGATGCAGCTGTGACGTCACCGCGGAGCTCCCTTCTCCTCCTCCCCCGGCCGTCGGGCTAATAGGAGAGAGGAGCGGGGCCTCGCGCATGCGCAGTAGGATTCCCAGCATGAAGCCGAAAGGATACACTGACGGGTTACCGTACCCGCAACGTACAGCTGATGTTTCCATTGCCGACATTGAGGGACTGCAGGATAGGTAAGTGTCCTATTATTAAAAGCCAGCAGCAGCAGTATGTGTAGCTGCTGGCTTTTATTTTTTTTTCCCCCAAAACACCACTTTAAAGTCCAACCTGGATGGCAACCATGGCACCTTCCAAAGACTCATAGGAGTAAATGTAGCAATCTTAGGAAGTGAACATACAACGTTTGTTATTTGCAGGATCATCAGGTGAAAATAAAAATAAATAAATAAACAAATAAATAAATAAAAAATAAAGCCTAAAAACTATACAGGCACCTCATTTAAGGGCTTTTAAGTTGCATTTAATTTTTTGTTTTTAGGTTTAGCTATGCTTTCAAAAATTGCTGTGATACCCTACATCTTCTACACTTTCACAACTCCTCTATGACACCTCAACAACACCAAAAATGTATCTTGGATAACATTTTATGACATTACTTTTTTATCTTCTGTATATTGTTTATCTAGAGCTGTTTCTTGATATATTAGTGTGGAGATGAAACTCGATATTGAAGAGATGAAACTCTCAAAAGCAATTCCTTAAGATCATTTTTCTGCTTTTTTTAATCATCACACTTCTTTTCACTCAATGAGTCTTTCAAGAAAAACAAAGCTTTGCGAAGGTAATGTTCTAAGGATATTATGTTTCATTATTCTCAGTATATAGATGGAACACTTTGACTTCAGTCATCTAGAATTCCTGCCCCCTGATCATTCTGCCCACGGCAGCACAGTAGGTGGTTGTTGCTGTAAACATTTTGAGATAATAATCGTAAGTAATTTAGTAAAGGAGTTTTAGTAAATTAGCTTTGCAGACAGTCCCTGCATCCCATGTCACTAAATAATCACTTTAGGAACGCCTTCACATGCCTTGGTTTTTTCCATTTGAATATCTAGTATTTATAATCACACAAGGGACATAGTCTATTGGCTGTATGGCTCTAATTTTCATCTTGGCATTTTTGTGCACCTGGAAGTTCTACAGCAAATATACTGTGTTTGTTGGCAACCTTTTTTTTCTTATTGGCCTTAAATCTTAAGTGCCCATAAACATAGGTGTTCACAGCCTATTGCATTATGTTGTGTACCCCAAAACTCAAACAGACACGGGGTGGCGAGAGTGAGGGGGGATGAGAGAGAGCGAGGGGTGGCGAGAGAGAGATACAAGGAGGGGCCGTGAGAAAGGGATAGAAAGAGGGGGGTGAGAGAGAGAAGGGTCATAATCATGGCCCCAGATTGGTCTCCCCTAGACTCAGGTGTCCCCCTTCACATGCCTATGCCCATAAATATGAGATGGGTGCCTATGATCCAGATGGGAGAAAATCTCAAGTCTATGGAAACTGAGCTGTAAGTGCCAGCTGAATAAGAAATCTTGTCTGATTGCTATTGTTTCCTTTGGCACTGGTTGTGTCAAACCCATTTTTCTCCTATTCACCCCTCTCCCCACCATAAAGTAGGCATAAATGCACAAGCCACATGAGTATTCTGTCAGGAACCATGAATCAGACTGAGACAGGAGTGCAGTAAAAATCACACTATTTAATAAAATGGTAAAATGGTATAAAAAGAGCAAACGTAATCAAAACATAGCCAAAGTTCGGTAACCAGGACAGGTAGTCAGAACAAGACAGAGAAAAATGATTCCAGAGATCAGCAAAGTCGGGTGCAGCAAACAGGATCCAGAACCAGAAGGGAAGTCAGACAGGCAAAAGTCTTTCACAGGAAAACACAGTAGAGAGGGGGCGTGGCATGAACAGACACCCTGACTGAGCGTGCTACTCCCTGATCCCCGGGCTCCAGGAAGACAGACAGCAGTGGCTTGATGGGCTCCTGACCAGCTACGGCATGTCTGCACGCCGCCGCACAGCTGTACTCCCACTCAGCGGTGGGGGAAAGAGCCAGACGAAGGGGCTCAGAGCCTACCTTATGGCGCAGAGCGTGGACTCAGGGAGTGCAGGTAAAAGAACCCCCGACCCAGGAGGGAAGGAAATTTGGCTCCCCTGATCTGAAGGGAGAAATGAGGAGGGCCGGACATAATTCCCTTGCACAGGGCTGAGGAGCGACGGGCTTAGGAAGGGGAATTACAGTACCCAATGGCGGCCACCCATTCCCTAAGCCCAAGTTTGAGCTGCATAAACATGGAAAGGGACCTCCCAGGAGAAGGGAGAGACCCCATGGCTCACGCTGATGAAACTGTGGGTGAGGAGGGTGAATGTACTGGAGGTGACCCGAATCTTCAGGAGGTGAAGGGAATCCCAAGAAGGATGGCTGAATCCTTGGAAAATTAAAATCTTGGTAATACAAAGCCCAGCAGTGAATCTGCAAAAATCAGCAAAGGACTTGGGATGAATCCAGAGACAGCCTCTACAGGGCAGGTGCAGTATGTTAACCCTTTGTATTGTGACCTTAATAATGAACCAAGTGCATCTAAATCAGAGTTAATAGGGGATTGGGGCTTAAGAGAACATTTGAGAGCACTTCCTACAAAGAATGACATTCAATTACTTATAACCGCTGTTGAATAATCCTGCAAGCAAGGCTGTGGATGGGGCTAAGAGAGGATATAGGGGCACTGGGACACAGAGTGGAGAAAATGGAGTGGGCTAAGATGATATTAGACAAGGAGTGGCTGATATCCAAGATATAACAAAATACCATGAAGATGTGCTGAAAACTCTGTTGGATCAGATGGATAATCAAGAAAATAGAGATCATAGGCAAAATATACGTATAAGGGGCCTGCCTGAAATAAAAAAACATTTTGAATTGCTTCCAAATGTGATCAGTTTGTTTCAGCTAATTCTGGGGCCATCCGCACCAGATAAGATTGAAATAGACAGAGTCCATTGTGCCCTTACCTCTACCCCCCAAAATGCAGAAAGACCAAGAGATGTTTTTTGTAAAATACATAGATATTCAGTGAAAGAAGCTATTATGAAAGTGGTCCGCAATAAATCCACGGTTGACGTTGAAGGTGCACAAATAGCTCTATTTCCAGATTTATCATATAGAACTCTTTTGCAATGAAGAATGATTAAACCCTTGTTGGAAGTCCTACAAGCAGTTGATGTTAAATATCGCTGGGGATATCCCTTTGTGGTTATAGCAACACGGAATGGGAAAACAGCAATACTTAAAACTAAAGATGATTTGCAACACTTCATGGAGGTGCTGGAGCTCCCATGGTGGATTTTCCAAATTGGAGACTGAATAATTGTAAACCATCACTACAACGACCAGAATGATGGCAACAAGTGTCAGTTAAAGGTCGACGAAAGATTGATATGGACAGACAGGATTATAATTTTGTTTTATGCCTTGTACACACGTCGGAATTTCCGATGAAAAATGTGCGATCATTTTGTCGGAAAATCCGACCGTGTATGGGCTCCATTGGGCTATTTCCTTCGGAATTTCTGACGCACAAAGTTTAAGAGCTGGATCTCACATTTTCCGACAACATGATCCGATCGCGTCAATTCCGATCGTATGTAGCCTAGTCCAACGCATAAAGTGCCACGCATGCTCAGAATAAATTATGAGACTGACAAGCTCGGTGTGGTAAAACTAGCATTGTTTGTGTGTTTTGTGTGTCAACTTACCACAACACCATTATTGTCTTTTTATTTTATTGTTTTATTTTTTAATCTCCAAGTGGTTGGTTGGTGTTGGTGCCCCTTGTCAATTTGACTTTGTATTTTTGAAATGTATCTGCCTACTCACAAATAAACTGTCCTTTTTGAAGTAAAACACATAGGCAAGTATTTCTTTAACCAAAAAAAAACTTTATTAGGTGTCATAATCAAATAAACAGGAAGGCAACGCTGGAGAAACTGGTAAATTTGGCAAAGCCTTTGGCCCCCAGGGCAGACATCAATTATTTAAATGCAAAATTGGTGGCCTGAGGAGTCCATATCTAAGGGAGAACAGTCTGGTCCAGAAGTCCCAAGAGATCAGGAACAGCAGATGACATCTTCCTGGGTATGTAAATGGGACATAATTTCAGTTTTTTGTTCATCAATCACACAATTTTCAGCTCATGTGTGTGGCAAATTGAATGTCAATAAATAGAACAGACTATCATTCTGACCCCAGCATTTTTCATTCTTGTCCCATTTTTTTTGGTCACTACTGTCTATTGATATGTAAAACACTTTGTTAAATCAGAACTTACTGATCAATAATAACATCTAGTTAACATCATTAAATGTACAACATTAAATATGTTGAACAATGCTCTACCCGACTCAAGCTGGCCTCCTCCACATGTTGCTGCCTGGAAGGCCCAGGTTTGACATCGGAAGCCTCAGTTGGGGGGGGGGAGCCTTGAAGGAAGACTGTAGAGTGCTGACCTGGGTTCCCTCTGGTCTACCAGAAAATGCAGCCTGTCATAGTACAATATCCTGGGGGCATAAATGTCATCTGCATCTCCTGATCTCAGGGAATCCTGGACCTTCCTACGCACCCTCAGATATGTACTCCTCAGGCCACCAATTTTGGCCTTCATATAGGTGATGTCTGCCGTGGGGACCATCGTCGTCACCAAAGCAAGCAGTTTCTCCAGCGCTGCCTTCCTCTTTCTTAGGTCCTATAAAAAGGGGTGGTTCATCTGGCACAGGCAGGGCAGCTCCCTGAGCATATCAATGAATATGACAAGAAAATCTGAGTCCTTGAAGGGATCCATATTCTCTGCAAGACACAACACAAGACAAACCCTAATGTCAGGCTAAACTCTTCTAATCTTGTCCCAATATAAGCCTCAATCTAGAAGCAGTATAGGCCAGTGATGTACCTTTGTTCAAATGATCAGCGATTCTGATATTCCTTCCTCTGCTCACAGATCGTACGTACGATGCATGCCTGTTACGTTTTATATACAGTGCGCATGCATGAAACTCCACCCGCCCCTGATGTTCTTTCTATTCTATTCCCGCCCCTTCTCTTTTTGTGCAATGGGGAGAGCACATGGCAGAGACACAGCAGGTGCGTGCTAATTATTCCAGTAACGAGGAGGATGAGGAAAGCCCGGAGCCAGAAACGTCCCGATCCCAGGGGAGATTTAATGCCTCAAATATGTCTTTTGTAGAGATGTTGGAGATGGTGGACATATTGAAGAGGAACGACTATGATGGGAAGTATGGACCCTACCCAAACCCAAATATCAGAAAGGCCAAGATCATCACTAAAGTTGTCAAGAGTCTGCAGAAGAATTTTGGGGTATGACAATCCAATGATCGACTGAGGAAACGCTGGTCGGACCTGAAACTGGGGGAGCACGATCAGTACAACTACAGAAAGATAAAGTGAGTTCTTCTAAAAAGTAAGTAGTTGTCGTGTGTTCATATTATTATTATTGTTTGCATACTGCTCCATGTGTTTTTCTTTAGTGTTGAACAGTTTAAAATGGCCACTTTCATGTTCATGGGTCCAACAATCGTTCATAGTAAACATCGTTCGCTTGCCCACTTAATATAAGCTGTTTTTGAAAGTTGCAGTTCACTACATTTGTTCATGCCTATTTCTAGTCAAAGGAAGTTTGTTGTCTAGAGGGGTTTGTAACTAGAATGAAATGCAAACTTGATTCAGTGTAAAGGAGAGGACACTCAGCAGCTGTTTAAACATCTGGACTCATAAGCACTAGTGTGGGACACCAGAACACCCTTTTTATTCGGGTGTCCCACACACGTGCTCCAGTGGACACTTTTACAAAACAGGTAAGTATTCCAGCTTTAGAAAGTCTCAAAAATAATGTTTTCAGCTTTAAACTGCCAAAAAGACAATTGTACGACACTTTCAAGCAATGTTTCATATTCCTATTTCTGCCCTCAAATATCAGTGTGCTAAGTATTCCTTTTTTACATTCTCATAGGGGAGAGAAGACTTGGGACTGAGGACACCAAGGACCCCACACCTCCCAAAGAAGGTAAAATCCAAAAACCAGAAGCAGAGGAGGAGTAGGAAGGAGAGGTTGTTGAAACTGGAGAAATTGGCACCACAACAGGTGAGTGTCTCAGACCACAGCTTCAGGTAATAGATGTATGCCTGCATTTTTATAATACATGGTGTGTTTATGGTTTATTTTTAGGTGATGTGGATATTTTGGAAGAAGAATCACATTTTATCAGTGAAAGTGCCCAGATCCTCATCAGGGAGATAATGGGATGCAATCGCGATTTAGATAATCTCAAGAAAAACATCAATGAGGTTCAACATAAAATTAAGAACATCATTGATGCTTTGGGGAGAATCTGAAACACCCAAAACTAGCTAGCATCGATTTTATATTTTAAATACCAGTTTTATATTTTGACAAAAGCCAAATTTGGAAGATGCACATAGTGCATCAACATGTGCTATCTCCTATCATGGGGGATCAATGTACGCATTTTGTGGGTGAAACCCCTTCTTCGCTATTAAAGTGGCTTAGATGAAGGGGTTGCACCCCCAAAACACGTACATTGATCCCCCATGATGAGAGATAGCACATATTGACATTAGGCATGGGTTCAGAAGGAAAATGCCCAGTTTGAATCATAATTTGTGTTCATCTTCCAAATTTGGCTTTTACAGGGGTGACACCCCATGTGATGAAGGCAATATCAACACAGTTTGGACATACTCATGTCTGATATTGTCTTCACTTTTCAAAGTTGAACTTTGTAAGTTCCTAAGTTCTGTATGTTATGCTTTGATACATGTCTGTTTCCTCAAAAACTGCAAGTTATATTAATGTTACCAAAAATAATGTTATATACACCAAATATGTTAGTTTGTTGTAAAACCCTTTTATAAACGTACATGTGAAAGAATAGCTTGGGGTAAAGACAGGAAAGGAATAAATGCAAGTCTGTACATGAAGGAGATAACAGGTAGCATAGGAGTTAAGTGGTAGAGGATTAGTAGAGTCTGGGAAGGGGGGGAGCTGGCAGGGGAAGAAGAGCTAGTACATCCCTCTCCAGCGTCAGTGTGATGCGGAGGTTGAAGAATGGAGGAAGCATGGCAGCCCTGGACGAGCTCATGGAGCAGCTGAGGGCCTCAGCGGCAGAGAAGGGAGAACGATGGCTATGAAACCAAGTAGCGCAGGTGCTGGGGGAGAGATCTAATGTGGCTGACACAGCAGGGAGGGAGCAGAGAGTTTCCGAAGGCCAAGTCTATCGGTAGTCTGGCTTCTCACCCGAACACCAGCCTGTAGGGTGAATATCCTGTAGCATCACTCTTGGTGCTGTTGTAAGCATGTACCAAAGCAGTGATGTGCTTGCTCCAATGCTCCCCAGCATGTTGAGCAGAGTTCTGTTAAACCTCTCTGGTTGAGGGTCTCCTTGTGGGTGATAGGGAGTAGTCCTAGACTTCTGTATGCCTAGTAGATCCACCAGTCTTTTAATCAGAGTGCTCTCAAAGTCTCTCCCCTCGTCTGAATGGATCCATTGAGGTAGGCCATAATGGACGAAGAACTTCTCCACGAGAGTCTTTGCTACTGTGGCTGCTTGCTGATCTTTAGCAGAGAATGCCTGAGCATAGTGGGTGAAGTGATCTGTGACTAGGGATGAGCTTCGAGTTCGAGTCGAACTCATGTTCGACTCGAACATTGCCTGTTCGCCTGTTCAGCGAACAGTGAACAATTTGGGCTGTTCGCAGCAAATTCGAAAAGCCGGAATATCCTATACAAGTCTATGGGAGAAATCTAAAGTGCTAATTTTAAAGGGTAATATGCAAGTTACTGTCCTAAAAAGTGTTTGGGGACCCGGGTCCTGCCCCAGGGGACATGGATCAATGCAAAAAAAAGTTTTAAAAACGGCCATTTTTTCAGGAGCAGTGATTTTAATAATGATTAAAGTGAAACAATAAAAGTGTAATATTCCTTTAAATTTCGTAGCTGGGGGGTATCTATACTATGCCTGTGAAGGGGCGCATGTTTCTGCTGCTTAGAACTGTCCCTGCACAAAGTGTCATTTGTGCAGGAAAAAAAGTCTTTTAAAATCACTTGCGGCTAAATTGTCGGCTCCCCGTAATACAGAGAACATTCAATGAGTGTTCTCTGTATTAGCCGACAATTCATTCATTCATTGATTTAAAAAAAAAAAAAAAAAAAAGCGTGGGGGTTCCCCTAAATTCAATTACCAGGCCCTTCAGGTCTGACATGGATATTAAGGGGAACCCCGTGTCAAATTTTTTTAAAAAATTGACGTGGGGGTCCCCCTAAAAATCCATACCAGACCCTTTATCCGAGCACGCAACCTGGCAGGCCGCAGGAAAAGAGGGGGGGGACGAGAGAGCGGCCCCCCCTCCCTCCTGAACCGTACCAGGCCACATACCCTCAACTTTGGGAGGATGCTTTGGGGGTCTGTGACCCCTCAAAGCACCTTGTCCCCATGTTGATGAGGACAAGGGCCTCATCCTCACAACCCTGGCCGGTGGAGGGTCTGCGGGCGGGGGGCTTATCAGAATCTGGAAGCCCCCTTTAACAAGGGGACCCCCAGATCCCGCCCCCCCTGTTTGAAATGGTAAGGGGGTACAAAAGTACCCCTACCATTTCACAAAGAAAGTGTCAAAATGGTTAAATAAGACAAACACACTTTTGAAAAATTCCTTTATTAAAAATAAAAAAATAAAAAAAAGGATTCCAGCGGTACTAATCCACTCTTGCTATCCAGCAACGAATCTCCGGGGTCCAGCGATGGATGATCATATCCAGCGACGGGGGATCTCTCAGTCCAGCGCTGTCCATACATCCTTCTTCTGTCTCCACTGCGGAGACTGCGGAGATCCCAGCGCTGACGTTTCTTATATTAGGAGGGCGGGGCCACCCATCACCTGACCCCGCCCCTCTGACGCTGGAGAGGGAAGCCAGGGGTTCCCTAGTGACGTGTGGGTGACCCCGCCCCCTCTGATGTAACGCAGGTTTCCGTTACATCAGAGGGGGCGGGGTCACCCATACGTCACTGGGGAACCCCTGGCTCCCTTCACTAGCGTCAGAGGGGGCGGGGTCAGGTGACGAGTGGCCCCGCCCTCCTAATATAAGAAACGTCAGCGCTGGGATCTCCGCAGTGTCTCCGCAATGGAGACAGAAGAAGGATGTATGGACAGCGCTGGACTGAGAGATCCCCCGTCGCTGGATATGATCATCCATCGCTGGACCCCGGAGATCCGTCGCTGGATAGCAAGAGTGGATTAGCACCGCTGGAATCTTTTTTTTATTTTTTTATTTTTCGTTTTTTAGTTTTTTTACTTTTGTGATAGGAGACAGATCTCCTATCACAATCTGGATTAGCAGCAAGGATAGGAAGTGTTATCATAATGGGGGATTCTAACTATCCAGACCTAGACTGGGCGGAGGGAACCGCACATTCATCTAAGGCCCATCCAGTTCCTAAATGTCTTGCAAAACAAATTTATAGGTCAGATGGTAGACACACCAACTAGAAATAAAGCATTACTGGACATACTGATTACCAAAAATACAGACCTGATCATGGATGTGGAAATACAGGGCAATTTAGGTAATATCAATCACAGGTCAATTGGCTTCAGTATAAATCACACAAATAGGAAACATAAGGGGAATACAAAGACACTGAATTTCAAAAGAGCCAACTTCCCTAAACTAAACCTTGCTAAAAGGCATAAATTGGGATAAAATATTAGGAATAAAGAACATGGAGGAGAGATGGGTTTGCTTTAAACTCACCAATTAGGGATCAGAAATCAAGTTAACATCATTCATTTTGACTCCACAAATATGTACAACAATACTATACCTGGCTCAAGCTGGGCTCCTCCAGTCCTTCCTGAGTGGAAGGCCCAGGTTGGGTGTCGGAAGACTCATCAGGTGTGGAATGTAGCATAGAAGGATGCGTGGAAGGAAGAGTAGAGAGGGATTCTCTGGCCTCAGCCTGGTCTGCCAGAAAATTCATCCTGTCATAATACCACAGGGTGGGAACATAAACCTCAGCTGCTGAAGCACCAGATTTCATGGACTTCAGCACCTTATTCCTCTCCTTCAGATATGTACTCCTGAGGTTCCCAATTTTCTTTTTGATATATTTGTCATCTGCCCTGGGGACCACCGGCTTCACAAACTCAACCAGTTCCAACAGTGCTGCCTTCCTCTTTAGTCTGTTACTATACAAAGGGTGCGTGTTTTGCCACAGGATTGGCATGTCTCGATATTTATCGATGAACAGAGGGAGGAAGCTGTAGTCATTAAACCCGTCCATAATGTCTGCAAGACACAACACAAGACAAACCCTAATGTCAGGCTAAACTCCACTAATGCAGGCCTCAATCTAGAAGCAGTGTAGCCTAGTGATGTGCCAAGTTCAAAATGTTACCTTCGTTTGCGCGTTCGTCGCCTCAGCTTCTCCCTCTGTTCACAGATCGTACGGACGACACGCGCGTGTTACGTTTTATATACAGTGCGCATGCGTGCAACTCCGTCCGCCCCTGACATTCTTTCCAGACTATTCCCCACCCCTTCGCTTCCAGCGCAGTGGGGAGAGCACATGGCGGAGAGAACACAGGTGCGCACTAATAATTACACTAACGAGGAGGAGGGTGAGGAAAGACCAGAGCCTGAAACGTCCCGATCCAGGAAGACAAGATTTAAGGCCGCAAATATGTCTTTTGAAGAGATGTTGGAGATGGTCGACATATTGAACAGGACCGACTATGATGGGAAGTATGGACCTTACCCAAACCCAAATATCAGAAAGGCCAAGATCATGAATAAAGTTGTGAAGTGTCTTCTGCCTAATTTTGGGGTACACCGATCCATGGATCAACTGAGAAAACGCTGGTCAGACCTGAAACTGAGGGAGCACGAGCAGTACATAAGGATCAAGCGTGTTCTTGCCAAAAGTAAGTAGTTGTCGTGTGTTCATATGATTATTATTGCTTGCATACTGCTCCATGTGCTTTGAGTTCATGTTGTGCATTTTAAAATGGCCACTTTCAAGTTCATGGTTTCATTCGTTCGTAGGAAACATCATTCTTCCGGTAAGTATTCTAGCTGAACACAGTGTCCCCAATAATGTTATGACCTTGAAGCTCGGCCAAAATAAACAATTGAACAACACTTCCAAACAATGTTTCATATTGTTAATTCTTCACTCTGTGTGTTCATTCTTTATTTTTTGGAAATCTCATAGGGGAGAGAAGACTCGGCAAGTATGAGGACACCAGGGACCCCACCCCTCACAAAGAAGGACAACTTCCAAAAGCACAAACAGAGGAGCAGGTGGAGGAGGAGGAGGAAGGAGAGATCGTGCAGGTTGGGCAAATTGTTACCACAACAGGTGAGTGTCGGAGAACACAGCTTCCGGTAAGCTCATCAATGTATGTCACCATATTTATATTACATGTTTTTTTTGTTTTGTTTTGTTTTGTAGGTGATGTGGAAGAAGATTTCCGTTTTACCAGTGAAAGTGCCCAGATCGGGGAGATAATGGGGTGCAATCGGGATTGGGAACATATCCTACAAAACATCAATGATGTTAATTGAAATCTGAAAAACATCATTGATGTTTTGGGGAGAGTGTGAAACACCCCAAACTAGATAGGGTCTTATTTTTGGAATTTTACTAACAAAATGTTGTATTTCTCCAAATTCGACATTTGGAAGATGCACAGAGTGTGTAAACATGCATTATCTCCCATCATGGGGGATCAATGTATGTGTTTTGTGTTTAGTGTCTGAGATGAAGGGGTTGCAGCCCCAAAGCATGTACATTGATCCCCCATGATGGGAGATAGCACATGTTGACACACTGTGTGCATCTTCAAAATTTGGATTTTTCAGGGGTGACACCCCATGTGATGAAGGCAAGATCAGACCAGTTTGTCATACTCATGTCTGATATTGTCTTCACTTTTCAAAGTGGAACTTTGTAAGTTCCTGTGTTCTGTATTTTACAGTTAGATACATGCCTGTTTACACAAAAACAATAATTAAACCAAATTTTGAATAAACTAAGTTTTGGAAACACACAATTTCTTGGTTGGTTGTAAAAACCTTTTCAAAACGCACATGTGAATGTGGTTGGATTAAACAGTTCAATTAGCAACAATGTGTGGCTTTTTTTTCATGGCAACAAAAATGTATTTGGAGTACAATTTAAGTTTGTGCTGAGAAGGAGTGTGATTTAATAAAGGCAACTCCACTTTGCACTCCCAGGGCAGTTTCAGGTGTACTTTTGCAGTGCACTTGTAGTGCATAGTGGATGTGCCTTTACTAAAAAAACACCCACAGTGATGTGTAAATATTGACAATCATGCCATTTTCCTGCCATGGTGCTGAAAATTAGCACGATTTGGGTCAGTAATGCACTACATACATTAGTTACCAAAAAAGAAGGTGTGTGTGTAGCAGACCCACAACATAATAAAATTATCTGAAGAAGAGACTATCCTCTCATCTCGCTCTGAACTTGGGTTTGCACTGTTGGTGAAAAAGGCACAACTTGATCAAACCTAATTATACCTACGAGACACATAAAACCAAGCCAAGCAGTAAATAAAGGAGTTTCAGATAAAAATTAATTTTTAAAATGCTGCTCAGACATTGTCTGGCATATCAATGGCCCCCCTACCCACAAAGTAGTCCATGTATTGTGTTCTAACCTCACGGGCGCTTTGGGGGGGCAAGTCAGGATGAGCATGTTGCAGGCCCGTGAGGTTATCTGCATTGTCCATCAAGTCTGCTTCTTGTTGGCCAACTGAGACCGCATAGTTCGCAGAAACTTTTTTCAAATAATTGTGAAGAACACAGTTTGTATTCTGCCATGTGATTAGGCGTAAGAAAAAGGCGGACCCGGCTGGCCAGTATACCAAAAGTGTTCTCCACCACTCTTCGGGCTCTGGACAGGCGGAAATTAAAAATCCTCTGCTCTGGGGTGAGGGTCCTTATGGGGAAAGGACACATCAGATGGTTCCCCAGGGCAAACGCCTCATCCACGACGAAGACGAACGGGAGTCCTTCCCGATTCTCCTCTGGGGGTGGCAAGCCCAGACTGCCACTCTGGAGATGCCAGTAGAACTCCGTCCGTGAGAACACTCCACCATCCGACATCCGTCCATTTTGCCCCATGTCCACATACAAAAACTCATATGTCGCAGACACCACCGCCAACATCACGATACTATGAAACTCCTTATAGTTAAAATAGTATGACCCCGAGTTGGGTGGTGGGACGATGCAGACGTGCTTCCCATCTATTGCTCCTCCACAATTGGGAAAGTCCCAACGACTGGCAAAGTGGGAGGCCACAGTCTGCCATTCCTGTGGCGTTGAAGGACACTGTGGATTGAAACAAGAACAAAAATTATTAATTTGACCAATCAACATTCCAAGCAGATTACACACAAACATTTTGTGACAAAATTAGTTAAACATTTTGGGAACTGAGTATTTAAAGCCTAAAGTCTAATGTCCCCTTATGAGAGTCATCACCGCCCATCCCCCCCATCTGATGGGCCCTTGCTAAAAAATTAGGGGGGATGTTTAGGACAGGTAACCCTCTCCACTTCATTGAGAGCTGAATGGTTAAATAATGTGTGATACTTTGGGAAGCCCCTCCTTAGTTACACTATTGGCAGCCCACCGGACAGGTAAGAAGTGTCAGAATAACAAAAATTAAACAAAATGTAAGCACTTTTTGACATTCTCATATTACATATCCAGATAATTAATAGGTTAAAAGCAAAAAAAAAAAAACGTTTAAAGTATTGAGGCAGGTCCTTACACTACATGCTTAGGTGAATTCATCCATAAATGTGAGCATCAAAAAGGTAGGTATAGTGTGTATTGAGTTTGGTAAAGTCAACAGATAGAGGATTGCTATCAGCTGAGCTAGCAGTTGGGGGAGGGGGGTTCCTAATGAGTTTGGCACACCCCCCCCCAAAAAAAAAACACTCTGCATGAATTGAAGCACACACATTACATTTGTAGACATTTTAGGGGGTGTTTAGGGTAAAGCAATACTATGGAGCTGACAAAAGACATTGTTAAGTGACTAGACTCTAGTTTTATGGGCCAAGAAGAGCATGGTGGGGAAGTTAGTGAGGCAAATATGCCTGAGGACAAAGGGGCACAGCATATAAATTAGAGCATATTGCAATGATGGTAATTAGGGAATGAGGAAAGAAATTCAAGACATTAGCAATCATAAAATACATAGAATGTGATGTTAAAGGATAACACTTACCTCCATATAGTCCTTTTGCAGGACCTGAATGATGGCAGAACAGGTCTCTGGAATAATGATCCCCAGAGCCTGGGGGGAGATGCCTGTAGAGAACTTGAGGTCCTGAAGGCTTCTCCCTGTCGCCAAGTAGCGCAACGTGGCGATGAGCCTCTGCTCCGGAGTGATGGCTTGCCGCATGCAGGTATCCTGCCTGGTGATATAAGGGGTCAGCAAAGCCAGCAGATGGTGAAAAACGGGTCCGTCATCTGGAGATAATTCCTGAAATCATCAGGATTATTCTCCTGGATCTCACGAAGCAAAGGCATGTGCGAGAACTGGTCACGCTGGCGCAACCAATTCTTGGTCCACAAACGCCTCCCCTCCCTGTTCATGGACCGGGCTTGTGTCAAAGTAACAACCCCAACACGAAGCCCCTGCACAGCAAAAACTCTACGACGAGTACGTAGAGGAAACATGGTTTGAAAACGGTCGGCTGGTCAGAACAGACACCAGAAAGCACAGATAAACAGCAAAGCCTGAAAGAACGACCTGAATAGCAGAAGCAAGCAGACAATAAGAACTGCCTTTCAAAGTGTACTATACCAAGATATAGTCCACAATGATCAACAAATACTTACTGACTGCACGCACTGATTATCAGATACGCATCGACAAGCACAAACTGAAGAGCTGTAGCGATCTGAATCACAAATCTGAAAAGCGCGAATCGTCTCTCACCAAACTTCTACTAACATGCGATAGACACGAGATCAGCAGAAGGAGCCCAAAGGGTGCCGGACGTGGAGCTGAACTTCCTTTTTCTAGTCCCGCCGTACACGGCTTACGTCACCGCGTTCTTGGCAACCGCTAAATCAGACAACTTGGCCCGACCGTGTGTATGCAACAGTTTCGGACACAATCCGTCGGACTAAATCCGACGGACAAAATCCGCCGGATTTGGTTGGCAAAATCTCCGACCGTGTGTACGTGGGCTTATTGTACCTGTTTCAGCACCCAGTGTGCATTGGCCTGTATGTAGTCAACGCATATAGTGCTAGTACTCAGTATATGAACTTCCTTTTCATGTGCCTTTATGTATATATTTTTTTACCACATTTGCTTTCAGATATCCGGTAAAAATGACAGTGGCAGCTGTATGAAAGAACTATTTCACCACTAGGGGTTCCATTCCACAAAACAAATGATGATTTTTTTTTCCTGGTATTTATTTTTTATTTTGTATAGTTTAAAACTGTTGTATACAGAAATAATCACTTTGAATTTAATTATTATAATAATCCCAATGTATTGCCATTATTTATTTTTTACCTACCTGCTTCCTTTCTGACTTATCGATATATTGCAGAGTAATGCTGTCTAACGTGCATGCGCCATATCCTCGATAATTCTGGCAAGCCGAGACCCTGCCAGAAACATTCTTTGGCTATGTCAGGGCTGCGTCATTTCCTGTTGTTAAACGTCAGCCCCGACATACTGTGACAGGTACTCGGGTACTCAGATGAACTGTGACAGGTACTCAGGTACTCAGATGGACGGTGACAGTGTAAGAGAAGTCTGGCTAACACACAGGCGCACACCGATACGTGCACAGAGGTGCACACTAATGCACGCACGCATGTGCACGCTAATGTGCACGCTAATGTACACACATGCACGTATGGGCGTCAAGTAGTAATTTAAATTGAGCACTGACACAAGAACTCTGCTGACCGGTCTTTCAGTTAGTGCTTGTTAACCCGATCTGTTCCTGTTTCCAGTATCTTGTCCTGGCTTCACCTAAACCTTCTTCTTGACCTCCGCCTGCCTACCTGATCCCGGATTGTGTTTGACTCTGCTATTGCCTGATGCTCTTGTACCTTGCTGTCCGTCTGTGTACTGAACCCGGCCTGTGCCCCGTCTCTGCCTCTGCCTTTCGTCTCGGTACCTGCTCTGTCCGGCTGTAGATGACCTCCTGGCTTACGTCCCGGCTACGCCTCCATCTGCTGACCCAGCGATACGGAGCTCCGATCCTCAGAGCCTGTCCAGCGCTGTCCAGCCATCTGGCTCCTGTCAAGTTCCGGCCAGCACTGTCCACTACATCGGCCCTCGTGCCACTCTGTGTCCTTCACTCCCTGTCACCACTATCAGGGGTGTCAGACAGGAGGTGCAAGAGAAGCCCTCTCTACAGCTCGATCTCCACCAGGTACGTGAAAGACAGGTACTCGGGTATTCATATAGACTGTGACAGGTACTTTGATGGATTGTGACAGATACTTTAATGGACTGTGACAGATACTTTAATGGGTGGTGACAGGTACTTTGATGGGTGGTGACAGGTCCTCTTTATTGGGGGGGGGCAATCAGTGTGATTGGTGTACACTGTAAGTGGTAAGAGATTTTACAGCAATCTCTTTCTCACACACGATCGGTGTGTGAGGAAGAGAACCCGGTAACATCTTGTTACCGCTCTGTGTTTACATTTAGTGATCGGCTGTGAAAGGATCACAGCCGATCACGTGGTAAACAGCCACCGGCCAATGGCTGTTTAGCAGCGTCAGTGACGAGCAGTGTTCCTGGGAACACGCTGCCACCAACGTGCACGCGTTGTGCGCTCGTGATCACACGCACGCGCCGTGCAAAGTGGGGAGGTACCATCTGTGATCAGCTGTGACGTCATCACGGCCGATCACGTAGTCTCCAAGACACGCCACCACCGACAGTACAGGGCTGCACGCAGACACGATCACGCGCATGCCCTGTATAAATGGATGGATGTCATATGAGTCCTGCCCAGAATGGGAGCCTCGCCACCCATCATATGATGGTGGGTGGACAGCAAGCGGTTAAGGAGCACAATAGCGATACTTGAACAAAAACGAGCTGCATGGTTGAGCTGCCAAAGAAGCCTTTACTGTGCCAGTGCCACAAAAAAGCCATTGAGGCATGCAAAGGTGTTGTTGGGCATATTGTAACCAGGCTTTTTTGTGGAACTTGTACAGTAAAGACTTCTTTCTGGCAACTTGACCATGCAGCTCTTCTTGTTCAAGTATCATTGTATTGTGCTCCTTAAAATAAAACAACCACACCATCTTTTTCCAGAGCAGCTTGTATTTCTCCTGAGGTTACCTGTGGGTTTTCTTTGTATCCTGAACAGTTCCTGTAGCAGTTGTGGCTGAAATCTTTCTTGAGCTACCTGACCTTGGCTTGGTATCAAGAGATCCCCAAATATCCACTTCTTATTAAGTGATTGAACATCCAAAGCCTTGGCATATTCAAGGCTTTGGATATATTTTTATATCCTTTTCCATATTTATAAAGTTTCGTTACCTTGTTATGCAGGTCTTTTGACTGTTGTTTTCTATCTCCTCATGACTCAGTGTCTAGCCTGCTTAGTGCATCCATGTGGGAGCTAACACATCCATTGACTATTTATACGCAGACACTAAATTGTGATATAAAAAGCCACAAATGTGGGATATTAACCTTTAATTGCTATCTTAAACTGCGTGGACCACCTTCTGTGTCTGTACCAAGGCCAAACATTCCAGGGTATGTAAACTTTTTTTATCAGGGCCATTTGGGTGATTCCTGTTATCATTATGATTTAAAAAGGATCCAAAAAACTATGGGATAATAAATGGCTTCATGTGATTGCTATCCTTAAAGGAGTTGTAAAGGCAGATGTTTTTTTATCTTAATTCATTCTATGCATTAAGATAAAAAAAACTTTCTGTGTGTAGCAGTCTCCCCAGCACCCCCCAATTACCTACCTGACCTCCTTCTCTCTCCAGCAATGTCCACAATCCCCTCAGCTATCCAGTACACTCCTCCTGATTGGCTTAGACAGAGCAGTGGCGCTATTGGCTCCAGCGGCTGTCAATCAAAGCCAATAAACCAATCAAGGGAGAGAGGGGGCGGGGCCATGGTGGGGCTCCGTGTCTGCATGGACACACGGAGCTCTGGCTCGGCTTGGGTGACAACCTGTAACAAGCTGCTGGCTGAGGGGCACTCGAAAGAGGGAGGGACTAGGAGCAGCAAAGAAGGTCCCAAGAAGAGGAGGATCTGGGCTGCTCTGTGCAAAACCAACTGTACAGAGGAAGTAAGTATATCATGTTTGTCATTAAAAAAAAAAAAAAAAGCGAGCCTTTACAATCATTTTAAATAAAAGACAGTTTTTTGGCGCTGTCAGTCATATTTTCAATATTAATGCCAAAAATTCACAGTTTCTGCCAGGGTATGCAAACTTTTGAGCACAGCTGTAAATCTCCTCCAATACAGGGATCAGATGCATTGTACAGGCAGTTGCATGTGCTTGTTATGCATTGTAAGCAAAGCTTTTTACCAATTCCCACAGGTAGACTCTGGATGTTCAGATTCTTGTTAATGTGAGTTTACACTTACCACATCCAGGTCCCGGGCAGCTTCGACGGCTTCCCTGGCTTCACCTCCTGGCCAATCCGGTTGCTTCTCCACGCGGCCAGTCCAGTCTCAGGACCTGCTTCCTGTCCTGATTGACCGGGAAGAGAAGCAGTAGGGCAATAGCGAATGTTGATTCACTATTGTCACAAATGGGTGGGTTTAGTGCACCCTGAGCCCAAACTTTTTGAAGCCAATTAGGGCCTCCGGCTCTAAAAATGTGCTTCACATTAAAAAAACCTGTAGAACTCTATGCATCCTGCACTCTGCATGGAGATTAGGGGCTAGGTGCATAGAGATAATGATGGATGCGCTGAGTTAGGAACACATTTGCACATTTGGTGGTCATGTCCCAAAGCTCAAATTTATTGGAATGAGATCTTTACTATAGCATCTAAAATGTTAGGAATATCCATTACCCCAGATCCTTCAATGGCACTCATCAATCGAAAGCCAGACTTCCTAACACACACCCAATTTAAATTAATTGTTAATTTATTCACCGCAGCAAAACAAACACTTGCAAGAGCCTGGAAATCCCCTTCATTGATTGTGGATGAGGTAGTGGATAGGATGAACAACACTATGATGCAAGACAAATTGGCAGCTCTTGAAGCTGACATGCTTATCAAATTTGAAAAAGTATGGAATCCGTGAATAAAAAATTATTTACCATCAAATTTTAACAAAGAAGTTCTATTACCATGGTAGCTGACCCGATGGGTAAGTGATTACAGTATATGGATTCTGAGTGATATGGCGGCCCTCGACTCGACTCGGAACTCTCTTCTTCCCTTCCTAGTTTCCTCTCTTCCTATCTTTTCTTTCTTCTCTATCTATTCCTATTATGATTTTGAAGCTCTTTCCTACTTAAGAAGCTAATTCCTCTAATAAACCATACCATTAATATGCGTTATTGTTATAGTAGTAATTATAGTTGAATATATCATTTACATTGTATTGAATATATAACTCTGAGCTTCATTACTTGTTGTATATTATGTACTTAACCTATTGTCAAATACTATATTGTATGTTCAATAAAATCTTTTTGACAAGGAGAATGCTTTCACTGTTCACTGGCAAAGGTTATATGTAGTCAGGGGCGTTGTTAGGTCTACAAAAAATCTGGGGCTAGAGCCCATAGCAGCGAAGTAAAGAAAGTCATATGCCTGGGTGAGCATACACATGTATATAATATGTGTGTGTATATATATATATATATATATATATATATATATATATATAATATTGTTACATATCTGAGTGCAGATCCCCCTTACACCAGGGTCCCCAGAGAGCCTCCCCACTTACATAAGAGCCCCCTCATTACATCAGGGTCCACAGAGAGCCCCCTTACATCAGGTTCCCCTGAGAGCCTCCCCCTTACATCAGGGTCCCCAGAGAGCCATCCCACTTACATCAGGATCCCCAGAGAACCCTCTCCTTACATCAGGGTCCCCAGAGAGCAACCTCCTTACATCAGGGTCCCCAGAGAGCCCCCCCCCTTACATTAGGGAGGGCTGTGGTTCCAGGCCATTGCATTGCTCGGTAGATTGGGGTAGAAGTGGACATCAGCACAATGATTAAATTGTCGGAACTGCTGAATATAGATAAGAACTTGTACCTTATAACATTAACTAGTTATGTTTATCCCCCGGCTACCAGCTGAGCAGGTGGAGCCTGGTGCCAACCCTAGGTAAGAGATTCAGGGCTATAGGCCCCAGATTCGGGGCTAAAGCCCCAGTAGCCGCCCCCTAACAATGCCACTGTATGTACTTATGATGACAAAATCTGTGTGCTGGGAACTATTATTCTAGAAGCCTATACATCATTCTAGCAGGCCCCTTTCAGTAGTGCTACAGGATTTTTTCAGAAGGATGGTGTGATTATTTTGTAACTATCTATAATGCATATAGAACAGATAGAAATTCCTGATAGTTTAGTTCTCTTATGGAATAACCAGCGCTCCATACATATCATAACAAATCCATCACGACAGTTTCCGTTAATGAACTAGGTCACCGAAAGTTGATATATTACAGTATATGGACCCTGCTTAATACAGTTTCTTGTGTAGTGCAATGCATGTGGCGGAGCACCTCTTTCAGTTTTCATTTAATGAAATGACAGCAGTTTGCTATAAAAGTTCAGGACGGCTCGAGTTTATTAGTGTCCTCCATTTCTGCCTTGGAGGAAGAAGCCAATTATATTGTTTCTCTGTATTAGTCTTTAATGAGCATTAAAAAAAAATTGTTACAAAGCAAATACACTTTCAGACATTTTCTGTTTTAATTATAATTAATAGATTCCCTTTAGAACAGATTTGTCAGATAATATTCAGTTAGGCATGCAAGATATTAGCTCAAAATTATTTTAGCTGATCTGAGCTACAAATAAATGAACTTGGTTCATAACTGATAAATGTTCTATTTGTGGTTTGTTAAGAGTATAGAAATCAGGAGGTAGTAGCTTTACTATTATCTTGTTTAGTTGGTACCTAAAATATTATGCCCACTACTGCCTACTAAATGTAAAAATGTCATAGGAGTTGGGAGAAGGTTCAGAAGCAGGCAACTAAATTAGGAATGCAAAATCATACTTACAGTTAATGAATAGGAATATTGCGTAGGTTGAGTTTGTATAAAAGACATCTCAGAGACTACCTAATTAGCATGTTCATCTATATCCAAGGCTTGTATGCTGAAATTACAAATTCATTTTTTCTCATTAACAGTGAATGTGAAGTTTACATAGGTACATTACAAAAGAAAACTATCTGTTACATATTTTCCCTTGGATTCTGAAATTTTAACCACTTCCCCTCCAGACACTTTTTTTTAGAACCAGTAACACTAATACAGCGATCAGTGCTAAAAATATGCACTGTCCCTGTACTGATGACACTGGCTGGGAAAGGGTTAAACATCTAGGGTGATCAAAAGGTTAAATATGTTCCTAGCCAGTGTTTAAGTGTGCACAGTGTGGTGCTTTTACTAAGGGAAGTAATGGATTTTATTCCCTGTTTTGTGGGGAAAGAAAATTCATTACTTCCCCAGTGACGGGACAGAGCTCTGTCTTGTTTACATAGGCATAGCCCTGTCCTGTGTGTGTTCCTGATGATCGGTGGGTGCTGGCGGTAATGCATTGGCCAACACCCGCTGATTAGCATCTGTTGTGTAAAATCACAGCAGAGCCCGGTCACCGGTGGAAGTGCCGGATCATGTACTAGGTACATGATCTGGCACAGGAGTGCTGCCTTGATGCAAAATATGTAAGTTATATGGTTGGCAAGCAGTTAAAGAAGAATTACAGATATGGATATTTTTACATAGTTGCATTAGTCCAGCTTGGATCAATGTAGCGGTGCATGCACCATACCTGTTGGAACCCTCTAGAAGCTGGAAATCGTTGTAGTAAACACTTCTACTCTAGGACAGCTGCTGGGCATTGAACCTGGAAACTAGTAAAGATTGCTGTAGTAGCAGTGTCTACTTCAGTGATTTCCAGCTCCCAGATAGATCCCAAATGTATGGTATACATACATATGGTATACACTGGTCCCAACTGAATCGATGTAAACAATGCCATACCTGGAATCTATCTTTAAATGAAATATATGGGGTTTGTAAAAAAAAATAAAAAAAAACATCTATACTCCCCTCTATGCTGCAGCTTTCCCACGTCTGCTCTAAGCCCGATTTAATGAACAATCACATGACTGTTGATCACTCAGTTCTCGGTCTGCTTGGAGGGCAGAACAGTGACTATCATTCACTGCTCTAAGCTCTGCTCCTCCAGCACTCATTGGGGCACTGGGTAGTGGGGATGGTTACAGCTGGCTCCAGCTCTCACCTGCCAAAGTGTTTCTCCTAGCACTGGCTGATCCCATCTTGGACATTCATGAGCGGTGTCTTCTCCCTCCCCCACAATATTCACAAAAAATGCATTCTCAAAAACATTCAAGATATATTATTGATATTCTGGGCTCTCTAATCAACCCTGCACCTTAAAATTTCCCTGGACACCCTGTAGGCAGGTGCAGTCAGCTGTCTCTACTGCATGTGGCACTCAACCACAGCAGCAATGCAGAGGGAGAGTAAGTCATGGGGAACATGGTTTCTCTATGGTTTCTTGAGTCACTGGGGAAGCGATCCAGTTGTATGCTGGCCGCCAATGTGGCTTTGGTCGCCATCCTAAGTGTGGCAGATTCTATTTAAGACCTTGGCTCCTGGGTTTGGTGTTCTTTATGAAAGTGGGTAATGTAGAGAAAGGTACCCCATCTGTTAGAGACATTGCTAGTGATAGGGAAAGGATCCTGACAAGGACAAGTAGGGCTGCTTCTCTTTGGATGCCTTCCTGTTTGGGTATGAGACAGCCTGGCTTCATTCTGTCCCCTCACAACAGACACTGTTGATTCGACTGGAAGCAGCTTCTTCATGTTATTGGAAACTGTAAGTGTGCCCAGCTGAGTAGCTGCCCCCCCCTGGGGTCGATTGTGAACTGTTGCTGCATTACTTCAATACGAGTTTTATATTGCACCTGACTGTGATTTTTTCCTGCGACACCATGCTGCACCCCACCTATAGCTCCCAACTGTCCTTGAATTTAAGGAACTGTTCCTCATTCGGAAAAAAGTCCCTCTGTCCCTCTTTCTTCCTCATCTGTCCCTCATTTAGGTCTGATCTATATAGTTGTATGTAAAATTCACTAATTATCTATCAACAAGTATTTTACAATGCTAAACCTTTCATCCAATTTCTAAATTGCTATAATTGTAAATTCCAAAAGCCAATATAAAGGTAATAGTAGTGAAAAAAAGGGATTGTGGATTTAACCATTTTTTTTGTACAGTTTAGGTGGGCCTATGCCTACATACTTTTGCTAATAAGTGTCCCTCGTTACCTTTTTAAAACGTTGGGAGGTATGCCCATCTACAACCCCTAGGCCCCTTTCACACGGGCACCGTCAGTTTAGCCACATTAAAAATGTATCAGTTCATATCTGCTTCATCCGTCTTCATCCGTCATCCGTTCCATTAATCTCCATTTTTATCCATCTTTTGTTCCATTAATATCTGTTTTTATCCGTTAATGTACATGTTTACATCCATTTTTTCATCCACTTTTGTATACGATTTGTTCAGTTTACAGCAGTTTCTCTGTGCCTGTGAAAATTACCCAGAATGCATTGCTCCTCCCATGCTGCATTGCAGTTTTCAGTGAGTGACTTGTTCTTGCTGTGTCCTTCCTTTGTCCTTGTTCTTGTGTGTGCTATCTGCATTGAGCAATGTATTCCAGCAATTTTTGGGACAGCGTGACAGTATTTGTCCTATTTGCCTATATGAGGAGAATGGAGAGGAAGAAAAAGCAGATTGTAGCTAGGAGAAGTCGATTTTGGATCCACCCAATGCTAATGAAGCGGCCTTTCCGAGGGTTTTGTGGCTTTGCACTATGCTCATCTCCGCCAGTATCCTACTAAGTTTTTTACCAGGATGACTGTAGCCACATTTGACTACTTACTGGACTAGCTGCACCCATGGCTGCAGCGCAGACATACCAATATGAGAAGATGTGTACCTGCAGATGAACGTCTCCTCCTAGTAACCTTGAGGTAAAAAGTCATTAATTTATCAAGTGTCATGTTGCCTACCCCTGGTCTAGTGTGTGTGTGTGTATATACAGTATGTATAGATAATAAATATCTTATCCATTTATGTGCCAGTAGAATGAGCAAAAGCTAAAACGATGTTTCATTTTTTTTCTAGGTTTCTTGCAACTGGCCAGTCCTATACCTCATTAAATCATTATTTTCTACTGGGTATTTCAACTATTTTGGAAATAGTGCATGATACTTGCCTAGCCATATGGGAAGAGCTGTGTCCAGCAGTGATGCCATCACCAGATGGAAACGTGGTGAAGAATTGGCGAGGGATTTTGGAATCAAGCAAACTTTCCCAATTGTATCGGAGCTCTTGATGGAAAGCATATCCGTATACAAAAGCCTCCACGTTCCGGGTCTAGATTCCATAACTATAAAAAATATTTTTCTTTGGTTCTTTGGTCCTAATGGCTATCTGTGATAGTGATTATAAATTTATCGCTGTGGACATTGGGGCATATGTCAGCAGTTCTGATTTCAGAGTGTTACGTGAGTCTGTAATGGGTCGAAGACTGCGACAAGGGCGATTCAACGTACCATTCGATCAGCCTCTGTCTGGAACTGAAGAACCAGACCTGCCTTTTGTCCTTGTCGCAGATGAGGCCTTTGCACTTTCGCAATATCTTCTTAGGCCATATGCCAGAAGTAATCTTGATGGCAAGAAGAGGATATTTAATTATCGGCTGAGCCGTGCAAGACGCCTCATCGAATGTACACTTGGCATACTGTCCAGTAAATGGCGTGTTTTTCAAACATCCATGCAACTTAGTCTTGAGAATGCTGAGTTGGTAATTAAGGCCTGCTGCATTCTGCCCAATGTCACCTGGGAGAAGGAGGGCATCCACATTGAGGAAGACGAAGAGTTCCACCTGCCCTCCGTGCAGTACAGCAGAGTACGTGCTGACTACTTTCTATCTCCATCAGGAGAAGTTCCATGGCAGTACCAATATATGTAAATAAATTTAAATGTATTAATTACTTGATGTGTTTTGATAGTATAAAAAGAGACAAAAGCACATGATATGTTCAAAACGGTTTTATTATTCTGCATCCGTTTATAATAAATGTTTTTTCGGTTAAGGGCCGGTTCACACTGCAGGCGATGCGAGGCGACACCGACTTGCCTCGCTGCGACCTGCCGCGACCTCAGCGGCAACTTGCAGATGACTTCTGTATAGAAGTCAATGCAAGTCGCCCCGAGGTCGCCCAGAAGTAGTACAGGAACCTTTTTTCTGAGTCGGAGCGACTCGAGTCGCTCCTCTCAGAACGGTTCCATTGTACAGAACGGGGGCGACTTGTCACACTGCGGCGAGGCGAGTCGTGTCGCCTCGCATCGCCCGCAGTGTGAACCGGCCCTAACTGTTTTTTATTTATTTATCAAAGTATGAACAAAGCATAAAATATGCCAAATATTACAACATTTTTAGTTTAACATAAACATCATAAAGCAGCTCTACAAAAGGGAAAATGGCGCTGTTAAAAAAATTATTTTGTTCTAAAAAACCTAGGTGTGCACTCCATGTAAAGTGAATAGTGCTTCAATCAAAAAATATATGTATAAAACATGAATATAAACCCCAGTATATATATAAAAAGTGTAAAAAAATATATAAATATCACAATAATTCAGCGCATCAAAATAAAAAAGTGACAAGTGCTTCAATCACTATGTATTCATGAACACAAATAAACATGTTGAAAAATAACAACATGTGACCCAAGCATGTACAGGTCGGCTACTCGGGAGAAGCACATGGAAAACATTTTTGGAATTGGTTGTTTTTTTTGAACACATTTATTTGTGTTCATTAGTACACATACATACATATATATATATATATATATATATATATATATATATATATATATATATATATATATATAATATATATATATATACACATATATATATATATATATATATATATATATATATATATATATATATATACATATACAGTATTTTCCAGCGTATAAGACAACCTTTTACACTTAAAAAAACTGGGCAAAAAGGAGGGGTCGTCTTATACGCCGGGTCAGCTGCTGGGATGTCTTCTGGATGTCCGGTAATACTGTATGTAGCTTTACCACTGAGCCAATCCCAGTGAGCGATGTATTCAAATGAATACAGAGCCTGCTCGGATTGGAGTAACAATCTTTACCAATCCGAGCAGGCTACACACAGTAGCCTGCTCGGATTGGCTTTGAGAGTGAGAGAGGCGCGGGCTGATGATGTTACAGCCTCTGCCAATCCAAGCAGGCTTTGTATTCATTAATAGAATACATCGCTCGCCGTGATTGGCTCCAGCACCAGCAAGAAGGATGAAGGAAATGGCTCCAGCAAGAACGAAGAAGAGGGATATGAAGCGTCGGAAGCCTCGGAATGGGGGGTCGTCTTAAACGGTGAGTATGGGCAAAACATTTTAAAAACCTGTACAGTTAGGGGGTCGTCTTATACACCGGCAAATATGGTATATATATATATATATATATATATATATATATATATATATATATACACATATACATACATTTTCAGGGATTGAAGCACTTGTAATTTTTTTTTATTTTGACGTGCTAAAGTATTATTGTGATATATATATATATATATATATTTTTTTTTTTTTTTTCATAGATTTATTTATTTTTGATTGAAGCACTATTCACTTTACATGGAGTGTTGGCAATATTCACAGTAGTAGATTATATTTATGAATTTACACATAGGTTTTTTGTAATAAAATAATTTTAACAGCGCCATTTTCCCTTTTGTAGAGCTGTGATATTTTAGGACTACACCTAGATGATGTTCCCAATTAGGGAGGCTGAAGTTCTTTCTTCCTAAACACGGATATCTGGTGTTTGTAACATAAAAACCAGGTTACAAATCCTGATAAAAAGAGGTGGGGGATGGGGAAGTGGAATTTTGGGATGAAGAACCAGAGCTGGTTTGGCTATTAGCTTGAGAAGCATCAGCAGAATTTACGCTCGTATTCACACTCTGAGGATATGTTCCCTGAGAGGGATGAGCAGGAGAGGAAGCATAAGGCCTCTGGGTATTGTGCATTGAGCTGTATGCACGCACAGGGGTCTGTGGATATGGCCATAGATATGGCTGGGCAGGAAGACATGGGGGCTCATAGGAATATTGACAGTATGACCTCTGAGGGGGTTCATACTGGCTAATAGTGGGCAATGGCATTCCTGACTCGGCAGCTCTAATACATCCTCCCACATAATTAAATATACCCATATGTATCTCCATCTGCCTCTCTGCTGGTGCTTTTTGAAGTGCATGATAAATTGTGCTCAGGAAGGATGTATTTGAGTTATTTGGATTACAGAATGGATCTTTACTCTCCTGTCTTTTAAAGGAGGTCATCTCGTCCATGAAGGACTTCATGGCTTTTCCATCTCTGGATTTGCAGGCTTTTTGCTACGTCGCGAGGACCGTGATGTTGTTGGCCTGTCATAACTAACCTGTAGAGAATAATAATATGCCGATTGAGAAATGCTATGATGCATTGGTGTACAACAGATGAAGTATAGTAATCAATAGTATGCTTACATGTATGGATCTTTGCAAAGAACTTGGACGTGCTGTCTCGTCCACAGACTGGCCTTCTCCCTTTTGGGTGGCTTACTCATCTTCCTGCACTGCTTCTGTCTCATTATTGTCAGTATTCTCCTCACACTCTGAGACGTTTAATGTACTACAATAAAAAGGAGGAACATTTGGTCACAAAACATTACTACATGGAGATCTACTTTTTACACTTTCTAGATGAAACATCCAAATGACACTTACGGTCTAACATCCATGACTTTCCTTAGGAAGGACAACATTTCAAAGTAGACCGATTTTCTCTTTGTGGTAGCTCTGGAACCACTTGCACACTCTGCCTCATCATGCAAATCTCTGAGAAAACGGTCTCTCAGACAACGCCACCTTCTGTTAATTTCAATTCCTGTAAACACACATTGAAAAAGAATTTGAGTATTTTGACATTAAATAGATCATTGGAACATGTGAGTAATGTACTGTTCAGTCTCTCGCTGCAGCAGAGCCAAACCATGTGGCACTATGCTTTGTATGTATTGTTATTTAATGTTTGTAGTAATGCATGTGAATCTTTGCATCAACCATTCCCTCTCTGCAGAACATTGCATTAAAAAAAATGTTTGCTTGCAACATTTTTATAATATAGGCATAGAATACTGAAATAAATACTAAAAACATTACCCTAACTCCATTCAAAAGTTTACAACCAACCCATAATGTAATGATTAGATAAAAACACTGACAAGAGAGCAAGCTGTAGTTGGGCAACATTTATCACCTTGCTGTTTGGGAGTCATGGTGGACCAATTTGGTGTCACGAGCTTAGTGATTTCATCCCATAGTTGCTGTGTTTTAACTCTGTCACTGTGGTCCCGACAGGTTGAGTCCCACAAGCCTGGCCTTTCATACACAAGGTTAATTAGCTCCTCATGGTAGACATCTCTCCTTGTGCATGTACTGGGGATGTACTTCCTATTGTCCAACTACTGCCAGGTCAGAGGTTGAGTTCGCAAAACATTTTTTTTTCTTATAAACAGATCTTAAGGGATCAGATGTTGACGGACATTGTCCGTTAACATCAGTTAATATCCGCTTTCACGGATCTGGACGTAGCCTTGTACATTAAAAAAAAAAAAACGGATAAAAACGTAAGCGGAGGTTAACCGATGGTGACGGATGGTCATAGGAATGCATTGTCGTCCGTCGATAGATGGAAGAAAAACAGATAGCCGGTCTGTCCTTGTGAAAGGGGCCCTACAGATAATTTTTCATTGCCTTGCCAATAATAGAAGATTATATCACTTATACTGTACACATGATAGGAAGGCTGCGATTCTGCTTCAGCAGCTGAGCATAAGTGTCAACATAAGGGAAATACTAAAATTAAAAACCATAAAGAAACATATGCCTGTTGGTTAAAGCAGAATGTAACTGTATCTAAGCACCACAAACTGAAAATGCTATTTAACATATTTTATATATTGAAAGGAAACCCTAGCACTTCTAGCCACCTTGAATAAAGGCAGATGATTCAAGTAGCATTTACTTTCATTTGTCCTTAGATCAGGCATGCTGGCAGGATGATGTGCTTAGCTGAGAAGGCCCTTCCTCTCCTCTTCCAGATTAAATAATAAAATGCCCATGAAGACTCCTGGGATGAATGACATAATTCTGTCCTAGACCAGAAACCGGGAAGCACCTGAAGAAGTGTAAAAAGTTTAAAACAAGTAAATATAATATACCTTCCTATATATTAAATAAGGCTTTTAGCATAAGGATTAAAAATAGTTAGGGCTCGTTTTAACTTGCTTCGACTTTAAACACATTAAAGCACCTACCACTTCCACATACTTTTTTGATGCTTCAGTGATGGTATGGTGATTCTTTCTTTAAGCTTTAGTGAAGCTTGGCAAATATCTTGTGTGTGTTGAATTTCTATTTGTTTAATGGGGCCCAGTAGAACCCCAGCTCATTAGTACCCCTATTCAGCAGATCCCCAGCTCATTAAGATCTCTGTTCAGCAGATCCCCTGCTCAGTAATACCTCTAGCTCTGCTTATGCCTCACTCAGTAGTACCCCCAGCTTTGCTGATCCCCGGTTCAGTAGTAACCCCCAGCTCTGCTGATCCCCCACTCAGTAGTAACTCCAGCTCTGCTGATCCTTTGGTTTTCTGATCCTCCTCTCTCTCCAGTCCCCGTTCACCTCCTACTATATTGCTTCAATGTTGTGCACCACATGTCACATCTGCCCTAAACCATTGCTTACTCAACGAAAAACTAAAAAACAATGGTGTAACTTCTCTTATAGTCCATATGTTATGTGTTGTTTATTGCAGCCTTGAAACCAACCTGATGAACATGATCTCTATTCTAAAAATGGATTCACACGGTTATGTTGTGGTAACATGCAGTAAAACACACTTTATTGTATATTACAGCAAGGCATGTTAACACATGGGTGTATTTGTCATGGTATTCACAATGTCACAATTCACACATGTGAATACTCAGAGCAATGTGGGTCACTGAGTTATCAAAAGTAGTGCAGGTGCATTTGTTTCATGTACTGCGGTGCATTGACAGCCTATTGGGTTGGCTGCCTTATTGCTTTAAACAGGCATCAATCCACAGAAAAATCATGTTAATTCCAGACATTCCCAGCAGTGCCCATGGGAAGTTAACCTTCCCTAATGAAATGTGTCAACCTGTAAGTATAATTTGTTCACTTTCCAGATACTAAGCACACAGGGACATCCCATTGTTTGCTTGTAATTTGATGATTTTCACCTGCAGAGACCAGTCTTTACACTGATTGAGATCAGACTTTGTCTTAACCCTTGTTACCCTTTGCCTTAACTCCCAAGGTTTATACTGGTTGATATCAAACGTAACTCTTGTTGCCCAGGCAAAAAGACAAACTGTAGTCTATACAGTTTGTCTCTTTGCCAGGGCAACAAGGATTAAGTTTGATATCAACCATTATGAACCTTGGAAGTGTGCAGGGAACTTTTTGTGAACATGTGCAATACTTCTGTTTGGGGGCTATGGCTCTGATACCTGGTGGATTTAAAAACAATTATTAATCATTTCACACATACAAGTGCTTGTTGCTGGTAGATGCTTTGCCCAACCTGGGCAAGGCAACAATCCATGCAAATGTCTGTCAACTGTTTGAATATGTAAAACTAAATCTAAACATACAGTATTATCTGTTTTTACTATATTGTATATTAGTCCCCTCTGGATGGATGGACCCGGTGTTGATCACATACCAAATCAAAATAACACTACATTGGAGACCAACAATAACTTGTACAGACTGGAAAGTCTTGAAAAACTATATATTTCTTTGTTTACAAGAGCAATGGGTGGATGAATCATTCCATTGTCATTCCAAATGGAGATTTAATATATTCATTGACCTGTTTAAGCTGGAGAATGGCACTTGCATAATTGAATTTAATCATTTTTTGGCCATTTGAAAGGCAATGCTCACCTGTTTTATATTATGGCTACCCTGGCTTTCAGACCTTTGAGAAGGATCACCTGTTTCTTTGAGAATTCAAAATTATTTTAACCAGTACTAAAGGTTTCTACCCAGGAAAAGATATTCAAATTAATATGGTGTAGGTCCCCAGAGGATAATCAACAAAAAACAGACAGAATTGTGGAAACACCAATCTTATTGCCCAATCAAGACATAGCAGAGACAGTGTAAAGGCAAAGCTACCACTCTGGCCCAAGACAAGGCACACAAAAATGTGGGGGTGCCCAGCCTAGTCCGTCCATGGCTGCCACACCTTGTCAAATTTCTTGGGGCAATTCCTGTTAATGTAGGTTAACTTATATAGAGGAAGGGCAGCACTAATTGTTTTTTCCCATGAACCCACGGAGGGAGGGGAATGGACATTCCATCTAAGAATAATTTCTAATTTGGCATAAAAGAGAAGGTATGTTAGCATTAGTTTAGGCCGAATCATCCTGAATTCCCAATAGAGCCATTTCCGGTGAGACTGGAAGAGCCAGCTGGAGGTGACCATTAATAAGATCCACCACATCCTCCCAATACGAACAATCCTTGGACAGCTCCAAAAGATGTGAAGGTACGTTACCTCGCCATCACCACACCTGGGACATTACTGCGATCTCTGGGGGTAAATCCTGTGCAGTCTTTGGGGGTATAATAGACCCTGTGTAAAAATGTCACCTGTATCAACTTATCCTTGGAGGAGACTAACACCTTAAAGAGGAAAGAGGCATCGGAGGTGTATGTCAGTGCCCTTTCTGGACATAAAACCCATTTGATCAAATTGGATTAGCTCCTCTAATACCCCTGACAGCCAATTAGCCAGGATCTTAGCCAAAATCTTGGCATCAACGTTTATGAGGGATATATCGGCCTATAGGAGGAGCAGTCTTCAAGGTCCTTGCCCATTTTGAGCACCAAACCCACCACCACCTCGTACATAGATTCAGGGAGAACACCTAAGAAGAAAAATTGGTCAAAAAGAGAAACCAGTCTAGGGGCAAGCAGCTCATGATAATAGGAGTAGAATTCAGAAATGAAAAATATCACCTCAAAAAGTAATAAAAAGTACCATCATCCCAAAATAATATATGAACGAAGAGATAGGCTCAAAAAACAGGGTTACTCCAGAAGGTACCCTTTAGAGCACACAGGACACTAGCAAGATATACTATACAGAAATCTTAAAATTTCATTTAGATTTATTAAATAGCGTGAAGAAAACACACATAGAAATACAATTCAACAAAGACGTATTGATAATAATCAATCTGTACATTCATAGTAGGGTTTTACAATCATTTCTGGAGACCCCACAAAGGGGGTTTACATTGGTGTAGGGTGAACGTGTGACTCGACCGGTTTCGTGGCTTAAAGCCGATTCCTCAGGAGACGTCACCTACAGTATCTAACACACAAAAATAGAAAATATTCGGCTTTGAAGGTTGCTCGGCTGCGGACATGCCTCTCCCCCCCCTTCCTCCTCTTCCCTCACCTCTTCCCCCTTGTTTGTCGGTACAGAGGCTGGTTTTATTTCGTTGCCTCACTCTCCAAGACCCTTAGCACTCTCCCCTCTTTCATTGCATTATGTTATATTTTACTGGAGAGTTGAGGTGTAGGAACATCAGTCACACCTACATCGTTTAACCCCACCTCCTAGGCTAAGGAGGTCCGTTTCCTCTTGTAGCAAACGCTTGACACCACAGGACTCCTTCCCTGCACAGTATGCTCCCAGTAGGGGTGTAGGGGAGGACTGGCTAGTGCCTTCTAGATTAAACTTCTATAGGTCGCAAACAGGTGGGAAGGGCGAATGTCACTAAACATGTTTATATTTCAATTCCTTGTTGAAGTCCTACGCAACCTTTCATGTATTACTTATCAGTGACTTTTGCCTCCGACTACTCCGACTACTTGTAAAATCAATAAAATCTTTTGAAAGTAAAAATAGAAAATATAGTTTATTTAGAAAATATACTGTAACCATAGTTATTATTATTAATAATGTACAAAATAGTTTATTTAATAACAACTGGAGTATTATAATACGTAAGGTCCCATTGATTCACCCAGAACATTCAGCCCTTGGCCACAGAGCCGGAAAAAATTGAGACACCCTTCAACGGGCTGACCCCCCTGGGGGGGGATACGGGGGGGGTAAAGCGTTAAGAAGCACAATTGCCACTAAAAACAAAGTAATAGTAGATACACCAGTTAGAATAACAGTTGACCCATTATCTAGGGGTGGCCCATGGATAAAGTATAAATACCAAGAAAAAGTCAATTAACATTTAGTGAGAGTGTCCCCAAACCAAACCAGAATCCATGTGATTCATGGGCCACAATGTATGGTGGTTAATGATAAGTAAAGTGGGTTATACTAATAACATACCCACTCCTAGTCCTATGCTTGGGTACAGTCAAAGCGACACACAGTCATAAAGCCAAATATATCCTTAGTCATAATCCCAGGAAGGATCCAAAGAGGCTGGTCTAAAAAGAAAGGGATCAGCACATTAATGATGATTGGGGGTAAACCCTAACCAAAGTTGCCAAACAACAATGACCCAAGCATAAAGGAGATGTGTGAAAAGAACTAGCGAATAATTAAAACAAGCTTACCTTTAACTAGGTCTATAGTGTTTGCCTCTCACGCAATCACCGCTCTGATGGACACAAACAGAGCTGGTGCTTTAATTACCCCCAACCCGGAAGCTACCGGAGCATTCTAGACGCTTCCTGACGTCTCCTGCAGGTTGTGCGCATGCGCCGAATGACACAATGCGCATGCACCATCCCGATATCACCGGCTGTGATGACAGAATCGGAGAAACCTGTGTGCTCTAAAGGGTACCTTCTGGAGTAACCCTGTTTTTTGAGACTCTTTGTTCAGGAGTAGAATTCAGTTGAGAGGCCATCCATCCCAGAAGTCTTCCTAGCCTGAAGTTGTGAAAGAGTGATCTGTATCTCCTCCAGAGTGATAGCAGACTCCAGTTCCTCACTCATCGCATGGTCAAGAGTAGGGAGGGCAACTTTATCTAGGACAGTATCCAATTCATCGGAAGTTTAGTCCACCCTAGAGGAGTGCAGATCCCTGTAAAAGTTAAAAAACCTCTAATTTATACTGCTAGGTGATCTCAGCACTTCCCCACTAGAATTCTTTATATCACTAATATGGGTGACCGTGAATTGCCTCCTGGCTAACCACGCCAGCAATCAACCATTCTTGTTGCCATATTCAAAAATTTGCTGGGCAGTGTTTAACTTATGCATCATTCCAGTAGGGAGACCTCTCTGAGGGGGAATTGCCAAGCCCCATAAGTACCTTGATCAAGGTTGGTGCAACGGCTGCCTGACAGGTAGCTATGGCCGTGATGACCTCTGGGATGCCTGGGGTGGAGGCATCAGATCCCTCTGGGAGCTCCATCTGGGACACCATGTTGCCACATGGCGGCTGGTCACGTTCCCCTGCCTTGTCCAGCGCTTTTAGGAGGCATCCACTAGCAATCAGCTCAGAAACAGGCACAAAAACACCCAGCCAGGATAGCAGTATTAGTTTCCCTGCAGCAGAGCTCTGGAATAGACGTCTGCTCACTCCACCATCTTGGACACGCCCCCACACTGATATATTTTAATTGTAAATGATTCTTTTTTTTTTTTTTACTTTTGCAACTTTGATGAATGTGATTTTTTTTTTTTTATTATTACATTTTATTAAGTATTTTGCAGGGGTAACACTCAAAGCACATGGCCAGGGACAGCATGATCCCGTATACCATTGTATTATTAGAACATAGATTATATCAATCCTATAAAGCAATTCATACAGTACATGTTAGAAATGAAATATTGATGTGTATTTCTACCTGTTCTTCCATAGCATCTATACTGTGCTATTGAGTATTCCAAAGGGGTAAATAACTGACAAAAAAAGTTAAAGAAATAATAAAAAGAGGGTAGAGACAAAAAAAAAAAAGAAAAAATCACACAAACACAAAACCACAGACATCTGGGGAGCCCCTTCCTAACCAAAGATAGTCCCACCAATCTACCAACTTGGGTCCACGCTTGAAAATAGAAGCTATTTATTGTTTGCTTACATTACAGCAGCCAGGGATTTGAATTGGTAAAATGGGCAACATGGGCCTATTTGTTTGGTGGGTCAGCAAACCGAGAATAGCCTGGGTTTACTTTGAAACCCCATTCAACCTGAATCTCATGATTATACTCAATAAACAGGATGTTTGTTGTGTTGTTTAAATGGATTTGTTCCTTCTCTGCTGAAAATTGTTCTATCGGGTTAATATTGATTGCTAGAGTAGCTTTACTCTACAACTAATAACCTGCTAGTCAGAAAACTGTTTTGTAAATGTTTCCGGGAACTGTGTTATTACTGGCTCCTATTATCTGGCTAATAGGTTTTCAGCTTTGTTGATATGAAATAGTGTATAGAAAAAATGCTGAGCTAACTGATAACTGTGAAATTAAACGTAAGTAAAACCACAAAGACTAACAAGACTTTGAACTCTGATCTGTGTACAATCACAAATATACATACTGCATGGACACTATAGAAAACACTTCTGTGCAACCACATATGTTTTTCTTTTCAGAGATGGAAAAAAAACATAATTTAAGACTAAATCTAAACTCTATTCATACTACAGGTCATAAACCAATTATTTAAAGGGGTTGTAAATTCTAAAAGTTTTTCACCTTAAAGTGGTTGTAAACTCTCCCATACAACTTTACTATATTGTAATCCACATAAAAAACACTAATGATTGCTGCTTACAACTGTCTCCTTACCTGTTTAGTTTTGTTGTAATCCATCCTGTTATGTTTACTGACGTCACCAGTTCATGCGCTTCCCTTCTCCTGATTCATGGCATGCTCTGTGTGCGGTCCGTCCATTTACAAGGTGCCGGGAAAGGGATTTCCTCTCCCAACGGCACAGCTATTAAATCTCGCAAGACTGTAGAGTTTCTCCTAGCATCCTGGAACTCCCTATGTGACCATGTGATGTCATATGGGGAGTAAACCGACTGCATCCGAGAGCATGATCAGGAGAGGAGAGCTGGATCAGGACTGACAGGCACACATATACCTAGAACGGGTAAATATAAAGCACAAAAACAATGTAACATGTTGGCTATGAGTGGCAGTGCTCAGTTGCCGCAGTAATGTCAAATTACGCATGCGCGAGATTACGGTGAGAAACATGAAAGAGCGGAAATTATATTCTACACAGACTCAAGATGACAGTACTGAAGAAGGTGCTGCCTTATCCTGGAAGACAATATTTCTAAAAGTTTGAAAATAAAGTAATAGGCTATGCTGGCTTGATTAGACTATGTAATGCAGCCTGAGTTTTTGTGTTGGGAAGGATACTATAAATAGATTAACAGTGTGCTGAACGATTCAACAAACAGAGCCGAAAGTCTCTACCTATGAGGAGAGGGGGTGTGTGCCTTTCCTCCAATCAGCTGTCTTGGCTGTATGCCCAGACTTTACTGCAGCACTAACCAGGAAGTGAAAATATCCTAAAATGCTGTGCACTTTCTAAACAGTATATAAAGATGAAGACAGCAGATATACATGTAAAACTTATGTAGGAAGATTTGTTTCATCCCTGTGTATCATTTGAGGCTGTTCACTTCACTGGGTATATGTGAGGGCTTACATCCACTTTAAGGTAAAAAAATGTTTAGGTGTCAGCATCGCCCCCTCTGCCCATTTACTTACCTGAGACCTCATTTGACCCAGCGCCGCACACGTCTGCAGATCATTTCTCCCCTCAGTTCCAGGTCTCACTGACTTTGCTGGGGGTCCAGGAGCCATTGGCTTCCAGTGCTGTCAGTCAAAGCCAGTGACGAGGAAGCGGCTTCCCATGGGGCACTGACCAGAGAGGAAGGGCTAGAAGCGCCGATGGGGGACACGAAAAGAGGCCCCCCCCCCTCTGTGTGATTTTGCATAGAGTAGGTAAGTAGAGACATGTTTGATTTTTTGTTTTTAAATTTACAACCCCTTTAAATGAAAATATTATTTTTTATTAACTAATTCATGTAATTGTTGCACAATCCAAAAGTAATGCATTTTAATGTTATTAAACACATTTGGAGAAATTGACTAAGACTGAACAAAATCATCTGGAGCAGCTGTGCAAGGCAACCAATCAGCTTCTATCTTTAATTTTCAAAGCTCAATTGAACAAACTGAAGCTGATTGGTTGCCATGCACAGCTGTTCCAGATTCCGTTTGCTTAATGCGATATTAAATCCAAAAACTTAAAAAAATAAAAAAAATTTTTTTTACCAGTCCTTAGATGTGGTGGCTGTGGGGTTTTATTAGGCTTTTTTTCCTTTATTATCACTTAGTAATCTGGCCTTGGACAGCACCATTGTCAGTCTGGAGTGAGGGAAGTGTTAGATGAACTAGCAAATTTAGATGGACTTGGCTAACAAATGAAAACCTAACTCCAGCTAGCACTTTATAAGCAGTTACAGCATTTTTTTCCTTTTGGATAAAGTTTTCACATAAATGAGTAAACGCTGACCGTTGTAAGCTCCTGTCAATGGTAAATGGTTTGTCTCAACACTCTAACTAACTGACACTTTTCAAAAGAAGTTGAAAAATAACAGAATTACTGGCATGATCAACAGGTGAAAATAAAGACAAAAATAGTCTTTTTTAATACAGCTTACCTGTAAAATCCTTTTCTTGAGAGTACATCATGGGACACAGAGCTTTCATTACATAGTGGGTTAGATAGGCACCTTCGGTGACTGGACACTGGCTAACCCCAATTAAGGAGAATTCCTCCCCTATATAACCACTCCCATATGGGAGGTACCTCAGTTTTGTATCGAAGCAATAGGAAACCACGTAAAACCTAAGAAGGGCGGGAGCTCTGTTTCCCGTGATGTACTCTCAAGAAAAGGATTTTACAGGTAAGCTGTATTAAAAAAATCTTATTTTCTTGATCATACATCATGGGACACAGTGCCTTCATTACATAGTGGGATGTCCCAAAGTAATGCTCAGTTTGAGGGGAGGGAGACACAGATCAGAATTATAGAACGCCATGGACCAGAGGAACTAAACTGCAGCCTGCAGTACACCCTGCCCGAAGGCAGTATCCTCTTGCCCTCTTACATCCACCTGATAGAATCTGATGAATGTATGGACTGATGACCAAGTCGCAGCCTTACAGATCTGAGCCATGGAGGCCTGGTGATACACTGTCCAAGAAGCACTAACAGCCCTAGAGCCCTAGTTGAGTGCACTTTCACTTGAAAAAGAGGAGTTTTCCCCTTTATACCATAAGCCTGAAGAATAACTTGTCTGATCCATCTAGAAAGAGTGGATTTCGATGCTGCCTGGCCTTTTTTAGGGCCTTCTGGCAAGATGAATAAACAATCAGTCTTTCTTATCTGGGCGGTTGCCTACAGATAGATACTGATTGCTCTTACCACATCGAGAGTGTGCAATAGGGATGAGCCGAACACCCCTCGGTTCGGTTCGCACCAGAACCTGCGAACGGACCAAAAATGTGCGCGAACTTTAGAACCCCGTTAAAGTCAATGGGACTCGAACATTCAAAATCAAAAGTGTTAATTTTAAAGGCTAAAAGTTATTGTCCTAAAAGGGGTTTGGGGACCCAGGTCCTGCCCCAGGGGACATGTATCAATGCAAAAAAAAGTTTTAAAAACAACCGTTTATTCGGGAGCACTGATTTTAATGATGCTTAAAGTGAAAGGAAAAGTGAATTATTGCTTTAAATATCATGCCTGGAGGGTGTCTATAGTATGCCCGTAAAGTGGCACGTGTTTCCTGTGTTTAGAACAGTCCCAGCAAAACAATTACATTTCTATTGGAAAAAAAGTCATTTAAAACTGCCTGCGGTTTTAATGTAATGCCTGGTCCCAGCAAAATGGATGAAAATCATTGAGAACAATGGCATGGGTACCCCCCCTGCCCATTACCAGCCCCTTTGGGTCTTGTATGGATATTAAGGGGAACTCCATACCCAAATTAAACCCTATATATATATATACCCTGAGTATATAGTATACCCTATATACTCAGAACAGCAGTATACAGGCAGTGCAAACAAGACAGGGACTGTGTAGGTTTGTTGTTAAGTAGAATCTGTTTGTAATTTTGAACTGGTACATTTTTAAAGTGTAGCTCCAGCCAAAAAATCTATTTTTAAGCTTTTTGGAAAACATGGGGAAGGGTTATCACCCTTGTAACATTTTTTTTGCTGTCTGTGTACCTCTTCAGAAGATTTCACCTCACTTTCTGTCCCAATGACAAATGTTTTTTGAAAATTTGGTGTTTATAGTAAAACAAGGATTGGGATAAAGCATCAGTGGAGAGGAGACACGTTTTTCCCATATCAACTCTTACATGAGAGAATTTCCCTTCCTAGGGGTAGATTTCATCTCACTTCCTGTTGTCTCCTTCCGTTTGCAAGTAGGAGACGTTTGTAAGTTGGATGTTTGAAAGTAGGGGCCTGCCCTATATGCTCTGCAGAAATTTGGGCCTAAGGTGTTGGTGTTGCCACAACACTGTAAGCCCTCAAAGTGACTCTTGGTGGGTGCTGGAACGCCCTGCTGTGAACTATTATATCAAGAATTGTAATTACATGCCATTGTTGAACAGTGGTAGAAAAATTGGGCCTTTGGTGGTGGTGGTGGTAGTGCTGGTGCTGGTGCCATAACACTGAAAGTCCTCACAGTTACTCTTGGTGGGCGCTGGAATGGGCCCTACTGTGAAATTTTATATCAAGAATTGTAATTACATGCACCTGTTGAACAGGGGCACAAAAATTGGGCCTTAGGCACTGGTGCCACAAAACTGGAACACCTCACAGAAACTCTAATTGGAGAGCAGGAATGAGCCCTACTGCAAAGTATTGGATCAAAAATTTTAATCACACGCCCCTGTTAAACAGGGGCTGAAAAATTGGGCCTTAGGCACTGGTGCTGGTGCCACAACACTGCAACCCCTCACAGGTATTGTAGTTGAGCACAGCAACGATCCCTCCTGCAAAATATTGCATCAAAAATTGTAATTACATGCCCCTGTTAAACAGGGGCTGAAAAATTGGGACTTAGGCACTGGTGCTGGTGCCACAACACTGCAACCACTCTCACAAATATTGTAGTTTAGCGCAGCAACGAACCCTCCTGCAAAATATTGCATCAAAAATTATAATTACACACCCCTGTTAAACAGGGGCGGAAAAATTGGGCCTTAGGCACTGGTGCTGTTGCCACAACACTGCAACCACTCACAAATATTGTAGTTGAGCGCAGCAACGAACCCTCCTGCAAAATATTGCATCAAAAATTGTAATTACACCCCTGTTAAACAGGGGCTGAAAATTTGAGACTTAGGCACTGGTGCTGGTGCCACAACACTGCAACCACTCACAAATATTGTAGTTGAGCGCAGCAACAAACCCTCCTGCAAAATATTGCATCAAAAATTGTAATTACGTGCTCCTGTTAAACAGGGGCTGAAAAATTGGGACTTATGCACTGGTGCTGTTGCCACAACACTGCAACCACTCACAAATATTGTAGTTGAGCGCAGCAATGCCTTAGCCACTGGTGGCGGTGCCCAGAACCAAAAATGTTCTTCCAAGCTATTAGCATGATCATTGAGGAGGAAGAGGATAGTCACTCAGCATAACAGGATAGTCACTCAGCATCAACATAGGCAGTCTCGAAGCGATCTGAAATTTAAAAAAAAATTATTCGTTTACATCAGCATCAGGTGCTTGGTAGCTGGTGGTGATCCAAGACTTATTAATTTTATGTGACTGACCGAAGCCTCAGCAACACATTGTCCAGGACAAGGAACTTGTAACCTCCCAGTCTCTGGGAATGCTTTGCACAGTCCTTTCTTCAAGGCCTCCCGAAGATGTTTCATCCTCTGCTCCCTCTACGACAGCAAGATAAGGTCCGCAACCTTACCCTTGTAACATGGATCGTTCTTAGTGACCCAGAGGACTCCGGACCGAATGCCTCAGCTAACCTACGCTGCATGGCCTCCCTGATCCTGCTTAGGCTGCGGAAGGATCCTCCTATTCGTCGGATCAAGGAGATGGATCATTACTGGCTGGCAACCCACCTTGTTCCGACGAATAGGAGGATCCTTCCACAGGCTGTGCAGGAACAGGGAGGCCATGCAGCGTAGGTTAGCTGAGGCATTCGGTCCGGAGTCCTCTGGGTCACTAAGGACGACATGATCTGCAGCCATCTCCTCCCAGCCACGTACAAGTCCACGGGTTTCTTGGGACTGTAAATGATCCCTAAAAGACTGCTGCTGATGCTGAGTGCCAGGCTCCACCTCCATGCTGACACAATCCTCCTCCTACTCCTCCTGTGTGATCGGCGGGCCAGCAGGAACACTGTCTGGATAAAGGGGCCTTGAGAGGTAAGGAAGTCCTCCTCTGCCTGCCTCTGTTCTGCATCAAGTGCTCTGTCCATTATTCCATGCACTGTGTGATCCAACAGGTGGACAAGAGAGACAGTGTCATTGATATAAACAAAAAAAGTCAGTGCTACTACCCATACATCACATAGATAGCAGAGCTCCCAGGTGCTCGATCCACAGTCGTTGGCTGAGTAGGGAAATGATGAAAAGATGATCCGCACTCCGGTGATTGCTCTTAAAAAATGTAGCATTTATTAACAAGCCACAGTGACCAAACGCAAATAAGAAAGGTTGGCGCGTTTCAGTCTATAAGGCTTAGTCATAACTACATTACAGACATAAAAACTCTTGAAATAAATAGAGGCTCTAAGGATCACAGGCTCCACCCATTAATTATCTTAATTGACTGCAGGCAATTACCCAAAATAAGGGAAAATCAGCTACACTGCATATAAGGTGATCCATATGTATGCCACTATTTCTCACACACCTTATAGGGATAATAAGTACATGTATGCACACAGTCGTGCATGCACTCATGCACATATACATAATTAAAACACACCAAAAAACGTTAAAGCGGTTCTTCACCCTAAAGGGGAAGTTCCGCTAATCTTATCCCTCCCCCCCTCCGGTGCCACAATCGGCACCTTTCAGGGGGGAGGGGGGTGCAGTTACCTGGATAATCCAGGTAACTGCACCCACTTCCGGCCAGACCGCCGCAGACCCCCGCAGACGCTCCGCCCCCCCCCCCCGTTGTGTTCTGGGAAACACACAGTTCCCAGAGACACAGCGGGGGACCATAAGAGACGCGCAGCGCGACTCGCGCATGCGCAGTAGGGAACCGGGCAGTGAAGCCGTCATGCTTAACTTCCCGATTCCCTGACAGAGGATGGCGGCGGTGGCAGCAGCGAGACGAGCGATCGCTCGTCATCTGCCGCCGACATCGCTGGAACCTGGGACAGGTAAGTGTGATTTTATTAAAAGTCAGCAGCTGCAATATTAGTAGCTGCTGGCTTTTAATATTTTTTTTTTAGGTGCAGCTCCTCTTTAAATACAAAAAATTTAAAAATAACGATAATCTAAGTATGTGAAAAAAGACACCAGAGGAGGAAAAAAAAAGGAGAAATAGAGAGAAGGCTCTGGGGAGAGGCATTCTTAATGTAAGTGCAGGTCCAGATCCCACCTCAGGTTTAATTCCTGAGGCGATCTAGTTTTTAATCTAAAGATCCACCATGCTTCTGTCCCCAGTAGCCTTCTCTCCCTATCACCTCCTCTGGGTGAGTGAGACAACCGTTCTATTCCTCTAAAACGGAAAGAAGAGAGATCGCCCTGATGACATTCCCCAAAGTGATGTGTTGCATTTGAAATATTTTTCGTTTGGATTATTAATGTCACAATAATGTTCGGGTTCTCAAAGGACGTGTACCAGCCTACATATTGGAGGCTGCATGAAATACAGGTGATCAAGTAAATTACATAATGCGTGCCACAAATGATGTATTGCTGTATAATAAACTCTTCATCTGTAGCTGTAGTAACAAATGTTTTACCCTGATATCACAGGTCACAGGTCACAGTATCTACAGGTTTTTATATTACAAGGCTAACTGCCGGGAAAGGAGAGCCAGGTGGGTTGGCATTGTTTGGATGAAAATAGACTGGGTGATAGTGCAGTCCCCAAAGTGGGTGCACGTCAGCTAGAAAAAAGGCAACCTGCTTGCAGAATCCCATTTAAGTCTTTATCTGTTTACAATATTGGCAAATTATTTTTTATTATTCTGACTATTTGATTATATTCTTGGGAAAATGTGGTTATAAATGTAATGGGTTTACCTGTTTTTCTGTTTCTAGAGTTGTGAGGTTGATGAAGTTTGTTCTTATTTTTATTTTTATGCTCTCTCTAGGATTTAGACTTATCTGACAGTAATTCCTCTCTGTCCATTATCAGAACCCTTTCCAGTCCTTGGTAAATAATAGATTTGTTATAACCTCGGTCCAATAAACACTGGTGAATGAGTCACCGATGCATGCACTGTCACTTCTCACCATCCTGGTGGCCTCCTCAAATGGTGACAGGACAGTGCATGCATCCCTGATTATGGCCCACTGGCGTGGGGGAAAAAAACTGAGCTCCCCTGACCCTGCCCTGGTGCCATAGTTGCACAGGTACTCATTGATGGCCCTCTGCTGTGTGTGCAACTGCTGCAGCATGGCCAACTTTGAGTTCCACCTGGTGGGCATGTCACAGATTAGGCGGTTCTTGGGCAGGTTAAATTCCTTTTGTAGGTCAGCCAGCCGAGCACTGGCATTATATAACCGGCGGAAATACACACAGACTTTCCTGGCCTGCCTCAGGACATCTAGTAAGCCCGGGTACCTGCCCAAGAACCACTGCACCACCAAGTTAAGGACATGAGCCACACAGGGCACATGGGTCAGTTGTCCTTGTTGGAGGGCGGAGAGGAGGTTGCTGCCATTGTTGCAAACCACCATTTCTGGCTTCAGCTGGCATGGCATCAACCACCTCTCAGCATGCCCCTGCAGAGCTGACAGATTAACTGCCCAGTGTGGCTCCTGTCCCCCAAGCACACCAGCGCAAGCACGTCATGGCATCTTTTTGCCTATGTACTTGCGTAGCCCCTTGAACGCCTACGGAGCACCACTGGTTCTGAAGACAAAGCACAGGAAGAGGCCATGGAGGAAGAAGAAGAAGAAGAGGGGGTGGAGGAGAGAGGTGTGGCAGAATCACCAATAGTAGCATTTTGGAGATGTGGTGGTGGAACAACCTCCAGCACTACTGCACCTTGTCCTGCATCCTTCCCAGCTGCCAGCAGAGTCCCCCAATGCGCCGTGAAAGATAGGTAACGTCCCTGTCCATGCCTGTTGGACCATGAGTCAGCAGTAATATGCACCTTACCGCTGACTACCCTGTCCAGCGAGTCCAAGACATTGCCTTCCACATGCCGGTAGAGAGCCAGAATCGCCTTCCATGAGAAAAAGTGGCATTTGGGAACCTGCCACTGAGGAACTGCACATTGCACAAACTCACGGAAGGGGACAGAATCTAGCAACTGAAAAGGCAGCAGTTGAAGTGCTAGCAATTTAGCCAAGCTAGCATTCAACCGCTGGGCATGTGGATGGCTGGGAGTGAACTTCTTTTGATGGTGCAGCAGCTGGGGCAGGGAAATTTGCCTGGTACAATCGGACATCGGTGTACTGATAGCAGATTGCCCGCAAGTACTTGGCTGTGACACACCTAATTCTACACCTTCATTCCTCTCAGAGCAGGTTTCAGAGAGTGAGACTGAATGTATAGTGGGGTTGGAGATCCCAGCTGATGAGGAGCAAGGAGAGGTCCACTTGGTTCTTTGGTGTGGGTCTTTAAGGTACACTTGCCAACGAACTGCATGGCAGGTCGACATATGTCTGGTCAAGCATGTAATGCCCAAGCAGCTGATGTTTTGGCCACGCGAGATATGCTTGAGACATATGTTGCAAATAGCAGCGGTGTGATCTGATGCACTCGTCTCAAAAAAGTCCAACACCAAAGAACTTTTTGAATAACGTGCAGAGGCAGCGCCCTGCACATGTGGAGCTCTGTGGTGTGATGCAGTCGGTGTGCTGCCCTTAAGCTGGCCCCTGGAGGGCATCCTGCCTCATTGGAGATGTGCCTCCTCTCTCCTATCAGGCACCCACGTGGAGTCAGTGACCTCATCATCCCCTCCCTCCTCATCACTGGAGCAAAACTGGCAGAATGCTGCAGCTGGGGTTACATGACTGCCAGATTGCTGTCCTTCTTGGGCATCCTCTCTCTCTGGGCTCAAGTTACTGTCTTCCTCTAGTGAAATGTGAATGTGACGCAAGTGGCTTCTGAAAAAACACTGATAAAGCTGAAATCTGGACTTTGATAGTGCTTACGGCCAATTTAATTTCTAGGCTGACTGGGGAAAGGCCAAGATCCTGCTAATGACATACTTTCTAGGGTGCCATCCCCTGGGTTCACACCAGGAAACATATGCCTTCCAGATTTTGTAGTAAATAAGCCTGGAGACCGGCTTTATGGCATTGACCAGAGTAGAGAGGACTGACTCCAAGAGTCCACAGTCTTTCAGAATGTGGGTCACAGCAGCCAAACATCAAATTCAGACTGTGCAAATCAGGATGGTAGATTGGACCCTGCGAAAGTAGATCTGGCCGGAGAGGAAGGATCCAAGGCCTGCCTACTGCCATCTTTACAATCTCTGCGTACCAAGGTCGTCTGGGCCAAGCCGGGGCTACTAAAAGAACCAACTTTGTTTCCCTTTTGACTCTTCCCAGGAACTGCGGCAGAAGTGGATTCGGCGGGAAGGCATAGATTAGATTGTACCAATCCCAGGAAATTATCAGAGCATCTGACTCCTGAGCAAGTACGTCCTTTGTTCTCAACACAAACTTGTCCAGCTTCTTGTTGAATCTGGACGCAAACAGATCTACATCCAAGGTACCCGATCTGTGACATATGGTCTGAAATATGTCGGGTGTAGTGCTCATTCTCCTGGGCATAATTGCTGGTGGCTTAGAAAATGTGCTTGCCAATTTTCCACTCCTGGGATGAAGACTGCAGAAAGGCAAGGAACATGCTTTCTGCCCAAGCAAGTATGCGATTCACCTCTCTTTGTGCATCCAGATTTCTGTTGCCACCTTGGTGATTGATATAAGCCACAGCTGTGGCATTGGCGGATTGTATTCGAATAGGGTGACCCTGTAGTCTTTAAGTAAATTGCCCGAATTTCCAGAATATTTATGGTCAAGAGTCTCTCTGTCACATACCATCTTCCCTGCGTGCATACCTCTTCCAGCACTGCTCCCCAGCCTGTCAGGCTGGCATCCATGGTTACAATTTTCCATAGAAGTGGAAGAAAGGTCTTGCCTTTCAGAAGATTCTTGGTTTGTAACCACCAATTGAGACGTTTGCGTATCCCTGGGGATAAGCAAATAGTAAGATGCAAGGCTTGGGGCTTCTTGTTCCAAGCCGTGAGGATGCATTTCTGTAAAGGCCTTGAGTGAAACTGGGCAAATGGAACAGCCTCGAAGGAGGTGACCATTTTTCCTAACAGTCTCATACATACGTGAATGGAGGAACTCCTTCTGCTTAACACTAGGCAGACCAGAATCTTTATGGCCTTGGCTTTTGGCTCTGGTAGAAACACCTTGCCTTGAACAAAGTCTATGATAATGCCCAGATATTCCAACCTTGTTGAAGGTTGCAAGAAATACTTTTTAGGTTTATCATCCAACCTAGACTTTCCAGGTGTTTTACTGTTTTGGGAACACTGTGGTTCAGGTGCGCTACTGTCTGCTCTATGAGTAGCAAATCGTCTAGATATCACGGTTATGCCCTGAGCTCTTAGGTTTTCTAAGAGAGGGTCTAGAATCTTCGTAAAAACTTGAGGAGCTGTAGAGATACCCAAAGGAAGGGCAAATTGAAAATGGCGCTGATCTACCGTGAACCTTATATATTTTTGGTGAGCGGGAAATATCGGCACATGAAGATATGCATCCTTGATATCTATTAATACCATAAACTCTCCTCCTTGAAGGGTGGAGACCACCAAATGTATTGACTGCATTTGGAAAGACCGAATGTGTAGAAATTGATTCAGATCTTTTAGATCTAGGATGGGTCTGACATGCCCATTTGGTTTTGGAACGGTGAAGAGATTCGAGTAAAACCCTGAACCCTGTTCTTTTGGGTCCCCTTCCACTATCACCCCCTGGGATAGCAAGGGATCTAAGGCCAGAATTAGCGGTCTTTGCTTTACTGGATCTTTGGAGACCCTTGACCTTAGGAAGCAAGATGGTAGAATCCCCTGGAACTCTAGCTTGTAGCCCAGAGATACTGAGGAGACTACTCATCTGTCTTGAATCTCTTCCTGCCAGGCTTCTGCAAACTGCAGCAGCCTTCCCCCCACTCAGCCGAGTGTGGGAGCCCCTTCACAAGGACGTTTTGGGGCTCTGCTTGGCGGGCTTTCGCCCCCAAGTCCTTTTTCTGTCCTTGGGTGTGATTTGGGCCTTTCCTCTAGAGGTGGATTGGGAAGGCCTTCGCCACTGCTTAGAGCTTGATGCTCCAGGGGATGTAGAAAGAGAATGCATAAATGATGGACGTTTATTATTTTGATTGGTAAAAGAGTAGATTTACCACCAGTAATTTTCTAGATGAATTTATCCAAGTCATCCCCAAATAAGCATTCCTCCTTTAAACAGGAATCCAGTCAAATATTTTTTGCATGAAAGCTCAGCTGCCCAATTTTTGAGCCAAAGGGACCTTTGCATGTGTACCAACAGGAGAGATAAACAAGATACTTGTTGGACGGAATCCAAAATCACATCAATCATAAGCACAGAACCTGAGGAAGGTCTACATAGTTCTCCACTTCCTCACTGGGAAGTAGGCTAAGCATTTGCTTAACTTGTTCCGTGAGGAATTGACACAACCCCACAGTTGTGACTGTAGTTTGGACTACAGCGCCAGCCATGGAAATGGAGGCTTTTAATAAAGTTTCCAGCTTTTTATCAGTTGGATCCTTAAACACCTGAGCATTATCCAGAGGATAGGTCAGGTTTTTATTCACACAAGAGACAGCCGCATCCATGGATGGGACCTCCCACTTCTTGGTGAAACTTTCCTCCAGAGGATAAAGCATAGAAAAACTTTTAGGAGGAGAAAACTGTTTATCGGGATGACCCCAAACTTCATACAGCAATTTATCCATTGAGGAATGAATTGGAAAGGAAAAGGCAGTCTGTGGGATTTTCCTGACCCCCAAGTAAGAAACGCTCTGATTCATCTGACTGCTCTTGATCCCTATCCCATGATAGGGATCTCTCCTCATTGTCAGAGGAATCATCTGAAAGAGGAATTGCAGCAGAGGGAGGGGATCTACCCCTTTTTCTGCTCTCTTTTAAGGAAGCTGAAATAAAATTCATAATTCTTCCTTTAAAACCCTCCAGTGTAGCCTTAAGGGAGTCTTCTGTGACATGCGCTGGGGCTGCAATATTAGGAGAGGCTTCAAAACCTTACAGGGGCACTGACTCATCCTGTGAAGCTGGCTCCAGGCTTGGAGGGGGTATGTTAACCTACAGGCATCTTTAGGACCCCTAGACATAGGCAGTGATCTTTTAGTGCCTTTACCTCCCCCTGAGACCCTCTCAAGAGGAGATATAGTCCTAAGCTACAAAGCAGAGGTACTAGTACAAAGTGCAATCACTGTTGTGCTACAAGTCTCACAATACCCATATATGCTTAATACTGCACAACCTGATGCCGAGTAGATGTCTTAGGATTGCCTGGATCCGACTCCTTAGGATGCTTACTGCCCACAGCTCTGTGTCCATCTGCTTTACAGAGCTCTGGTGCTCTGGAATCTTCAAAGTTACTGCTTGGCGCCTGTGCAGTGGAGCGTCATGCACGCCGCAACCACACCCCCCCCTGTTTGCTGCCTGTGTGTGAAAAGGGCGCCCCCTGTGCATGCACGCCAGCAAGGACAACCTGGCAGCGGCCGCGAATGAGGAGGAGGAAGAGGACCACATTTAAAGCCCCGCGGGACCCCCAGACTACGTGGGACCCTTATTTATAAAGATTTGTGGCAAAGCCTGCAGCGGAGGATTTTAGCGGTCCGGAGACTGGCTTCACTGAGCGTGTATCCTGGAAAGGCATGTAAGTATACACCAGGTTGCTCTTTACTCCCTCTAGTGGCGGAAACCTGGTAAGACATGCAACTACTTTTGTGAAGAAATCCATAATATGCAATATATATATAGGATTAACTTCTCCTACCTGTCCATGCTGCAGGAACTGCTGAAAACAGACAGTTTCCAATCTTCACCCATCACAGCGGGTAGCGTTGTGCCAAACTTCAGGGTTTTTTGGGTTTCTTCTCAGAGGAACCTCTTACCTGGACCTGTAAAGGACTCTGCCAGGACTTTTGTGCCATTGTTTTAATAGTACACCAAGTCTGGTTTTCCCAGAGCCCAGTCTTCCAAAGGAAAGGACCTACAGGCAAAACCATCTTCGAAGTCAAAATATCGGCCTGAGATATGGATCCAGTTAGTATAGCCCTTAGACCCCGCAGGGAGCTGCATAGAGCTTTCTTCATAGCATATGTTTTACGTGACCAACCACCTTAGACACTGGCGAAAAAAATGAGGTACCTCCCATATGGGAGGGGTTATATAGGGGAGGAATTCTCCTTAATTGGGGTTAGCCCGTGTCCAATCACTGAAGGTGCCTATCTAACCCACTATGTAATGAAGGCTCTGTGTCCCGTGATGTATAATCAAGAAAAAAACCTTAAAAGAAAACCATTGCAGCCACCAGATCTAAGTACCCTTTAGCCAGTTACAGTTTTCAACTAACAATTTATTTATTAAATGTTGCTTCCTTGTAACCATGATAATCCCATACCCTTCTAGGTATTTGATTGGCTTACTGTTTTAGCCAGTAGTTTTTTTCTTCTTCCAACATGGGCACTGATATGACTATTAGAGACAGATACTCGGAAGTCAATGGTGTGAACTATGCTCATTAGCAAACGTTGATTTGTGAGTGCGTTTGAAAACACATCCCATCGTATCTGGTGTAAATGAGCCTCAAAGTATCATTACATTTGTTTAAAAATTTATTTTTAGAAACAGTAAAAATATATGTGTACTTAAAGCTATGGCTACTGAAAAGTAACCCTTGTTGTGAAAGCCTTGAATGCAACATTTTAGGTTACTTCCACCAAAGACTGCTAAAAGTGTTAAGTGGACAGATTCTTTCTCCAGATTGTTCAACCTTTCCATAATCTTTATTTTTATCGAGTTTTTCCTTCTTGCCATAAATATGCCTTCTCACTTGGCTTTAGTTATTTAGGATGATATGATTTTAGTGCAACATTCACAGGAACTACTTGGTAGATTTGGTTTTCTGTTCTTCTGCCTCAACTCTGAGAATGACCTCAGCCCCGCTGACACACCGGGTTAAGCAAATGGATATTGCACTGCTACTGGGAGCACAAATATAGATACCATACACACAACTAAGGTTCAGTATCAAAAAGCAAACATTAAACTGGTTGGTGGTAAATAAACCCAAAATATTGCCATGGGTTACAGTAATTAGCAGTATGCCCATCAATGAGTAAGTAAAGTATTAGGTCAATCACAATTCACTGGACAAGATGTCCACTAGGCTATAGCAGCATAGAATGGAGTTATATGCAACTACATTAGAGTAAACCTGTTAATCCACAAAATTAGCAATAAGTAATAGCATTAGAAAACAGTAATAGCAACAATAATCAATACTGTGCTAGCTCCTCTGTAAACAGTAGGCTATATCCACTTTAGATTGCACCCTATATGAATGACAGCAATAAAATGTAAAACTACCTAAAGAAGTACCTCTTACTATGGACAATAGGCAATGTTATTGTGAAGCAGCTGTCTGAGTGAACAGTCTTTAGCCCTAGTTCTTCAGTCATCTAATATTGGGGCCCAGTCTTTTCAGTGGTGTACACTAGTATAGTCCCAGTAAAGTCTGCATTCAGTAAATGCTGCTACTTAGGTGGCCAGTCCCTATGTTTTCAGCCTCTACTAGCAGCAACAGTGTCCTCTCATCAATCACAGGGGTACAGCAACAGTGGTCTCACTGTTCAGATATCAGCTCACTTCTGGATCTGCCTGGAGCAACTCTGGTCCTCAGTACATGGCTGCAGGCTTGTGGCAGGTTGATAGTTACATAGTTAGTAAGGTTGAATTCAGTGCTGCCAACCATCAAGTCTGTAAGCCCTTGTACACACGGTCGGAGAATCCGTCGGAATGTGTCCTATCGGACCATGTCGTCGGATAATTCGACTGTGTGTGGTATGCATCGGACTGATTCAGTCGGAATATCCGTCGGACCCAATTTTTCAACATGTTGGAAATATTTCCCGACCAACTGGGCCGATCGGACATACTCCGATCATGTGTAGAGAATTTTGATCGGACCAAGTGCCACGCATGCTCAGATCAAATTCCTACATCAAAGCTATTGGCTACTAGCCTGAATGTAGTCCCATCGTAACGAAATTATGTCATCACGTTCTGAAAGATCTGATTTTTTGCCAACTTTGTCCGACCGTGTGTATGCAACAGTTTCGGACAAGATCTGACGGACAAAATCCGACGGGCAAAATCCGACGGATTTGGTTGTGGAAATCTCCGACCGTGTGTACAGGGGCTTAGAGAAGCTCAGTACATATTGGAGCCAAAAGAATGTTCATATGTGCATGCCCACGTATGCGCGCCAAGTATGGCGCCAAATGGCCTATTTAAGTGGGACTATGGCATAAACAGATTGCTGAGTGTTCTTCAGCTAGTTCCTGTTTAACCTGCGCCTCAACCTGCTATATTTGCCTACCCGTTCATGACCCAGCTTGCCCTTGACCAATCTCTATATTCCTGCCTGCCTGCTTTGACCATGGCTTGTATTCTGATTCTGCTCCTGTCTTGTGTTCCTGTACCTCACTGTGTACCAACCCCAGCCGGTATTCTGACTCTGCCTCTGCCTGATGCTCCTGTACTTCGCTGTCCAGCTGTTGATGACCTTTTGACTTGCGTCCTGGCTATACTCCTGCCTGCTGATCAAGTGTCACCGGGTTCCAGTTCCTAGTTCCTGCCTGGTGATCCACGGTCATATGTTTCCTGCAAACCTCAGCTGGCACTGCCTGTTACTCTGTGTCCTCACACCTTCTGTCATCACTACTACTAAACCATTCTCTGTCTCTAGAAAAGCACCTGGCTACATAATGTTGGTAGATTGTGAGAAATACATTGCTAATCCAGCGAATACTTGAAAAGTGGTCATCTGCTATGGGGTCTATTCTATAAATATTTCTTTCTTACTTCATACCCAGCACTAAAAATTTATTGTGCTATTACAAGCCTCATCCTTCGAGCTGTGCGATGAGAGATCAGTGAGCAGTACTGGTCATATTTTCTAAATAAAGATTTCAAGTTCAAGCAAAAACATGTAGGTCATAGCCTTAGGATGTCCTTATCAACCCTGATAAAAGTAAGCAATGCTTCCAATTTCAAGCATTGCTTCCCAAGAATTTATTGGGCAGTCTCTTCTCTCCTTGACGAGGAGCCTTAACCAAAATGTTTTCTAGCTTTGAAAAGTAGAAGTTGAAGTTCCTCAGGAAATTATTTCACAGCGGGATCACTCAACTAGATGGGAAATGTCCCTTTTAAACGTGTTATGATTCTTAATTTTTCAATGCAGAAGAGTAAAAGATCAAAAAACTCTGTGACTGTCAGCAGCAGCAGCAGAGAATCGCAGCAGGTCCCACTGCTGGGAAAAGTGGCATAAGGATGGACAGATGGTTTCCAATCCATCATTCCTGGAGAATGGCACGATATGTGCCTATGTATGACCGGTCTAATTATGGCAGTTTCAGTCACTTCTGCCTGTTTTTAATCACAAAATCAACTAAACAAATTAATACCATCCTATTGTAAATGCTGTAAATATTTATATTTATATGGGGATGTTTTTAATTTATTACATTTTTGCAATCAAAATTAGATGTAAATTATATTTCTATGGCCAGCAATACAGTCTAATATTGATAATCTTTCCATGCTGCTATACATTTGGTTCAGGCACCAAACAAATTATTGAATTTAGCAGTCTGGAGTTGGTTGATTTTCTCACATTTGCCATATCTAAACAGAAGCTTGCTCTGGCAACAGTCTACTAAAGACAATGGGATTGATTTAGTAAAGGCAAATGGACTGTGCACTTAGCAAAGTGCAGTTGCTCCAGTGCTTTATAAATGAGCTGCTGACTTCTATCATCCAATCATGTGCAAGCACGAATGCTGTTTTTTGTCCTTGCATGTTATTCGGTATTCTTTGCAAAGTGAAGCTTTACCTAATTTACTAAGCTCTGGAGCAACTTTTTTTTTTTCTTTTTTTCCTATGGCGTGCAAAACACACCCAAAAATTTCCACCCGGTGCCAAAAAAAGTGGACACACATCAAGAGTGACACACAAAAACGTGTAACGGGTGTCTGCTGTCCTCCATAAGGAAGGACCTTACCCTGATCCCCCGGGGCGTTAGGTTCCAGACGGGGACTGAGGTACCAATACATGGCCCATCCAGCCGAAGCCGGACGACCACCTTTTTCCGGAAGGTCTGCCGAAACAGACCCACCCAGGTACTAGGGTAGGGGCTCCCCCGAAGGGAGACCCCCCAAAGAGAGGGTGAACCAAGCCAGAAGGCCTATGTCCACCCTCCCACAAGACGTTCAGGGTTGGCCCGAGGACCGACACCCTACTAGCCAAACGTGCAGTGACAAACATAAAACGTGACAAACCACACAAATAAAATAAATAAAAAGTGGGGAAGGGATAGTGAAGAAGGAGAGTGAAAAGGTGGTCATTGTGTAATACAATGACCAGGGAGCAACTGCACTTGCAGAGTGAAACTCCACTTTGCAAAGTGCACTGTGTATTTGCCTTTAATAAATCAACCCCAATGCTTGCCTTGTATGTTTTAGATCATAGTCACAGATTACAAATTTACCCAAGCCGTGGCTTTTGTTTTTTGCTAATCAACCTGTAACCAGTTTGCCTGGTTCCCTGGTTAGATGTACTGGTGTCATAACACGTTACCTCGACAAGTAAATACAATTTAAATAAGTGCAGATGGATTATAGACTGAAGTGGAGTTTATAACATTCACGTTTGACCATGAAAAAAAAACAAGAAGTAAAAGAAAAGTAATTTTTTTAAAAGAGAAGTGTGGGATTTAAAAAAAACAAACCTGCATACTCATCTAGGTGGATGCAGCATCAATCTGATCCCCCACTGCCTCTAAGACCTAGAAAAAAGTGATCATAGACTGCTGATCGCTTGGTTCTCGGTCCTCAGTGAGCAGAGAGCTGGTAATTGTCAATCACCAGCTCTCTGCTCTGTCCCTCTAGTGCAGGGGTCAGCAACCTGTAGATCATGATCAGGTGGCTGGTAGATCTCGGTCTGGGTTTGCTGACCTGCCATTCCAGAGCATCATACAGAGTGCAATGCAGAGGGATTACTTGTAAAGTTAGAGCTGTAGAAGGGAGCAAGAGCCGTATATGCTAACACTTCCTCTGTAGTGCTGGCTCCTGTCCCATGCAGACTGATACCAACTTGCTCCATTACTTATTCTGATTAGCGGTCTCCAGTGGGATGCCAGCAGTAGGAAAGAAGAGATCTTCAGGTCAGTGTGAAGCAATACACTGGGCATAATAGTATAGGGCTGCATTCACACTGATGTGCTGCGGATTATCCACACAATGGATGCAGTGTGCCTGCAGTTTTCCTGCGGGTTTACTGCACTTAGCCATAGACTTCTATTATATCCTGCTGTTTTACCAACCCCTAACATTACGTATGAACAAGCACAAGTGCTACTCCTCTGAAAAGCGATCCGAGTGTGTGTTGATAGGTGGTGAGGAGGCGATATGTTGCCTTCTCTACACCTGATTTAAACCCATGATTGCACGCATTTGGGACATTAGTCCTGAAATTAGAGGTTTAAATCAGGTGTGAGGAGGCAACACTGTGACCAGTGATCTTTGACTTCTCCTGTGTTGTTCAGGTAGATCTCCAACTCTGTAAGGTTGCATACCACTGCTCTAGTGTTTACAGGAGCGCTGGGCTATGGAGGTTGCGGGAGTGGCTGGCTTAGGCTCTCAGTGGTATGCTGAGAGGCTGAGCCAGCTGCTGGTCCAGGCATCTGGGTGAATCCTGACATTAAAATCAGGATCTGTCCAGAACTTGGAACGGCTAAGTGACGCCAGCTGACAGCGGACTCCTGTGACCTACAGGAGAAGTAGGGCCAAAAAAGCTTTGGTCTAAATCCAATTTGAGCTAGAATTATGCCGCTTACACACGGTCGAATTTTCAGACGGGAAATGTTCGATGTGAGCTTGTTGTCGGGAAGTCCGACCATATGTATGCTCCATCGAACATTTGCTGTTGGAATTTCCGCACACAAATGTTTGAGAGCAGATTCTCAAATTTTCCGACAACAAAACTTGTTTTCGGAAAGTCCGATTGTGTGTACACAAGTCAGTCGCACAAAAATTCACGCATGCTCTGCATCAAGTGGAAGGAGCCGCACTGGCTATTGAACTTCCTTTTTCTCAGCTCGTCATACGTGTTCTACGTCACCGTGTTCTCACGTTCTGAATTTTGGGCCAACATTTGTGTGACCGTGTGTATACAAGACAAGTTTGAGCCAACATCTTTCGTAAAAAATACACGGTTCTCTTGTGGGAAAATCTGAACGTGTGTACGGGGCATTAGAGTTGGGAATTGTTCATGGTAAATTAAACTATGTATGTACTGTATAAAATTTGTATAAAATGTATATCAATATATTTATATACACAAAGTGGGGAAACTAATTACTTGTTCCCCTGCAGAGTTTGCCCACTTACAAAGAAATTAATGGTCTATAATTTTTATCATAGGTGTATATTAAATGAAGTCAGAATATCAACCAAAAATCCAGAAAAAACACATGGCTATTAACTGAATTGCAGTTCATTGAGTAAAATAAGTATGTGATCCCGAAGCAAAACATGACTTAGTACTTGGTGGTGAAACCCTTTTTGGCAAGCACAGAGATAAGACGTTTCTTGTAGTTAGTGACCAAGTTTGCACACATCTCAGGAGGGATTTTGGTCCACTCTTCTTTACGGATCTTCTCTAAATCCTTAAGGTTTCTTGGCTGCCGCTGGGCAACTCGAAGTTTCAGCTCCCTCCATAAATTTTCTAAAGAATTAAAGTGGTTGTAAACCCTTACAACACATTTTGACCTACAGGTAAGCCTAGATTAAGGCTTACCTGTAGGTCCAAGAAATATCTCCTAAACCTACACGGTTTAGGAGATATTTGCAGAAAGACCGGCACCGCTGTCTACAGCACATGCGCCGTAGACAACGGCGCGCAGGCGCACTGAGCGCTGCACTGTCAACGACGAAGATGCCCGCGCGTGGCGGCTCCCATGCGTGGGAGTGACGTCATCACGGCTTCACCGAATGACAGCGGCGGAGCTGTGAGACCCACCGAGAAGATGGATGCGCCGGACTACAGGGGACAGCGGTGACATCGCTGGCTCCTGTGTCAGGTAAGTGACACATAATGGACTACTATGCGATGCATAGTAGTCCATTATGCTTTGCCTTTGCAGGGAATGAAAGAGGAAGTAAACTCATCAGGGTTTACTTCCTCTTTAAGGTCTGGAGACTGGCTAGGCTACTCCATGACCTTAATGTGCTTCTTCTTGAGCTACTCCTTTACAAAACCTGCAGGGGATCAAATAATTATTTTCTCCACTGTATATACATATGTATATATACATTTTTTCTGTACTCCAGAAAATGAGGGATTTGCCCAGTCTCAGTTTCCTGGTACAATGTTTTAATTGATATATAAAAAGGGGGAAAAACGCAGGTTTCCGTTACATCAGAGGGGGGCGGGTCACCCACATATCATTGGGGAAGTCGGGCTTCCCCACTTGCGTCAGAGGGGGGGCGGGGTCGGACCCGCCCTCCCCATATAAGAAATGTCAGGCTGCTAGGATCCCGCAGTGTCTCCGCCAGTGGAGACAGAGGAAGGACTGTGCTGCGCTGGACGGAGAGATCACCCATCTCTGGATCAGATCAGCCATCGCTGGACCCCGGAGAGATGATCATCCGTTGCTGGATAGCAAGAGTAGATTACCACCGCTGGAATCTTTTTTTATTTTTTTTATTTTTAATAAAGGACTTTTTCAAAAGTGTGTTTGTCTTTTTAAACATTCTTTTGCACTTTCTTTGTGAAAAGGTAGGGGTACTTTTGTACCCTCTTACCATTTCAAACAGGGGGGGCAGGATCTGGGGGTCCCCTTGTTAAAGGGGGCTTCCAGATTCTGATAAGAGACCAACATGGGGACAAGGTGCTTTGAGGGGTCTGTGACCCCCAAAGCATCCTCCCAATGTTGAGGGCATGTGGCCAGGTTTTCCTGCGGCCTGCCAGGTTGCATGCTCGGATAAAGGGTCTGGTTTGGATTTTTAGGGGGTGCCCCACATCATTTTTTTATAATTTGACATGGGGTTCCCCTTAATATCCATACCAGACCTGTAGGGTCTGGTATGGATATTTAGGGGAAACCCCACGTCATTTTTTTTTTTAAATTTGACGCGGGGTTCCCCTTAATATCCATACCAGACCTGAAGGGCCTGGTAATTGAATTTGGGGGAACCCCACGCTTTTTTTTATCAATGGCTTTCAATGACTGTTCTCTTTATTACAGGAGCCTGTCAATTCATTATAGTCACGAGTGATTTTAAATGACTTTTTTTTCCTGCAGAAATTACACTGAGACTGAGCACTTTGCAAAGTGCAGTTGCACTCTGCAGGTGCAATTTCACTCTGCAGGTTCAATTGCTCCAGTGCATACTAAATAAGGTAAAGCTGCACTTTGCAAAAAATAATCAATCACATGCAAAAAAAAAACACAGCATTTTTGCTTGCACATGATTGGATGATGGAGGTCAGCAAAGCTTCTGTTCATTTGCTAAGCTCTGGAGCAACTGCTCTTGCAGAATGCAAATGCACTTTGCAAAGTGCACAGTCAATTTGCTTTTAGTAAATTGACCCCCAAGTGTACCCAATCCATACTGCAACCATGCTGAACTCTGTACCGCACCTGTTCCAAACCTAAACTGCACTCATACCAACACTATACCACATTATACCACATCTGAACCACATTCAAATTGCACCTTTGCCGAGATGATACTGTACCTATACTGTACCTAGACTGCATGCAGGTTAACTGGAACTGTCAGTAAATGTATAGACACTCTTAAAGGGCCCCAACAATAGCTAGCAGAAGAACACTTCAGAAGACTCTCCCTTTTGTAATAATTGTTCTGAAAGCCTTTCTTTTGGACATGCATTCTTTTGGAGAGTACATACCCGGTCTAGGACTAGCCACCACCATAAATGCACTTTGCTAGTATAGTTCTAGCACTCAGTAGATTAAACTTTACTACTGCTCACTGCTGCACTTGGGGTGGCCTTGCTACCCTTTATGCTGATCTAGATGCCAAATGTCATCTTATGCCTAGTCCTTACAGTTAATAACTTTTTATGCTAAATTGTGTATTTACCATTGTTAACCACTTAAGGACCGCCGTATTGCCATTGTACGTCATCGCAATGGCACAGGCAGGCACAAGCACGTACATGTACGTGCCTGCCTTCCAGCGGGTGGGGGGTTCGATCTGACCCCCTCTCCCGCTGGATACGGCGGTCCGGTTCGCTTTAGGAGTGATCCGTGATGAGGGGATGGCCGTTGGTTTCTGGCCACCCCCTCTGGATCGCTCCTGGCCAATGAGAAGCTTCCTCCCACTGTGTATTGTATACACAGGAAGGAGGAAGTGATGTCATTCTCCTCGGGGCGGTCTTTTTGACCGGACTACGAGGAGAAGACAAAAAGTAAGTGCACCAAAACACTACACTACACTGACACATAGGTACACATAGGTACACAAACCCCCAGCAGTTTAGGGTTCCAAAAAAACGCATTGTTAGCGGGATCAGCCCAGATACCTGCTAGCACCTGCGTTTTGCCCCTCTGCCCAGCCCACCCAAGTGCAGTATCGATCGATCACTGTCACTTACAAAACACTAAACACATAACTGCAGCGATCGCAGAGTCAGGCCTGATCCCTGCGATCCCTAAGGCCGCGTACACACGCGGGGACTGTTCGCCCAACTTTGTCCGTCAAACAGTTTCAGCAAACAGTCCGCTCAAAATTAGCATGGAAAGTTTCAGCTGACAGTTTTTCGGAATTTCCGAAAAACCTTGTTCAGCGGACTGTTCGCTGAAACTGTCCGCTGAAGGCCCACACACGAGCGGACTGTCCGCCGAAACACTGTTCAGCGGACAAAGTTGGGCGAACAGTCCCCGCGTGTGTACGCGGCCTAACAGTTTTTTTGGTAGCATTTTATATTTAAATCCGGAAGGCAGTGCTTGGTTTTCGGGGTCCCGTACGTGGCTAGGCTCCCAAAAAGTCCCCCACATGTGGTATCCCCGTACTCGGGAGAAGCAGCAGAATTTATTTTGGGGTGTAATTTGACTTATGCCCATAGCATGTGTGAGCAATATATCATTTAGTGACAACTTTGTGCAAAAAAAAAAGTTTGTAATATTCCCGCAACTTGTGGCAAAATATAAAATATTCCATGGACTCAACATGCCTCTCAGTAAATAGCTTGGGGTGTCTACTTTCCAAAATGGGGTCATTTTGGGGGGTTTTGTGCTATTTTGGCATTTTATGACCTTCGAAACTGTGATAAGTAGTGAGGAGTGAAATCAAAAATTTGCACCCTTAGAAATCCTGAAGGTGGTGATTGGTTTTCGGGGTGCCGTGCGCGACTAGACTCCCAAAAAGTCCCACACATGTGGTATCCCCATATTTGGGAGAAGTAGCGGAATATATTTTGGGGTGCAATTCCACATATAACCATGGCATGTGTGAGCAATATATCATGTAGTGACAACTTTTTGTAAAAAAAAAAAAAAAATTATTTTTTGTCATTATTCAATCCCTTGGGACAAAAAAAAAAAATATTCAATGGTCTCAACATGCCCCTCAGCAAATAGCTTGGGGTGTCTACTTTCCAAAATGGGGTCATTTGGGGGGGGGGTTTGTGCCATCTTGGCATTTTATGGCCTTCAAAACTGTGATAGGTAGTGAGGAGTAAAAGAAAAAATGTATGCCCTTAGAAATCCTGAAGGCGGTGCTTGGATTTCGGGGTCCCGTACGTGGCTAGGCTCCCAAAAAGTCCCCCACATGTGGTATCCCTGTACTCAGGAGAAGCAGCAGAATGTATTTTGGGGTGTCATTTCACATATGCCTATAGCATGTGTGAGCAATATATAATTTAGTGACAACTTTGTGCAAAAAAAAAAAAAAGTTTGTAATATTCCTGCAACTTGTGGCAAAATATAAAATATTCCATGGACTCAACATGCCTCTCAGTAAATAGCTTGGGGGTGTCTACTTTCCCAAATGGGGTCATTTTGGGGGGTTTTGTGCTATTTTGGCATTTTATGGCCTTCGAAACTGTGATAGGTAGTGAGGAGTGAAATCAAAAATTTGCACCCTTAGAAATCCTGAAGGTGGTGATTGGTTTTCGGGGTGCCGTGCGCGACTAGACTCCCAAAAAGTCCCACACATGTGGTATCCACATACTCGGGAGAAGTAGCGGAATATATTTTGGGGTGCAATTCCACATATAACCATGGCATGTGTGAGCAATATATCATTTAGTGACAACTTTTTGTAAAATTTTTTTTTTTTTTTTCGTCATTATTCAATCCCTTAGGACAAAAATAAATAAATATTCAATGGGCTCAACATACCCATCAGCAATTTCCTTGGGGTGTCTACTTTCCAAAATGGGGTCATTTGGGGGGGTTTGTACTGCCCTGCCATTTTAGCACCTCAAGAAATGAGATAGGCAGTCATAAATTAAAAGCTGTGTAAATTCCAGAAAATGTACTCTAGTTTGTAGACGCTATAACTTTTGCGCAAACCAAAAAATATACGCTTATTGACATTTTTTTTACTAAAGACATGTGGCTGAATACATTTTGCCCTCAATGTATGACTAAAATTTAATTTATTCGATTTTTCTTATAACAAAAAGAAGAAAATATATTTTTTTTTCAAAATTTTCGCTCTTTTTCCATTTATATCGCAAAAAATTGAAATCGCAGAGGCAATCAAATACCATCAAAAGAAAGCTCTATTTGTGGGAAGAAAAGGACGCAAATTTCGTTTGGGTGTAATATTGCATGACCGCGCAATTACCAGTTAAAGCAGCGCAGTGCGAAATTGGAAAAAGACCTCTGGTCCTTAAGGTGTTTATTGGTCCGGGGCTGAAGTGGTTAATCTATTTTATGCTTGCCTAGCTACTAGCCATATTGGGTGACAATATATATGAAGTTTTCCTTTACTACCTAGTTTAGTGCCTGTTTTCTTTGATATAGTGCTACTACTGGGTACGAAGTATTGCTTTCAGTGGTTTCCTTTGAAATGTATGTTTGCACACTCAACCTGGTGTGTTAGAAGGGCTGAGGTTATTTTGGAAAAGGTTGAGGCAAAGAACAGAGGACCTATCCTAATCAGTGGCTCCTGGGGGGGAGCGTTACATATTATTGAATTGTTCCCTACATTAGGGATGGGCCGCTGTTCGGTTTGCACTAGAACTTTCAAACATGGCAAAAGTTCAGACCCGACTAACCAATCTCATTAACTAGATGCTGACCGCCGACCGTCAATTGACGGCCAGGCGGCGCACCTATTGTGGCGGGAGGCCTCCCGTTTAAACAGGGAATGCGCCCTGTTACCACCCCTCATAGTACCTGTCAATCACAGTCCATCAGAGTACCTGTCACAGTCCATCAGAGTATTTGAGTACCTGTCCTAGCCCATCAGAGTACCCGAGTACCTGTCCTAGCCCATCAGAGTACCCGAGTACCTGTCCCAGCCCATCAGAGTACCTGAGTACCTGTCCCAGCCCATCAGAGTACCCGAGTACCTGTCCCAGCCCATCTCAGTACCCGAGTACCTGTCCCAGCCCATCTCAGTACCCGAGTACCTGTCCCAGCCCATCAGAGTACCCGAGTACCTGTCCCGGCCCATCAGAGTACCCGAGTACCTGTCCCGGCCCATCAGAGTACCCGAGTACCTGTCCCGGCCCATCAGAGTACCCGAGTACCTGTCACGGCCCATCAGAGTACCTGTCCCATCAGAGTACCCGAGTACCTGTCCCGGCCCATCAGAGTACCTGTCCCGGCCCATCAGAGTACCCGAGTACCTGTCCCGGCCCATCAGAGTACCCAAGTACCTGTCACGGCACATCAGAGTACCCGAGTACCTGTCACGGCACATCAGAGTACCCGAGTACCTGTCACGGCCCATCAGAGTACCCGAGTACCTGTCACGGCCCATCAGGGTACCCGAGTACCTGTCACGGCCCATCAGGGTACCCGAGTACCTGTCATGGCCCATCAGGTTACCCGAGTACCTGTCACGGCCCATCAGGGTACCCGAGTACCTGTCACAGTCCATTAGAGTACCGAGTACCTGTCACAGTCCATTAGAGTACCGAGTACCTGTCACAGTCCATTAGAGTACCGAGTACCTGTCACAGTCCATCAGGGTACCCGAGTACCTGTCACAGCCCATCTGAGTACCCGAGTACCTGTCACAGTCCATCAGAGTACCCGAATACCTGTCACAGTCCATTAGAGTACCGAGTACCTGTCACAGTCCATTAGAGTACTGAGTACCTGTCACAGTCCATCTGAGTACCCGAGTACCTGTCACAGTTCATCTGAGTACCCGAGTACCTGCACAGTCCATATGAGTACCTGTCACCGCCCTTCAGAGTACCCAAATACCAGTCACCAAAGCATCAAAGTACTTGTCACCAGGCCATCAGAGTACCCGAGTACCTGTCACCAGGCCATCAGAGTACCCGAGTACCTGTCACCAGGCCATCAGAGTACCCGAGTACCTATCACCAGGCCATCAGAGTACCCGAGTACCTGTCACCAGGCCATCAGTGTACCCGAGTACCTGTCACCAGGCCATCAGTGTACCCAAGTACCTGTCACCAGGCCATCAGTGTACCCGAGTACTTGTCACCAGGCCATCAGAGTACCCGAGTACCTGTCACCAGGCCATCAAAGTACCCGAGTACCTGTCACCAGGCCATCAGAGTACCCAAGTACCTGTCACCAGGCCATCAGAGTACCCGAGTACCTGTCACCAGGCCATCAGAGTACCCGAGTACCTGTCACCAGGCCATCAGAGTACCCGAGTACCTATCTCCAGCCCATCAGAGTACCCGAGTACCTATTTGCAGCCCATGTCTCATAGAATATACGTTGGGGTGTTTGCTTTCCAAAATGGGGTCATTTTGTGGGTAATTTCACTGTCCTGGTGGTCCAGGACCTTCAAAAGTGTGATGGGTAGGAATGAAATGAGATGTGTCATTTATGCTCCTAGAACGCCTGAACGTACTACTTCAATGTTCGGCCTCTCTATGTGGCCAGGCTGTGTAAAAGTCCTACACATGTGGTATCGCCATACTCGGGAGGAGTAGCAGAATGTATTTTGGGGTGTAATTTTTGCTATATACATGCTATGTGTTAGAAATATCTTATAAATTGACAATTTTGTGTAAAAAAAAATGTGTTTTAATTTTTTTCCACATATTCCAAAAACTTCTGGAAAAAAATGAACCGTTCAAAAGACTCATTATGCCTCACAGATTATACGTTGGGGTGTTTGCTTTCCAAAATGGGGTCATTTTATGGGAAATTCCATTGTCCTGGTACTCCAGGGCCTTCAAAAGTGTAATAGGTGGTTGAGAAACGAGATGCGTCATTTTTGCTCGTAGAACGTCTGAAGGTACTACATCAATGTTGGTGCTCTGTATGTGGCCAGGCTGTGTAAAAGTCTCACACATGTGGTATCACCGTACTCGGGAAGAGTAGCAGAATGTATTTTGGGGTGTCATTTTTGCTATATACATGCTATGTGTTAGAAATATCTTATAAATTGACAATTTTGTGTAAAAAAAAAATGCGTTTTAATTTTTTTCCACATATTCCAAAAACTTCTGGAAAAAAATTAACCGTTCAAAAGACTCATTATGCCTCACAGATTATACGTTTAGGTGTTTGCTTTCCAAAATGGGGTAATTTTATGGGAAATTCCATTGTCCTGGTACTCCAGGGCCTTCAAAAGTGTAATAGGTGGTTGAGAAACGAGATGCGTAATTTTTGCTCGTAGAACGTCTGAAGGTACTACATCAATGTTGGTGCTCTGTATGTGGCCAGGCTGTGTAAAAGTCTCACACATGTGGTATCGCCGTACTCGGGAAGAGTAGCAGAATGTATTTTGGGGTGTAATTTGTTGTATACATATGCTGTGTGTGAGAAATAACCTGATAATATGACAATTTAGTAAAAAAAAATAAAAAAAATAAAAAATCTTCATTTTGCAAAGAATTGTGGGAAAAAATGACAACTTAAAAAAACTCGCCATGCTACTTACTTAATACCTTGGGATGTCTACTTTGTAAAAAGGGGTCATTTGGGGGGTATTTGTACTTTCCTGACTTGTTAGTGTCTCAAGAAATGAGATACACCTGATGTACTGAAGGCCTGATCAGAAGTGATCAATTTTCAGTGATTGGCACCATAGTTTGTAGACTCTATAACTTTCACAAAGACCAAATAATATATACTAATGTGGGTTATTTTTACCAAAGATATGTAGCAGTATAAATTTTGGCCAAAATTTATGAAGAAAAATTACTAATTAGCAAAAATTTATGACAGAAACGAAGAAAAAGTTTTATTTTATTTATAGCACAAAAAATAAAAAAAACCACTAGTGATTAAATACCACTAAAAGAAAGCTCTATTTGTGTGGAAAAAAGGACGCAAGTTTCATATGGATACAGTGTTGGATGACTGAGTAATTGTCATTCAAACTGTGAGCGCGCTGAAAGCTGAAAATTGGTCTGGTCAGGAAGGGGGTGTAACTGCACTGTACTGAGGTGGTTAAAGTCAATGGGACCCGAATGTCAAAAATCAAAATTGCCCATTTTGAAGGCTTATATGCAAGTAATTGGGCAACCAATGTTCATAGGGGTCCGGGACCTGCCCTGAGGGACATGTATCAATAAAAAAAAAGTTTGTGAAAACGTAATTTTTAAAGGAGCAATGATTTTTAGATTTTTAAAGTGAAAGCATAAAAAAAAAAAAAAAAATTCCAATATAGTGCCTGGGGGGTCCCCTTAGTCTACCTGTAAAGTGTCAGATCTGTATCATGTCTAGAATCTGCTGCAATATTTGCATTTATAAAGCCAAAAAAGTGACATTTTCCCTGCAAGCTGCCTTTATTTTTGCACAGCAACAGCTGGGGAGCCAATGTGTATGATGAGGCCAGAATGCAGTGCACTGGGAACAAGATTGGAGATTTTTTGGATACATACTGGTGTCACTTTGACTTTGGATAGAAGTAAAGGGTGCGTAAAAATTTGTCTTTGGGTGTTGGTGGCGCCTACCCACCATAACCCTATAGAGGTAATCTTGATGAAAGCAAGAATTGGCCTTGCTGTAAAAAATTGCAATGATATGCACCTGTCAAACAGGTGGACAAGGAGGCAGGTTTATCCACTCTGGCAACTGCAAGGGAGTGCACACTTATCTCTGCTTGCGTGACATAGGATGAGGAGGATGAGGAAGGTATAGTAAGCCAGTCCACCACCTCCACTGCATACTGTGGCTGGATAGCAGGGGCAAACTCACTAAACAGAGGAAATTATGCCCCGCCTGAGGACTGGTGACCACCATGTCCTCCTTTGCCTGTAGAAACATTTGCTGCTGGCCCCTTTACAGTGCCAAGGGAACATCTGCCTTTCCTTGATGTCAATGCTATACAGGGGGGAGGGAGGGGCGGTAGATCCACTTTAATCAATGTAGAGGTGTTTGGTGCACTTTAATTTGAGTACTCACACTACAAAGACACACTTCACGGAAACACTATAATATACTACAATATAATGCGCCAAATGTACAGTAACACACAGCACTATATGGCATCAAACTTACAGTGATGCACACAAAACTATATGGCGTTAAACTGGCAGTAACGCACACAGAACTATATGGCGTTAAACTGGCAGTAACACACACAGAACTATATGGTGTTAAACTAGCAGTAACGCACAATACTATATGCCGTTAAACTGGCAGTAACCCACACACAGAAGTAAATGCCATTAAATTGGCAGTAACGCAAACAAATAGACAGTGTTAAACTGTCACTACACTGACGCTATCTGAACTGTCCCTAATCTAGCTATATACTAATGTAAAGATTATTGACACGGTCTCATTACACTACAGTGAAACTATCTGAGCTGTCTGTACTCTACACTAATGTATGTATGAATGACACGATCTCACTACACTACAGTGAAACTATCTGAGCTGTCCCTATTCTAGCTGCACACTATGCAAAGCTGAATGATTGTCCTCCTCACTACACTCACACTATCCCTAGACTGACACTAAACCAATATTCTACACCGACAATTGAAGCAAAATAGCACAGTATAGCACACTAACTAATAGCACTGAACGGAGCCCTGTTCTATCTCTCTCCATGCTGAAATCACAATGAAAATGGCTGCCATTGAAAGACTTCTTTTATACTGTGGGCCAGGAATGAGCCATGATTGGATAAAGTCATGATGACTGTGTCCAATCATGACTCTGACGGGGATCTGTGCCCTGATTGGCTGAAGCTTTCACTGCTTCAACCAATGAGGGCTTGCAATGCACTGTTCAGTGCCACAATGCATTGTGGTCGGTTCGGGGGGGGGGGGGGGGCGAACAAACAGTCGAACGTACCGTTTGTTCGGATGTTCATCGAACGTCCGAATAACAAAAGTTCCACCTGAACTTATACTCAGGTTGAACCATTCACCCATGCCTACCCTACATCTCTTTGTTCCCACACAGTCTGAGCCTATACTTTTCTGATGATTTTCTGCATGCGACTGAATTATGTGTTTTCTTTTATGCACAATGCACAGCACTACTCTTTATTTATATATTGTGCAGTCATTGTTATTACTAAGGCTTAGGCTTCTATCTATATGAATTATGTCTGGTGTATCGCTGTGAGATTCAGTGCTGGTACATAGAAAAAGAGATTTCTTTCATCTGGCTCATACAATTTCATGTAATGCTTAAATAATTAGTTGTGTGTGGGAAGAGGAGAATGAGAGGGAAAAAAGCGTCTTGTGGGTTTTTTATAAAACGGTAATGGCCTTGAATTTTATTAGCCTCTGGCTATGCTATATTTATTTGATAACAACAGTGCTCTCTAGCAGAGTAACTGAGCATTGCTAGAGTATAAACAGCTAGCCACTGACCATCAATGTCTGTCTTATGACATGTGGGGCAACACAGGATTTAGATTAAAATTAAGGAGCTGAAGTTTACATTTTCAGCTGCTAGATTTTGTTTGTTGAAGAACAAAATGTTTGTGCCTTGGTGTTGTGTGTGTATAAGATATATATATATATATATTATATATATATATATATATATATATATATATATATATATATATATATATATATATATATATATATACAGTGCCTTGCGAAAGTATTCGGCCCCCTTGAACTTTTCAACCTTTTGCCACATTTCAGGCTTCAAACATAAAGATATAAAATTTAAATTTTTTGTGAAGAATCACCAACAAGTAGGACACAATTATGAAGTGGAACGAAGTCTATTGGATAATTTAAACTTTTTTAGCAAATAAAAAACTGAAAAGTGGTGCGTGCAAAATTATTTGGCCCCTTTACTTTCAGTGCAGCAAACTCACTCCAGAAGTTCAGCGAGGATCTCTGAATGATCCAATGTTGTCCTTAATGACTGATGGTGATAAATAGAATCCACCTGTGTGTAATCAAGTCTCTGTATAAATGCACCTGCTCTGTGATAGTCTCAGGGTTCTGTTGAAAGCGCAGAGAGCATCATGAAGACCAAGGAACACACCAGGCAGGTCCGTAATACTGTTGTGGAGAAGTTTAAAGCCGGATTTGCATACAAAAAGATTTCCCAAGCTTTAAACATCCCAAGGAGCACTGTGCAAGCGATCATTTTGAAATGGAAGGAGTATCAGACCACTGCAAATCTACCAAGACCTGGCCATCCCTCTAAACTTTCAGCTCAGACAAGGAGAAGACTGATCAGAGATGCAGCCAAGAGGCCCATGATCACTCTGGATGAACTGCAGAGAACTACAGCTGAGGTGGGAGAGTCTGTCTATAGGACAACAATCAGTCGTATACTGCACAAATCTGGCCTTTATGGAAGAGTGGCAAGAAGAAAGCCATTTCTCAAAGATATCCATAAAAAGTCTCATCTAAAGTTTGCCACAAGCCACCTGGGAGACACACCAAACATGTGGAAGAAGGTGCTCTGGTCAAACGATATGTTTGGCGTAAAAGCAACACAGCTCATCACCCTCAACACACCATCCCCACTGTCAAACATGGTGGTGGCAGCATCATGGTTTCCCAAAGGAATGGTTCACAAATAAACCTATCCAGGTGTTAGAATGGCCAAGTCAAAGTCCAGACCTGAATCCAATTGAGAATCTGTGGAAAGAGCTGAAAACTGCTGTTCACAAACGCTCTCCATCCAACCTCACTGAGCTCGAGCTGTTTTGCAAGGAAGAATGGGCAAGAATTTCAGTCTCTCGATGTGCAAAACTGATAGAGACATACCCCAAGCGACTTGCAGCTGTAATCGCAGCAACAGGTGGCTCTACAAAGTATTAACACAAGGGGGCCTAATAATTTTGCACGCCCCAATTTTTCATTTTTTTATTAGTTAAAAAAGTTTCAAAAATCCAATAGATTTCGTTCCACTTCACAATTGTGTCCCACTTGTTGGTGATTCTTCACAAAAAATAAAAATGTTATATCTTTATGTTTGAAGCCTGAAATGTGGCAAAATGTTGAAAAGTTCATGGGGGCCGAATACTTTCGCAAGGCACTATATATATATATATATATATATATATATATATATACATATATATATATATATATATATATATTTATTTATTTATATATATCAGTGGCGGCTGGTGAAGTTTTAGGATGGGGGACCGCCCCTTTTTGACCCCTCCCACTTACAAGCCCTACCCCTGATAGCATGCACCCACTCCGTCCCCTGTATTCCACTTGCTTCCACCCATGTTGTCAGGAGTATACAGCTCAGGACAGCTCATCACAGCTCATCAGAGGACAGAGTATACAGCCTAGACTCACAGCAGAGTATACAGGCCAGACTCGCAGCAGAGTATACAGCCCAGAATCACAGCAGAGCATACAGCCCAGACTCACAGCAGAGTATACAGCCCAGAATCACAGCAGAGTATAGCATATAGAATTTCTCACAAATCCTGGTATATAGCATTTCTCACAAATCCTGGTATATAGCATTTCTCCCAAAGCCTTGTATATAACATTTCTCACAAGCCTGTTATATAGCATTTCTCACAAGCCTGGTATATAGCATTTCTCACAAGCCTGGTATATGGCATTTTTCACAAGCCTAGTATATGGCATTTCCCACAAGCCTGGTATATAGCATTTCTCACAAAGCCTGGTATATAGCATTTCTCACAAGCCTGGTATATAGCATTTCTCACTAAGCCTGGTATATAGCATTTCTCACAAGCCTGGTATATAGCATTTCTCACAAGCCTGGTATATAGCATTTCTCACAAAGCCTGGTATATAACATTTGTCACAAACCTGGTATATAGCATTTCTCATTGGTCTCTCCTTCTGCTTGAGTCTGTTGCATGGCTACTTAAAGTGTAAGTTCACCTTTACAGAAAACTTGAAAAAGGTGAACTTACACAGGTCAACTGCCCCAGTCCCGCTGACCTGGACTGCTCAGATATCTCAAGACTCCCGGAAGGTGCGGGAGACTCCCGCATTTCAGCAGTGTCTCCCGCATACCCGCAAGTGCCTCCCGATCTCCCCTGGGAATGATTCATGCAGTGGCTGTCCCTCCTGCTGTGCACTGATCATCCCCAGCTTCTCTGCCCCCCCCTCGTCCCCCGCAACCGGCTCCCCTCCTGTCCCACTAGCTGTGGGTGAACTAGTAATAGGACACAGTGTGCTAGATTGCTCCTGTGTCCTGTGATTACTGAGCAGAGTAAACTGTGTTTACTCTGCTCAGTTTTTGAATGGGCAGGAGCCTCTGTCTCCTGTTCATTCATCTTTAGGATGAGAAAGGGACTGGGGAATGTGTCCTCAGTCACTTTGTCTGTCTCAAAGGGGAGATGTCAGGGGTCTGTTTAGACCCCTGACATCTCACCAAAGCCCCCACCCAAAAAAAAAAAAAATATTGTAAACAAATTTAAAAAAAATGAAAAAGTGTAAAAAAAAAAAAAGCATTGTGAAAATAAATGTAAAACAAATTAAAATGTAAAAAAATAAATTATTAAAAGTAAAAAAACAACTGACACCGGCCACTGCCACCCACCCCCTTCCCCAGAAACACTGTGAAAAAATATTGATAAAGTGATTTAAATAATATTTTGCCGCGGGAGGTGGGGGGGAGGGGGGAATTTGCAGGCGTAAAGCGCCACCTCCCTGAAATTAGTTGGCCACCTCCCTGAAATTTGTTTTTGCAGGTTGGGGTGTCTGACTGCTACAATTTCCCATTCTTAGCCCCGTTATCTGCTCACTAATATCAGTCTCACATAGCCTGTCTTGTGCAATACTCTGCACAGCTCTCTTATCACTGATAATAGCCCCCACATAGCTAGCCCTGTGCAATAATCTGCAGAGTTTATTGATCAAGGATACCCGCCTCTTAAGAAAGCTATCCATGCAATACTCTTTAGGGGAATTAGAACACCTATTAGGTTTTATTGCTACCTCTGCAGTTAGGGAGAATCACCCTTTCTGTTGGCCTTGTTTACCATTATCATTGAAAGTGAAAGTAAAAATCCCAAAGTTTGGATTGTCACCAGAAAATTAATAGAGAGGAAATCTTTCAATTGGGACACTTATTCTGGTGACTTGGGGGCCCCAAGGGGGTCCCCTAATTTGCAAGGATTTCCTATCACCTCCTGTTTTAGCTATGGGACAGGAAGTGAAGGTAAATCTCCCCAATGGGACAGAGTGTCACGTACCTGGTGGAGATCGAGCTGTAGAGGGGCTTCTCTTGCACCTCCTGTCCAGCACCCCTGGTAGTAATGACAGGGAGTGGAGGACACTGGCTGTACTTTGGCAGGGACCAGGTGATTTGAGAGCGCTGGGCCGTAACTGAAGACAGGAGCTCCGTGGTGCTGAATCAGCAGCTGGAAGCGTAGCTGGAACATAAGCCAAGGGTTCATCAGCAGCCGGGCAGAGCAGGTACCGAGACGTGAGGCAGAGGCAAAGACAGAACACAGGCCCGGTTCGGTACACAGTCGGGCAATGAGGCACAGGAACATCAGGCAGAAGCGGAGTCAAACACAAGCTGGGGTCACAAGTAGGCAGGCAGAGGTCAAGAGGTGGGTCAGACAAGCCCAGTCAGGATACAGGAAACTGATTCACATCGGGTAAGCAAACACTAGCTGCAAGGTGTGCATGTCACTGGCAGGTTTAAATAGACAGACTGGCGCCGATGCGCGCACGTGTGCGTGCACCAAGGTGCACACCCGCACGCGCATGCACCAACAGGCACACCAGTGCGCACACGCGTGCGACGGCGCGCACTCGCGTATGCGCCACTACATGTCTTTTCTTGTGCATCTTCTGGAATGTCCACGCCTGCGCACCACTGTGCGCTTGTTGCCCGGGCTTTCCTTACACACAGATGGCAAAAAAAAACCTGACAGGTTATAACTCTCTTACTCCTTCCAAAATAAAAAAATAAACATTTTTACCTATCGTTCTACTTTAACTCTTGCGGTGCTGGTGCGGCCCCATTGCAAGAGATAATGTTTCATTTTCACCAAATTCATCTTTAAATTAACCTGTTGCTTGGTTTGCATGGGAAAAGCACAGATCCATTTCAACCCTTACAGAAGATTACATTTTAGGTTACTTGCTAGAAAAAGATTTAAATTTAGGAACCAGAAGCTCCAAGCTCCAAACTCCCAAAGCCAAATGTAATTCTATCTCCCCACGCGGGCTTTTGCAGCTATAATGTGAGTTCATTTTGTGAAATATGCCTAAAACACTGGCTTTTCTTTCTCCAGCTTACTCTGAAGGAGAAACATTGAATTTTTTCAGGATAGAGGGAGTTTCAAAAGAGGATTCCCTTAAGTCACTGTGGCCCTAACATTAATGTGCATTAGATGTTGAATCATATCTCCAGCATTAATCTTTGTCCCATACAGAAAGCCACCCCGGTTTTAATATATGTCATTTAGCTTGGCTTTGTATGAGCTAATTACAGCAGCCTGCACCTGCACAGCTCCATCATCAACCTTTGGATTCAATTCAATTTATTTTTAAAGATGCATTAAGAGTAGAATTCCTTTTGCCAATGTCTTTTTTTCTTAAATTGTTATTAGAAAGCCGTGCACACTTTCACAGCTGCTGTACATCACAAAAATAACTCAGAATAAGTGCTCACTAGAATTATAATATACGATCCCTTTAAAGTGCACCTGCGATTATGGAATGATGTCAGCAGCCATTGTTGACTTGTTTTTGAAAGTTGCAAATTTCATGCTTGTCATCCTGACCCTGGCTTCACTTAGTCACTGACCTGGCACAAGTAAGCAGAATTAGAAGATTTTCCGATTTTACTGTTTTTACCATGTCAGGTAGGTAGTGAGATCAGGATCACAGTCATGCCATGGACATTTTTAAAGAAATCAGCAATGCCATATTTACACATGTCAATCTCCCTGGTTATCTCTTGTCTCCACTACTGCTATACCCTTCGCATTGGCCTACCTTTGCACAGGCTATCCCCCCATTAGTGCCAGGGCCTGGATTGTCTGCTGGTACCACTGTGGCTCCCAGAGTGGAAGGGTGTAGTTCTGGTGGCCACCAGCAGGTGTCTCTCAGTAGTCCCAGTAATTAGTTTCACCTGATGCTGGCTGCTGGCAAGGAATGTAACCTTTTTCCTTACTTCCTTTGCGTGCTCAATATACTTTGAGAGGCTCCCCCAGGCGTTTCCCACGGACAGAAGTAAAGTAGGTTCCGTGGGCGCATACAGTACCTGTTGCATTGGAAAGGGTATGGTCTGGAGGAATGCTCTTGGGTCTCATCCTCGGACGTGCATGCCCCTGTCCTCCTCCGTGATTTCCATGGATGTTTTCCCCTCAAGCCTGGTGGTCCTCCGAGGGGGAGAGGTCGTTGAGGAGGAGGTACTGTCAGGGCTGGGCTCAGCCCTTCCTTCTCTGAGCTGGCTGCTCAGCTGTTGGCTAATTGCCAGTTCCCATCTCTATCCACATTTACTGAGCTGTTGATGATCCTGCTAGTCAGTCCTGCCTACTTAAGCCATCCAGTCCAGAGGAGCCCTGCCTTCGTCTTGGTCACATCACTAGGAACTATCTTCTGCATTCCTGTTTAAAGACTGGCTTTGCTGACATCCCTTCTGGCTCCAGATCCTGCTTGCTGTTCCACTACTTTGATCCCTGACTTTTGGCTTATGGCTTATTATAGCTTCTTCACTTATTATGGCTTCTTCAGGAGTTTGTTGTAGCACACTGTACTGTATATTGAACCATTTTAATAGACAATGATGAACATTGATTCTATATCAAAATTTGGAACCAACATTTTGATGACCACAGTGCAACCAATTAGATGGCCTTTGGAGACACAAAAGGTCCAAGAGTAGGGAATAAATCTTATTGACACCACCGGGGTGTCTGCAGTCTCTGTCTCAGCTGATGAACGGTTTAACCAAACATGAAGATTGGAAACAGCGTGTCTGAGGCTTGGAATGCCCTCGTGGCTCCAGTGAGTAATGATGTTAATGATGTTATTGATTTAATTATATAAATTGTTAAACTTTTATAGAAAAAATGTGTTGTAATTACTACCTTTAAAGTCCCCTTTTTGTGGATTCTAGTGCATTAATAAATCTTACTCTAACCATAAAGTCTGGTCTCAGTTGCCTAAGTACAGCTACACTGAACTGGTCACCCCGGCAGTTGCTGGATACCTACACTCAGTATCATAACTATTGTATTATTAATTCTGTTGTTAGACGTATCCACCTTACCAATTGTTTACTGCCCACCACCCCTCTCTGCCAATCCCTCCACTGACTTTTGTTTGTTGCTTGCCCAAAATATAAAATTCAGAATACTAACAATAACACACAAGCCATCCACAACTCTGTCCCAAGCTACATCACCAACCTTATGTCATAATATCACCCAAACCATCATCTCCATTCCTTCCAAGACCTCCTGCTCTTTAACTCCCTTGTCACCTCCTCCCATACTGGCCTTCAGGACTTCTCCAGAGCCTCTCTATCCTCTGGAACTCCCTTTCCCAACCTGTATATCTATATCCCACTCTGTTCACTTTTAGGAAATCTCGGAAAACTCTTATCTTCAGGGAAGCCTATCTCATCTTCACCTAAAAATTTTAATTTTGCTTTCTCCATCATCTCTGTATACTTGATTATAATTTTTGTATCTCTTGTCCTTCATTTTAGGGTGCTTTCACACAGGTATTCTCCTCTCTGTTAAGCAGGGGATCCATAAACGGATACCCCGTTGAATCAGAGCACAACGGGATGAATGTAACTTTTGTGCATATTTATTCAGTATTTTGACAGTGGACTGTGAATGACCCATGTTGGATCTATGGCCTGCCTAATGTAAAACGGTCTTGTATCCATTTTCATTTACATGAAGCTGCCTCCATCACATATAGGTCCAGAAAGAAAGTATTTTTTTATGTGGACTCAGAGGTAGGTGGCTGTAAATAGACACAAGTTCATTTATATCAGCCTGCTTATAGAGCTGTATGGAATTTCCGTTTAGGTCTACCTGAAAGACCAACAGGCAGAACAGATTAGAAAGCCACTGTGCAAGGTCCTCCTAAGTTCTTATAGTGAATTGTGTTGTAATGGTATTGTCTCCCTTTACTTTGTAAAGTGCTGCACAAACTGTTGACACTATATAAATCCTGTATATAAATCTCTCTGTACACCTTATCCTTGCACCCCTAAACTAAACAAGCATTTAATCCTTGCAGTACAGGAGGGGGGCCCACCACAAGGGTAGATTTTGTCCCATCCCTGAAGTTCAGCTTTAAAAATTAAGTTTAAGTACATAGAAAAATAACTGTGTACTTATTAAAAGACCATATATATTACCACTAAACTGCTCAAATGCAAAATAACAAAACTAAAATGCAAACACCTATCAGGCTAACATATGTTCCCCAGTTTAAAAGCTAATAAGGATGATTAATAACATACAGTTTGTTCTCTGACGGATCATTAATTTTTCAAGGTACAAAACTAATGTGATTGCTTACTGTGCAAAGTGAACCCTATGAAAGAGCTGAAGCAGATCACCATCAAAATAACTACTGATGGTCAAGTGTGCTTTCCAGCCTGCTGAAAGGATCATTGGATGTCTGCCCTACTTTATTGAAATAAAAGCCAAAAGGGAAAACAGAATGATTACGGGGCAATTTTATTTAAATGTATACGTTTTTTTTTAAATGTCTTAAATCTCTTTTTTTATTATCTCTATAAAACCTGAATATTACAAATAAATATTGTAATCAGGGCCAGACTTACATTCCAGGAGAATTTTGAAGCGCCCCCCCTCCCCCCCCAAAAAATCACTAATCAACACACTCACCCCTAAGCATAAATTCCTTCTGCAAGTTAAAATTCTCCTCATACAAGTGCAAATATTCCCCATCCTCACAGTCCAAATCCCCCTCCCAGTACATATCTTTGCCCCCCCCCCTCCCCAATCCCACCTTCCAGCTAAAATCCCCCCAATTCCCCACAAATCCCCCCTGCTAGGACACATCATCTTTCTTTCAAAATCCCCCCTCCTAGCATACATCCTCGCCCAAATCCCCCCTCTGAGCACAAATGCTCTCCTCCAATTACCCCCCTCCTAGCATACATTCTCCTCCCAAATCCCCCCTCATAGCACAAATTCTCTCCCCCAATCACCCCCTCCTAGCTTAAACCCTCCCCCCAAATCCCCACTTCTAGCGTAAATCCGCTGCCCAAATCCCCCCTCTTAGTGTAAGTTCTTCCTCCAAATATCCCCCTCCTAGTACAAATGCTCTCCCCAATCACCCACTCCTAGCTTAAACCCTCCCCGCAAATCCCGCCTCCTAGCACAAATCCTCTCCCCCAATTACCCCCTCCTAGCTTAAATCCTCCCCCCAAATCCCCACTTCTAGCATAAACCCACCTCCCCAAATCCTCCCTCTCCCTTCCAATATCCCCCTCCTATACAAATGCTCTCCCCCAATCCTAGCACAAATCCTCTCTCCCAAATTCCCCCTCCTAGCCTAAATCCTCCCACCAAATCTCTACTCCTAGCATAAACCCTGCCCCCAAATCCCCACTCCCATGGTAAATTCCCCTCCCAAATCCCCATTCCTAGTGTAAACCCTCTCTCCAAATCCCCACTCCTAGTACATATATCCTCCCCCAAATCTCCTTCCTAGTACAAATCCCCCCTCTTAGCCCAAACCGCTTCAAACCCACCCTCATAGCACAACCCCCTCCAAATTACCCTTCCCCAATTCTCTTCTCCTAGCACAAACCTTCCCCAATTCTGCCCCCTAACACCTACATCGCCCCCCCCCCCACAACATTCCCCCTTCTAACACAAATTCCCCCCTTCCCCCTAATACCCTTCCCAGCACAAATACCTCCCAACCTCCCCCCTCCTGCGTATTTCACAATATGCACAGAATGTCACTAACATTTCACTGCAAAGCAACAGTTATGTTCTGTGAGGCAGTCAGGACCCCGCTATTCCTGTTGTATTTTTTATTCATTCGTATTATAGAAAAAGCAACAGGTACAACGGAAACACCTCAAAGTGGTCAGAATCTTTAAAAGCTCAAAAATGCAAAGCAACATAGTCAGGAACTTTGACAGGGAGATGTTGCTGCTGGAGTTCCAGGTACCATGTGATAGTTGTGAGCCAATCACAGCATCACAATATAGTCTTGAATGGAAGCCATTCCTGACTGTTTTGTTGACGTGGTAATCATGTGATCGCTATGAACATTCATAGCAATCACATGATATACAGACTGCTAACAGTGAGTGGGTACTGAGTGCTGTGATCCACTGTGTCCACCAATATCATGGGATTGCTCTGTTGCACGCCTTAGGGGGCACACTCATGAGCATGTGCTAGGCCATGTACCAGTACATTGACTAGCCTGGCTGTGCCACCAGTCACCAGTAAATGTACTATGGGCAGGTGGCAAGTAGTTAAGATACGTTTTTTACACTGACTTTAGTTTTTTTGTATTTTTCTAAGTTTTCCTTACTATTTAGTTTGGCTTTGCTAGTTAATTTCTTCAAAAGAAGGGTGTTGAACACCAGTGATCTTTGATCCCATTCGTGTTGTTCAGGTAGATCTCAACCTCTCAAAGGTTGCCTACCACTGGTGTATAGCATGTAACTATTGAGGCGGTTTTCAGGCGTTTTAACGATAGAAATAGTGCATGTAAAGTGCCTACCTCCCATTCACTGCAGTATGACTTTTCACACTCTGGCGGTGCACTTATAGAACGGCTGTATTTAGCGCTCCCAAAATGCCCTGCCCATGGAAAAGCACTTCAGAAGTGCCACAACACGGGCGCTTTTAACCCCTTTTAACACGGGCGCTTTTAACCCCTTCTTTGGTAGCAGTCAAAAAGCACTGCTTAACCGGTTCCCGACCAGCGCACGCCGATGTACATCAGCAGAATGTGATGACCCGCTCTCATGCCGGTCGGGACCCCCGTGAGTCCGGTTGCGGGACCCGCGGACTCGATCACCGCGGGGATACCCGCGATCGTCTCACGGGACGGCTGAATGGAGGAAATGCCATGTAAACAGCATTTCTCCATTCTGCCTAGCAACTAGTGACGCTGATCTCTGCTCCATGTGATTGGAGCAGAGATCAGTGTTCACACCCCTAGGAACACTTAACCCCTACACTGCCACCCACTGGTTAACCCCTTCACTGCCAGTGTCATTTACACAGGAATCACTGCATTTATATAGCAGTGATTACTGTAGAGATGACAATAGTCCCAAAAATGTGTCAAAAATGTCCGATGTGTCCGCCACAATGTCGCAGTCACAATAAAAATCGCTGATCACCGCCATTACTAGTAAAAAATAAATAATAAAAAATTATTAATAAAAATGCCATAAAACTATCCCTATTTTGTAAACGCTATAACTTTTGCGCAAACCAATAAAAAATTGCTTATTGCGATTTTTTTTTACCAAAAATATTTAGAAGAATACGTATCAGCCTAAACCGAGGGAAAAAATGTTTTTTTATATATTTTTGGGGGATATTTATTATAACAAGAAGTAAAAAATTATGCATTTTTTTCAAAATTGACGCTCTATTTTTGTTTATAGCGCAAAAAATAAAAACCAGAGGTGATCAAATACCCCCAAAAGAAAGCTCTATTTGTGGGAAAAAAAGGACGTCAATTTTGTTTGGGAGCCACGTCGCACGACCGCGCAATTGTCAGTTAAAGCGACGCAGTGCCGAATCGCAAAAAGGGGTCTGGTCTTTGACCAGCAAAATGGTCCGGTCTGTAAGTGGTTAAACAGAGCTAAAACGAGCGACGCTTTGAGCGTTAACGCGGCCGCGGCCCCTGTGTGGTCTAAGTGCGTTATACATTTTGAATTGTATGGATGATAATGTTTTACTGCCCTTGAATAAAGCAATGAAAAAAATAATGTTGACATTAGAGCACAATATTATAATTTATTTATTATGCTGCAAGTGTGTGACAATTATCAGACCTTTTAATGACATCCTGAAAAGCTGTATAATGCTTCAATTATGGTGGATTTATACAGTATTGTAATTATTATTTATTCAAGCAATCAATTCCTATTTCCTGATATAAAGAGCTTTGTTGTGTGGGATAATTAGCAATATGACTAATGACAATTCACTGATGACAGTCTAGATTTATACAGAAGTACATCAGTACAAGGAGGTGTTAATGGAGATTTAAGTGTAATCACAATCAAGGTTTTAGTTGCTATAAAAACATCCATAAAAAAGAAGCATGTCACAAATCGCTATAAAAAGCCCTTTAATCCAGTTATTTATTAAAGTGGACCTGAATCCAAACTGTATGACATTTAGTTTGCTAAAGCACCATGTATTGTAAGCAATTAGCATAACAATATGCCATTTCTCATCTTTTTGATGGGCCAATGGATGGGGCCTTGTATTGTAAAATCTTGGATAAGAACCTCCTTTCCTCAGCTAGAACACTGAAGATGGGTTGTGGATGGATCTTCCAGCATGACAATGATCCAAAACATACTGCCAAGGCTACAAAGGAGTGGCTCAAGAAAAAGCACAGTAAGGTCATGGAGTACCCTATCCAGTCTCCAGACCTTAATCCTATGAAACATGTATGAAGGGAGCTGAAACTTTGTGTTGCCAAGCAACAGCCAAGAAACCTTAGGGATTTAGAGAAGATCTGTAAAGAAGAGTGGACCAAAATCCCTTCTGAGATGTGTGCAAACCTGGTAGCTAACTACAAGAAAAGTCTTTTTTTTTTCTTTTCCATAAAGGTTTTATTGGATTTTCAGAATGAACAATAACAGGTGTTTACATATTGACAAAATGTACGTAATGCATATTACAACTGCAGAAAACAGAGAAATCTTCATTCACAACCGATATGTCTTTACCTCTACATTCTCAGTTGGATAGGACCACCCCTAGCTGAAAAATTCCCAGGTGAGAAGATATTATGACGATCTCTTATTGTGACAGTTGGAGGATTAGGTGGCTGTATAGGTAAAGCCTATGATTCAGGCTGTGTCTGGTAGTTACGAGTGTCTGTTAGTGAGGTATGAGTCGTTATGGGTAGTGCTAATGTATTAGGGGCTGCGGCAAATAGGTGACAGATGTGGGTGTCAGGAATATAGTCGGGAGTATAGTTCATATGTCGTGTGTCATCGGTCGGTTTTCAGTCAGTTTGGGATGCCTGTATCTGTAGTATTATGACTAGTCAGAAAGCAGTGGAAAAGAAGAGTTTAACTAGGGGGAATTGGGGGTGTAGCAAGAAAAAGGGGGGGGGGGTGGACAGGAGAAGAGTAGAGGAGAGAATTAGGGGGGAGAGGGAAGGGAATAAGATGGATGAGTGGGGCAGGGAGACGTCTCTCCGGTCTCCCCCAAGCTCCAAAGGCGTGAACTGAGGTAAGAACATGGATATATGGTGTATGATCAGGTTGTAACAGTCTGGACCTCTCTCCCATTCTAGGTATGGATGTACGGCGCCCTTAATTCAGGGTTTGCTATGAATGTCTTATAGGGATGAGCGTAGTAGATTAGGTAGTCATACTGTTCGTGATGTCAGCATTGTTCCCATTAAATAACGGCTCGTTGGCTAGGTAAAGCGTCCTTCTTTCCCAAGTCTGGGCATATTTGTGTGGGGAGTCTCTTGCCGTGTGTATGAGTTCCTCCATCTCAGCTATCTTCACCACCCTGTGGAGCTACTCACGGATGGGGGGGACGTCAGAGGAACCCCAGTGAGCTGGGATGCACAGCTTGGCGGCGTTAAGTAAATGTAGGCATATTTCCTGTAAATATGTGCGGGAGTGTGTGTATGGTGGAAAATCATGCGAGCTGGTGAATATTTTATGTTGAGGCCAGTGATTGAGGAGGTTATACTGTGTACCTGAGTCCAGAAATGTTGGATCTTTGGGCAGGTCCACCAAATGTGTAAGAGTGTCCCTGTGTTGATGAGGCATCTCCAGCATTTGTTTGAAGCTTCAGGGTGAAATTTATTGATAATATCAGGTGTTCAGTACCATCTTGAGAGGAGCTTAAAATTATTTTCTTGGATATTTACATTTAGGGAACCTTTATGAGCAATCAATAGTATTCTTTCCCAATCCTCCTCGTGGAAGTGTAGTTGAAGGTCCCTTTCCCAGGCTTGACAAGCTTTCCCTTATTTGGGGAAAGAGGTGATAAGAGTAATGAATGGGTCGCTGAAATAAAGTGTCTTTGAGGTGTTGATTGAGAAAATAAAGTCTCAAATGGGGTCAGCTGTCTAGAGAACGCTTCGTCTCGATTTGTTGCCCTGAGGAAGTGTCGTATTTGGATGTAAGTCCACCTAGGAATGGGAGGATTCTCTGTGTTAGTGGGAAGGGAAGTGTGGTCTAGAAGTTCTCCATTTCTGAAGAACTGATGGGCTTGAATATCCTGAGATGGCCAGGCATCTTTGAGAAAATCTCTGGACATTCCAGGAATAAAAGCGAGGTTAAGCCGAAGAGGTGTTAAAGGCCCTGGGTTAGAGGAAAGTTTGAATCTCCTATTCGCTTCCCTAAAAATATTTAGCGTTGCTACAATTAGGGGATGTTCTTTTAGTATTTTAGGGATATTGGAGGCAGGATCCAGGGTGTGGATTTAAGTGGGATGTTTGAAAATGAGTCCTCTAATTTGACCCAGTCTTTGTTTGTTTCGTGTGTTGTCCAGTCTACTATTCTGACTAAGTGGCAAGCTAATGAGTAGTTTTTAAGGTCCGGAAAGCCGATCCCTCCTTTATTTTTAGGTTTCGTGAGTTGGGTATAACTTATTCTGGGAGGTTTGCGATTCCAAAGAAATTTTGAGCATATGCAAAGAGGAGGGGATCTGAATGGGGATAGTTTGTAGGAGGTAGAGAACCCGTGGGAGCACGTTCATTTTAAGAATGGCTGCACGGCCAAACCAAGAAAAGTGGGGTCTATCCCAGTTGCATAAGTCTTCAGCTATGGCACGGGATAGAGGAAGGAAATAGATCGTGGAGTTTCGCGGGCAGTTGGATCCCTAGGTAGGTTATGGCGTCCTGTTTCCAGGTAAACGGGAAGGAATTCTGACATTGTGTGACTATATCTTTTGGTAGGGATATGTTAAGGGCATTTGACTTTGAGAAGTTTATCTTCAAGTTGGAAATTCGGCCGAAGAATTCAAAGTCTTTGAGCAAATTTGGAATTGAGGTTAACGGATCGCTTAAAAATAAGAGAATGTCATCTGCGAAGGCCGCTAGCTTAAGGGTGTGTCCAGGCACTGGAACACCCTTAATATCTGTGTTGCTTTGGAGCCGTCTCAGGAGGGGTTCAAGTGTTAAAATAAATAAAATGGGGGAAAGGGGGCAACCTTGTCTTGTCCCGTTTCGGATGGGGAAGGCATTTCACAAGTGGCCATTGACTCGTATTCTTGCCGTCGGAATAGTGTAAAGGGACATAATGAGATTAAACATCCTATCTGGTAGGCCTAGGTGGCGAAGCACCGCCCCCAGGTAGTCCCAGGCCAACCTGTCAAATGCCTTCTCCGCACCCAAAAACAGGAAAAAGTCTTTGTGTTTCAGGGAAGATAGCCAGTGGTGGAGATTGATGGCTTTGATAGTATTATCCCTGGCTTCCCTGCCAGGGACAAATCCCGCTTGGTACTTTACGATAAGAGAAGGCAGGAGGGGGAGGAGACGGTTAGCCAAAATTTTGGCAAATAATTTTGCGCCAAGGTTAAGTAACGAAATTGGCCGATAGCTAGTGACTGAGGATGCGTCTTTCCCTGATTTGGGAATCACAGTAATATTTGCCTCTAGAAGCCTGTGGAAAGGAGTAGGTGTCTCGTTTAGGGAGTTAAATGCTTTAAGGAAGGGTGTTGATAAGAAGTCAGCGAAAATTTTATAGTAGAGGGCTGAGAAGCCATCTGGGCCCGGGCTCTTACCCGGTTTTAGTTGTTTTATGGCCTGTTTGAGTTCTGTCTCTGTAATAGGTTTATCCAAGTCTCGGGACACTTCTCCGGGTATCGCGCGGGGGCTGTATTTTGTAAGAAATCGGGTAATCAACGTTGCTCTCCGACTCTCGGATTTAGAGGATTCTGGTTGACTAGGTAGATTATATAGCTCCTTGTAATAGCATTCAAATTGGGCTGCTATATCTTCCAAAGAGGTGTGTGTTTTACCCATCACATCTTTTATCATGTAAATGTTCGTGGCATCTTTTTTCAGACGAATGGTACGAGCAAGTAATCTGCCACATTTGTTGCTTTGCTCGTAGAAGAGCTTTTGCGTGAGAATGAATTTACGACGTGTCTTGCCTCCCAGTAGCTCCAAAAGCCTCTGTCTCACATTAGACAGCTCCTGTAAGGTGTCCTGTGCTAGGGATCGTTTGTGGGTTCATTCTAATCGTTTGATTTTAAGAATCAATTCTGACATTGTGGCTTGGTTTTCTCTCTTCTCAAGGGACGCAAGTTGCAAGAACTGTCCTCTAATAGTGCATTTATGAGCCTCCCAGATAGAAATGCATGAGGCAAGAGGGTTAAAATATTGATTGAGGCTGGATTTTATCATGTTAATTTTAGATTCTGAAGTGAGAAGTGATGCGGAAAAGCGCCATGTTTTTGTTGTCTGTTTCTGATTTGGGAGTGTGAGGAGTATCGAAATCGGGTGATGATCGGCAATGAGAAGGGGTTCAATAGTGGTAAACTTGAGGAAGGGAAGGTCTGTCTGGGAAAGAAATAAGTAATCAAGTCTGGAGTATCTGTTGTGTGGGTGGGAGAAGAAGGTGTAGTCTTTGGTGTCTGGGTGTAAAGTATGCCATGTGTCATGTAGGGAAAGACTTTGCAGTTGGGACCTAATCTGTCTCAGAGTCCTATAGGGAAGGGAAGATGTACCTAATGAAGAGTCTAAGAGAGGTTGAAGTGACATGTTAAAGTCTCCTCCGAGAATGGTCAATCCTATTTGAAAATTTGTCAGGCTATCAATAACTGAGCGGAAGAAGCTTAGTTGGGCGGAGTTGGGGCTATATATATTTGCCAGTGTGACTGGGTGATTAGGTAAATGTCCCTTTAGGAAAATGAAGCGTCCTTCTGGATCAATTAGCAAGTCTTCAAGTTGCCATTGGATATTTTTTTTAAATAGGATCAAAACTCCCTTCGTTTTAGCTAGAGGATTTGTAACATGGTACGCTGTGGGGAATTTGGGATTGGCAAGTTTGGCAATGATTTTAGTACAGAAGTGAGTTTCTTGTAAAAAGATGATGTCTGCTTTCATCCTAGACATCAAGTATAAAACTTGACTCCATTTTTCAGGTATATTAAGACCCTTAACATTTTGGGAAATTATTTTAAGAGTATTTGACTCTAAATGTGGGTTTGGAGTAGCCATGTTTACCACCAATGGCACAGGAATCACTAGTGATTTTATGTGCATCAGTTATTCCCTGTTGTAATCTAGAGAGGGTAAATTGGTAGTGAATTGAGGTCAAGCCTGACTAGAAGCAGTCCAGACATAGTGATTTAAGTAGGTTATGGGGGAGAGTGTGGGTATAGTAAGGAAAAAGGGTGAGGGACAAGAAGGAGAGGGAGGAAATATTAGAGAAAGAACTGTAGAAACTGGGAAGTTGTGTAGCAGTCGTCAGGTCTGGGACGGGTCAGCGGTCGAGGTGGTCTTCCGCTGTGTGAGAGCGTGTGAGGTAGTCCGAGTCAAGTTCTTATGAATGTCGGTCCTGCGGGAAACCTTGGGTGGTTGTATGTAAGCAAATAGGAGCCTACTACAAGGGACAAAGCATAGGGAGAGCATTAAGTTAGATCTCACATTGGTCACAATACATTATAGGAAAGAGGGGTATAAAGAGGAGAGAGGGTTACAATCAGCAATGGTGGTTTGGAATGAGGCCATCATATACCAAGAAAGAGTAACATTGTTATTGTCTGTAAAGATCAATCTTTCCCACCTCCCCCCACCCAAAAAAAAATAAAAGAAAAGGAAAAACCCTGATCAGGATGGGTATGCGGCATGAGAGAGAGAGGGGTAGGCCCTCTATTCGTAATTTGCAACATATAACCATGGTTGTTAAACAGAAACCTTATAGTAAAACAACAAAAAAGCAAATAACAAAATAGAGAAAAAGAAAACTGGTAGCATCTGAGTATCGGTGGGTGCATGGCCCATCGGATGTTTTAACTTATCTGGGGAGCTTTTATGTAGCCCATCCCAACAAAAATGATGATCTATAGTGATATAGTCAAGTAACCTTGTGGGGAGGTGTCCATAGACCTCTTGTAGTAACAAGAACATTCCCACACGTGCATCTGAGCATTATAAAGGGGTCTAAATAGACCAAAGTATGGGGTAGCAAGGTGGGGAAGGAGGGTAGGGGAGGGGAAGGGGATATGGAGGGGATGGGTGTAGACTTGCTCTCAGATGTACGTGCAAGGGGGTATTGATCTTTTACTTGAGGGGAGAAAGTGGAAGTCATTGTGATGGGCTTCTGATGAGGGAAGGCCGCACCTGAACTAAAGTCTTAGGGTGAGGATTCTCCAACCCCACTCGGCTTATATGGAAGGTCTAAGAAGAATTGAGTTTATTTATGTCGTAGTCCAATGGGATACTTCTGGTGACCGGGACAGTCTCTGAAAGGTCATAGACAGACTTATCCTAGTAAAAAAAGTTCAATCCCACACAAATAAAAACAAAAACAAAAGAGTGGTGGGGGGGGGGGGGGCAGAAGAATGGTAAAGGCGGGACAAGCAAATGCAATTTGCCTGGGTATCTGGTTTTTGGGGGCGAGATAGAATAGGCTCCTGGTTGCTTCAGATAAACCTATGAGCAGTCTGGTCTGACTCATCTATGAGTGGGTGAAGCTGTGGGGCTGGTGTATGCTCTGTCACCTGGACTTCTTTGTGGAAGCGGGTTCGGTGATGATGATCTGCGTCTCCTTATGTGGAAGTCATCCCTCTCTGGGATAGTATCCATGGAGCTGGTTCTCTGGAATGTGTTGACACTAAATGCTTTGTACCATTCCGGGAGGTCCACTAGGGGTATTTGCAAGGTGTCGCAGAAACCTCTCAGGTCCTCTGGTATTCTTAAGTAGGCTGCTCGACCAGCTGCAGATGCTGTGAAGCCAAAGGGGAACCTCCACCTGTATTGAATGCCTTTACGGCGCAGAATTTCAAGTAGGGGGTGCAAGTCTCTCCTGGTTTGCAATGTTATAGGAGAAAGGTCCTGGAAGATCTTTATCTCAGCACCCTGATAGAGCAAATTGTGACGGTCTCTGTCCTCTTTAATTTTAAAGTTTACCAGACAACAGATAACATCCCTGGGAGGGTCAGTGTCTCTGCTTCTAGGTTTCAGAGCCCTGTGTAGCCTCTCATATTCAATGGGCGATTCTGGTGGTCTGCCAAGCAGATCATTAAAAATCTGTATAGGGGCCTGGACTAATTGTGCTTGTTCAACACTTTCTGGTATTCCTCTTACCCGAACATTATGTCCGCGACCTCTGTTGTCCGGGTCTTCCATGTACCTGTTAACATCTCTCATTTGCGTGTTGAACCTCTGTGATGCTTGTTGTATCTGTGTAATGGCGGTGTCATGGCGGGCAGTTACTTCCTCCACTTCAGCAACCCACACATGCATGGTGTGGATATCCCTTTCTAAGCTCTGTGATTACTGCTGTTAAGGAGCTCTTGATATCCGTTGCGACTGACCTGAGATCCGACATGGTGAGGGCACGGGAGCTAGGCGGGCTATCCGACCTCGGCAGAGTCTCGTTCGTTGGGGTGTTCCGGCCGGGAAAGTGCGGGTCTGTGTAGGTCTGATGTGAGGCCTCAGCGTCTCGTGATCAGGGCCGGAATATCTCCGGGATATTGCGTCCGTTTTGGCTCTCGGATCCCCTCAGGGATTGAGAGCGGGATTGGGATCCGTGTCCTTTGGATTTCGCCATGGTTTTAGTCATGTTTTACTTGGGGACCAAATACTTATTTTACTCACTGAACTTAAACTCAATTTATAACATTTATATAAAGGGATAGAAAGAACTAGGTTAGGCAAGGAGTTGTCAGCGCACCTCATCCCAATTTTAGCAGATATGGAAGAGCGAAAAGAGGTAAGTGGGACTGTTACGGTGCTAATATTAGTGAGAAAGGTAGATTTTGTTTAAAAGAAGAATGTTTTATTAGGTATAGTAAAAACGACCAAAAGGGTACAATAAGATCAAAATTTAAGGAACTACAAAAATTGATTTTCATACAAAACAATGTACACAGTCCATCAATTAGTTTATATAACCATATTCTTGGCAGTTCAGATGGAAAATTCCCGACATGTTTCGCCTACTTTTAGGCTTCTTCATGGGAGCCAATGATTGATGGAAAAAGGATTATTTTATTAAAAGACAAATAAGAAAATTCACTGTAAATAGAAAAAACACAATTAATGGAGCCGGTCATGTTAAGAGAGCACAACCTAAGTCCCCGCCAAAGCCCACCCATCTCAAAACAATTTAACAAAAAGACAAAGCCAATAATATATATATATATCTCATTCAAGGGTATGTCCAGAATGATACCTACCAATCTCAAACAGATTCGCCTAAGCCCCAGAAGAGAAGACCCCACTCAAAATTGGAGAGCGAGACAATCTTCAAGACCGCCAAAAAGAAAGGTGACTGCAGGAGACAAATATAGCGAACAAACAGGTCTAATGTCATATAGAATTCACAGGGAGCCTAAAAAGGCTTCCATAAGAGTAATTGGTTAACTAAAGGGTTAAAAGATCCTTATCAGTGAAGGGTAAAATAAGGGAAAGTCATACCTGTGCTAATTGAGTGTGAGGTTTATCACATATGAAAAACTGAAGATTACACAGAGGGGAGTCCTTGGAAGTATTTTTGTAGCCAGTATGGTAACCTAAATTGTATTAAAGTAATTAAAAAAAAAAAAATAGAGGGATAATTTTCAGGTATATAGAAAAAAACTAAGAATAAGCAGGAAAAGAGGAAGTCACTTGGCAGAATGCTCAAAAAAGATTTTTAGTAGATTCGTTAATTAATGCTTACCATAAGCAAAAAAGAGAAAGCAGACTCAGTTGTTGCTATATATTACAAGCAACAACATAAACACATTATGTACCAAATGGCTCCAGAGTTAGACCGATCGGACTAAGGGTAAGACAGCCTAAGGAGATCAATCTAAGATATAAGAAAAAGCAAGACAAATGGTAAGAAGATATGCATATAAGGTTAAAAAGAAAAGAAAAGAAATTGGAGCAGCAACATGGTCTGTGTGGACAGACGGTGTGCTTTCTCTGCAGACTGACCTTACGGCGGGATCCTCTCTAGCAAGCTGTGCAGGGCGGACGTACCTGCATAGTGAGTGAACACCTATTTATCTCCCTCGACATCCGGCGTCACAACAGCGGCGCCGGATGTGAGCGGACAGTGAATGCAAGATTGCGCATGCGTGCCACGCATATGAGCCTACAATCCCCATAGTGCTCTGCGGCTGCGTCACCGTAACCATGGAGACCGGAACGCCGCAACAGGCAATAACGGGGATCGCAGGAGGGACAATTGGAGGGCTCAAAAGAGCCCTACACAGAGATGTCGGTCCAGGAACACAGCGAGGTGCATGTGCTAAAGTGGCAGCCTGCATATTAACAGGTCCAGGTTCCACATAGCTGGACCTGTGTGTCCATACAGGCACCTATACGGAGATGAAGTGATCAGGCGCGCTCTACCAAAAGGGGGTCTCCTCAAAGGGGGCGAACTTGAATACAAAAAGAAAAAGGAAGAACCAGTGATAATGTAACAAAGCTATTACAAATTCATCTACTGATTCACAGCCATAAAATGGCTATTCACACAGTGTTTCAGTACATTTTTGAAACAAGTGGGCAAGAAGAAGGGAAGGGATTGTGCCTGATGGCCGACTCCACAAAAGTACAAATATTGAAAATGAACACAAAGTAATAAACAACGAATTAATAAATTAAAACACTCATGACGATCCAAAGCAGTAATAGAAATGGCAACTGCATTATTCAAAACGAAATAACGATCAACAGTATTGGGATACTGTGTATAAGCAAAAAATGACTTAATCAAATTAATTAATACAAAAACAGGATCTTTTAACCCTTTAGTTAACCAATTACTCTTATGGAAGCCTTTTTAGGCTCCCTGTGAATTCTATATGACATTAGACCTGTTTGTTCGCTATATTTGTCTCCTGCAGTCACCTTTCTTTTTGGCGGTCTTGAAGATTGTCTCGCTCTCCAATTTTGAGTGGGGTCTTCTCTTCTGGGGCTTAGGCGAATCTGTTTGAGATTGGTAGGTATCATTCTGGACATACCCTTGAATGAGATATATATATATATATTATTGGCTTTGTCTTTTTGTTAAATTGTTTTGAGATGGGTGGGCTTTGGCGGGGACTTAGGTTGTGCTCTCTTAACATGACCGGCTCCATTAATTTTGTGTTTTTTCTATTTACAGTGAATTTTCTTATTTGTCTTTTAATAAAATAATCCTTTTTCCATCAATCATTGGCTCCCCTGAAGAAGCCTAAAAGTAGGCGAAACATGTCGGGAATTTTCCATCTGAACTGCCAAGAATATGGTTATATAAACTAATTGATGGACTGTGTACATTGTTTTGTATGAAAATCAATTTTTGTAGTTCCTTAAATTTTGATCTTATTGTACCCTTTTGGTCGTTTTTACTATACCTAATAAAACATTCTTCTTTTAAACAAAATCTACCTTTCTCACTAATATTAGCACCGTAACAGTCCCACTTACCTCTTTTCGCTCTTCCATAACATTTATATAATGTGTTTTTTTTCTGGATTTTTGGTTGATATTCTGTCTCCATCCTTTAAAAAACACCTATGATAAAAAAATTATAGACCCTTAAATTTTCTGTAAGTGGGCAAACTTACAAAATCTGCAGGGGGATCAAATAATGATTTTGCCCATTGTATATGGAAGAATCCTTGCTGCTGGCTATTGTATTCAACCCAAAACCGTGTCTTGAAAACCCCAACATTGACTGCATCTAATTGGTTGCAGTCACTGTTTGGCTGTCCACCCAGCTACTTAAACTTTTCACTTGCGTTTGGCATGGCAGATATCGCCAACAGCTCAGGAACAGAGAAGAAACTAGGCAGGGGGACAAACACAACCGACTAGCCCTTTCTAGTCTAGTCTAGTCTAGGGAACCATAGAAAGATTTCAATGGGCTAAAGAACGTGTCCCACACAAAGTGTGTGATGATGGTGCAGTGATTGGTGGCTGTTCCTAAAGAAAAAGTTGTGTTGGGACATACCTTTGGACATCTTTCAGCATCAGCTTCCTTTGCTACTCTCAGCATTATATCATATGGCATCTCAGAGCTTCTTCACATATGCAGCAGGAACTACCTCTACTCTGAAAAGCGATCCATTCTCGGATCATTTTTCAGAGCTATTTAACATGCAGAGAAGCGATATGTTGCCCCCTCATTGCTTGTGTTAACCCTATAAGTGTCATTGTGCCCCACTGCAGCCCCATAGAGCTGCACTAGTCACTTTTGGTAGTGGCAATGCCTGCCAGAAGCTACACGCTATTTATGTTTTACCATGGCCACAAAGCACAGCATTGCGATTGTGGCATGTATACAAGCATGAGCAGCTGTATGTTAGCTGTTAATTTATGTTCATTTGTTTATACTTTAAAGGTAGGTATGGTTTATTTCACAGGTTATATTGGTCCAGCTTGGACCAATGTATTTATGCGTGTGCCCAATGCCGAGCAGTTGCCCTGCTGCATAGTGGACACGGGGGTCATTCTCTCATCATGCGCACCATTTACAGAAAATTGTTTTCATCGAAAGCAAAGCTTTCCTTGAGTGGATGAAGTGGTGAGGCGGGGATGGTGATGTCACACTTATGCACACGATCAGACTATCCGGTGGACTTAGTCGGGGGTCTTCTTGCCGGACTCCTCCGATTTCTTCTGCTCTTTTACTAGCGGAGGAGCTAGCCCTTTTGCTAGCCCTTTTGCTAGCCCTTTTACTATCGGAGGAGCCTGGCTTTCTCCTTCATCGCCGCCACAGTCCGGGCATCTTCTACCAACTTCGAGGTCTTCTTCTGACTTTGGGGGTCTTGTCCCGCTCTTCTGTTCTTCTTGCCAGGCCCCCGCTATCTTCTTGCAGCTTCCTGCAGCTCTTTTACTAGCGTTGGCCCGGTCTTGTCACTGCGCCTTCTTCTTTCTCCTTCTTCTTCTTCTTCTCTTCTTCTTCTTCTCTCAGGGCCCCCCCCTTCCCCAAAGCACCCCCCCATGTTGAGGGCACACGGCCTGGTACGGCTCAGGAGGGGGGACACTCGCTTGTCCCCACCCCCTTTCTTGACTGGCCGGGCTGCGTGCTTGGATAAGGGTCTGGCATGGACTTTGGGGGGACTCCCACGCCATTTTTCGTCACAGGGGTTCCCCTTTAAATCCATACCAGGTGACGGGGCCCGCGAGGTGTCAATCTCGCCAAAAAGTCCGCTGAAGCCCACACAACGGCGGATTGTCCGGCGGACTCTGGCCTCCCGGACCAAGTCTGCCGGAAAATCCGATCGTGTGTACACAGCATTAGAATAACTCTAGAATAACTCTATGAGATAGAAACATGTTGACGTGCCTAAGGTCTTGTTCACACCTATGCGTTTTTTGGTGATTTTTGCAGAAACACACTAAACACACTATAATTCATTTAACATGGTTTCCAATAGGACACGTTCACATCTATGCTTTTTTTTTGCCACTGCATTTTTGGAAAGGGTCAGGGACTTTTTTTTTAATGCAAAACAGTGCTTTTTATTTGCTTTTTTGGTTCAATAGACCTCAATGTAGAAGCTGCAGAAAAGCATTTAGTGCGTTTTTGCTGCAATTTTTGCCGCATTTTTTATCTGCCCAACAAAAAACTGGCCTAAAGAACAAAAAGCATAAAAAAGCAAGATGCAAATCGCGGTAAAGTCGCATGTGCAAAAACGACACAAATGATCAAAATCAAACTGCGTAAGTGTGAACTGAGCCTAAATATACAAATCCATGTTTTTAATACATTTTTATACTTTATACCATTGACATTTTGCAATTGCTAAATAAACCATGCCTTTCAGTTTCCCACTTTGACCACTGTAACCAGTCACATGGAGGTTGTACAAATGTGACATTTTCAAAGTATTGATTAAGGGTCCGTTCACACAGGGGCAACTCAGATCCGACTTCAGGTCGCCCCTAGTCGCCTCAGGTCAGACAACATTTAAAAATCAATGTAAGTGAATGAGAGCCGTCTTAATGTACACTACTGAAGTCGCTCCGACTTCAGAAAAGGTTCCTGTACTACTTCAATCCGACTTTTAGGCGCCTCCAAGTCGGATCTCCGTCTATACGGAGGATACTCTGACAGAATTATCAGCTCTCAAGAGGGAACTCCACGCCAAATTTATGAAAAAAAATTTGGCGTGGGTTCCCCCTCGGAGAGCATACCAGGCCCTTAGGTCTGGTATGGATTTTAAGGGGAACCCCCTACGCCGAAAAAATGGTGTGGGGGTCACCCCCAGATCCATACCAGACCCTTATCCAAGCACGCTACCCGGCCGGCCAGGAAAGGGGGTGGGGACGAGCGAGCCCCCCCTCCTGAGCCATACCAGGCTGCGCGCCCTCAACATGGGGGGGTGCCTTGGGGAAGGGGGGCCGCGCGGCCGCCCTACCCCAAAGCACCTTGTCCCCATGTTGATGAGGACAAGGGCCTCTTCCCGACAACCCTGGCCGTTGGTTGTCGGGGGTCTGCGGGCGGGGGGGCTTATCGGAATCCGGGAGCCCCCTTTAATAATTAATTTAATAATACAACATACCCCTACCCATTCACCTGTGAAAAAAAAGTACAAAAAAAACACAACACAGGGTTAAAATAGACAAAAGAACCGAAGAGGGGGACAAGACCCCCGAAGTTGGAAGATGAGTCCGGCGAGAAGACGGAAGACCCCCGGAGCTGTGCAATAAACTATTTTAACCCTGTGTTGTGTTTTTTTTGTACTTTTTTTTCACAGGTGAATGGGTAGGGGTACGTTTTTCCCCATACTCATTCACATAGGGTGGGGGGCCGGGATCTGGGGGCCCCCTTATTAAAGGGGGCTCCCGGATTCCAATAAGCCACAGACCCTGACAACCAACGGCCAGGGTTGTCGGGAAGAGGCCCTTGTCCTCATCAACATGGGGACAAGGTGCTTTGGGGTGGGGCGCGCGGCCTGGTACAGCTCAGGAGGGGGGTGGGCGCTCGCTCGTCCCCACCCCCTTTCCTGGCCGGCCAGGTAGCGTGCTCGGATAAGGGTCTGGTATGGATCTGGGGGGGACCCCCATGCCGTTTTTTCGGCGTAGAGGGTTCCCCTTAAAATCCATACCAGACCTAAGGGCCTGGTATGCTCTCCGAGGGGGAACCCACGCCAAATTTTTTTTCAGAAATTTGGCGTGGAGTTTCCCGTTGAGAGCTCATTTTCTGATTGGCCACGGCAAAAGTCGCCTGGCCTGAGGCGACTTAAAGTCGTGTTGTAAGTCGCCCCAAGTCGTGTTCAGGTCGTGTCCAAGTTGCCTCCGAAAGTCGTGTTGCCCCTGTGTGAAAGGACCCTAAAGGATATCTATATTCAACAGCCATGATCTTTTCACTAAAATAAGGGCTTCTATAAGGCTCGATTCACATCTATGCATGTTGCCTTTGAGCGTTTTTCCAGTGCCTTTTGCGGTGCTTGCCGCGTTTTTTCCCGCGTTTTGCGGTTTTTTTTTACACTGTGGTTGCTTAGCAACCAGATATATACAGTGAAAAAAAAACGCAAAACGCAAATCGTGGCAAAACGCGGTAAAAGCACGGTCAAAACGCGGTACTTGCGTTTTTGATGCAGGTCCATTGACTTCTATTACATGCAAAACGCTGCATTTTGCATGAAAAAAAGTCCCCGACCCTTTCCAAAAACGCAGAGGCACAAAAATGCATTGATGTGAACATGTTCCATAGGAACCCATGTTAAAAAATGTCCTTGCATTTCTGCAAAATGCAAAATGCATCAAAAAACGCGCTAGTGTGAATCGAGTCTTAGGCTTGATTCACACCTATGCATTTTTAGTGCTTTTTGCATTTTACAGATTTGCACGGCAGTAGATTTACCATGGTTTCCTATGGAACCCGTTTTGTAGTACAAATCTGCAAAATGCAAAAAGCACTAAAAATGCATAGGTGTGAATCCCCTCCTAAAGGAGAGCCACTATGGACCAGCATTCTTGTTGCTGCAATTCTTTGTGGAAAGGATTGAAGAATTATGGCATATTTGAAAGATTAGGAATTACCTGGAATAATTACATTTTGATTAAATTATAGCATTTAATTAAAAATTCCAAATTAATTTCAACTCTAGAATCCTTTCCGATTAACTTTAAAGATTTGCCCAGCTTTGTGTCAGAATACTGTACCACCCTATGTAATGAATTTTTAACCACAGATTGGCCCCAACAGTAGTAGGTTAGGCCAAAGGACATTAGTGGGAAGTAAGAGGTGGAAATCATTCATGACCACAGCATCTCAGCACAAAGAAGATTGCCAATCCTAACTCTTCTAGGATAGCCCTTTGTGTTAGGTGATTGCCTGTCCCAACTTCCATTCCCCTTCAGTACTCACTTAATCCAGATGTAGCACCCTCCTAGATAGGCTGCAAGTATTTGGATGGGCAAATTTAGTCCTGTGGCTCTTCTGTAATCAGTGGAGCTGGGTGTAATTACTTTGGGCTGATCTGGGCTCTGCAGACTGTTAATTTGACTGCTTCCCCTTGTTTTCTGGAAGTTTCCAGAATATAGTGGGTGGGAGAATGAGATAGGCAGTCTGGATATTTACACAGCCCCAGCCAATCCCTGGGGAGGTGTGCCCTGATGGTGGTTGGGGACTGCATAAATAGTTTGGAGCCTCAGAGAGCAATGTTCTTTACTAGGAGGGGTGGTTCCTACCCAGGAGGGCTGCCAGCCCTTCATGGTCATTCTGCTCAGGATCCCGCAAAGCTCATCAAGGTCCCAGCTGTACTTAGCTGGGTAGCATATCATTCTATGAGTCTCTTGGGAGCCAAAGTGGGGTGCCACTGAGGATCTTATCTGAAAGTGCTATAGAGAAGTCTACCTTGTTGAGTGAGACATACAAGCCCAGAGGACACTGTCAGAACAGACCTAGGAAGAGAGGATCTCTGTGACTGTGCTATTTTTTTTACACCTGTTACACTCAGTTTAAAGTGTTTGCTACCCCAACATTTCATATTCCTGATATGTGCCTACTGTATCATCTACTTGTATGAAAAAGTATGCTGTTCTCTTTGTATTGCTTCCTTTGTGTTAGATCCCTGCTGTTCCAGTCAATTCCTCCTCTTACCACACTAAGCAGGAGAGCACACCATGGTCAGTTCTCTAGCTCCGCTGGGAACTTGGCCTGCTCTCCTCCAATGACCAGACTTGTCCTGACACCCCCCCCCCCCCCCCACCTGCCCACACAGCCTATCACTGAGAAGATCAGTGTGCTGTTGCTTCCCCTTCTCCAGCTGTTATCCAGCTTAGGACAGAGGGAATGTGATCCCTTATAAAAAAAAAAAAAAGGAAAAAAGTGTTTATAATTTTTTTTTGATACCTATACACACGTTTCGCCTTGTTTCATTTCTATTTTAAACTGAATGTGTTGTTTTACAAGGTGAACGTTTACAATCACTGTAAGGTTTCCATGGTCTGAGACATTGCAAACGGTGTACCAGTGCTGTCCACTTCATATCCTAACACTAATGCTGCGTACAAACGATTGGACTTTCAGGCAGACTTGGTCCGGCAGACCAGAATCAGTTGGACAATTCGATTTTGTGTGGGCTCCAGTGGACTTTTTTTTCCCCGAAAGTCCGACGGACCTAGAAATAAAACATGTTTCAAATCTGTCCGACAGACTCAGCTTTCTAGCGTGCAAACCGTTTGTCTGTGTGCAATGCAAGGGCAGCTATTGGCTACTGACTATTGAACTTCCTTTAGGCCCGTTTAAGTCATCACGTTCAAAACGAACGGACTTTCGAGCGGACTTAATCCGCTCGTTCAAAAAGTCCGTCAGACCTCCGCCGAAAGTCTGTCGGGAAGACCGTCGGACCTAGAGGACTTTATTAAGAAGCTTCTGCGAAGCATGGACATTGCCTTCCACATGCCGGTAGAGAGCCGGAATCGCCTTCCGTGAGAGAAAAGTGGCATTTGGGGACCTGCCACTGAGGAACCGCACATTGCAAAAACTCACGGAAGGGAGCCAAGTCTACCAACTGAAAAGGCAGCAGCTGAAGTGCTAGCAATTTAGCCAAGCTAGCATTCAACCGCTGGGCATGTGGATGGCTGGGAGTGAACTTCTTTCGACGGTCCAGCAGCAGGAGCAGGGAAATTTGCCTGGTACAATCAGAAGTCAGTGTACTGCTAGCAGAGTGGCCATAAGTACTTAGCTGTGATACACCTAATTCTACACCTTCATTCCTCTCAGTGCAGGTTTCAGAGAGGACTGAGGGTCTAGTGGAGATCCCAGCTGATGAGGAGCAAGGAGAGGTCCACTTTGTTCCTTGGTGTGGGTCTTTAACGAGCTGCATGGCAGGTCAACATATGTCTGGTCAAGCATGTGGTACACAAGCGGCTGATGTTTTGGCCACGTGAGATACGCTTGAGACATATGTTGCAGATAGCAGCAGTGCGATCTGATGCACTTGTCTCAAAAAAGGGCCACACCAAAGAACTTTTGGAATAACGTGCAGAGGCAGCGCCCTGCACAGGCGGAGCTCTGCGGTGTGATTCAGTCGGTGTGCTGCCCCTGAGCTGGCCCCCGGAGGGCATCCTGCCTCGTTGGACATGTGCCTCCTCCTCTCTCCTATCAGGCACCCACGTGGAGTCAGTGACCTCATCATCCCCTCCCTCTTCATCACTGGAGCAAACCTGGCAGTATGCTGCAGCTGGTGAAACATGACTGCCAGATTGCTGTCCTTCTTGAGCATCCCCTCTCTCTGCACTCACGCTACTGCCTTCCTCTAGCTGGGTATCATCATCAGCCTTGGTGAGAGAGGATGAGGAGTATGAGGATTGCTTGGTCATCCACTCTACCAAGTCTTCGGCATGATGCGGCTCAACATGTCCAGCTGCCGAAAATAAGAACAAGCGTGTCCCATGGCCAGGTGCTGATGACGATGCACCGTGTCCACGACCAGCACTGTTGCCTCTAGTCACAGAGCCCGCTTGCCCTCTTTTATTGGCTCGTGACCATCTGCCTCTCCTTTTTGGCCTTCCAGACATAGTAATGGCCTGCAGAGAGATGGGAAAACCAGCAATTGGGTAGCTTTATGTGCAAACTGAGCAGATGACACAGTACACTGACTGTAATTACTGCAGCTGCCTGCCTGTGTTACAGAAACATACTGTGCAGGAGGCATACAACACCCACTGTAAATGCTGTAGATGCCTGTATTACAGAACACCAGCAATAAGGGGTATCTTCGGGTGTATACTGTGCTGGAGGCACACAACAACCAATTTAACTGCTGCAGATGCCTGTATTACAGAACACCAGTAATAAAGGGTAGCTCCAGGTGTATATTGTGCTGGAGACACACAACACCCACTTTAACTGCTGCAGATGCCTGTATTAGAGAACACCAGCAATAAGGGGTATCTTCCGGTGTATACTGTGCTGGAGGCACACAACACCCACTTTAACTGCTGCAGATGCCTGTATTACAGAACACCAGAAATAAGGGGTATCTTAAGGTGTATACTGTGCTGGAGGCACACAACACCCACTTTAACTGCTGCAGATGCCTGTATTACAGAACACCAGCAATAAGGGGTATCTTCAGGTGTATACTGTGCTGGAGGCACACAACACCCACTTTAACTGCTGCAGATGCCTGTATTACAGAACACCAGTAATAAAGGGTAGCTTCAGGTATATACTGTGCTGGAGGCACACAGTGACAGCACCCAATTTAACCGCTGTAGATGCCTGTTTTACAGAACACCAGTAATAAAGGGTAGCTTCAGGTGTATATTGTGCTGGAGGCACACAACACCCAATTTAACCGCTGCAGATGCCTGTATTACAGAACACCAGCAATAAAGGGTATCTTCAGGTGTATATTGTGCTGGAGGCACACAACACCCACTTTAACCGCTGCAGATGCCTGTATTACAGAACACCAGCAATAAGGGGTATCTTCAGGTGTATACTGTGCTGGAGGCACACAACACCCACTTTAACTGCTGCAGATGCCTGTATTACAGAACACCGGCAATAAGGGGTATCTTCAGGTGTATACTGTGCTGGAGGCACACAACACCCACTTTAACTCCTGCAGATGCCTGTATTACAGAACACCAGAAATAAAGGGTAGCTTCAGGTGTATACTGGGCTGGAGGCACACAACACCCAATTTAACTGCTGCAGATGCCTGTATTACAGAACACCACTAATAAAGGGTAGCTTTAGGTGTATATTGTGCTGGAGGCACACAACACCCAATTTAACTGCTGCAGATGCCTGTATTACAGAACACCAGTAAGAAAAGGTGCTTCAGGTGTATTTTGTGCTGAAGGCACACAACACCCACTTTAACCTCTGCAGATGCCTGTATTACAGAACACCAGTAATAAAGGGTAGCTTCAGATCTATATTGTGCTGGAGGCACACAACACCCAGTTTAACTGCTGCAGATGCCTGTATTACAGAACACCAGCAATAAGGATTATCTTCAGGTGTATACTGTGCTGGAGGCACACAACATCCCATTTAACTGCTGCAGATGCCTGTATTACAGAACACTAGCAATACGGGGTATCTTCAGGTGCATATTGTGCTGGAGGCACACAACACCCACTTTAACTGCTGCAGATGCCTGTATTACAGAACACCAGCAATAAGGGGTATCTTCCGGTGTATACTGTGCTGTATACTGTGCTAGATCCTTCAGGTCTGGTATGGATTTTAAGGGGAACTCCACTGCAAATTAAAAAAAAATGGTGTGGATTTCCTGCAAAAAATCCATACCAGACCCTTTTTCCAAGCACGCAACCTGGCAGGCCACAGAAAAAGAGGGGAGACGAGAGAGCGCCCCCCCCCTCCTGAACCGTACCAGGCCACATGCCCTCAACATGGGGAGGATGCTTTGGGGGTCTGTGACCTCTCAAAGCACAATGTCCCCATGTTGGTGGGGACAAGGGCCTCATCCCCACAACCCTTGCCCGGTGGTTGTGGGGGTCTGCGGGCAGGGGGCTTATCGGAATCTGGAATCAAGCAGCATTAACAAGGGGACCCCCAGATCCCCCCCCCCTGTTTGCAATGGTAAACGGTACATTTTACCCCTACCATTTCACAAAGAAAGTGTAAAAAATAAAAAATAAAACACACACAGACACCGTTGGGATAAGTCCTTTATTAAAAATATATATTTTTTTTTTAAAGATTGCAGGGTTGGTAATCCACTCTCGGTATCCTGCGATGGGTGATCTCCTCTCTGGGGTCCAGCGATGGATGATCTCTCCTCTCTGTCATGGTTATGCAATAGAGTTCGTCTGCTTACCTGTCTGCATGTGTTCATTTCTAGAGACCAGCCGAGCCTTACCTGACTGCTTTTATAATCCATCCTCTGGCATGGCTCCACCCTAGCTCCTATCAGAGAACTCTATATTAACCTGTGCACTGCTAGCCTATCCTGCTGATCAACCTTTGTGTGTTAGCTTCCTGTTTCCTGCTGTGTGCTCTGCTACTGTTTTCCGTTACCGACTTTGGCGTGTCTTGACTATCCCTGTTTGCCTGTGATCCTGACCTTTTGGCGTGTACCCGACTATTCTTGTCTGCTTGTGGCCCCGACCTTGGCTTTGTCCCTCACCATCCCTATCCTCCTGTTGCCTACTGTGGGTGTGAGCTGGGGGACCCTGGGGGTAGCGACCTGGAGCCAGTTGCAGCCAAGTCCATCCTCACCACTCGAGGCTCTTGTGAACACCTGCTGGCTCTTAGACTCCGTGCCCCAGGGAATCTTATGCTCTAACCCCAGTGGGATCTGTCCCCCATCTGCAGCAGTCAGCCGTAGGGTCCACAACCTTGCGGTGCACCCCTAAACCCTACGGTGTGCATCTGTCACCTGGGCTCTAGGTGACCTGACACTCTCCAGGTCCAGGGTCCAACGATGATGTCCAAAGCAGCGTATCCTGTCTCAGAGACACCGCGGGAATCCCGACAGCCTGACAGGTCTCTTAGCTGAGGCCACCCATCACGTAACCCCATCCCCCTGATTCCCGGGCTTCCCCAGTGACATGCGGGTGACCCCGCCCCCTCTGATGTAATGTAAATCTGTGTTTCATTGATGCATGTCCCCTGGGGCTGGACCCAGGTCCCCAAACACTTTTTATGATAATAACTTGCATATAAGCGTTTAAAATTAGCACTTTAGATTTCTCCCATAGACTTTTACAGGGTGTTCCGCAGCTTTTCGAATTTGCAGCGAACACCCCAAATTGTTCGCTGCTCAGCGAACGGGCAACCAGGCAATGTCCGAGTCGAACATGAGTTCGACTCAAACTCCAAGCTCATCCCTAGTGACAACAGTTTGATATAGATAGGAGATTCAACATGACGCTGGCCATAGCAATCTGTGTCCAACGAAACTGTGGTCGAATGTGCCTAACCTTAGCTCTATTAATCCAAAATTATTCTACATGGAGAGAAAAGATTCAACATTATAGAGACAATAGCAAAAAAGGTTGAATGTGCCTAACCTAACTCTATTAGACTAAGATTATTCGACTAAGCAGTCGCCGTGAGTGAACGTTTATGGTCAAATGCTCTGCCCATAGGTTATAGAAGAATTCTAATGTTGATTGACTAGTAATAATAATTAATAAATATAATATAATTATTACTAGTGTCATACAACATTAGAATTCTACTATAGCTTGTAGGCGGAACATTCGACCGGAAATGTATGATTGCAGTACAGTTTAGCTGCTCTGTCGAATCTTCTTAGAACATTCGACAGACACCATAAGCCTTCAATGACAGATTCGACCTTAATTATTTCGGATTTTCGGATTAATGCATTTTGTAACGAAACAAAATAAATAAAAACGAATTTCGGGAGTAACTAAATAAATGTATTTTTCCAACGAAAAATAAATTTCGAAACAAAATATTTCAGTGTGCACATGTCTACTGACAGGCTTTTGCCAGTTCAGCAATCCCTTCAACTGCCTCCTGTGGTGGGATCCTTCCAAGCCAGCCTCCCAAGCTCAAGGTAAACTGCCCCCCAGTAAGAGGTCCCTCAAGGGCCACAACAGCTTCCCTCAGCATTGCTTTTTCAACTCCCTTGCTGGCATGGCTCCTATCTATTTAAGGGCTTATTTGGCTCCCTGCCAGGCCCTGTACCTGGAAATTTGGCACAGGCCCCTAAATATTCAAGGCAACACCTCTAGCCTCTGCCCGCTATTTTCTTGAATGTTGTCCAAAATTCCAGAAACAGTAGGGGGCACCAGAGAGCCGCCAGGATGAGTCATCCAGCCCTGGCCTTTAATAACCCTGACCCAGATTCAATGGTTTAACTCAGAGCCAGATTGTTTTGCCTGTACTACACTTCTAGTAGCCCACACTAGAGAGCGCTACATACGTGTTATCGTATGAATTTCTCTGATGAATATAAGCAGAACTTGATTCAGTACTAAATGCAACATATTCATAGAAAGTTTGATCCTGAGAGAAAATACCCTATGAACCTTCAATCAAAAAAGAAAGTTTTCACAACCCCTAAAACTAATGAGTGAATGCTGCTCTACTGACACCATCCACTGCCCTACTGACACCGTCCACTGCTCTACTAACACCGTCCACTGCCATGCTGACACCATCCATTGCTCTACTGACACCATCCACTGCTCTTCTGACACCCTCCACTGCCCTACTGACACCATCTTCTGCTCTACTGACACCATCCACTGCTCTACTGACACCATACACTGCTCTACTGACACCATACACTGCTCTACTGACACCATCTCTACTGACACCATCCACTGCTCTACTGACACCAGCCACTGCTCTACTGACACCGTCCACTGCTCTACTGACACCATCCCCCACTCTACTGGCTGATAGTGTCCACTTTTAAGGTAGGCAAGTTTCATATTTTAACTGACATTTCTTTTATTAATTGAATCATATTTTATAGGTACACAAATTGTTTTGTTATATATAACCATGTCCCTTTAAGTCCCCCCCCCCCCCCCGACTGTTAATGCAATTTGGCCACAGCCACTGTTCAGTGTAGCACACCTCATTACTACTCTCTTTGGGTAACCCAAAAGGTGTCCCAGGTATTTTACAATCCCATAGTGTGTACTACAAAAAAATTGCCATGTGCTGTGAAAGTGTTCAGGTTTGGCTTGAAGAAAAGGTGGCAACCCTACCCCCACCCCCCTGGCACTCGCTCACAGTGCACCCAGAGCCCACCCTTTGTGAAGCCAATTAGAGCCTCTGGCTCTAATCATGTGCCTTTTAAAAATAAAAAAAGACCCACTGGAATCCATGCATCCAGCACCCTGCATGTAGATTAGGGACCGGACGCAAAGTTTGGGGGTCCGCACCCCCTGGGCTCTGCATGAGCAGCCACCACTATATGCCTATCAACCCCATATATGCTTCTGTTATTTTGCTATTGTATTGTATTTAGATTATCACCATTCTTTCCACTTTGATTTAACAATTTTAGATTTCAAATCTTCATATAGTAAGCATATTAGACAGTAATTTTTAGTAGCAAATTATAGCAAAGTGAGGCAGGACACAAAGCACACAGTGTGAGTGGCAGCCATGGGCTCCTATGCTATATATATTAGCATATAGTGATAGCAATTCATTACATTGCATTGCACAATGTAGTGATTGTATGACTAATTACAACCATATGTTGCTGCATATCTTATACCATAGGGAGCTGTTTGTTTCATCCATTAACAATGCATCGCTGCTTTTCAATGATTTATCACTGTTTAATTTAGTAACACAATTCAGCTATTAAAATGGCCTATGCAGCTTAGATGAAAATTATCTGGCACTCAGCCCTACTTGTAACCAAAGAGAGCCTGCTTTTATCAACGGGCAAATGCAGCGTGTTTTCAGGTTAAAAGTAGTTTTGGCACAAAAAAAACTGTTAACACAAGTGCTAATCTGTTTCCAATTCAAAATCAGAGGTTGCGTACCTTTGGAAATATATAGGGAACCCTCACACTGTGTCCAGGCTCCATGGTCATATAAAGTCTTATTTTAATCACTGAGATCACCAACAGTCAGTAAAGATAAAATGTACAAAAAAAATTGTTCCAGTTAAAACTAAAAAGCAGCTGTAAAATCAGTACTTATCCTATCTCCACTGTCCCCTAGAGACTCCCTGGTCTGCAATCCAGCAGCATTTATTTTTTGAGTTAAATGACTGACAGCCAACATCAGTTAACCGACTTCCATGAGCCCAGAGCATCAAGGACATGCCCTCAGGAAGTGTATCATCAAGTTTACTTGTACTCATAGGATAATGGTGCAAAAAAAAGTGGCAGGTCATTATATTGCGCTGCTGTCCGCAGCATTCAGGACCTGCCAGAGGAAGAACACAAGAAATTGGACCCCTGAGATGGACTGAATACCTATGGAAAAAGGGTGTGCAATGTAATGTTTGGGGGTCAGAGAGATCTCAGGATGGCTTCTCGAAAATAAGGCATTGCTTTATTCAACTCAAATGGCTTGTATGTGTAGCACCCTCCTAGAGAGGTACTAGGTTAGATAAATTTAGTTATTAGCGCCACTGTAATCAGTTGAACTGCTTGTGAATGTTGGCTACAGGATTGACTGCTTCCCCCTGTCTTCTGAAGGGTTCTGGAAATTAGTGGGTTGGGAGAGTCAAATCAGCAGCTGAATATTTATGCAATCTCAGCCAATCCTTGGGGGATGTCAAATGATAATATAGTACAGAACCCGAGCAATGGTAATATTACTAGTGCAATGTCGGGTAGCTACAGCTGTTAATAATGTTCTAACTTTAACATACCAATCAAAAGTAAAATAAAGCTGCGTTTACCCAAAAAATTGTGCAAATCAAACACAATCAACTAAAGCAATAATAATTTTCTCCTGATGATGTCCTTTGGAGTGACGAAACATGTACAGGTCAAGGCAGCCGGCATACTGGGTTAGGAAAGCCGCTTCAGAGTGTTGGAACTCAGGCCAGCTTTCACAGAGTGGAACGATGGTTTGGTATGTTTTAAATAATCAGCAGATGATCCCGGGATGCCAGCAGGGTCACCAAACACTCTGAGTGTAATTGTAACTGTTTATATGAGGATTTTAATAAATATGGTACATGCCATGCCTTTCTGTCCAAATTCTTCTCTACATATGAATGGTGTCACAGACCTCTGTTCTAATCACTGGAAGTAAAGGATTTTGCCACGCACAGCTGATCTATGGAAAGAGCCCTTGAAACCTGCCTTGGTATACGCTAAGGGGGCCATACCCAACTGGTGAGTGTGTTCCCATTAGAAAGGGCACTATTTTGCACAAAGTGGAATGTTAGTGGGGAATAGCTTGCCACAATAGATTACAGCATTAAAGCACAAGCATGGCTTTGAACACTTTTTTTGGGCACTGGCACTTTAAGAGAGACTTATTTATGCACAATTATCAATTTTTTTTTATATCATATTTATTATTGCTTTAGTTGATTGTGTTTAGACCCAGATGGTGGCTGGGAGGAAGCATAACTAGTTCTGGGCATGAAACAGAGGGGTCTGGTCCAGGGGGAGGAGATCCCAGCCCGAAGGCCAGTCCAGTTGTGTTTTCTACTGCTTACTGAGGTCCCTGCTATGCTTGCCGGGGGGGGGGGGGGGGGGCAGGGGCTACTCTGCTGGAGCTGACCGAGGGTCTACTTTTGCAATCTGGTCTGGAGAATTCACAGGAGAGAGATCTGAATGATTTTGGAAGGAAGCATCCAATCATCCAAGGACATTAGTGAGTACAGACTGGTGTTTGAGATCCCAGTGACTGTGTGCTGCCGCTGTCCTTCTTGCAATGAGCCAGCCAGTACTTAAAATGTGTGGTGTTCCTGTGTATCTTAGTCTAGCATTTGCTGCTCCAAGGACTATGTTCAGAATTTCTAATGCCGTGTACCCACAAGACCGGTTTTCCCATCGGAATAAACTCTGAAGGTTTTTCCGACGGAGTTCCGATGGAATTCCACTGAAACTGTCTTGCGTACACACGATCACACCAAAGTCCGACCACCAAGAATGCAGTAAAGTACAAAACGTACGACGGGACTACAAAAGGGAAGTTCAATAGCCAGTAGCCAATAGCTTCTGTCTCGTACTTGCATCAGAGCATGCGTCATTTTTGGTACGTCGGAAACAGCATACAGATGAGCAGTTTTCCCGATAGGAATTAGTTCAGTTGGAAATATTTAGAATATGTTCTATTTCTAGGTCCGTCAGAATACACATAATCGGAATATACGATGAAATGCTCTCGTCTAACTTTTTCTGTTGGACATTCCGCTCGTGTGTACACAGCATAAGAGGAAGATAGGTGTCCTCAAGCTACTACTTAACGTTGCTGGAGTATCCCATGGTTACCCTGCACCCATCCAAGTTCAGGTTTCTTTCAATAAAGCAAGAAAAATATAGATTTTTGAGCCTGAGAAGGAGCTTGAGGAGAGACTGAGACTATATCTGCCTGCTAGACCACCTATTGGGAAAAGAACCTTGGGATCAAATCAGTGAGTCCTTGAGGGAGTGAACACTACATATGCAGCAAACAAAGTCCATAACAGTAAAAGAAAATTCAAAATGTTCCTTGATGGTTTTAGCGCAGTCCGGATAACATAAAAGAAATGTGCTTACATCAACCAGGTAAAGTCCAAGACAACAGAGTCAATTTCAGAGCACCGTCACAGAACCCGGAGAGCACCAGAGGTTTCTGGCCCATGTCTCCTGACTCCCAAAGCCTGCATAATAATGCCATATGGAGGAGCCATAGTTAAGGGTGGAGCAGTGCAGGTGGAGCACATAGTATGCATTTAAAGTAAAACAAAAGGCTTTTTTTTTTTTTGCAGTTGTGGATAGAGTGGAGAGGGATTAGAACACCTGTCAGTTTTTATTGCTGTCTCTGTCCCCTGGGAGATTCACCCTCTCTAGTTGTCCCATTTACCACTATCACTGAAAGTAAAAGTAAAAGTCCCACATTTTGTGTTGTCCCCAGAAAAGTAATAGTAGAGAAATCTTCTAATGGGGATGCTAATTCTGGTGACCTGGGGGTTCCCAAGGTATTCCCTTAATTGCTTCCCAATCAGCCACCACAGTTACAGGTTGCAGGTTGGTTTCCCTAGGCGAGCCATTGTAGCTGCCACTCTAAGACCACTAAGGGACGCACGCGGCCACCTGCAGTGTGACCACTGAGCTGTTGCTCGTGCCTGGTGGTCGCAATATCCTCCAGGCACCCACGATCCCTCCTCACAGAGACAGAACGGAGGTCTGTCAATGTAAGTAGACAGATCTCCACTATGTCAGAGGTGAGGAGACTGATCAGTTGTTCCTAATGCTTAGGAACAACAATCGGTCTCCTCCCCCAGGCAGCCCCATCCCCCCACAGTTAGAAACACTCACTAGGACACACATTGAACCCCTTGATCGCCCTCTAATGTTAACCCCTTCTCTGCCAATGACATTTATACAGTAATCAGTGGCAATTTTGAGCTCTGATCGCTGTATAAATGTCAATGGTCACAAAAAAAGTTTCAAAAGTGCCTGATCTGTCTGCCACAATGTCGCAGTCCCGATAAAAATCACAGATCGCTGCTATTACTAGTAAAAAAAAAAATGAATACTAAAAATGCCATATTTTGTAAACGCTTTTTTTTTTTTTTTTTTACAAAAAATATGTAGAAGAATACATATCGGCCTAAACTGATGACATTTTTTTTTTTAATTAGTGGGATATTTATTATAGCAAAAAATAAAAAATATTGTTTTTTTTCAAAATTATCGCTCTTTTTTTGTTTATAGCGCAAAAAAATTAAGTCAGAGGTGATCAAATACCGCCAAAAGAAAGCTCTATTTGTGGGAAAAAAAGGACGTCAATTTTGTTTTTGTACTACGTCGCATGACCGCGCAATTGTCAATTAAAGCGACACAGTGCCGTATCACAAAAAATGGCCTGATCATTAAAGTGGTTGCAAACCCTTCCAAACCACTTTAACTTACAGGTAAGCCTAGATTAAGGCTTACCTGTAGGTCCAAGAAATATCTCCTAAACCTACACGGTTTAGGAGATCTTTGCCAAAAGACAGGCACCGCTGTCTACGGCGCATGCGCCGTAGACAGCGGCGCCCAGGCGCACTGAGCGCGCTGCTGTTAACGCTGATATGCCGCGAGTGGCAGCTCCCGTGCGTATGTGCGGGAGTGACGTAATCGCGGCTCCAACGAATGACAGTGCCGGAGCAGCGAGACCCACCAAGAAGATGGAGGCTCTGTACACAAAGGGACAGCAGTGACTTTGCTGGCTCCTGTGTCAGGTAAGTGACACATAATGGACTACTATGCGATGCATAGTAGTCCATTATGCTTTACCTTTGCAGGGAATCAAAGAGGAAGTAAGGAAGTAAACCCATCAGGGTTTACTTCCTCTTTAAGGGGCCAAATCTTCTGGGGCTTAAGTGGTTAATTTGCAGGGATTACCTCTCATTTCCTGTTTTGGGTATTTGACAGCAAGTGAGGGAAAATCTCCCCATTAGGACAAAGAGGGCAAAAATAAACCTTACAGGGGTTATAATCCTCCCTTATGCCGCACACACTCAGAATTTTGTCCAGTAAAAGATCGATGAGAGCTTTTCATCGTAAAATGCGACCGTGTGTATGCTCCATCGGAATTTAGGTGGCCGAATTCCGGGCAGCAAAAATTTGAGAGCATGTTCTCAATTTTCCCGAAGGAAAAACTTTCTATCGGAAATTCCAATCGTCTGCATGCAATTCTAACACGCAAAAACTCACGCATGCTCAGATTCAACTACGAGACGGAAGCTATTGGCTACAAGGCTATTGAACTTCCTTTTTGTTGTAAGTCACTTCGTTCTTGGCGGATGGAATTTGGTGTAACCGTGTGTAGGCAAGACAGCTTGAGCGGGAAAACCATCAGACCTTTTTCTGACCATAATTCCGATCGTGTGTACGTGGCATAACTCGAACCAAAACTAAAAAGAAGTTCATGTCTATAGTTATATTTTAAGGAAGAATTCACTGTTGGGCACAGCCACAGGCTGGCATACGTGTTTGCCTTGGCTTGTGGTCCTTCACTTTGAGTTGGTTAGTTTCACAGAAATATACACAATATTGCCAAAAGTATTGGGATGCCTGCCTTTACATGCACGTGACCTTTAAGGACATGCCAGTCTAAATCCATTAGGTTCAATATGGAGTTGGCCCACCCTTTGCAGCTATAACAGCTTCAGTTCTTTCCAGGCATGTACTGGCCATCGGGACTACAGGGAGTTTCCCGGTGGGCCGATGGCTCAGTGGGCCAGTCAGGTGCAGTCCTGGAGCCACTCCTCTCTCACAGTGAGTGATCGCAATTTCACTCCCGTTAGGAGGAGCATCTGCCGTCACTTGCTGGAGAGAGCATTAGGCTTTCTGCTCCCTCCAGCCTGCAGGGGGAGATAGACATCTGGCCATCCTCTCTCCCTTTATCACTTGTCACTTATCATATGACTGGAGAGAGGAACGAGAAGCTGCCTCCACGTGGGAGGGGGAGGAGAGGGAGGACACTGAGATGTAAGGGGAAGTGCTGATGGAGACACTCAAAATTAAAGTGGGACGGTCATGATGAAGTCCAGGCCAAAATTTTTGTCCCAGTCCAGCCCTGGTTCTTCTGGGAAGGCTGTCCACAAGATTTAGGAGTGTGTCTATGGGAATGTTTGACCATTCTTCCAGAAGCGCATTTGTGAAGTAAGGCACTGATTTTGGATGAGAAAAACATCATCTTTCCCTAACATTTCAAAAAAGTTCATAATAGAGATTATAGGAGGGCTGCAATTTTGGGGTATAGAAGCCCAAAAAAAAATATTAGAGGGGACAAAATTGAGTTATGGAGATAAGCAAAAGGGAATCATGGTGGATCCATGAATTATCTGTCATGGCGTCAAAGGGGTTAAACAAGGAAGTTGATTTAGGATGTTTTCATAGTAAGAGAGACACCAATTGTAATGCTCAATAGGGGTTTAATTAATAATTGTGGAAAAAAAGATAAAATCATATACTTACATTTCCTTTATATACTGTCATAATTTTAAAACAATTTTTAATATTTTATATAAATTGTATGATTTCCCCTAATGACTTATAGGAATGGTGAAACATTGTTTGATCTAACCCACCGGACAGCAACAACATTGGGGCAATAGCTTTGTTTATCTCCACATACACACATAGATTGGAATTTGGTTGATCTCATTAGTCCTAGGTGCCGTGATGTCTTATGTGAGCAGCGTTTTTTAGTATAAACACATCGCCGCACCACAGACTGAAAATCAAATTGGTGGAGTGGGAATAGAATACAAGGAAATAATGTCTTGTTCACCAATAGGAATCCCCCTGAGGAAGTCATGTGACCATGTGATGCAACGTGTAGGGGAGAAGCAGATGGTTTGACAAGACATGTAAAACACTCTCAGAGTGGCTCAAAATTGTTGCAGTGTCGTAGATTCTTTTACATGCTGTACATAGTTGGTGCACTGGAGCACTTGATAAATGTGAGTTTGATACAACTATTTAAAAAAAAAAGTTATTGGTTTTAAAAGATATAAGTACTATTTGGAGCTCCTTTCTTTTCACATATATTGAGCAATGGTGGAGAAAAACTGACAGGACGGGAAGGAGGAAAACACATTTTGTTAGTCCAAGTTGACTATAAGGTGTTTTTGACCTAACTTAAATGTGAGGCCACACTTCACGTGGTGAGTGCATGGTGGGAGCATTGAGGTGAATTATTATAAGCACATCTGAGGATTTGTGAAGAATTAGTAAGCTTCATCTGTACTTGATTTTCATTCTGATTATCACTTGATTACACTGAAGCACTGAAATGGATCTGTTTATTTGGACTACTTTAAGAACACTAATTAATTAATCATTGGCACATGTTTATTTGATTTTTATACGTTAAGAGATATGTGAATCATTTATTGGTTATAAGGTTTAATTGCAATTTATTGTATTTCACGGCTTTGATGTTTCATTAGTTTAGCAATTTTTTAAGTTTAATAAACACTTCTGGGGAGACTGTCCACAAGGTTTAGGAGTGTGCCTATAGGGATGTTTGACCATTCTTCCAGAAGTGCATTTGTGAGGTCAGGCACTGATGTTGGACAAGAAGGCCTAGCTTGCAGTCTCCACTCTAATTCATCCCAAAGGTGTTCTATCATGCTGAGGTCAGGACTCTTTGCAGGCCAGTCAAGTTTCTCCAGCCCAAACTCATTCATCCATGTCTTTATGGACCTTGCTTTGTGCACTGATCGAAATCATTTGGTGTAGGGGGGATTATGGTGTGGGGTTGTTTTCAGGGCTTGAGCTTGGTTTCAGTGAAGGGAACTCTAAGGCGTCAACATGCCAAGACGTTTTGGACAATTTCATGCTTCCAAATTTGGAAAAACAACAAAATAATTTTGCGCTGTGTGAATAATAACAAAATAGCTGCTACAAATATTGTGAGATGTGACATAACAAAACAGTAATGAAATGGGTAAAGCCTAGGGCTACCCTTTGACGCCATTTTATGCTGGAAGAGGAGGCTCTGGGATGGCAGAGTGGTGTTAAGGGGAAATGTCTCAGGGACCTGCCGCATTGTGGATACGTTACAGCTGGCATATCCAAATACCTATGTGACCTTCCATAATAGAGGGTCCATTAATTGGGGTAAGAACAAATCCTGACTTTACTGTTGGTGACGTCATAAGGTGGAGGATTCCTTTTGGACTGCTTTGCATAAGCACATTAGATTGTTGTTGATTCATTTCAATTAACTGTTTTCCTTCACTCAGCCTCTGTTGCTGAATGTACTTATAAATGTACTTTTTTGATTATTATGTTCATGTTATGTATTGATTTTTGAGCACAACTTATCATCTTTTTTCATGCTCCCTACTTTGTTGGAACAGTTTTGGGATGGCCCCTACCTGTTCCAACATGACTGCACACAAGTACACAAAGCAAGGTCAATAAAGACATGAATGAGTAAGTTTGGGGTGGAGGAACTTGACTAGCCCTGACCTCAACCTGACAGAACACTTTTGAGATGAATTAGAGGGGAGAGACTGCGAGCCAGGCCTTCTTATCCAACATCAGTGCCTGACCTCACAAATGGTCAAACATTCCCATAGACACACTACTAAACCTTGTGGACAGACTTACCAAATGAGTTGAAGCTGTTATAGCTGCAAAGGGTGGGCCAATGCAATATTGAACCCTATGGACTAAGACTGGAATGCCATTAAAGTTCATGTGCATGTAAAGGCAGGTGTCCCAATACTTTTGACAATATATTGTATGTACACACTTCCTAGCATGCATATTTCTGCTTGCCAGTCAGGCTAAGCTCAGTGCTGATTACCAATGAAATGAGAAAAAAGAGAGAAATCTAAAATGTGTAGTTGTCACTCGAACAGGAGTAGTGGGAATCTCTCTGAATAATGAAACCTGTTCAGGTAAAAGCTATGAAAGGTTGGATTTCCCTTCACTTTCAGGAGATCCTGCTTTAAGCTCTTAAGTGCCAGTTCACACATGGTCAACCGGAATTACAGCGTGACTTTGCAAAGTGATTTGGAGGCGACTTCAGGGTGACTTTGAGCAACTTACAACTTGACTTAAAGTTGCCTCCAGGACAGGCGACTATGGCTGTGGCCAATCACAGAATAATCAGCTCTGTGGGAGGGAGGGGGTTGCCTGGGAAAATGTTGGGAGTACCTGGGTAAATTATTTTCTTTTTCCTGTAAAGCCGCTTCAATATAGATGGAGATCCGACTTGGAGGCAACTTCCATTGAAATCTATGGATACAAGTCGCCTAGAAGTTGCCTTGAAGTGGTACAGGAACCTTTTCTGAAGTCGGAGCGACTTCAGTAGTGTACATTAAGACGGCTCTCATTCACTTCTATGGCATTTCTTATGCCCAGCGACTTGGGGCGACTTGAGGACTTACAAGTCGGACTCCAAGTTGTTGTAGTGGGAACCGGTGCTTAAGATAACACCTAAAGAATCCTCATGGTACTCTACATGTCATTATTCCCTGCTTAGGATTAGGATTAGGATTTGATTTATTCAAATCAAATCTGTGGACATACAGTGCCTTGCAAAACTACTTACCGTACACTACCCCCCCCCCCCCCCCTCAGCATTTTTCGTGTTTTGTTGCTTCATAACCTGGAATTACCATGGACTATTTGAGGATTTGCATCATTTAATTTACAGAACATGAAGATTCTTTTTTATTCTTGTGAATCAAACAACAAATAGGACAAAATAACAGAAAAAGTCAATGTGCATAACTATTCACCCCTCTAAAGTCAATATTTTGTAGAGCCACCTTTCACAGCTATCACAGCTCCAAGTCACTTCTTTGGATATGCCTCTATGAGCTTGCCACATCTTACACTGGGATTTTTGCCCATTCCTCCTTGCAAAACTGCTCCAGCATGGTTTGCACTTGTGAACAGCAATCTTTAATTCTGAACACAAATTTTCTATTGGATTGCGGTCTGAGCTTTGACTTTAGCAGTGTGTTTGGGGTCATTGTCCTGCTGAACCTCCATCCCAGCCTCAAATCACACAGAGTGGTACAGGTTTTGCTCAAGAATATGCCTGTATTTAGCACCATCCATCTTTCCCTCAACTTTGACCAGTTTCCCAGTCCGACTGCTGAAAAACGTCCCCACAGCATGATGCTGCCACCACGTTTCACCATGGTGTTCTTTGGGTGATGTGATGTGTTGGGTTTTTGCCAGACATAGCATTTTCTTTGATGGCAAAAAGTTACATTTTAGACTCATCAGACCAGAGCATCTTCCTCCATACATTTTGGGAGTCTCCCACGTGCCTTTTCACAAACTCAAAACATGCCATTTTGTTTTTTGCTGAAAGTAATGGTTTTCTTCTGGCCACTCTGGCATAAAGCACAACTCTATGGAGCGTACGGCTTATTGTCGTCCTTTGTACAGATACTCCAGTCTCTGCTGTGGAACTCTGCAGCTCCTCCAGGGTTACCTTAGGTCTCTGTGCTGCCTCTCTTATAAATGCCCTCCTTGCCCGGTCTGTGAGTTTTTGTGTGTGGCCGTCTCTTGGCAGGTTTGCTGCTGTGCCATGTTCTTTGCATTTGGTTATGATAGATTTGATGGTGCTCCTAGGGATCATCAAAGATTTGGATATGTTTTATAACCTAACTTTGACTTGCACTTCTCAACAACATTGTCCCTTACTTGTTTGGAGAGTTCCTTGGTCTTCATAGCAGCGTTTGGTTAGTGGTGTCTCTTGCTTAGGTGTTGCAGCCTTTGGGGCCTTTCAAAAAGGTGTGTATATGTAATGACAGATCATGTGACACTTAGATTGCACACAGGGGGACCTAATTTCACTAATTATGTGACTTCTGAAGGTAATTGGTTGCACCAGAGCTTTTTTATGGGCTTCATAATGGGGGTGAATACATACGCACATGCCAATTTTGCGTTTTTTTTATTTCTGAAAAATAGTTTTATGTATATATTTTTTCTAATTTTACTTCACCAACTTAGACTATTGTGTTCTGATCCACCACATATAATTCAGATGAAAAAAAAAAAAAAACATTGAACTAAAGGCTGTAATCTAACAAAATAGGTAAAAAGCCAAGGGGGTGAATACTTTTGTAAGGCACTGTATAGTCATGTGAGTAGGTCCTTTGGAAGCCTGGAGCAGTGTTTTCTGCAGCACAAGTATAAGTAGGCTTTTTATATATGCCATTTCCTTATAACAAAGGGTGTGATAATCAGGATGATGAGATGATTAATTTTCACTGTCGGTCCATTTCTAATGTTAGTATGGTACGTTCCTTTAAATTACAGAAAATTACAGGATGTGCGCTGACATTTCCAACTAAGGTCTCAGACCTAATAAAAAAAAAATTTCAAGCATTTCTCAGAATGCAAGTCTATGTGCTTAATGAGTCCCTTAACTTCACTTACCAATTATTTTGTCTGCACAACTATGTTTTTTTTTTATATATTCAACAAAGGAAAGAGAGGTGCCTATAACAGAAAATGATCATAAGGTATTCAGAAGCTCGGCACCGCTCTTGTAGTAGAAAGAGATGAGAAGATGTTTGAAAACAATCATCCCACATCTCTTCCAATTGTCTGTGAACACCTACACAGATATAACCATGACAGCTACACAGCTGTGGGCACTTTTCTGCACCACTTTTTTTTTTTTTTTTTTTACGCTTTGATATCCACAGGATATTTAGAGCAATTTTCTATGTACATTTCAGGCTGCAAATAATAAGGTTAGAAAAATCCCAATTACATCTCGTTATTATTCTCTCTTTTTTTCCCCCTGGAGACCAAAAGTATTTTGTTTGATGTGGTTAGGGATTCGCTTGTTACGTAGGTGGCAGGCAAAGCAAATAGTCGGCTAGCTGCGGTGACGTGAATCAGTCGGCTAATACCATTAGGCAATGATGTCATTAGGGCTTTTATTTTCACAGTGGAAATTAGAGTCTATATTACAATGAATATTGTGATAAATTATCTTCATTAATACTCTTAGCTGTTAGCAAGCCCGCAATTCTAAGCGTATAGCCACATGCAGCACACAAGGGATACTGCACGATTCAATTAAAAGAATAATTCATTTCTGGCAATTGTGTTTATAAAACAGGCCCATAAACACACAAAGAAATATTCAGGTATTTCACATACTTTATAATGAATTTTAAAACTGCTTAAAAGGCAAGAAACCAGTAAAGCAAATCAACTATCCTTTAGAAATTTAAGCGCTACTCTAGGAAAATTTAAAATACACAAGTTAATGCAGAGCTCTATTTATTAATACATCAAAGTATTTTTTTTCTTTTTTTATTGTAATGGAAGTATCCTAATTTGACCTGCTATTACCCTTTTGCAGAGTTCAAACTAGGAGAGAGAGAAGCATTACAAGGAGCCAGTTATCTGCAAGGCCCGTGTGCTAACAAGTGACATGCTGATAAAAGGAGAGAGCAGAGTGACAGAGAGATGAGCTAATTGGTCTGATTTTCCCCTTTCACTGTCCAATCCCAGGCTGAGGAAGGAACAAGACCTGTATACAGCAGAGAAGAATCAGGGCTCCTGCCCTACTAGACAGGGCTGTGCTGGAGACCAGAGCTGTGGACTGGATGGACAGTCATATAAATCCTTTGGCAGGTAAAAAGCTCCTATATATGTGTGGTCAGCTTTAACCGCTTGCCGACTGCCTCACGCCGATATACGTCGGCAGAAGGGCTCGTACAGACAGAATCACGTACCTGTATGTTGCCCTTTAAGAAGCGGCCAGTGGGCATGCGCACCCGTGAGTCGGGTCGCGGGTCTCGTGGACTCGATCGCCACAGGGTTACCCAAGATCGCCTCACTGGGAGGAAGAATGGGGAGATGCTAATCTAAACAAGCATCTCCCCATTCTGCCTAGTGACAGTGCTATAACCAAACAAATCAATCATTGCTTATTGTGATTTTTTTTGCCAAAAATATGTAGAAGAATATGGATCGGCCTAAACTGAGGGGAAATTTTTTTTTATTTTATATATTTTTGGGGATATTTATTATAGCAAAAAGTAAAATATAATGCGTTTTTTTTTTTTCAAAATTGTCGCTCTTTTTTTGTTTATAGCGCAAGAAAATAAAAACCGCAGGGGTGATCAAATACCACCAAAAATTTGTGGGGAAAAAAGGACGTCAATTTTGTTTGGGAGCCACGTTGCAGGACCGTGCAATTGTCAGTTAAAGCGACGCAGTGCCGAATCGCAAAAAGTGCTGTGTTCAGGAAAAATTCTTCCCGGGCTCAAGTGGTTAAAGCAGTCTGAAAAAATTAAGACAAGATTGAATGTACAGATAAATGGTTAACAATAAACAAAACAATTTAGCTGCTGGTTGTATAGCTTTTTCAGATATGCAGAACATATTGGGGTTTATTTACAAAAGGCAAATCCACTTTACACTGCAAGTGCACTTGGAAGTGCAGTCACACTTAATCTAATGCTGCGTACACACGACCAGACTTTTCGAGGGACTAGGTCCGACGGTCTTTCCGACAGACTTTCAGCGGAGTTCCGACGGACTTTCCGAATGAACGGACTTGGCCACACACAATCACACCAAAGTCTGACGGATTCGAATGTGATGACGTATGACCGAACTAGAATAAGGAAGTTCATAGCCAGTATCCAATAGCTGCCCTAGCGTTGGTTTTTGTCTGTTGGACTAGCATACTATTTCTAAAGTCTGCCGGATTTTTGGCAAGCAAAGGTCCGATGGAGCCCACACACAATCCAATTGTCCGACGGACTCGTTCCGTCGGACCTTTGCTGTCAAAAAGTCCAGTCGTGTGTACATGGCATAAGGGGTAGATCTGAAATGAGTGGAAGCTCTGCTGATTTTATCATCCAATCATGTGCAAGCTAAAACGCTGTTTTTTATTTTCCTTGCATGTCCCCCTCGGATCCACAGCGACTTTACTTCCAAGTGCACTTGCAGTGCAAAGTGGATTTTCCTTTAGTAAATAACCCCCATAGTGTTTGAAAATATATAGTACTTTAAAATATATTTTATTCTTTATTACCTCTGGGAACTATATACCTTTTTTTCTATATACGGCCCTTGGGAAGGCTTGATTGCTTTGCACTTGCACCTGCCGTGATGCACCTCACTCTCTTCAGTATTTGATATACATAAATGTATATATATATACTGTATATATACAGTATTTCACAAAGGTGAGTACACCCCTCAAATTTTTGTAAAAATTTTATTATATATTTTCATGTGACAACACTGAAGAAATTACAGTTTGCTACAATGTAAAAGTAGGGAGTAAAGTAGTGAGTGTACAGCTTGCATAACAGTGTAAATTTGCTGTCCCCTCAACATAACTTAACACACAGCCATTAATGTCTAAACCGTTGACAACAAAAGTTAGTACAATCCTAAATGTAAATGTCCAAATTGGGCCTAATTAGCCATTTACCCTCCCCGGTGTCATGTGACTCATTAGTGTTACAAGGTCTGAGGTGTGAATGGGGAGCAGGTGTGTTAAATTTGGTGTTATCACTCTCAATCTCTCATACTGGTCACTGAAAGTTCCTCATGGCAAAGAACTCTCTGAGGATCTGAAAAAAATAATTGTTTCTCTACATAATGATGGCCTAGGCTATAAGAAGATTGCCAAGACCCTGAAACTGAGCTGCAGCACGGTGGCCAAGACCATACAGCGGTTTAACAGGACAGGTTCCACTCAGAATAGGCCTCGCCATGGTTGACCAAAGAAGTTGAGTGTACGTGCTCAGCATCATATCCAGAGGTTGTCTTTGGGAAATAGACGTATCAATGCTGCAGAGGTTGAAGGGGTGGGGGTGAGCTTGTCAGCTTATTTGGTTTAGATGGTGTCAAGCGTGTGTAGCAGCAACCAGGTGAGGAGTACAAAGACAAGTGTGTCTTGCCTACAGTCAAGCATGGTGGTGGGAGTATCATAATCTGGGGCTGCATGAGTGCTGCTGGCACTGGGGAGCTACAGTTCATTGAGGGAACCATGAATGCCAACATGTACTGTGACATACTGAAGCAGAGCATGACCCCCTCCGTTCCAAGACTGGGCCACACCTCCAAGACGACCATTGCCTTGCTAAAGAAGCTGAGGGTAAAGGTGATGGACTGGACAAGCATGTCTCCAGACCTAAACCCTATTGAGCATCTGTGGGGCATCCTTAAATGGAGGGTGGAGGAGCCCAAGGTCTGTAACATCCACCAGCTCCATGATATGCATAGGATGCATTAAGGTGAAAAAACATGGGGGTTTACAAGCCCTTTAAGTCTTCTTCAGGGGTGGCATTTGATTGCATATTAAGGGATCTCTAAAACACATACACAAATGAGTATATCATAAGTGAGCCACTGGTGATTGGGTTCACCACAGTCTTTGAGCTTGTTGGAGCTTGTTTTTTTTATGTTGTATTAGGGGTAATAACTTGGATGGGTTATAGGAAATATGGGATGCCCAACTTGATAGAAACAAAACCATGGACAACTTGCTCCCTATTTACAACTCTGATTTGTCTCCACTTTTTCCTTATGCACTGTACCACTCCAGATTGATCTCACTCCCGACTGCTGACAGTCTCTGATAGAAAAAGTAAAAGCCCCTTAACGACTAGGAAGTCTCAGTCCCTTTGGAACGTAGCACAAAAATGCTATAGGTTGCATGCACTAGTGACTCAAACTCCACCATAGGCACTGATTCCAGTTCTGCTAACAGCAGGAACTAATAGCCCACTGGCTGCTTCTTCATTAGCCCACATGGCTGCTACTGAAGATCTCTCAGGGCAAAGTAAAGGAAAGATTTAATCCCAACGCTGTCTTCCAGAAAGGTTTGCTACATGTGACAGGCTTTCCCTTTGCAAGTTCCTGACCATGCTAATGTACTCACACTGTGATGCTGTAGAATCCTCGCAAGTCAGCCCCAGCGTCAGCCGAAGGCAGTGCCACCATGCCAGGCCCATCGCCTGGGGACTGGCCAAACTGCCTCACAGCAAAGTTCCACCTGCAAAAAAATTTTTTTAAGTCAGCAGCTAAAAATACTGCAGCTGCTGACTTTTAAAATAAAGACACTTACCTGTCCAGGGCACCCACAATGTCCTCACCCAAAGCCGACCCATCCCTCAACTCCGGGTGGAGGCGCTGGCATCTTCAGTAAGGGAATCGGGAAGTGAAGCCTTCTGGGACCTGTGTTTCTCCCAGAAGACGGGGGGGGGGGGCGGAAGAGGGGCCGGACATGGTGTAGTTCACTGTGGATTCTACTTTTGTCAGAAGTGGGTGCAAATACCTGGATTAGACAGGTATCAGCTCCCCCCTCCCCCTGAAAGGTGCCAAATGTGATATCAGAGGGGGGAAGGAACTGGATAAGCAGAAGTTAAATTTCTGGGTGGAACTCCACTTTATTTTGCAGATCAACTCTTCGTTCCTCCGCCCTCCAGTTTCCAGATGTTTCTCCAATCTTCCAGAACCAGGGGGAGTCACCAGAGTCCTGCCTATATGAGTGATCCAGCCCTGAACTGCTGTAAACTTTTGATTCAGATTCAAAGACTCATTTTAGCATGAGCCCAAAAAAAAATGTGCCTGCACTTTCACTAGCACTTACACTAGTAGCAAACTAGAGGGTGCGACATGTATACTGTTTATCCACATAATCTTTGTTTTAGAATTCACGTTTATATGAACCCTGTCCCTTACCTTGTAAAAGAACCTTTTCAGTCTGGAAGGGGAACACTTGAATATATATTTTTAAAAATTATTATTATAATTATTATTTTTTTTTATGAATGATTATGGAAACGCTGTTCCCATATGCATAAGGGGCTTCGAGAGATTAGGGTGGAGACTCCTTGTGACAAAAAACAGGGGATGAGGGGGTTGTTGTGGCAGCAGCAGTCAGACCAAAGTACAGACACAGACTTGTGTAAAATGCAGAAGAAAATATACTGCGATGACCAGTACAGAGGGGCATGTCAGCAAAGGCAGAAAAACCACAACACACTGATCTTCTCAGTGAAGAAATGGAGGAAGACATGTCAGGAGAAGTCTGACCAGTGGAATATAAGCATGCTGTGTGTGAGCACATCATCCTGTAGCTCTCAAGTAGAATGCAAAGAAGAAAACTGATCACGCTGAGATGGATGTACGTCCGTGCCTAGCGTGGTCAATTTAAAACAGGAATGCAGGAAGACTGTCAGGATCACCAGGTATTTCACACACAGGAAGCAATGCAAGGAGAACAAAATATTTTTCACACAATTGTACAGTAACACAGACAAACTGTATATTGTAAATAATATAATAGATAGTAAAATAGAAAGGTGGAACTTAGTGAAACTGGCAGGCAAGCTAAGAGTGCTCAGGCAATTGCAAAAACAGCCTTTGAAGAAGCCTTTGATCCAAATCACAAACTCCAACAATGAAATTTACATAAGATCCAAATTTACCATCATCCCAAATTTGGGAACCACTCCAGTTGTAAAGAGTCATTGGCTGTTATACAATTTTACACTAGCAGTTATATATTATAGATAATAATGTAATTCTATTTTTCTTTGCATCTCATTTTTTTTTCTACATTTCTATCTATAAGCCTTTACTTTAATTTTGCAGTCATTTGATTGCTATGCTATTTTACACTAGCTATAATATTGATGGTCACTGGGTTTTATACGTTTTTACATTGACTGTAATACTATGGTCATTGGTTTCAATATCATTTTACATTGGCTGTAATACAAGTTTCCATAGTTTGTAGAACATTTTACATTGGCTCAAATACAAGTTCACGTAGTGTGTAATATAATCTTAAATTGTCTGCGATACACCAGTCTCCTGCAGCATTATTATGTTACAATGCAATGCCAGATGGCTATATACTACATTTCTACTAAAAGTGAATTCATGCTCCATGTTAATCTTTTAAAAGTCCTACCTAACAGCAAACTTCATCAGATGCTGGTTATTACCTTAAAGCGGTATTGAACTCCACTATGTTTTTCCTTTTTAATGGGCCCGCAGGTGGATTATGCCATAGTGTGCTAGCATGCACCGCATATTAGCACAATATGGCAGACACACCTGTCCAGCCCTCCAGCGCTGCGCTGTTACCACTCCAACTGGTTCATCTTTGCCTGCTCTTCTTTCTGGGTTTGTTCCTTCTGGCCGCTTGAATGACAGGGTCATGATGATATCACTAACACACATGGGCACAAGAGTTGCTTCACCCAGCCACAGGGTAGGTGACGTAAATGTGGTCTTAGCTGTGTATCTGTGGCTCAGATTATTTTACAGAATACCACTGACGTGCCAAGAGAGGCATTTATAGAGACCACTAGGGTCACTTCTGTTAAAAAAAAAACCTTCTGTCAGTGTTTTTTCACAATTTGACTTCAATACCACTTGAATTTACCATAAAAGCTTCTTATTTGCCCCTTTCTGATTCAATTTTACTTTGATTCTGGGGTCTAAACTTTCCCTGACTTGGCTTGGCCCTGCCATTCCACTGTCAGATGACATTGCACCAGTGGCTATACGGTGCTATATCATCAGTTATGGGGATGGTAATTGGTGGAGCTTAGCTATGATGTCAGGGAAAGTCAGGACCCAGGATTTATAGTGTCTGCTTGCTGGCAGGACTTTTACTCAAGGGTTCTTGCTTGCTCGATTTTTGGGGTGCCAGGGACCGGTAATGTGCCCAATGGTCTCCTTGTGCTGACATCATCAAATTCTTTTCTAAATACATTGTATAGAAAGATGATCCGACAGTTGCCCTATTAATGGTCCACTGTCACTAGCGGGTACCTATTTAAAGAAGAAGAGGATGCATCATTAAAAAAAAGCAGAGAGCAAGAAGAGTACAGAAGACAGCTATAAATAAAGGGCCACAGCCTATTCAAACCACAGGTTCTGCAGTCACAAATGTTTATTTATAAGCCCTTGTACACATGGTCGGATATTGCGACAACAAAATCCGTCGGTTTTTGTCTGCAACTTGTGTTGCACACACACGGTCGGACAAAGTTATCAGAAAATCCAATCGTTCGTAACGTGATGACGTTATTTCGTTACAACGGGACTACGTTCAGGCTAGTAGCCAATAGCTTTGGTCTAGGAATTTGATCTGAGCATGCGTGGCATTCGGAATTCTCTACAAACGATAGGACAAAGTCCCATCAGACCATGTTGTCGGAAAATTTTATAGCCCAGCTCTAAAACTTTGTCGGTCGGATATTCTGACGGATACAGTCCAATGGAGCCCACACACGGTCGGATTATCCGACAACACGGTCCGATCGGACATTTTTCGTCGGAATGTCCGACCATGTGTACAAGGGCTTAGAGTTAAGGAGTTCTGTCTATGATCCCAGAGAAAAGACTTAGGACAGGAACATCATGTGGCTGTAGCATGTCCGCAATCTCTGATTGTCACCTGTAGCATGTCTGCAGTCTTTGATTGTCACCTGTAGCATGTCCGCAGTCTCTGATCATCTCCTGCAGTATATTTGCAGTCTCTGATGCTCTTCTGCAGTATATTTGCAGTCTCTGATCATCTCCTGTAGTATTTTTATTAATGTGCCACTTTACTTGCTCAATTATTTGGGATTGCTCCACTTCTCAGTGAGTGGTAATAATGTGCATTAACCTGTAGCAACCAATCCGTGAACGTGATCTGCTGTAATCTCTAGCAACCAATCAATGAGGGATAATGATGTGCTGTAACCCCTAGCAACCAATCAGTGAGCACTAATATTGTGCAGTAACCTCTAGCAACAAATTGGGAAGCAGAAATTATGTGTTGTAACCTCTAGCAACTAGCCAGTGAGCGGTAAGGATAGGCTGTAACCTCTACCAACCAATTGCAATCGCTGCAGTAAACTGATTCTGTGTCCACCTGCTATTTTTTATATATCTCAGAATGGGGTGGCGGGGCAAGAAAATGTTTGCCCAGGGCCCAATCAATATTAAAGACGGCCCTGCAGAGGCGTTCTCTGTCTAGGAGCCAGGAGGCCTCCACTTAGGAGACAAGTGGGAGCCAGAGCAGCAGGAAGCTGCTAGATGCATGAATTATGTAAGAAGACTGGAGGAAACACTCAGAGGGCCTGATGTGTGAGGCAAGAGCAGCAGTGATGTGTAAGCCCCAAGGCTGATGAAAATTTGTTTTGTGGCTGAGAAATGCTGAAAAACTGTGCAAGGGAAACCCATGTGATGTCTTTAATTTTATTTTAATAAATATGGGCAAGAAAAATCCTCATAAAAAAAGTTTTAAAGTACAAGTTCAGCTTAAAAAGAACTCTAAAACTCCTCGTAGCCACATTCTAAGACGAACCTATCTATAAAGAAGAAATCACTATACATACCTCTTCTGAAGCCTCTCCAATCCGCTCCCGCACTGAGCTGTCAGAGGTGGTTTCTGTGTGTAGGTGGGTGCAGGAGAGGCAGCCGACAATGGAAGCCCCATCATAACTCTATGGGTGATGTCACTTGCCTGGCATTTCCCCGCCATTGTCGGCTCCTGCACACAGCTTTCGCCGCTGGAGACCGGACCGGATCGGCTTCAGAAAAGCTATGTATAGTGATTTTTGCTTTACAGGGTAAGGCCTCATGCACACGGACGTTTTTACAGCCACTTTTTTGAGCTTTTTTTGCAGCTTAAAAACGGCTGTCCATGTTAGTCTATGGCTTCATGCCCACCTAGGCGTTTTTGAGCTGCAAATGGCATAGGCGTTTTTAAGCTGTAAAAAAAACCCAGGACCAGTGCGTTCCGTGGCGTGGAGCTAGAGCTGTAAAAACGCGAATCGCGGGAAAACGCGCAAAAACGCACATAAACGCGCAAAAACGCGCATAAACGCGCAACATATTTTCTTTGTTTTCTGAGTGCTATAGCCAAGAGATGTGTTTCTTAAAAAACGCTACTTAACGCTAACGCTAAAAAACGCGCAAAAACGCGCAAAAACGCCAATGCAAAACGCGGTAAAAATCATGTTTTTAACAACGATTTTTCCAGGCATCGGAGCTAGCTTTGCAGCCAGTTTTTTAAAACGTCCGTGTGCATGAGCACTTAGTCTTATGCCGCGTATACACACAATCAGAATTTTGGTCAGAAAAATCTCTGATGATTTTCCAGACGGTATTCCGACAGGATTTCGCTCATGCTGTCTTGCATACACACAGTCACACCAAATTCCGACCGTCAAAAATGTGGTGACGTACCACACGTAGGACGGGACTAGAAAAAGGAAGTTCAATACCCAGTAGCCAATAGTTTCCATCTCGTAATTGATTCTGAGCATGCGTGAGTTTTTTTGAACATTCTCTCAATCTTTTGCTGGCGAAATTCCACCAGCAAAAGTCCAATGGAGCATACACATGATCGCATTTTCCGACCAAAAGCTCTCATCGGTCTTTTGTTGGACGAATTTCTGATCGTATGTATGGGGCATTAGAATGTGTCTGTCTGTGAGTAGATTTAGAGATAGTTTTAGGCTGAATTTCCACTTTTAGTGAGTGGCTGGTTTCTCAATGCTCTACTGTTTGAAGCTGGTTCCCACATAATATGAGTAGGGCTGCCCAGTAATTTAGATTTCATGTTATTGTCTCACAGTGCAAGTTTACCAGTCTGACCAGACTGATCAAATTAAATATATTTTGTTATTTGGATAGCTAAACATGTAATAGCATTTTTGCAATTCTGCTTTTGTCAGAATTAATGTTTGAATTGAGGCAGTGCCAATACGAGAATAGCATTTCCCTGTGAGATACCAAAGATTTAAGAGGGTGGAGAGGCACATAGAAATGATCCAACCTTGGCGTCTGAATCATCATATAAAGTTCTCACACGCTGGTATTTGGTTCCTGCGAGAATCGCCAAATTCTCAACAGACAACACTGGCCTCTGCTTTCGTGGCTGTCCAGAAAAAGGTACCTATATACATACCTGGTGGCATTGCCCAATTGTACAATCATTTTGGAAAAAGATCTTTCTGATAATTACAAAATTTTTTGATCGTCCAATTTTTCCAGACCCAATTATAGCTCTCCTTAATTTAAAACCAGCCTTTCTGAATCAGAAACAATTCAAATTAGTTCTTACACTCCTGATAGCCGCAAAGCAGACTATAGCCAATGCGTAGAAAACAGACGTGGTGAATATTGCAGAAACCAAACGTACAATGAATCAATCTTTCATCCATGCTAAAATGGACGCTATAGATAAAAACCAGATGACAAAGTTTGATATCATATGGAAACCCTGGATTAAATATTATACGTCAGATAATATTGATAGCCGAGTTTTATTGTTATGGTGATTAAGATTTTTTATAGAGTTACAACATTAGCTGATATATAAAACCTTCTCCAGAGAATTATAACCCTCCCCTTCCCCTCCTATATACCTTTTATGTTCCTCCCTTACTATATAATACTTACTATAAACATACTTTAAAAGTTATGGTCAAAACTTTAAAATCATATATTTTCTTTTAGACATATTTATATTTTCTTGGGATTAAAATGTTTAAAACTCAGCTATAAGAATGTTTTCAAATTCTAAAATATATAAGGCTATTTATTGTCATTCCCACGAGAATATCTTGAAATTCTTCTTTGCTTTATATCATCCGTACTTCAATATGTCTTTTTATTTCTGGTATCAAATAATTTGTTTTATATTCTGTACATGTAATTTATTTTAACATAAAATAAAAACTTTTGAACGAGAAATGATCCAACCAGGTTCAGGCAATATCTAATAACCCGCTCATTACTTTAGCACCTACACAGAGAGGAGAGCAAGCAGCAGGTAGGCACTGCTGGCTTGCTAACATTGATGAGGAGAGAGGATTTGCAACTGCCAATGGTACAACGGTTTTTGGGTTCTGAAAACCAGCCTGGTTGTTTTTAAAACAGAATTGTTGCCATATACATTTTCAGCAAGTGTTTTTTTTTTTCAGTATGAATTATACAAGTATTCATTGATATATCACTCTTGAAAAAGTAAAAGTTTCTTCCTGACTTAGCCGAAACATAACACCTAAGCCTAAACATGACCCTTCAACCTGACCTTTAACCAAAAAAGGGTCAAATGCTCAGATTGAGAAAGTATAGCTGATACCTACATCCTATAGTAATATGTTTAGAAAAGATATGGGGGCAAGAGGATTTTACTTGGTACCATCAAAAGACATGACACTAAATTTAAAAAGTTACAAAATGTATTAACAAAAATTGACATTATAAGAACATCTACAATAAAATATGCCATAAAACAGATCTGTCCCTCTGTATGGCTGTACTACACCTACACAGCAGATGTCATTAATATCATCAGGTATATATCCTATATGAGAGTCTGCATGTAGTCAATCAGACCCAATACAGTATGTTTTTGTAGTCGCCCGCTTCTTCAAGAGTCTATTTGAGGGAATTGCATTCTATAAACATAAAAAGAAAACAGGTAAAAATTATTATGCAACTTATGGTTACATACAGTATTACATATGATTGCTGGAATGGATGGCTGAGTCAACACTTACCCCATAGGCCAGATGGAGATAGCTGACATTCACCACAGAGACCTCAACAGCAAGCACGGGAGTGAGCTACCAAGCCACAAGATGTCTAAAAATATATATGACACATAATTAAATCAGTATCCAATGACCAATTATAAAAGGAAAAAAAATAAAGTACTGGTCTACGCAAAATGCACATACCAAGAGTGGCCCAAAATAGCTGTAATTCCAAACTATGGAAATAGGGCAGGTGGAGCAGAACTGAACATCAATGAGGTGACTTTGAGTAGTTCAGGACCAATATTGGTATGTGTATTTTGCATAGACCAGTACTTTCTTTTTTTTCCTTTTATAATTTGTTCTTGGATACTGATTTAATTATTTGTGCCATTTTGTGTCTTGGTAGCTCACTCCCATGCTCGCCCGGCAAACATTGCTGTTAAGGTCTCTGTGGTGAATGTCGGCTATCTCCATTTGGCCTTTGGGGTACGTGTTGCAACCCAATCCAGCAATCACATGTAATTCTATATATAACCATACATTTCATAATACTTGTTACTGGTATCACGTTGGGTGTTTTTTTTAAGTTTATAGAATCCAATCCCTCAAATAGACTGCTAAAGAAGCGGGCGACTGCAAAACATGTTGGGTCCAAATGACTAAATGCACTATCTCATATAGGATATATACACCTGATGGTATTGAGGACATCTGCTGTGTGGGTGTAGTGCAGCCGTACAGAAGGACAGATTTATGTTTTACATTATATTTTTTTGTAGATGTTCTTATAATATCAGTTTTTGTTAATACATTTTGTAATTTTAAGTTTAGTGTCATGTCTTTTGATGGCACCCTGAACTTACAGCCTGTTTAATCTGAGTCCTAAACTGTGGTGCAAAGGGTGTGCTTTCTTTTTCATCTAATAATTTTTTAACACATATTTTGTACTAAATAAACCTATTTTCTACAAATGTCAAAATGTATTGGGAAATAATTGTGTCCATGTCCACTGTTTCCTCTGCTTATAGCATACCTGCCTTAATGTGATAAGATAAGAAAATCCATTCTTGCTTGTCTCTGGATCCCCAGTTTCTTATTATATACAGTATACACACTAAACCTTATTGCATTTATTTTGAAAAGAGGGGTGGAGAAAACAATGTGTACAGCTTTTCATTTGATTTAAAAGACCTCATCCCTGTGTCTTAGGTTTTGTGTCCTGAGTCCAGGTTCCTGAGTCCTGAGCTCTGTGTCCTGTGTTCAGAACTCTGTGTCCTGTGTTTAGAACTCTGTGTCCAAAATCCTGTGTCCCGAGTCCATTGTCCCAAGTCCATTGTCCCGAGTCCAGTGTCCTGACTCCTGGGTCCTGTGTCCAGCTTCCTGAGCCCAGTTTCCCGAGTCCTGTGTCCAGAGTCCAGTGTCTTGTGTCCAGAGTCCTGTGTCCAAAGTAAATTGTCCTGAGTCTAGTATCCAGTTTCCTAAGCCCTGTGTACTAAATCCTCTATCCTGAGACCAGTGCCCTGTGTCCTTTGTACTTTGTACTGAGTTCAGAGTGTCAGAACACTGAGTAGAGTCCTGAGTCTAGTGTCCTGAGTTGAGCGCCCAGTGTCCTGTGCCCAAAGGGCAGTTTCCATGTCCTGAGTAGAGTATCTAGTGTATTGAGTAGAGTCTTGTCTCCAGGGTTCTGTATCTAGGTTTCTGAGTCCAGACTCCAGAAGAGTCCAAAGTCTAGAGGAGTCCTAAATCATAGCTGTTGGGTTGTCTTGTAGGAGGAGAACCTGGAAAGGAGCCCAGATCAAAAGAGTGTTGCTGCCGGAGTCAGTGAGTAACATTAAAGTATGGATCAGTAGTACATATTGAACTAATTATATATTGGTTGTATGCCACAACTATTGGCACTATTTCAGCACTACTATAACCCCCGGCTCATACTTCAACCTTGTCCTACCCAGTGGTGTATTTTGGTTTTATGCTGCTCTAGGTAAGACTAAACTTGGGCGCCCCTCCTCCTGTAAATTTGCCCCACCTCTTCCTGTTTATTTGATGTGACTCCTTCCAAAATTGAAGGACAAGTCCAAGCAAGAACCCCTGAGATCTCACGAGAGGGGGTGAGAGAGAGAGGGAGAAAGGAGGTGGGAAAAAGAGAGGGGGTGGGTGAGGGGGGATGATAGAGAGGGGGGATATGAGAGAGAGAGGGGTGGCAGAGAGAAAGGGGGTGGGTAAGAGAGAGGGGGTTGGTGAGGTTAAGAGAGTGGGGGGTGAGAGAGAGGGGGGTGAGAGAGAGAGAGAGGGGGATGAGAGAGAGGGGGATGAGAAAGAGGGGGATGAGAGGGGGGTGGGAGAGAGAGGGGGGGTAGGATGAGAGAGAGTAGGGAAGAGAGAGAGAGGGGGTGAGAGAGAGAGAGGGGGACGAGGGAGAGAGCGGGATGAGGGAGAGAGGGGGAATGAGGGAAAGAGGGGGCGCAAGAGAGAGGGGGTGAGAGAGAGGGGGGGAGTAGGAGAGAGAGAGAGAGGGGTGTGGGTGGGAGACCCCCTAGCCCTATCTGCAGTCCCTCCTGTGTCTCCCTGTCTGTGGGTAGGTGTATGTTATGCACCTTGCTCCTTCCCATCCTCTGGGTCCTTGGTCAGCCTGTCTTCCTGTTGATGTTCCAGCTGGGAGCAGAGAGAAGATTGGAGAAGCAGTGCAGGCTCTGGGAGGCACCAGGGATGGTGCGTCCACTGCTGCCTAGGATTCAGGACTCGCCACCACTGGACCACCAGGATTCTGTGGGCCCAGCGAGCTCTAGGAGTGGAGGAGGAGGAAGTTAAAGCCTACTCCACTTTGAATTATGGGCAGGGAGTCGTGGCCGTGACGTCACTGGTTGCTAGACACCAAGCGGCTCTAGCAACCAATGGCCAATAGAGTCCCCCCCCCTGCAAAGTGCCATCCTAGGCCTTTCCCTTGTCGGCCTGGGCCAAAATACAGCACTGGTCCTATCCCCACAAGGGGAGACAGATGCAATTTATGTAAATGGGCAAGTACCCGAGTTAAAAAAGGGGTGGAACCACTGCTCTAGATCGCAACACAGATTACATTATCCATAATCCTTAGGTAAAATGAATACTGTCCAGGGAATTAATTATAATCAGGATGATAATCACATATATAATACATGATAATATTAAGCTGTACAAAAAAATAATCGCCCAAACCAATAAATCAGTACTGGTTAATCTCATGCCTGTAGGTAGCATTTACTATGATCACATAGACAAAATTAAAACTTGGCATACTTTATACTCCAGGGCTGATTTTTTTCTCTCTATCTGTGTCTCTGTCATAACAAATAGTACAATTTTTAAAGAAAATATGTTACCGTCCAAGCTGCTTCATTTAATACATTGTGTATGTTACATGTACTGTTTGTACAACACTGAGCAAGGAAAGCCATTTTGCTCAGCGTTCTTCCCTCCCGGCTCCATTAGTTAAATAAACAGACATTTTAACCAAACAGTAGATAAGAGCCTTCTACTCCAACTCCTAGCAGCCACACTTGATGAATTAACATACTATAATCTCCTGATTCAGACTTATGTTTGTTCTTCTGAATTAAGAAGAAGGGTGATCAACAAATTAATCAAAAATGTACTTAGAAAATAAGGTGCACTAAGATGGGGTTTCGTATCATATGAATTGGTGGGCTTGTGTTTGCCTGTGTACCTATGCTGTAAACTCTATGACTAACTTTCTAAGGATTGGGTGGTTAATATAATTCAGTAAATATTTTACCTGTCTACAACAGGCTGCAAATTCTGTGTATATCATAGAGTAGCCAGTAAGAGGAATGAGATGGCAACCATGCTGAGAATCCATCTACTCTGATTTTAATAAAGCTCTTAAAAGAAATGGCTTTGTAAACAAAGTCTGCAAAGAAGGGCAGGCCATTATGTAGAAGGGCAAATTTTGCGAAGAAGAGCACTACTTTGTGAAAAGAGGTGAGGATTTGTGATAAGGGCAGGGCTTTGTGAAGAAGTGCAGGACTTTGTAAATAAGGGAAGGGCTATGGCAAAAGGGTTCATGATTTTTGAAGAAGGGCAGGCCAAGTTCAACGCTTTAGGCATGCTCAAATGTAGAACAGTATTACCCAGAGATGAGCTTCAAATAAAAAATAGGCCTATTAACCACTTCAACACAGGGCACCCTCCTGTCCAGGCCAATTTTCAGCTTTCAGTGCTGTCACTTTTTAAATGACAATTGCGCGCTCATGCTACACTGTACCCAAACAATATTTTTATCATTTTGTTCTCACAAATAGAGCTTTCTTTTGGTGGAATTTGATCATCTCTGCGGTTTTTATTTTTTGATAAACTAATAAAAAAAGACAGAAAATTTTGAAAAAAAGGTTGTCTTTGTTTTAATTATAAAATTTTGTAAATAAGGAAGTTTTCTTCTTCACTGATAAGCTGCACTGATGGGCACTGATAAGATGGCATGATGAGGTGGCACCAATGAGATGGCACCGATGAGGTGGCACTGATGGGCACTGACGATGGGCACTGATAGGTGGCACTGATAGGCAGCATTGATAGGTGGCACTGATATGTGGCACCGGTGGGCATTGATAGGTGGCACTGATGGGCACTCATAGGTGGCACTGATGGGCACTAATAGGCACTGATAGGTGACACTGATGGGCACTGAAAGGCTGCACTGATGGATACTTAAGGGTGGCACTCATAGACGGCACTGCTGGGCGCTGATAGGCAGCACTGATGGGCACTGAAAGGCAGCACTTATGGGCATTGATGGGCACTGATGGCTGGCACTGGCACTGGATTTCACTGATAGACCTCACTGGCACTGGCAGGCATTTTTATATGGCACTGATTGGTACTGATTGGCAGCTGCCTGGGCACCGATTGGCATTTCCCTGGTGGTCTAGGGTTCCATACCTGGTGGTCCAGTGTGGTGGTGGTCTTGGTGGTCCTGGGTGGGAACGTGAGGGAGGGCTGTGCCCCAGTCAGGAGAGCAGCTGATCGGCTCTCCTCTACTTGCGTCTGTCAGACGCGAGTGAGGAAAAGCCGATTAACGGCTCTTCCTGTTTACATGGTGATCAGCTGTTATTGGACACGGCTGATCACGTGGTAAAGAGTCTCTGTCAGAGACTCCTTACCTAGATTGGAGTTGCGGTGTGCCAGACTGACACACCGCAACAACGATTGCCGCAGCTTGATATCCTAATCACGTCATATGGCATATCGCAACCACTTTGCCGACGTAATTTTGTTATATGGCGGACGGCAAGTGATTTCAAAGCTACATTTTTTTTAATTAGAATAACAAAAATGTTATACTTACCTGCTCTGTACAATGGTATTGCATAGAGCTGCCCCAAACCTCCTCTTCTGGGGTCCCTTTACCAGCGCGGATACTTCCAATTATAAATCTGTTATTATTTTATTATATTATTATAAATCTATTTTTCTGGAGCAACTGTTCTTGCAGAGGGCAACTGCACCTTGCAAAGTCTATTTGCCTTTGGTAAATCAACCCCTTTATAGCCTCATACACACGATCGGATTTTCTGCAGACAAAACCTCAGACTTTTGTCTGAAGGCGTGTGCCTAAATTTTGTCTTGCATACAAACGGCAAGGAATTGTTGGCAAACAAACACGAATGTACTGACGTACTACGTAGTTTTTCAGCTCTTTATCACCACCCCTCGGGCTCCTTCTGCTAATTTTGTGTTAGTAGAAGTTTGGTGAGTGTTGATTCATTCTTTTCATTTAGCATTTTTCATTTAGCGCTTTTCATTTAGTGCTTTTCAGTTTGTTTCTGAATGGCCGTTTGTCAACCAGACATGTTCTGGAATCGGAGGAGATAACGTGTTATTTATTATTGGACTTGGAGTTATTGCTTTGACCCAAGCCCAATCGATGAACAGGAGGAGGAGGAGTTCTTGGACCAAAAATTGGTTACTTTATATATATACTATATATGTCATATGCCATATGTCATATGTCATATGCCTTAGCTGCAGGAGCTCTAGGAGAATAATCCAGATAATTTTCTCCTGGAGCTCCCTGGATGACGGAATTTTCTCCTGGAGCTCTCTGGATGACGAACCCCTGCTTTCCCCAACTCTTTGTTGACCCCCTATATTAAGAAGCAGGACACATGCATGCAGCTTTTATTTTATTTTTTGGTTGAATAATAATGATTTGATTTGGTATATTTAAATGTTTGGTTGCATAGAATGCACTTTTTGGTTAAGTTCTATTCGCAGATAGCATGTCTGATTTTATTTGTTTTCTTTTTTAATGCACAATAAATAAAACTTTTGGAGAATAATACTTGGCTATGTGTTTTACTTCAAATGACAGTTTGGGAGTAGGCAGTTACATTTACAAAAAATACAATGTAAAATTGACAAGGGACACCAACATAGTTGTATCTTTGATCTTACAAACTAGGGGATAATGGTGTTGTGGTAACGTGCCAAAAAAAAAAAAAAGCATAATAATATTATTCTTGATATCACTAGAAAAAAAAAATCCTTTGGAAATTTGTTTGTAATAACTCCATCAGTATCACCAGCAAAGCAGCTTGATTATTATCCCATTAAAGAAGAAGAGAATGTGCGCTGCATTTCGATATTTTACGATTTGCCACATCACGAATGTTAATTCTCCATTATGAACACTCGTTTACAAGACCGACAGCTGCTGGCTCGTTCTTGCTTCCGTTCTTTTGTACTTTGGACTTTTGTCTGATGGACTTGCGTACACATGCTCAGAAAATCACAACAAACATTTGTCCGCGGAAAATTTTAAAACCTGCTATCCAACATTTGTCCGCGGAAAATCCAGCAACAATTGTCCAATGGAGCATACACGAGGTCTGATTTTCCACCAACAGCCTGTCATCATACAATTCCCATCGGAAAATACAATCGTGTGTACGAGGCTTAAGTCCCTAACACTTTTTTTTTTATTCATGGCAACGAAAAGGTATTGATTTACTATGAAGTGGGAATTTTAATTGTAGGTCTACACTTGGCCAACTAATGGTCAATCCAACCTTTAATTATGAAATGTCACAACTGTCAGATTGTTTCAGTATCTAAAGTAAGAAAAGCAGTATCCTTCAAGCTACCAAGTTAATGATATGTGGTCACTATAGCAGATATTGTTAACATACCGTACTTATTAAGCTAAATCCTAAAACAAAGGCTAAGCCAAAACTACAGTGCTCATTACCATCAACTATTGTCCTAGCTGCTACACTGGTAGAAAAAAAACATTTTTATTAACATTTTCAAAGCAACTAGAACATCATTAATAATCCCTACATTCGATCTTTATCAATAGAGGGTAAACAATTTCCAATACACCACTGGAGATTAGTTAACCACACATGTACTATACGCATATAAATATTCCATAAAGACTTCCTGTCTAATAGACAAGACAAAGACAGGCTCATATACTTTATTGCTTCATGAAAAAAAGAAAGCAATATAGCTACACCACTTCACTCTAGTCTGAAGGTCACAGTTTTTCAGTCTCATGATGTTCTGAGTTTCAGAAAGACGAGACACGGGTTGCTTTTAAATTAAAACTTGGTATGCACAGGTATCCTGTCATATTCTCTAGTCCCTTATGATACTATAAAGATTAATATGTTGTCATGGAGATAATATGGCAAAGTCATGCTCTGTGATGTCAAACTCGGGGAAAAAAAAAATTGGAATCAGAAAATTTTGTTTCAGAAAGCGTACGCAGCCTTGAAACGCAGCTATTTTTAATCAGTGGGAATACTGCATTGCACAAGTTCAATTACATTTGTCAAGCACAGATGGGGCTCCTTGTTTATCTACTTTTTTTTCTCCAGCGGTTGATGTCCATCACTTTCATAATCTCATCCAAACCACTGCATATGTGAAAAGGTATTTGTCTGACATATTAACAAAGAGGAAAATAGGGCTTTGAGGTTAATATGCAGATTTGTATACAATATACAGTACATACTAATTATTCATGTAGTGCATACACAGGGCACACAACTAACATTTTATATGGCTCTTTCCCAGATCCATGGGCAGATCAAAGGTAAGGTGTCCTAAGCAGGCACCTTACATGGGTAAGCCTTTGGGAGAAACTACATTGATGGGCTTACTATCTGTAAACTAAGCTCCAATAATAATAATGTCAAGTTCAATATCAATGCATGCACCAAAAAAATTAAGAGATGCCTATACAAACCTCAGTGAGCCTTAGAACCACTGACACTAGGGCCAATTTATTATGCCACCCTTGAAATCTTGGCCAACCTTCTTTTCTTCCTGCTTCTACCAGAAGACTTCATAAGCAAACACGGTTATCCTCTCCTGTTGCTGCTTTTATTACTCATGGTAGGGCAAGGCTGGAAAGTCAATGTGGACACGTGCCATCAGCAAGTCATGGTTGACATGGTTAGCCTCATCCCATCTCCTGGAGACTCATGTATTTATTATTTATTTACTTATCAGTTCACGACTGCCCTATAGCAGATTTACTGCTACAGGGCAGCTGTTCTGTGCAGAATCACACACACACACATATATATATATATATATATATATATATATATATATATATATATATATATATATATATATATATATATATATATATATATATATATATACACACACACATATACACGATACATGATTCTGCACCTCTGCATAGGGGGCGCACATGCATGTAGGCCTCTTCTGCTGTGATTAGTCACAGCGAAAGACGATCAGTGGGTGTCAGCCGATGGATGACCGCCAGCACTCTCTGATCGTTGAGGAGAGACACAGAACAGAGCTCTGCATATGTAAACAATGAAGAGCTCTGTCCTGTCAGAATGGATGTGGTGGATTTTGTTTTCCTAAGCAGGGAATAAAATCCAGCATATCCCTTAGTTAAAATGTCATACTGTGTACACATAAACACTGGCTAGGCACACATTTAACCCTTTGATCGCCCCAGATGTTTAACCCCTTCCCAGCCAGGGTCATTATTACAGTGACAGTGCATATTTTTAGCACTGATTACTATATTACTGTCACTGGTTCCCACAAAGTGTCTAAAGTGTCAGTTAGTGTAAAATTTTCTGACGCAATATCGCAGTCCCGCTATAAGCTGCTGATTGCTGCCATTGCTAGTATGAAAAACAATTCCAGTATACTATAGTTTGTAGATGCTATAAGTTTTGTGCAAACCAATCAATATACACTTATTGGGATTTTTTTAACAAAAATATGCAGCAGAATACATATTGCTCTAAATTTGTGAAGAAATTTGATTTTTGTATTGGATAGCAGAAAGTAAAAAATATTGTTTTTTGTTTGCAAAATTGTCTGTCTTTTTTGTTTTATAGCATAAAAAAAAAAAAAAAAACACTGGCAATCAAATACCACCAAAAAAAAGCTCTATTTGTGGGGGAAAAATGACATAAATTTAATTTATATACAGTGTCGCACAATTGTCATTTAAAGTAACGCCATATAGCAAAAAATGTCCTGCTCATGAATGAGGGAAACCTTCCGGAGGTCAAGTGGTTATCAGTCCTGAAGAAAGCGGTAACCCTGTGAAACATGTAGACTGTTACATCGTGCAGCTCAAGCATTTTAGACCAATTTATTATGTATTCAGGGTTGTAACTTGGATTTACCTAGGTGATCTGTTTTTATATTTTAACAGTGAAGAAAGTTACTGTATGAAGTAGGATCACATAACACCAGTTGGACATATTTAAAGTCCATTATAAAAGGCTGAGTCCTACTTGTGAAGGCATGATTATGTGTGGAGGATGATCTCATGTGTTTTATTTCAGACCATGATAATATAGAGATCCCATAATACCGAATTATTTGTAACAGCCAGTAACATATTCCCATGTATAACAGGGTTCCAGATTGGCTTCTGCCTCATTGATGATCCCTCAAAGTCTGTGCATTGTTGGATTGTTGTACTTTAACAGAATAGGTAATTGACTGAATGATCAAACAATCAAACAGGGAAACTTGCAAAATTGTGAAAAAGGTAAAATTGCAAAACAGTTTCAAGATAGCAAAGAGCATCCATACACTGCAGAATTTTACAAAGCAGATTATGAAAGCTGCCAAACATGGACTCTTCACAACAATATCTCTGTGGTAACATATGGCTGCATAGCATAGTCTTTATAAGACCTTTTAACAGAATAGAATCTAGTTGAGATTCACTACTTCAGAAAAATAATTCAGAACTAAAATGGCTACTTAAAATTATTCTTATAAACAGTGATTTTCAGTGAAATTCAGGGTAGCTCTGGCAACACAGGTGAACAGCTGGGGGATCCAAAAAGTAAGGACAAAGGGACACCCTACTGGAACTGAATTGGAAAGGAGCTCCCCACCAGTGGCAGCTGGTGCTTAATATATTGGGGGGGAGGCAAACTAACCCCTAACCCCCATGTGGCAATCAAAACCCTCTGTCACCTGCGGGAGACGGATGGGAATGCGGCCATTCATGGGAGACCGACTCCCTGGCCAATTGGGTCACAGTAACTGCTTCCTGATTGGTCTGGAGGAAAATAAGGAAGACAATAGTGAATATTAGTTCTCTATTGTCACACAACTGGGTGGACTTTGCGCCCCGAGCACACCCTTTTTTTGAGCCTCAGGCTCTAATCACGTGCTTCAAAAAAAATAACCCATTGGAATGAATGTGTCCGGCTCCCTGCATATAACTTAGGGGCTGGGCTCATGGATTAGGGGGGCAGTGCCCCTGTGCCCCATATGGATGGGGCTGCCACTACTCCCCACAATAGCTGTTTTTTCTGGAGAAACTGCATGCCACTAGACTCCTACCTGGCTCCCTGCACACCAGTTCTGACAATGGAGGGCCACTCATTTCACTGCATATCACTTGTCCAGCTACCTCTGCCTCATCAAAGGGGCCTTTCTGAGCAGCTGAGGGAGAGAAGTTGAGTAACACACATTCTCTGGGTGTGTCCAGGAACCCAGAGAGTTGCGCAAAGGAATTAGAGTGGCCTGTCTCTGCATCTAAGTATAGTGAGCAAATTGGGGCTCTGCTACTGTAGAGCATATCCAATGAGAAGGGAGACAAGAACTGATTCTCTCGTGTGCATTTCTGGATCGGATGGGGCTCAGGTAAGAATAGAGGGGCTGGGGGACTCCTGTAGCACAAAAGGCTTTTAACCTTAATGCATTGAATGCATTAAGGTAAAAAACCTTGAGGTTTTAGAATCACTTTAACCACTTAAGCCCCAAACCATTTTGCAGCTAAAGGACCAGGCCCCTTTTTTCCGATTTGGCACTGCATTGCTTTAACTGACAATTTCACGGTCATGCAACATGGCTTCCAAATAAAATTGGCGTCCTTTTTTTCCCACAAATAAAGCTTTCTTTTGGTGGTATTTGATCACCTCTGCGGCTTTTAATTTTTGAAAAAAATGCAATATTTTTAACTTTTTGCTATAATAAATATCCCCCAAAAATATATATAAAAAATTGTTTTCCCTCAGTTTAGGCTGATATGTATTCTTCTTCATATTTTTGGTAAAAAAAATCCCAATAAGCGTATATTGATTGGTTTGCTCAAAAGTTATAGCGTCTACAAAATAGGGGATAGTTTTATGGCATTTTTATTAATAATTTTTTTTTTACTAGTAATGGCGGCGATCAGCGATTTTTATTGTGACTGTGACATTATGGTGAACACGTCGGACAATTATGACACATTTTTGGGACCATTGGCATTTATACAGCGATCGGTGCGATTAAAAATGCACTGATTACTGTAAAAATGTCACTGGCAGTGAAGGGGTTAACCATTAGGGGGCAGTGTATGGGTTAAGTGTGAGTGTGTGTGGTTTTTTACTGTAGAGGGCGTGGCTTGGTGTGTGACTTCACTGATCGTCTTTTCCTATGACAGGGAACAGACGATCAGTGACAGGCTCACTAGGAAGCACGGGGAGAGGTTTGTTTACACGTACCTCTCCCCGTTCTTCAGCTCTGTGACCCGATCTCGGGACACCAGCGGCGATCTTTCTGCGGGTCCCGCGGCCATGGTCACGGAGCTCAGGACCGGGTCGCGAGTGCGCCGCCGGCGCCGTGCGCGCGACCCACGGCTGGGCTCTTAAAGGGCAACGTACCTGTACATGCCTGTGCCCAGCCATGCCATTCTGCCGACGTATATATCGTCGCGAGGCGGTCCTTAACCACTTCCCGACCAGCGCACGACGATGTACATCGACAGAATGGCACGGGCAGGCATATTGGCGTACATGTACGTCCAATCTTCAATGCCGCCCTGCCATCGGGAGCGCGCTGCCGGCGGCGCGCTCTTGCGCCGGTCGGGACCCCTGTGAGTCTGGTCGTGGGACCCACGGACTCGATCGCCGCGGGCATCCCCGCGATCGTCTCACGGGACGGCTGAATGGAGGAAATGCTGTGTAAACAGCATTTCTCCATTCTGCCTAGCAACTAGTGACGCTTATCTCTGCTCCATGTGATTGGAGCAGAGATCAGTGTTCACTAAATGAAAGCCCAACCCCCCCACAGTTAGTAACACAACCCTAGGAACACTTAACCCCTACACTGCCACCCACTGGTTAACCCCTTCACTGCCAGTGTCATTTACACAGGAATCACTGCATTTATATAGCAGTGATTACTGTAGAAATGACAATGGTCCCAAAAATGTGTCAAAAATGTCCGATGGGTCCCCCACAATGTCGCAGTCACAATAAAAATCGCTGATCGCCGCCATTACTAGTAAAAAAAAAAATAATAAAAAATTATTAATAAAAATGCTATAAAACTATCCCTATTTTGTAAACGCTATAACTTTTGCGCAAACCAATCAATAATCGTTTATTGCTATTTTTTTTACCAAAAATATGTAGAAGAATACGTATCGGCCTAAACTGAGGGAAAAAAATGTTTTTTTATATATTTTTGGGGGATATTTATTATAACAAAAAGTAAAAAATAATGTGTTTTTTTCAAAATTGTCCCTCTATTTTTGTTTATAGCGCAAAAAATAAAAACCGCAGGGGTGATCAAATACCACCAAAAGAAAGCTCTATTTGTGGGAAAAAAAGGACGTCAATTTTGTTTGGGAGCCACGTCGCACGACCGCGCAATTGTCAGTTAAAGCGACGCAGTGCCGAATCGCAAAAAGTTGTCTGGTCTTTGACCAGCAAAATGGTCCGGTCTGAAAGTGGTTAAGTGGTTAAGCTGGCCATAGATGGATTGAAATTTGGCTGGTTCAGCAGGGACTATCCTAATTTTGATCTGTCTATGGCAGTTCCCTTTCGGAAGCACAAGCGAGGTGGATAGCGGAATCCTTTTTGCTGTGTTATTGTACTCTAACAGCAGGAAGGATTCCCCCATCCACCTCGCTTGTGTGGATGGGGGAATCTGTTCAGTTTTTGTTTTTTTGATTGATTTTATGAATAGAAAGTTTACAAACAGTGCCCAAAATAGGACACAATCTTAACAGCAGGTAAAGAACAATAATGCCGCGTACACACGGGCGGACTGTTCGCCCAACTTTGTCCGCTGAACAGTGTTTCAGCGGACAGTCCGCTCGTGTGTGGGCTTCAGCGGACAGTTTCAGCGGACAGTCTGACGAACAACGTTTTTCGGAATTTCCGTAAGACTGTCCGCTGAAACTTGGTTTGAGCGGACAGTCCGCTCGTGTGTAGGCTTGTTCGCCAAACTAAGTTCCGCGCATGCTCAGAAAGGATTTACACGCCGAAGGTTGCATTGCAGTGTATAGGACGTCGTTTTTCGAGTCCCGTCGTACGTGCCGTTCACGTCATCGCGCAAGTTTTCAGCGGACTGTTCGTTCGTCGTGTGTGGTCAAGTCCGTTCATGCTAATTTTGAACGGACTGTTTGTCAAACTGTTTGACGAGCCCGTGTGTACGCGGCCTAAGATTAAAAGGAGCAAAATATATGACATGAGCAAGATAATCTCAACCAGTCCATGGAGAATCATGCAATAGGTATAGTTAACAAGAGCATCAAAGTCTCAATGTTAACATTTTTTATTAGTGCAGTTTGTTTTAAGCAGCTCAATAGCCTATGAAGGGTCAGAGGCAAGAGACTGTTTAATGCGATAACTAGATAACTAGAGTCTTGCGATAACTAGTCTAGCGGCTATAAGAGTATGGGTGATTACTGTGCATAGATGTACAGGGAAGTCATCTATGACTAAATTTAGGATAGCCAGCACTGGAGATGGGGTTGTTCAGTTTTTTGATTAGCCTGCTGACTGTTTGAAATAACTGGCCCATGTATAGCCAGCTTTACCTTAATAAACAGCTCTTTCTGTTTCAAGCTGACAACCCCAAGCCACTGCCTGTCAATTAGCGGCAAGATTGTCAGACTGCCATGTGTGCTCCCTTAGTTTGCTATTTCAGAACTGATATGAAACCCAACAGCCAACTAAATGAGCATACATTGTAGATGGACAATGCTGCTGCTAATTGACAGGCAGTAGCTTAGCAATATCTATCTGCAAGAAAACTGTACAGTGAGACTTGATGCTTTATAATTACACTATATTGTTAAAAGTATTGGTACACCTGCCTTTACACGTGCATGGACTTTGATGGCATCCCAGACGGTCCATACTGTTCAATATGGAATTGCCCCACTCTTTGCAGCTATAACAGCTTCTGGCTCCAGCCGACGGAAGAGCCAGGGCTTCTCCTCCTGGCCAAACGGGAAGTGAGTCCTGAGACCCGATTGACTAGGAGTCCTAAGACTGGCAGGAGAATCAGGAAGACAATAGCAAGTATTAAAGGGGTTGTAAAGGTAAACATCTCACACTGCCGGCACCCCCAGTCCCCCCTTTTACTTACCTGACCCCTCGAAAGTCCCCCGCTCGCCCCCGCAATCCTCTTCGCCGCTCAGCCTGGCTGCTGATTGGCTGGAGTGGATGGATTAAAAGCAGTGCAGCCATTGGCTCGCGCTGCTGTCAATCACATCCAATGATGCTGCACGCCGGTGGCGGGCCGTGTGATACAGTGAGCGGCTATAGTCGCCGGCTGTATCACGGGAGCGCGCCCGCAGGTGCTTTTCACCATGCGAGGGAGCTCGCATGAACGTGAGAAGCACCTGCAGGAGTAAGGCGAGACAGCCGCTCCCAGAAGAGCAGGTTCGGGCCACTCTGTGCAAAACGAGCTGCACAGTGGAGGTAAGTATAACATGTTTGTTATTTTTTATTTTTTTTACTTTACAATCCCTTTAATTCGCTATTGTCACACAACTGTCACACAGTGCTCTGCGCCCCGAGCCCACCCTTTTTTTTAATCCAATTAGAGCCTCAGGCTCTAATCATGTGCTTAAAAAAAAAAACCCCCATTGAAATCTATGCGTCCGGCGCCCTGCATGATTAGTGGGCGAGACCCATGGACTAGGGGGAGGCGCCCCGCGCCCTGCATTACAGGCTCCACTTATAGACACACTCCAAAACCTTGTGGCCAGCCTTCCCAGAAGAGTTGAAGCTTGTATAGCTGCAAAGGGTGGGCCAACTCAATATGGAACCCTATGGACTAAGATTGTGATGCCATTAAAGTTAATGTGCGTGTAAAGGCCAATACTTTTGACAATATAGTGTACATTCTTTTAACCACCTGCCAACCACTCATTGTAAATATACTGCGAGCGGGTGGCAGGTACAGGCACAGTCACATACATGTATGTGATTGGCCTTCTTCCAGGTTTGGGGCACACATGCGCACGCCCCTGCCGCACTGTGCTGTGGTTGGACACAGCACATGTTTGCCAACAGATTTCTACAAATTATTTTGTCTGAAACCTGCTGATCGGCTATGTCCAATCTCACACAGGGTTGACTTACTACCGCTAGGGAGTGCAAAATCTGGTGTAGCTCTGCATAGAAACCAATCAGCTTCCAGGTTTTATTACCAAAACTTAATTGAACACACTGAAGTTAAAAGCTGATTGGCTACCATGCCCAGCTGCACCAGAGTGCACTCTCCAGTTTTAGTAAATCTCCCCCACAGTGTTCTGTGTTTACAAAAACAGTGATCTGGCTGTTTATTCTCCCTGAAAAGCAGGGGGGAAAAACAGCCAGATCAGAAAGCAAAAGCAGCACACATTACACGTTGTTTGGCACGCAGATAACTGCTTGATTGCCCCTAGATGTTAACCCCTTCTTAGCCAGTGCCATTAGTACAATGTCATTGTACAGTATTAACACTGATCACTGTATTAGTGTCACTAGTGACATCAGTGTAAGTTAGTGACCCTTCCAACCAGTGTCTGTTAGTGCCAGATTTACCCGTCACCCTATAACAGTCCCATTATAAGTCTCTGAATAATGCCATTACTATATATCATAGTTTGTAGACGATATAACTTTCACACAAACCAATTATTATACACTTATTGGTATTTTTTTTTTTCTTTTTTACTAAAGACATGTAGCAGAATAAATTTTGGCATAGATTAAATTAATAGATTTTATTTATTTTTTATTTTTTGATAACAGAAGAAGATATAAATTTTTTTCAAAATGTTTTAGTCTTTTTCTCATTTATATAATAACCCCCCCCCCAAAAAAAAAAAACTGTGGAGATGAAATACCATCAAGAGATTGTCCTATTTGTGTGAAAAAAATGATATAAATTTCATTTGGGTACAATGTTGCACAGTGCAAGGTCAAATGGTTAAAATACTTTGGTGAATACTTTTTCAAAATCATGTATGAAATAGAATGTTTTTAATTTTCTTTATGGTTGTTTGCTTACAGTAAATTCGACATTCTCTAATATAGGATGCCCTAATGCCTACACTATAGTAAATCGCACAGGGATTTCATACTACTGATGAAAGATCGAGTACACTTAATCCCTGTGCAATGCGGCAGAGACTGTTTTTATGAATCACAGTTTTAAACTGAACTTTATTTGAACAATGAAAGCTGGATGACATATAGAGTGTTGCCTTCTATTTTTTTTTTTAAAAAGGACCTACCATCTTTCATATTATCCACATTATAACTGTTGAAGATGGGTTTACACTTGAAATTGCATGGCCAACAATAAACATTACTTGCTACTTGGGAGTAGGGATAGGTGAATCTGCCAAGTTTGAATTCACAGAGTGTTAATCAAATCCTGTTTGAAATTCACATGACCTGAACTTAGTAGTAAATATTTATACTAAATCCTGACCAATTTTCAGGCAACAGATTAAATGGATTACCCAAAACGAGGGGATGCAAAGCAGGAAAGAGAATCAAAGAGAAAAAGAGAATAGTAGGAGGAAAAATTATCAACATAAGGGGAAAAACGTTAACAACTGAGGAAATAGCTGTTTTAGATAATGGCCTCAAATATGCCCCCACAAGAAATCTTAATAAATTTGATACCTACATTAGCATTCAAAAATATGTCAGAAAAATCAACATTAAAAAATACATTTTGGGCAATCCATTTAATACTCATAAGAAAACCGAATGAAGCGCAGAATATCCAGCACAGCACATTGAGAAACAACTCTCTCTATAACCCTCAAATATATGATGGTCAATGCATTGAGGTATTTAAAAAATTGGTGCTAGAAGATTTGGAAGTATTGAAATTGAGAAAAGGTGCAGACCCAATCCACATAAAGAAAGGAATACAAAGACTGACACAAAGGAACAATATCGTTATACGCCCAGCTGATAAAGGGGGAGCGGTAGTCATCCAGCCTAAAGAACAATATCAGGAAGAGATTCACCATCAGCTTCAAGATGAATCAACATATTTAAAAATACTTGCAGAGCCTACAATTCAATTTAGAAAGGAGCTGGAAAAAATAGTGCATCTCGGTATAAAAAAATATATCCTAAACAAAAAAGAAGCTAAATTCCTTATACCAGAATCATGTAGAATACCTGTCCTTTACACTGTCCTCAAGATACATAAAGATAAAGACAAACCACCAGGTAGACCCATTGTGAATGGGATTGATTCACTCTCTTCAAGAATATTTATACAGCCAGTGGTACAACAAACCACAGCATATCTTAAGGACACCAAACATGTTCTCCGGCTACTTGAAACCATCCCAGTATTAGAAGGTAGATCCTTATTGGTGACACCGGATGTATCTTCCCTGTACACCATTGTACAACACCATCAGGCCTGTGAGTCAATAAAATGGCTGTTATGTAATCACAGCACTCTTATTTGTAAACAAAGAAAGTATTTGATCAAATACTTAGAGTTCTGCCTTAAGTACAATTACTTTTGGCACAACCAAACATAATACAAGCAAACCACAGGCATAGCTATGGGTGCCAAGTTTGCACCCAGTGTAGCAAACGCCTTTATGGCACAATGGGCAAAAAGTATGGTCTACACCAGCCTTTCTCAACCTTTTCAACACAGAGGAACCCTTGAAATAGTTCTCCGGTCTCAGGGAACCCCTGCTAAAAATTAGTAATCTACAACTCATGATACATTAGTATGATGGTCATTAGGAAGAATGATCCTTACACTTGTGGTCATTGGGAAGAATTAGCACCTTACAGATAGTTAAAAAGATCAATGGAGTCAGTGGGAACTTATCTGAGAGGCAGATTGCCCAATGCTTAAGGAACCCTAGGGTTCCACGGAACCCTGGTTGAGAATCAGTGGTCTACACTAATCCACCAGTTGAATTAACCCTTTACAAAAGATTCATAGATGATCTTATCATCGTATGGAGAGGAAGCAAGGACACACTGGAGATCTTTTTGGAAAATTAAACAATAATGATAAAAAATATCAAACTTACGTGGAATATCAGCAACAAACAAATCAACTTTTTAGTTCTGGATATCACTCTTGTAGAGAAAAAATTTATTACCAAGACACATTTCAAAAATATTGATGTGAATAACTACCTTCCTATCAACAGCTGTCATTTTAAACCATGACTCTTCAATATTCCAAAGGGCCAATTTGTAAGAATTAAGAGAAATTGCACGATTGAAGAAGGTTTCCTAACCCAAGCCACGTTTATAAGTAGTAGATTTAAGGACAAAGGTTACACTGAAGAATTTATGCAACATCAAATACAGTAGATAAGGTAAAAAGACCTGGATAGAACCACTATGTTACAAAATAAAAATAAGGACAATCATCAACAACTATCGGAAGCAGCTTTTTTAATATTAAACTATAATATTCAACAGAATAGAAAAATCGATTAAAAAAAACACTGGCACATACTAAATATCTCAATAAAATTCTTCCTGAAAAACTGAACATAGAGAGCACCAACTTTAAGAGACATTATTGTAAAAGACGTCATTGATCCACCGAAAACCAGGGGTTACTCCTTTTTTAATGGCAAAGACTTTTTTCCTTGCAAACATTCTAAAAAAAAAAAAAAAAAAAAAAAAAAAAAAACATACACAGTTCATCTCCATTAAAACAGGACAAAGCTATCCGATTAAAGATTTCATTAGTTGTCACACAGAGGGGGTAGTGTTAATTTTACAATGTAGCTACAATCTGCAGTATGTGGGAAGAACAAAAAGACCATTAACCAGTACCAGGCACTTAGACACCTTCCCGCCCAAGCCAATTTTCAGCTTTCAGCGCTGTCGCAATTTGAATGACAATTGTGTGGTCATGCTACACAGTACCCAAACAAATTTTTTTATCATTTTGTTCCCACAAATAGAGCTTTCTTTTGGTGGCATTTGATCACCTCTGCGATTTTTATTTTTTGCACAAAAATCAATAAAGTCCAAAAATTTAGAAAAAAATAAGTTTTTCTTGGTTTCTGTTCAATTTTTTTGTAAATAAGTACGTTTTCTTTTTCAATGATGGACACTTATATGGCTGCACTGAGGGGCACTGATAAGGTGGCACTGATGGGCACCAATGAGGTGGCACTGATGGGCACTGATAGGCGACACTGATGGGCACTGATAGGTGGCACCAATGGGCACTGCTAGGTGGCACTGGTAGGCGGCACTGATGGGCACTCGTAGGCAGCACTTGTGGGTACTTATGGGTGGCACTGGTGGGTATTTATGGGTGGCACTGATAGGTGGCACAGATGGGCATGGATTGGCACTGATAGGTGGGCACTGATGGGCAGTGATAGGTGGCACTGATGGACACTGATGGGTGGCACTGATGACACTGATGGGTGGCATTGCTGGGCATTAGTCATTGTATCTGTTACATTATGGTGCCAGTCAGTGCCCATTTGTAGGCACTGATTGGCACTGATTGGCACAGATTGGGCACATGTGGATGGCCATGGGGTACATACCTGGCCACCCACATGTTGCTCACTTCCCTGGTGGTCCTGGCGGCTTCCCTGGTGGACCAGTTGCAACATCCGAGGGGGGGCAGCGCTGATAAACAATCAGCGCAAAACCCCCATCAGGAGAGCAGCTGATCGGCTCTCTTCTACTTGCGTCTGTCAGTGAGGAAAAGCATATCAACGGCTTTTCCTGCTTACATCCTGATCAGCCGTGATTGGACACGGCTGATCACATGGTAAAGAGTCTCCGTTGGAGGCTCTTTACCGAGATCAGTGTAGCAGTGTTTCAGACTGACATACCACTCCACCAATCACCACGATGTGCACGGCAGCTGTTATCCTGAAGCACATCATATGACATCCAGTCAGTATAACCGAACCACCTATAGCAAAATGACGGCCGGGCGGAAGTGGTTAATACAATGTATCAAGACATTTTTCTCAAGTACACAATAATGACCCTGAACATTTACAATTTTGGGGCATAGAGAAATACAACAGACTGTGGAGGGGAGACACAAAAAGTCAGTCAATCAGTCAAAAAGAATCCAAATGGATACACACTTTACATACTTTTGTACCTGACGGTCTTAATGTGGAATTCGACTTAAATTGTTTTCTGAGTAATTTTTTACTTTTATCCTATAATATTGGTATACTAATTGTACCATTTCCAGAATATAATTCTCTTTATTTTATGGATTCCTTAAAACCAATTTTCTCACTTAGGAGGTCACCCTGATTATTCAATATATATTTCAATATTTTAATTAGCTTGATCAGCTTTGGATTGTTATGTTAGTAAACATCTCAGGATTTCATCCATTATTAAAATATTGGGGTCTCTAAAAATTCCTATTCTAATTTTAATTCAATTTTTATCTCCTTTTTTATTGTAAATTTTTTAATATATACCTAATATTTTACACATAATCAAAGATTTTCATACTCAGTTATAAATGTTTTCATTCAAGATACATTTTTTATTAATGTACTTTAGAATATATCCATTAATATAGAATCCTACCTACAAAATGGCCGCCACCATGAGGACGACGATTCTCATAATAAAAGTTCACCGAACTTTTTTTTAAGATGTTCCCGACTTTTATTCACCTTCCAAAAAAGTGGCCACCGCCATGGTGAGGACAATTTTAAACAAAATGGCCGTTAATTCACTTCCTGTTCCTACACATAAATAGAATAGCTCAACAACCAATCCAGTTCCCATGATGAAGTCACACATTGTGATGTAACATGCGTAGGGATTGGCCGGAAGTTTGAGAGACCGGAAGTGTTGCAAGGAGTGTGTTTGACACACAGCTACATACAGATAAGCTTGTTTTTAACTTTTTGATGTAAGAGGCAACTTGGCATTTTCAATAAATTGTATTATCTTTACATATTACACCATGAGAGGCCTGTTTTCTTTTATTTCCTTTAATGGCGAATATTGAACGTCCATAACAGAACCAGGAGATTCTGAGGCCATTTGTCATGGTTATGCAGTAATGTGTCTGTCAGCTCACCTTTCCTCCTGTGTTCGCCTTTAGAGGCCAGCCACCCTCATCTGACTGTTTAAATAATCTTCCCTCAGCATAGCTCCACCCGGCCTCTAATTAGGAGCACTATATTAACCTGGGCATTGCAAGCCAACCTTGCTGATCAACCATTGTGTGTTTAGCTTCCTGTTTCCTGTGTGCTCTACGTTTGTCTCTGTTACCAACCTTGGCATGTTCTTGACTATTCCTGTCTGCTCGTGACCCTGACCTTTTGGTGTGTCCCCGACTATCCCTGTTTGCCTGTGACCCTGAACATTTGGCGTGTACTCCTTGTCTGCTAGTTACCCCGACTTTGGCTTATCCCCTTACTATCCCTTTTGTTCCTGCCTGCTGCTTCCTTACGCTATCTCCTGTAGTCTACTGTGAGTGTGAGTTGCGAGACCCTGGGGGCCGCAACCTGGAGCCAGACTGCAGCTCAGTCCATCCTCACCACTAGAGGCTCTAGTGAACACCTGCTGACTCTTAAGCCGCGTACACACGTAGCCGTCTATCTGACGGACTTAGTCTGGCGGACTTCCCGCCAGACTGCTGGCGGACTTCCCGCCAGACTGTGCGCCGTACTTTCCGAACGGGCTACTTGCCCACACACGGCACTTTTTCAGCGGACTAATACAGCGTACTAAGTCCGCCGTACTATTCGCCCTACTGAACGGACTCGCCCACACACGCGGAGGAAAGTCCGCTCATTTTGAGCGCGTCTCCAGGTAGGCAGAGCCCGCGAAGGAGACGCCGCTGGCCTCGCCACCTGCGTGGGGTCCCCCCAAGTCTACAACAGACCATTGTCCGAGCACGCTACCCAGCCGGCCAGGAAAGGAGGGGCGAGCGAGCGCCCCCCCCCCGAGCCGTACCAGGCCGCGTGCCCTCAACATGGGGGGTGCCTTGGGGAAGGGGGGCCGCGCGGCCCCCCCACCCCAAAGCACCTTGTCCCCATGTTGATGAGGACAAGGGCCTCTTCCCGACAACCCTGGCCTTTGGTTGTCGGGGTCTGCGGGCGAGGGGCTTATCGGAATCCGGGAGCCCCCTTTAATAAGGGGGCCCCAGATACCGGCCCCCCACCCTATGTGAATGAGTATGGGGTACAATGTACCCCTACCCATTCACCTGAAAAATAAAGTACAAAAAAAAACACAACACACAAGATAAAATAATTTATTGCACAGCTCCGGGGGTCTTCTGTCTTCGGGGGTCTTCTCGCCGGACTCCTCCGCTATCTTCTTATAGCTCTTTTGCTAGCGGAGGAGTCCGGCATTCTTCTTCGTCGCCGTGGCATCTTCTTCCGACTTCGGGGGTCTTGTCCCCCTCTTCGGTTCTTCTGCCGGGCCACCGCACCTACTTATAGCTCTTTTACAGGCGGTGGCCCGGTCTTCTGTCGCCGCCGCCGCTGCCGCCGCCGCCTTCCGTTCTTCTTCTTCTTCTCCTGGAGATGTTGACTTGAAGATCTCTCCGGCCGCAATGCCAGGGACGCACTGCGCGGGGACTTATATAGGGACAAGGGGCGGGGCCATCGGTTGATGTCACATGTCACACGGGTTGATGTCACATGAGTTGATGTCACATTGCGGCCGGAGAGAGCTTCGAGTCAACATCTCCAGGAGAAGAAGAAGAAGAAGAACGGAAGGCGGCGGCATTGGGGTTCCCCTTCCCCTTTAAGTCCATACCAGTTGGAGGGGCCAGCGACGTGTCCTTCGCGGGCCCCGCCTACCTGGAGACCCACTCGAAATGAGCGGACTTTTCTCCGGGAAAAGTCCGTTCATTTCAAAAGTACGGCGGACTGGCATACACACGGCCGGATTGTCCGCCGAAATGCGAGTCCGGCGGGAAGATTGGAGTGCAAAACTACTTTCTAAGTCCGCCGTACTTTCGGGTCAAAAAAGTATGCCAGAGGCTACACACGGGGCATTGTCCGGCGGACTTCAGTTTGCCGGACTTTTCCACCCGCTTGTTTGATCGTGTGTACGCGGCATTAGACTCCGCAACCTGGGGAATCTATGCTCTAGCTCCCACTGGGATCTGTGTTAGTGATTTGGTAGACCTGCTTCCTGAACCTCTCAGGGTTCAACCCGCAGCAGTTAGTCCTAGGGTCCCCTACCTTAGCAGTGCACTCCTGACTCCTATGGAGTGCATCTGTCACCTGGTCTCAGGTGACCTGACACCATTCAAGCTGTCAGCAGAGAGATGGCTTGCTCAGCGGATCGTGAACCACATCCATAATCATCTACACGGACATTGATTGGGAATACAGATGACACATAGGCGATCCCATCCCAGGATATAGATCCAAGACTTATGTTTCTCCATTTGGAGGTAAGGGCTCTGGGAGCATCATGGAAATATTTAGTCACGAAGATTAACATCAATCTCACAACACAACTGCTTATTTAGAAGATTCACCAGGATTATGTCATTAATCTATCACTTTGATTGACTTTTTTGATGTATACATATTTTATTTTGGATTTCAGCTATTGTGTTTACTTTTTTACATTATTTGGAATTATTTTTCTATAACATTAATGTGTTAGAAGTCTGAACGGATCACTTTCATCATTATTTACTGTTTTTTGTGTTTAGTGTACACTTCAGATCTTGCAGCGATTTCACGTACTTCACATTATTCGTTTTCATTGTTTATTCACTTAATTAGTAGCACGAAGGACCTTACTTTAAATTGTATACATATACTTTTTAGGTGACGTGTCTGCCGCCAAGCACAGTTTCAGTTCTAAGCCAAGGTCTACAGCTATACAATAATCACCAAGGCTGTTGCTAATCATGTTCTTTATTAAGGTAGGCTGTGTCAGGATCTTAGAACCTGACTACACACTATTAGGCTGGGTTCACACTGCTGCGGGGGGAGATCCGGATGTGATTCGCACCGCAAATCACATCCGATCTCCGTAGCGATGCGAGTCCAACCATACAGATAGTATGGCTGAATTCGCATCGCTCCCGCAGCAAACTCGCACGGGACCCTTTTTTTGGTCCGCAACAGAATCGGATCGCATGGGGGTTCACACCATGCGATCCGATTCCTGTGCGAGTCGGCAGATCGCACTGCGATATGCGGACGGATCTGGGGGTGTCATTAACATATCATTGACACTCCCAGCCGTCCGCATAGGGCAGTGTGAACTGCCGGCGGGAGTAATGCGATGCGGGAAAACGCCGCGGATTCGCGGCGTTCCCGCATCGCAGCGGTGTGAACCCGGCCTTACTTTTTATATGGTGTGAGCTGTTCTATGAACTATATCCAAGCCTTGTTATTCTCTTGCCTATTTCTTTGACTTTGCACCTCTACTACATTTTCTGTGCACTTTAAATATTTCACGTTTACATCGTTACCACATATCACCCGCTGCACTCCCTGCATGCCCTGGTTCCAGCCTTCTTTTGATTGCTGTTTGGACATTCCCTGCAATTCTTGAGCTTTTATACTATTATTACAAATTATTATAATTGTTATCGATCGCCTTTCTCTCTCCTTAGAATATTTATCAAGCTCCTGAAGAAGCGATTTTCACAAAACATGTAGAGCTTTTTTGTATGTTATAATTCATTACAGTCATACATGTCCACATTGACATGGTTTTGACTTTCAAGATCCATATTGGAGAGATTTGCCGAATTTGAATGTTTTTTTCTGTATTAAATGTTTAATATAAATTGTATATTTTTTTCTATGATTGGTGCCTGGAAAGTCAGTTTTTCCATTTCTCTATTTAACTATTGATGTCTAGGACATGACACTGTGCTACCTTAAACTCTCACAGTTCCATCCTGTGTTGGAAGTTTTGATCCATAGAAGCATCTTGGTTAGGCTACAACAGGGGTAGGGAACCTTTTTGGCTGAGAGAGCCATGAACGCCACATATTTTAAAATGTAATTTCATGAGAGCCATACAATATGTTTAAAACTAAATACAAGTAAATGTGTGCATTTTATGTAAGACCAACACTTCGAAAGTACAATAAGTCTCTGAATTAAACAATCAGGTGTTCTTTATTAAGAGATAAATCACAGAACAAAGAAATACGGCAAAGTTGCCAAACATGACATGACCTCTGAATTCTTTTTAATAACGTTGTTATGCTGTTGCTAACCAATGATGAATAAAGTACTTCTTACCATTAATGCGACTTCTGGTGCTGCATGGTTTTGCTGATGGCTTTGTAGTCTGGTTGATACGTGGTGCGGTTAAGCTTCATGCAGGCGTTGAGACTTCCATCTGTTAAACGGCTGACAATTTAAAAAAAGGGGGGGCAGGCAGGAGACAAAAAAACAAAACAAAAAAAAACAAACAAAAAAAAACACGCAGCAATCAAATAAAAAAAAGGGTATACAACACTGTATACTGCACTAAATGTTATTTAATGCTATGTTAAACACTACACTAAAGCCTCGTACACACGATGCAATTGTTGGCCAACCGAGCGTCTGATTTTTGTCAAAAGTGCATGTGCCTGGATCTTGTCTTGCATACTAACGGTACACAATTGTCAGTCAACAAACACAAACAACGTAGTGATGTACTAGACGTACTAGATGTACTACGAGACTATAAAGAGGAAGTTCATTTCTCAAGCACCACCCTTTGGGCTCCTTCTGCTAATTTTGTGTTAGTAGAAGTTTGTGAGTGTTGATTCGCGCTTTTCAGTTTGTGCTTTTCAGTTAGTTTCTGAAAGGCCGTTAGTCAACCAGCCATGTTGCGTAATCGGAGGAGAGAACATGTTATCATTGGGCTAGGAGTAATTGCTTTGACCCAATTTTAGTCCAGGAACAGGAGGAGGAGGAGTCCTTGGACTAAAAATTGGTTGCTTAATCGTAACCGATTATGTCATATGCCATTGTTGCAGGAGCTCCAGGAAAATAATCCAAATTATTTTTGGAATTATCTCCGGATGACAGACCCCTGCTTTCACCAACTCTTGGCATTGGTGTCCCCCTGTGTTAAGAAGCAGGACACATGTATGAGGCTTTCAATTACTCCAGAGCAAAGGCTCATAGCCACCTTGCGGTACTTGGCAACGGGTAGAAGTCTCCAGGACCTCTAGTTTATGACTGGGATCTCCCCCCAGGTTCTAGGAGTCATTATTCCAGACACCTGCTCAGGCATTATTCAAGTCCTGCAGAAGGACTATATTAGGGTAAGTATTTACCTTTAAGATCACATTCTATGTATTTATGTTTACAAATTATAAAAAAGTGTAGCGCTAAGAAATTATTGTGCAAACTTTGTGAAAAATATATAACATCCACGTGTATAACCACATAGATTCTCGTGATATCTATAGTGAATAATTATGTTAGTAAACACCAAAACATATTAATAAACCAATTCCATATGGAATTTTGCTTATATATATATATATATATACAAAAATAAAACAATCAAAAGAAAAAGAAAAAATTATAAATATAAAGTCTCTTTGTAACAAAGAAAATATTCAAGTCCCACGTGCATAGTTAGACTTCAGATACACCATCCGATCTTAAAAGGGTTAACATACGAATACCCATGTGCCGATACCACCACCTCAGCAGATGCGGGCTTACCGTATGTATCTGACCCAAGAGAATATATACTCCAAGGGTCGTACACGCTTTTATAATATCTGTGGAAAAAAGAACTCGCAGGTGCTGGAATGCCAAAAACCGTCAGAGCAGTCTTTCCCAAACACACATGGTAACAGTAGGTTTTCTCCAACCATATAGAGGCCCGACTCAGAATGATGAACACATAGAATGGAAAAATGGGGCCATATAGCTTAATTCCATTTAAAATCAAAATTTATTAAAACGATATAGTAACAAACTCACATTTATGTAGTTTATCAAGTGCTTTCAATAAAAAATGGTGGCAGTGGAGACCTTCTGACGTGTTTCGTCCTCATAGACATTGTCTTCTCAACTAAAATATCCATTTTAGTGTGTTAGCAGCTTCTAGATATTTGGATAGCGCAGTGTTTTTCTTTATAGGAAAAAATTATTATGTATTTATCTTTGCTATTGTACTGTATTGTATTAATTTGTTTATTACGTAATTCTTAATATTGTAATATGCTGTGAATGTCCTCTTTGTCCCCATGCATGCTATAACCATTCCTTGCTCCTTTTTTGGCCTACATGCATATTTTCCTTCAATAACCTCCCCAGAATGCTATCCTGGGCCCATACACACTTAGCACACTTAACAATGTTTTTTGTCAGCTACATTTTGGGGCTTACCCTAAAAAAAAAAACTATAATGTGTACAAATGTTATTGTTAATCTGTTAATTTGTGGCCCAAACTCATTTGGAACCCCCCCCCCCAAAATGCTAAGTCAACAGATTCAAATACTCGATCTGCTGACTTTGCAAAGCTAATACACACTATGCCTTTTTTGTGTTTATATTTCTGTATAAATTCCCCAAACCATGTAGTGCAAGGGCCTGCCTGATTACCTACAAATTGAAACTTCCTAATTATGTGGCTCCTATTATATTGATTGGTTAAAATTATAATGTCAAAATGTGCTGCAATTTGGACAGTGTGTATCCAGCTTTTTGGATTATGACACATCTTCCCTGTCCACTGGGCTGCTAATAGTGTAAGTAAGGAGGGGCTGGCCAAAGTATCACTGATTATTTATGCAAACAGCTCTCATGGAATTGGAGAGGGTTACCTGTCCAAAACATCTTCCCATTACCCCCCCTAAAATTTGTCTAATCGCCACCAGAGAGGGGGAGGAATCAAATAAGTTGACATTCCACTTTTGTCTTTAAATACTCAATTAAGTGTATCCTTATGTTGGCTAAGCATGTTTGTGTCAAATCTGTTTGCAATGTTATATAAAAAAAGTAGTAATTCCTTTTTTCTTTTTTTAATCCACGGTTTCCTTCCAACCCAGAGCAATGGCAGGACGTTGCAGCCCAGTTCCATTATCAGTGGGATTTTCCCAACTGTGGTGGTGCTATTTATGGCATTGGCAAGCATGTCCATATTGTACCACCACCCAACTCTGGCTCCTATTATTTTAATTATAAGGGCTTTTGCAGCATAGTCATGCTAGCTGTAGTATCTGCCAACTACAAGTTCCTGTATCTGGATGTTGGGAAGAACAACCTCAACTCTGATAGAGGAGTGATCATGCAGACAGAGTTCTACAAGTGGCTCCAGAATGGCACCTTAAACTTGCCACCTGCTAGGGAGAATGTTGAGGGCTTCAATTTTGTTTTCATGGCAGATGAGGCCTTTGCTCTGGGGGAACATCTGATGAAGCCGTTTCCTATCAGGAACCTCACCCCAGAGCAGAGAATCTTGAATTACAGACTCTTTCGTGCCAGAAGGGTGGTTGAAAACTCCTTTGGCTGTTTTTGACTCCAATCAACGTGGCACTCTACAAGATAAATCATGTGGTCCTGTGCTGCTGTATTCTCCATATTTTTTTTAGGGAGGAATGCTACCAGCTACCTAGCTTCACTGCCAAGTGATGTGGACTCTGCAGTGGCAGGCCCAGCTGAAGAGGCTGCAGCTCGTCCATCTGTGGGCATGCTGATGGCTATTGAAAATGGCCATGGTGGATTGCCCTCACAAATTGCCAGAGATTTACGGCAGAAATACTATAATAATAATAATAATATTTTGTGGGTAGAGGGGCAGTGTCTTGGCAGCAAATTGTAGCTGATAATTAAAAAAATGTTTGTAAGATCATAAACTCCTATTTCATTTGAACTACTGTTGTCTGTGTTTCTGACACACGAATGGACTTTCTGGCAAACTAGGTCCGATGGTCTTCCCGACTGACTTTCGGTGGAGTTCCAACGGACTTTCTGAACGAACGGACTTGCCCACATATGAATGGACTAAGTCTGTGCGGAAGTCCATTCATTTTGAACGTGATGACGTAAACGGGACTAAACAAGGAAGTTCAATAGCCAGTAGCCAATAGCTGCCCTTGCGTCTTATTTGGTCCATTGGACCAGCACACAGACGAACGGTTTTCCCGATTTGAGTCCTTTGGGAATGGAACCCATCGGATAGATTTGAAACATGTTCTATTTCTAGGTCCGTCAGATTTTTTTCCTGAAAAATGAATGGATTAGCCCACACACAATTGGATTGTCTGACGGACTAATCCTGTCGGATCTAGTTTGCCAGAAAGTCCGGTCATGTGTATGCAGCATTTTATGCCTAATATATTCCTAAATGGGCTTTTTATGTCTACTTGCTCCAATAATGCAAATGTACCTTAATTGCTACATGAGGTGACAATCTCTTCTTCACCTAATTATTATGGTGTGCTGTGGGTCTGCTACACAATGTTTTTGTTCTTAATGGATCTAATGCATGAAGTTCAAAAAACAGTATGCCTTTACAACTTCTTTTTTTTTTTGAGGCCTTGAAATTTCAGTAGTTGTCCACATTTAAGAGCACATTGCCACTGTAACTGCAACTTACCGTATATACTCGAGTATAGGCCGACCCGAGTATAAGCCGAGGCCCCCAATTTACCCCCAAAAAACTGGGAAACCTATTGACTCGTGTATAAGCCGAGGGTGAGATATGCCTGTCCATCCCTGTGTGTGTCCGTCCATCCCTCTGTGTCCGTCCATCCCTGTGTGTCCGTCCATCCCTGTGTGTGTGTCCATCCCTGTGTGTGTGTCCATCCATCCATCCCTGTGTGTGTGTCCATCCATCCATCCCTGTGTGTGTGTGCGTCCATCCATCCATCCATCCCTGTGTGTGTGTGTGTGTGTGTCCATCCATCCATCCATCCCTGTGTGTGTGTGTGTGTCCATCCATCCATCCATCCCTGTGTGTGTGTGTGTGTCCATCCATCCATCCCTGTGTGTGTGTGTGTGTGTGTGTGTGTGTGTGTGTGTGTGTGTGTGTGTGTGTGTGTGTGTCCGTGCAGCCTTGTGTGTCCAGCCTACCTGTGTCCCGAGCCTCCGTCCGGTCCCGTCCCGAGCCTCCGTGTCGTCCCGTCCCGAGCCTCCGTGTCGTCCCGTCCCGAGCCTCCGTGTCGTCCCATGCCAGGATCGCCGCTCTTCGTCGGCGCCCTGGCGGCCATTCCCCTGTTCAAAAGCCGCGCCTCCGCCTCCGCCTGTGATAGGCGGAACACTCAATTTCCCAGCAGTCAGTGTTCCGCCTATCACGGACATCGGCTCATCCGAGGATGAGCCGATGTCCGTGATAGGCGGAACACTGACTGCTGGGAAATTGAGTGTTCCGCCTATCACAGGCGGAGGCGGAGGCGGAGGCGCGGCTTTTGAAAGGTAGAATGGCCGCTGTCTGTCTGCTCGACACGCTGTTCGGGCAGTCAGACAGCGGTGACTCGAGTATAAGCCGAGGGGGGCACTTTCAGCCTCAAAAAAGAGGCTGAAAATCTCGGCTTATACTCGAGTATATACGGTACAAAATACACTGATATTGAGCAATGAAACAATAAGCCACACATTGTTTAGTAAAAAACATTTTACTAAAAGAGCATTCACATGTGTGTTTTAAGGCTTTAAAACAAACCAACATCTTGGTGTATAGCATGTATGTTTTGAATTATTTCTCCTTTTTTGTGGCTAAACAGGCATGTTCTAAAACATTAGATGCACATCCCAAACTCAGTAACTTACAAAGTTCAAGTTTGGTAAAGTGAAGGCCAAACGACAAGACTGTGTGGATGTTGCCTTCCTCAGATAGGGTGATCTCACCCCTCTAAAAGCCAAGATTTTAAGCCACATACAAGTAGAGTCATAATGATTAAATGTCTCTTAGGATCCCATGCCTAAATGTGTGTAGTTACTAGGGATGAGCCGAACACCCCCGGTTTGGTTCGCATCCAGAACATGCGAACAGGCAAAAAATTTGTTCGAACATGCGAACACCGTTAAAGTCTATGGGACATGAATAATCAAAAGTGATAATTTTAAAGGCTAATATGCAAGTTATATTGTCAGTGTTTGGGGACCCGGGTCCTTCCCCAGGGGACATGTATCAATGCAAAAAAAAATTTGGGAGCAGGGATTTTAATAATGCTTAAAGTGAAACAATAAAAGTGTTATATTCCTTTAAATTTCATACCTGGGGGGTGTCTATAATATGCCTGTAAAGGGGCGCATGTTTTCCGTGTTTAGAACTGACAGCAAAATGAAATTTCTAAAGGAAAAAAAGTAATTTAAAACTACTAGTGGTTATAATGAATTGTCGGTCCGACAATACACATAAAAGTTCATTGATAAAAATGGCATGGGGTCCCCCCAAAAATCTATACCAGACCCTTATCCGAGCACGCAAACCTGGCAGGTCACAGGAAAAGAGGGGGGATGAGAGAGTGTCCCCCCCGAACCATACCAGGCCACTTGCCCTCAACATTGGGAGGGGGCTTTGGGGTAGCCCCAAAGCACCTTGTCCTCATGTTGATGAGCAGAAGGGCCTCATCCCCACAACCCTTGCCCGGTGGTTGTGGGGGTCTGCGGCCGGGGGGCTTATCGGAATCTGGAAGTCCCTTTAACAAGGGGACCCCAGATCCCACCCCCCCCGTGTGAATTGGTAATGGGGTACAAATGTACCTCTACCATTTCACCAAAAAAAGTGTCAAAAAGTTTAAAAAACACAAGAGACAGTTTTTGACAAGTCCTTTTATTAATTTCTTCTTCTTCCACTTCTTCTTCCATCTTCTTTCTTCTGGTCTTCCTTCTGTGTTCTCCTTCCTCCGTCATCTTCTTCTCCATCTTCTTCTTCTCCATCTTCTTCTTCCTCCACTTTTCTCGCCCCACATCTTCCTCCGGTTTCTTCTCCACTCCGTCCGCACGATCTGCCTCAGTGGGAGTCTTCTGCCGTGTGACGCTTCGGTTCTTCTGACACTTCTTATATAACAGAGGGTGGGGTCTTCCGGTGACCCCGCCCCCTCTGACACACAGGGACTTCCCTATGGCTTTCTCTGTGTTGTCAGAGGGGGCGGCATCACCCGTTTACGTAAACGGGGTGACAGCACCCTCCTCTGACATCACGGGGAAAGCCATAGGGAAGTCCCTGTGCATCAGAGGGGGCGGGGTCACCAGGTGGCCTCTTTTCCTGAGGCTGACAGGTTGCATGCTCGGATAAGGTCTGGTATGTAATTTAGAGGGACCCCCACGCATTTCTTTTTTAATTTTGGTTCAGGGTTTGGGGAAATTGCATGCCATTTTTATCTATGAACTTTTATGTGTATTGTCGGACCGACAATTCATTATAGCCGCGAGTAGTTTTAAATAACTTTTTTTGCATTGATACATGTCCCCTAGGGCAGAACCCAGGTCCCCAAACACTTTTTATGACAATACCATGCATACAAGCCTTTAAAATTAGCACTTTTGATTTCTCCCATTGACTTTTAAAGGGTGTTCCGCAGCTTTCGAATTTACCACGAACACCCCAAATTGTTCGCTGTTCGGCAAACCGGCGAACAGCCAATGTTCGAGTCGAACTCATGTGTGACCTGAACATAATGCCCATCCCTGGTAGTTACAAACATCTATTTTTCTAAACACACAAAACACACAGTCTGTCAACATGTGCTATCTTCCATCACGGGATATCAATGGACGCGTTTCAGGGATGCAACCCCTTCCTCTGAGCTACTTTAGATGTATGGAACTACACACATTTTAGGCATGTGATCATGGGGAAATAAGAATGTTAAGATACAATTTGGAGCACCTTTAAATTTGTGGTTTTAGATTATAAAAAACACATAAACATTGCAATTCACATTAGTTAGGGCAGTGTTTCCCAACTATCCTCCTCAAGATGCAAAGCCAGGTCATGTTTTCAAGATTCCGTGAATTTGGCACATGTGATGATGTCATTTTCACTGTTAGTAATTCGCACAGTCATTTTAGACTGAGGAAAAATAATAAAACAGGACCTGGTGGTGCACCTAGAGGAGTGGAGTGTAGAAACACTGAGTTCTGTCACTAAACTTTTGAAATAAAAAGTAATAAAAACAGCATAAAAACATGGTAATTACAAGGGCAAACAGGAGCCAAGTGGAACAATAAACTTCAGACCAGGAAAGAGGAAATTAGAATTTGGCAAGCATGTCCACAAAATCTCTGATTCTTTGCTGTAAAGCAGTGGCAGCCTTCTTGATTTGCTCCAAGTCCTTCAAAAATGTAACATATCTGCACTCATTCTGGCAATAGTACATCGTGGAAGATCATGACCTAGTAAGAAGAGTAAAAAGTATTAAGGGAACAATGGTCAAGTGGCTGAGGAACTACATAGTGAGTTATGGTCAGGCCATCACTGTTTACACTCCCTTCCCTTCTACCTGCTGAGGCCACAGGTCCGCACAAGTCCTGATGCACAGGATGAAGATGTGTAGGAGCCCAGCTTGACCCAGGTATATCATTGTTGTACATATTTTTATCCAAAAATACAATGATGATAACTAGACGTTATTGGTAAAATATTTCTGCCTTAACAAAGTGGTTTCCATATCAATATACAGTAGTGACCAAAAATGATTTGAACAAGAATGAAAAATGCTGGGGTCAGAATGATAGTCTTTTCTATTTTTCCACATTCAGTTTGCAACAGTGAGGAGATCAAATTTGTGTGTGATTGATGACCAAACCATAAAAAATATTGTAATTATGTCCCATTTTCATACACAGGAAAGTGTCAGTCTGGAGGAGCCAGCGGTCAGCAGCCAGACGGAGTCGCAGATCCCTCCCCTATGCCCCCCTGCTGCTAAAAGGGCTAAGAAGAGCAGGTATCTGGAGATGGCCACAGCTTCCTTTCTCTGGAAGGCCAGTACTGCGCTCAATACTAACCCAGATGAAGCTGATGCATTTGGGTGTGTGACAGCCAATAAATTAAGGCAGATGGCTGGTGAGTAAAGGAGCAGGTGTGAGGAACTCAACCTGCAGCTCCTCAACAAGGGGGTGAGGGGCCAAATTTCAGAAACTACCCACATTTCTGATTATGTGGCACCACCTCCACCACCTCCACAGTCAACCCACACACCACAGCAGCATGGCGTTCAGTGACAATAACAGCCCCAAGACCCCCTAACAAGACCGCTGGACTAAGGATTTTAACCCCTTTACCACTTACTAATTTATTTATTTTTTATTAATGATTTTATTTGTTATATTTTATATATTTTTGTATGCATAGAATGCACTTTTTGGTTAAATTCTTTGTATTTGGATGGTAGATAGCATCTAATTTAATTTTTTTTATTTTTTTTCTGCACAATCAAAAAATTGTGTAAAATAATACTTGGTTATGTGTTTTACTTCAAATGACCGTTTGGGAGTAGGCGGTTACATTTTAAAAAATATAATGTAAAATTAACAAGAGACCAACCTACATAGTTGTATCTTTGATCTTAAAAATTATGGATAAAAATGGATAACGGTGTTGTGGTAACTTGGCCAAAAAAAAACAACAAGCATACTGTAATATAATATTCAAGAATATCAAGAATATTCTTGATATCACTAGAAAACAAAAACCTTTTAAAATATGTTTGCCATAACTCCATCAGTATCTCAAGTAAAACAGCTTCATTAATATCTCATTAACCACTACAATACAGGGCACTTTCGCCCCCTTCCTTCCCAGCCCAATTTTCAGCTTTCATCACTCTCGCACTTTCAATGACAATTGCGCGGTCATGCTACACTGTACCCAAATGAAATTTTTATCATTTTGTTCGCACAAATAGAGCTTTATTTTGGTGGTATTTATTCACGACTCCGTTTTTTATTTTTTGCGATATAAGCGCAAAAAAAGCGGAAATTAGAAAAAAAACAATATTTTCTTTTTTCTATTTTAAAAGAAATCCAATAAAATCTAATTTTGTCATAAATTTAAGCCAAAATGTATTCTGCTACATGTTTTTGGTAAAAAAAATTCAGTTAAGTGTATAATAATTGGTTTGTGTGATCACGGACATATGTACGCAAATGATCATGTACAGATGTGTGCAGGTGATCACGTACATATGTGTGCAGATAATCATTGGAACATGTGATTTTAGTGGGACATATGTGGGGGACATGTGTTTTTTTATTTGGGGACATGTCTTTTTATTATTTGGGGACATGTGTGTTTTGGGGACATGTGTGGTGACATATGTATTGTGGTGACATGTGTGTTTACACTGTGTGGTGATGTGTGTATTACACTAGACTGGTGATCAGTTAGTAAAAAGCTGTAAAAACAGCTCATACTCACTGATCACCAGCCGGCTGCAGCGATCTGCTCTCCTCAGCGATGACTTCTGTGTGAGGAGAGGAGGAGCCGATTGCCTAGCAACCGGCTGTTTGTTTACATCACGACGGCTGTCATGTGATCAGGAGGGCCAATCACAGAGCCCTCCTGCCGATCCGAGATGCGCCGTGTCCGGGTGACACGAGCACATCGGGATCGCGCCGCTGCGCGGGCAAGCGCGCACGCGCGATCCCCCTCCTTTTGAAGGATGTTCCTGAACGTCCTATCAGAAGTAGAGAGCTCCCACCCGGCCGTATATGTACATTGGCCGGGTGGGAAGTGGTTAAAGAAGAAGCAAATGTGTGCTGCATTTAGACATTTTATAATTTGCCATGCCACGAATGTTAATTCTCCATTACGAAGGCTAGTTTACAAGACCGACCACGTTCCTTGCCTCTGATCATGCGTGTTTGTACTTGGGAAGGAACCTTTTATAGTGTGGGTGGGACTATGAGCACTGAGTCGTGATTGGACAAAGTCATCATCACTTTGTCCAATCAGGACTCTGACTGTGCTCTGTGCCCTAATTGGCAAAGCCTTTGATCTGACCAGCACGCAGTGCATAGTGGGGTACTTGGCAAGCAAACATTCTGCTGAGCGCCCCGCAAATTCAGGTGTTTGCAGAACAGACGATGTTCGGGCCGAACTTTTGCTTGGCCCAAACCATTCAGAGAGCATCTGCAAATCCAGATGTTTTACCAAGCTGGCATTAAGACACTGGGAATGAGAGTGATCTGGAGAATTTTTCTCTTCCAGCAGCTGTGGTAGAGATATCTGCCTTGGGTGCTTCTGAAAGTGGTAATGTTAATGTAGGGGATTTCTGCAGAGGTTCAAGCCTTAGCTTTACTTTCTTAAGTGTGACCCCATGACTATTCACCCCCCCTTGACAAGACAAAATGATAAGCATCTGAAACCTTTTGTACTGTTTTGTTGCACTTTTTGTGCACAGCTTTTTATCATTGATCTTCTGTGGCACGTTATATACATTGTTTATAGGAATATCATATTTTTATCATTTCTGTGATAAGTTTGAGGTAGAATATAGTAGCATGGGGATCTATATTTACTCAATCTCAACATCCTCATGGAGACACAGACATAAAATAAATCTGTGATGGGTTTTAACCAAACCCTACTGAGTTAATTTCTGATTGGCTTTAACTATAGTTTAAATATGTCTGTTTTCAAATAGATTTTCTTTTCTTTTTCTATTTATATAACATCTATATTTTATAAATAACTATTTAAAGTGGGGTTCCACCCTAAAGTGGAACTTCCGCTGATCGGAACCTTCCCCCCCTCCGGTGTCACAATTGGCACCTTTCAGGGGGGAGGGGGGTGCAGATACCTGTCAAAGACAGGTATTTACACCCACTTCCGGGCATAGACTCCCGTGGGAGTCTATGCCTCTTCCTGTCCCGCCGCGCTGTATGCTGGGACACACACGGGTCCCAGAGACAGTGCGGACAATTCCTATTGCGCTGCGCGACGCACGCATGCGCAGTAGGGAACCGGGGAGTGAAGCCGATTCGCTTCACTTCCTGATTCCCTCACCTAGAATGGTGGCGGCAGCAGCCGAGAGCCGAACGATCGATCGGCCTCGGCTGCCGGCATCGCTGGACCCCGGGACAGGTGAGTGTCCATTTATTAAAAGTCAGCAGCTGTAGTATTTATAGCTGCTGGCTTTTAATATTTTTTTCCCCAGTACAGTCCCGCTTTAATACTGGTTTTAGGGCCCTGTCAGTTTTTCAGATGGACCTAGTTATTTGTGTACATTTTAGAAGTCCTGTAAGAAGTAGACTTTCTTCAATAAAGCAGCTAAGATTAGCTTGGTAAACATGTCAAAAGGATTCTAGAGCTTCACCTGTTGTTAAACAGTAATATTAAATCTTGATATGCTGTATTTTATATTTATCTGACAAATTAAAAAAAAAAATTGTTTAAAACATTACAAATACAAACATCAAATATATACAAAAGGCTACCTATTTCCTTTTTTTTTTCTTCTTCTTTTTTTTTTTTATTTTGATTAAGCTTCCCTAAATTTGATAAATCAAGCCTCCACCACTGTGCCATAATCATTAGTGAGACCATTGAGCCAATGTTCATTGAACAAGTGCAGTTTGTTCCTAATCCAAAATGCTTGGTTGCATGTCAACCCTTCTCAGTTTTTCAGAGAAATTAAGATGCTGCTTTCAGTTTGGATTGACAGAAACATAAGTATTATTTGTAAATAATATAAGTTTCAAATTTATGGTATCTGGCTAGTCACAAGTCTAACCTGTCTCAATGAGTTTCTACAAGTAGCTCTTGAGAACAAGGCTGATAAATCAATGGCAGATGAAAATCACTTCACCCTGGAAGAAATGAATGGCTCTGAGGATTTACATGACTTTTGTCAATTTAATGCATTGTGTGCTATTGATTGGTTAGGTATTTTATAGTAAGGATATAAAAATTACCCAAGTAGTCTTGAACCATCTATTATCAATTGGCTAAACATTACAATGCTGGCAAATATTTCTCGACCAGTGATTGCAAATTATTTTAATATTAGGATAATACCATATACACTATATGTTATGACTGGACTTGAAGCCATTAAACTGGGGCACAGGACGGGCACTCACAAACAGAAAAGGTCAGAAATAGGGCACATAACCAAATGGCTAATACACATAAGTGCTTTAGTGAAGTTACTGTTTTGTGCTGAGCATCTCTGGAACATTTCAATACCTATTCTTAACAGTCCCCATACTCCTACCATTGGGAAATCAGGACACTAAGCCAAGATCCAAGTAAAAAGATGTTCTTCTGCTTCAGACAAATGTGCCCTATGTCTGCTACTACACATATACCTTTTTTTGTATACTTGTGTGGTCTCTGAAAACATATCAAGGTCATCTAAGTACTTTTCCTTGTTTTATATTGTCAAATGTTCTTGAAATGCATGAGAGAAAACCCTAGGACCTCCTCACAAGACTTTAACTACTTGCTGACCGTGTCACGCAGATATACTGCGGCACAATATCACTCCTGGGCGAAATCCCTTATGGGTACGTCCTACTCCTTTTCGGCCACCAGAGGGCGCGCACACACGCCTGCTGCATGGCAGGGGACCTGATACGCGTGGCTGGCGGGCACAATCGCCGCCGGCAACGAGCGATCGCATGCACGAGCACCAGAACGGGCATTTGTGTCTTTCAGAGGAGAGGAGCCATACTGTTTCTTCCAACTAAGATGGAAAAACTCCCCACACAGTTAGAACATGCTAAGGGAACACATTTAACCCATTGATTGCCCCTTAGTATTAACCCCTTCCCTGCCAGAGACATTTACACAGTAATCAGGGCATTTTTTTAGCACTGATCGCTGTCTAAATGCCAATATTACCAAAGAAATGTCAAAAGTATCTGTCCGTCGCAATGTTACAGTACCGCTAAAAATCGCAGATCACCGACATTACTAGTAAAAAAAATGCTATAAAAATGCCATAAATCTTTCCGATAGTTTGCAGACGCTATAACTTTTGCGCAAAACAATCAATATATGGTTATTGCGATTTTTTTTTACCAAAATTTTGTAGAAGAATATATATTGGCCTAAACTGATGAAGAAATTAGTTTTTTTTAAACTTTGGGGATATTTATTATAGCAAAAAGTAAAAAATATTGTTTTTTTTTTTCAAAATTGTCGCTCTTTTTTTGTTTATAGCACAAAAAATAAAAACCGCAGAGGTGAAAAAAAAAGAGAAAGCTCTATTTGTGTCTATTTGGACAGAGTTGAACGACGATTAAAGCAATTCAGGGCCAGGGGCATTGCTGGGTCTGCAAAACATGTGGAGCTAGAGCCCATAGCAGCAATCACCAACCTTTTTGCAGGCCCACGGAGGGGGGGGGGGGGGGGACGCCAGTGGTAATCCATATTTTGCAGGCAATGGCTGGTGTTGGCGCTTCAATCATCATGGCACCATGGTTGATATGCTGTCAGGGAGATTGAAGCACATTGTTTCTATTATTACATTCTAATATATAATGAAGTGGTTCAACTCACCATAATGCAGAATCATTGGGAGCCCTGGGCATGTCACTTGCCCTATCTCCTGCCACCATATGCACCGTGTCCCTTGCCACCATCGCCTGTCACCAGATGTAGCATTTTACTTGCCACTGTCACTTGCCCCCAGATGTGGTTTTGTCACTTGCCACGTCACCTGCCCCCATTTGTAGATTGCCACATCACCTGCCACCATTTGCAGATTGTTACTTGCCACATCTCCTGCCACCATTTACAGATTGTCACTTGTCACATCACTGGCCACGAGATGTGGGTTGTCACTTATCACGTCACCGGCCATCAGATGTAAGTTGTCACTTGCCAACTGATGTGGATTGTCACTTGCCATGCCAGCCAATGCCACCAAATGTGCATTGATGCTGCATTGCTTGTAGCACTGGTCCATTTAGTGAGCACAGGAGAGCGTGATGTGGGGCAGGCAGTGAGAGATGATGTCATCCCGCTGCTCCCCGCCGCACCTCCGACATTGAAGCAAGGGGGTCTGGCTGCAAAGTGGAGCTCCACCGATGACAGAAAGCACGTGACCTCCACTGCACCGCGCTGTGAGGGTGGAAGAGTGCTGATGTGTGGCGGGCAGTGAGAGATGATGTCACCTCTCTGCTCCCTGCCGCACCTTGCCCCCACATTGAAGAGGCTCAGCTGTGAAGAGCGCTGATGTGGAGTGGGCGGGGAGGGATGTCCTCTCTGCTTGTCCATCTGCTCACTTCTCTCATCTCCTCCATCTGTCTCATGCAGCCAGCCCGCCCGCCACAGCAGCTGCGGCCATGACCCACTGGTTAGGCAAGGACCCTGCGGCAAGAGACTCAAGGCTATGGGCCCCAGATTCGAGGGTATAGCCCCCATAGCCACCCCCTAGCAAACGCCCCTATTCAGGGCTCTGATTGCCTCAAAGAGCTGACCTTTCCTCGCTTCTCTCCCCCCTTTTTTATTCTTCTCTCTCCCTTTTATTCTTTTCCAAAGTTACATTTCTCTCATGTATACCCTCTTATATATACCTCCTGTATACCCTTCCACATTGCATTGGGTTTCGTGACAGGCTATTGATTAACAAACTAAATTTGTTGGGATATGCTTTTGGCCCAAGATGGGTTTATGTTGGACCTATGTCGAATATTTTAGACCTAGACATTAGGTGGTATCCTACTGGTACCCTTTTTGAATACGTACTTGGATGGTTAGGTCTATGTATCTTGTGTATTACTATGTTTTCTGCTTATTGTAATTGTGAAAATGTTCTTTAAATAAAGAATGTGTAAAAATATTTACTACATATGGATTGTTCTATCTACCAAAGGACTCTAAACCAATGTACTCTATTGTTCAGCAAGTCTGATCCAGCCAACAGTGCAAGTGGACAAAGCCAGGACTCTGACCCTACTGCAAAACAGCAGTCGCTAACCCACCTCCAGCTCGTTGAGTAGACAATAAAGGGGCAGCAGCACACAGATGATGACATTGCTGTGCTTTGTATTTCATTTTATCCAGGGCTCTGATTGGCTCAGAGAGCTGACCTGCCTTCGTCCAGTCCATTTGTTGTTATATAGGGCAGTACAACAACAAAAAATCCGATATTAGAAATGTTTTTTTTTTTTTTGTTTGCTTTAATTAATAAAAATGACTGGATAACTTTACTTTAATTACATTTTTTCCCAGAGTTCAGCTTTCAGCTTTGTGGATGAAAGAAGGCTATTGAAAAATATCTGAAAAACATCTGAAAGTTGCAGTCAAAGCACAATTTATATGATTTTTTCAGAAAGCTTTCAGAAAATTGCTGTGGCTGCTTTTGTGACTATTACTCATATCGTTTTTATAATATTATCACTCATTGTGACTGAGTCTGTTTTAATGTTTATATTTTTCCTGCAAGGTGTTTGAGCAGTGCAGGGTGACTTATGTCTTTATTCCCAAGAAGTTAACAGCAGAAGCAACTGGTTGATTATGATATTTTCTCACACATGCCAGCAATCAATCAGTATTGCCTCCCCATAAGGATTGAGTTGGCCAGCCTCACTATGATGACCAATAATAGAAAGGATTCCTGGTGGATAATTAATATTATTTCAATTCATATTTATTACATACACATTACAATGTGATGATTATGGTAAGTTTACATTTAAAAACCTATAATTTTGCCTTAAAGTGTATGTCTGGGTAAAATAAAAATATTCATTATATCTCAATATATGCAGATTTCCCATGTACTGTCTCTTTAGAAATGCTGAGAGCTCAAAAAGATGCCTGTTGATCCTGCCAGAAATCCAAGGTGCTCCTAACCTCTTATAGTGCAGTGACAATGCTGCCTCTGCTACACTACAGTACAAAGCTAAGCTGTATGCTACACACTACAGAGAACCTGTTTTGCATTGCAGACAAGAGCTCAGGTAGGACTCACAACACTGCTTAGGATTTCAGTGCAGCAAAAAAGATAGAAGCTCACTACACTTCTGAGCAAAAATGCCCCTGGGCTACTCCTTAGCTCTGTTGTGTCACATGGCACACCACAAGGGGGAGCCAAGGAGGAGGGACATCCCGCGATATTCTGTGGTGCTGTGTCTGAAGTCTGTAAATTCATGGAGGGAGAGGGAATTGTACTGGGCAGAAAATTACTTGGGAGAGGAGGTAACAAAGATTTCTGTCTGGGGGAAGAGGATATGTGCTGGGAGATGTGATTGGAGGGAGGATGTATTATGCTGGGAGGAATGATTGAGAGAGGAGTGTATTTGTGCTGGGAGATGGATTTGTACGGGGGGGGGGATATTTCAGCTGGAGGGGGGATTTGTACTTGGAGGAGGGCAGAAATTCTGCAGTTTTGATTAGAAGAAAATAGCCTTGCTGGAAGGGGGGGGGGGGGGTGGAGAATACACCTACACTATGGGAGTTATTTAACCACCTCAATACAGTGCAGTTACACCCCCTTCCTGACCAGACCAATTTTCAGCTTTCAGCGCTCTCACAGTTTGAATGACAATAACTCATCCAACACTGTATTAATATGAAACTTGCGTCCTTTTTTCCACACAAATAGAGCTTTCTTTTAGTGGTATTTAATCACTAGTGGGTTTTTTATTTTTTGTGCTATAAATAAAATAAAACATAAATTTTGTGAAAAAAATGCCTTTTTCTTTGTTTCTGTCATAAATTTTTGCTAATTAGTAATTTTTCTTCATAAATTTTGGCCAAAATTTATACTGCTACATATCTTTGGTAAAATAACCCACATTAGTATATATTATTTGGTCTTTGTGAAAGTTATAGAGTCTACAAACTATGGTGCCAATCACTGAAAATTGATCACTTCTGATCAGGCCTTCAGTACATCAGGTGTACCTCATTTCTTGAGACACTAACAAGTCAGGAAAGTACAAATACCCCCCAAATGACCCCTTTTTACAAAGTAGACATCCCAAGGTATTAAGTAAGTAGCATGGTGAGTTTTTTTAAGTTGTCATTTTTTCCCACAATTCTTTGCAAAATGAAGATTTTTTTTTTTTTTTTTTTTTTACTAAATTGTCATATTATCAGGTTATTCCTCACACACAGCATATGCATACAACAAATTACACCCCAAAATACATTCTGCTACTCTTCCCAAGTACAGCGATACCACATGTGTGAGACTTTTACACAGCCTGGCCACATACAGAGCACCAACATTGATGTAGTACCTTCAGACGTTCTACGAGCAAAAATGACGCATCTCATTTCTCAACCACCTATTACATTTTTGAAGGCCCTGGAGTACCAGGACAATGGAATTTCCCATAAAATGACCCCATTTTGGAAAGCAAACACCCCAACGTATAATCTGTGAGGCATAATGAGTCTTTTGAATGGTTAATTTTTTTCCAGAAGTTTTTGGAATATGTGGAAAAAAATTAAAACGCATTTTGTTTTTACACAAAATTGTCAATTTATAAGATATTTCTAACACATAGCATGTATATAGCAAAAATTACACCCCCAAATACATTCTGCTACTCCTCCCGAGTATGGCGATACCACATGTGTAGGACTTTTACACAGCCTGGCCACATAGAGAGGCCGAACATTGAAGTAGTACGTTCAGGCGTTCTAGGAGCATAAATGACACGTCATTTCATTCCTACCTATCACACTTTTGAAGGTCCTGGACCACCAGGACAGTGAAATTACCCACAAAATGACCCCATTTTGGAAAGAAAACACCCCAACGTATATTCTATGAGACATGGGCTGCAAATAGGTACTCGGGTACTCTGATGGGCTGGAGATAGGTACTCGGGTACTCTGATGGCCTGGTGACAGGTACTCGGGTACTCGGATGGCCTGGTGACAGGTACTCGGGTACTCTGATGGCCTGGTGACAGGTACTCGGGTACTCTGATGGCCTGGTGACAGGTACTCGGGTACTCTGGTGGCCTGGTGACAAGTACTCAGGTACTCTGATGGCCTGGTGACAGGTACTCTGATGGTTTGGTGACTGGTATTTGGGTACTCTGAAGGGCGGTGACAGGTACTCATATGGACTGTGATAGGTACTCGGGTACTCAGATGAACTGTGACAGGTACTCGGGTACTCAGATGGACTGTGACAGGTACTCTGGTACACAGATGGACTGTGACAGGTACTCAGGTACTCAGATGGACTGGAACAGGTACTCGGGTACTCAGATGGGCTGTGACAGGTACTCGGGTACCCTGATGGACTGTGACAGGTACTCAGTACTCGAATGGACTGTGACAGGTACTCGGTACTCTAATGGACTGTGACAGGTACTCGGTACTCTAATGGACTGTGACGGGTACTCGGGTACCCTGATGGACTGTGACAGGTACTCGGGTACTCTGATGGCCTGGTGACAGGTACTCGGGTACTCTGGTGGCCTGGTGACAGGTACTCTGATGGTTTGGTGACTGGTATTTGGGTACTCTGAAGGGCGGTGACAGGTACTCATATGGACTGTGACAGGTACTCGGGTACTCAGATGAACTGTGACAGGTACTCGGGTACTCAGATGGACTGTGACAGGTACTCTGGTACACAGATGGACTGTGACAGGTACTCGGGTACTCAGATGGACTGGAACAGGTACTCGGGTACTCAGATGGGCTGTGACAGGTACTCGGGTACCCTGATGGACTGTGACAGGTACTCAGTACTCGAATGGACTGTGACAGGTACTCGGTACTCTAATGGACTGTGACAGGTACTCGGTACTCTAATGGACTGTGACAGGTACTCGGGTACCCTGATGGACTGTGACAGGTACTCGGGTACTCAGATGGGCTGTGACAGATACTCGGGTACCCTGATGGACTGTGACAGGTACTCGGTACTCTAATGGACTGTGACAGGTACTCGGTACTCTAATGGACTGTGACAGGTTGTCAGGAAGATCCTCCTCACGGACGTCCGAGCGGCGAAAGTCGCAGAAGATCTCTTGCCCAGTTCCAGGAGCGTTACCGCGATCGGCGGTGCGCGCGTGCGCGTGCGCGCGGGAGCGCGCGCGGCCGTTTGACGCAAATTGGCGCCAATAGCGCTATTTAAACTGGATCCATGCCTCACTGCCTTGCTGCCTGATCAACAGCGTTCCTGTGCGTCCTGGTGATCCGTATCTGAATCTGAACCTGAACCTGTACCTGTATCTGTACCTGTACCCTGATCTGTATCGAACCCGGCTTGTTCCCGACTCTGCTGTTTGCTGCCTGCCCCCCGACTTTGGCTTGTACCAGACTACTCTTCTGGATTCCGTTTCTGTACCTGATCTGCCCGCCTGTGCCTGACCTGAACTGTTACACCATACGTCAACTGTAAGTTGCTTGCTGTTGTACTACAGGACACCTCCCAGTCCTCCGCAATATCTGGCTGTACTCCTTCTGCGTTTGTAGCCTTCTATCTCTGGCCGCAGACTACTGGACTCTTCCGCTTCCACTTATCCATTGCACCTGCATCCATTGTTGGACTACAATACCCCTCTGTTGTTTGTCACTTCCTGCAATCACTTGTATACCGTTGCTGGACTACAGGAACCCTTCTGCTGTCTGCTGGAACTTATCTCACCTTTGCCTGCATTCAGACACCGGACTACAATACACCTCCTCCTTCAACAGTCTTCTGCCTCTACCACCTGCTATCCGGTCAGGCACTTGTGCCCCTCTGTGCTCCTGAGCCCCTGTCACCACTACCAGGGTCTCTCGAGTCAGAGGTCTACGAGAGGCCACTCCCTGCACTCCGGGCTCTGCTTAAAGGTACGTGACAGTATCAGGCAGCCATGTCTGAGCCCACGCAGGGAGATTCGGCCATGGATGATTTATGCCGTCATCTTGCTGGACTTACCCAGGCTGTTAAATCTCTACAAGAAGGCTATTCTCGATTGGAAGAGCGTGTCCAGGTCTTATCTACCACAGGCCCTACAGTGTCGGGAACTTCTTCTGCGCCATCAGTGGTTATGTTGCCCCCAGAACCCAAGGTCCCAACTCCGGAGAGGTTTTCGGGAAATCGCAGCAAGTATAGAGCTTTTCGCAATGCCTGTGAATTGTTTTCTGCACTTCAACCCAGAACTTTCTCTCTAGAATCCACTAAGGTGGGTTTTGTTATCTCCCTTCTACTGGGTGAGCCCCAGGCTTGGGCCCACCGCCTTTTGGAGCAAAAGGAAGCCTGCCTTAATAACCTGGATACATTTTTTCAAGCCATGGGTTTGCTCTATGAGGATCCTCAACAGGCGGCCACAGCGGAAGCAGCTTTATATTCTCTTCAGCAAGGCCGCAGAGCGGCAGAGGACTACGCGTCTGAATTTCGGCGCTGGAGTTCCGATACTACCTGGAACGATGCTGCTCTGCGCTACCAGTTTCGCATGGGACTCTCTGAACCTCTAAAAGATGAATTGGCCCGGGTGGGTGTTCCAGCAACTCTTGAAGCCCTTATCAACCTCTCCATCCAGATAGACAGACGCTTGAGAGAACGGAGAACAGAACGCACTGCCGGGCCGTCCCGACCAGTCTGGATGTTACCCCGTGTACCTAATCCCCCTGCACATCCTGCTGCTGACACGCCTGAACCCATGCAACTGGGCTTACTTAGACCAACGCTCACCACCGAGGAACGACAACGCCGGCAGCTCAACAATCTGTGTCTTTACTGTGGAGAACCCGGACATTACGTGAGATACTGTCCTGCCAAATTCCGTAAGCACTCTTATGTATCTTCTCCTGTTTTACCTGCTGTGCCTAGTAATGCTACTCACCTGGCTGTTCCCGTCTCTCTTCAGCTACCCGGAGGGAACATTCAAGTCCCCGCAATAGTTGATTCTGGAGCGTGCAGTGGATTTATGGACTTATCGTTTGCCCAAGAGTTCCAAGTGCCCTTACGGCCCAGGGCGAAAGGGTTGTCTGTACACCTTGCCGACGGGTCAGCTATCAAATCAGGACCAGTGACACAAGAGACATGTCCTTTGACTGCTACTATTTCCGGTAACCATCAGGAACAACTCTGCCTGGACATTATTGAATCTCCCCTTTTCCCTATCATACTGGGTATGCCCTGGCTTCGGGCACACAACCCGCAAATAGACTGGTCCACCGGAAACATTTTCTTTTTCTCCCCCTATTGTCGTCAACACTGCTTTCAAGAATCAACTAAGGTTTCACCCCATTTAATGTGTATGGAGACCGATGTTGAGACTCGCCAGCACGTTCCTGAGACCTACCATGACTTCCTGGACGTGTTCAGCAAGAAAGGGGCAGAAACACTTCCCCCTCATAGACCCTACGATTGCCCAATTGAGATCCTTCCCGGAGCCGAAATCCCTTTCGGGAGAATATTTCCCTTAACAGAAGTGGAATTGGAGACTCTCAGGACTTACATTGATGACAATCTAAAGAAGGGGTTCATACGTCCTTCTACGTCCCCAGCTGGGGCAGGAATCTTTTTTGTAGAAAAGAAGGACCATTCTCTCCGCCCTTGTGTTGACTACCGGGACTTAAATAAAGTTACAGTCAAGAACCGGTACCCACTGCCTTTGGTACCCGAATTATTCCAGCGCCTTGGATCAGCTCGTATCTTCACAAAATTGGATCTTCGCGGAGCCTATAATTTGGTCCGTATCCGAAGCGGGGACGAATGGAAGACTGCCTTCCGCACCCGCTTCGGACATTTTGAATATCTCGTAATGCCCTTTGGGCTATGCAACGCTCCTGCGACTTTCCAGCATTTTGTGAATGATATCTTTAGAGATTTTCTCGACCTGTTTGTTTTAGTATATCTGGACGACATCTTAATTTTCTCCCCCTCTCTGCCAGCTCACAGGGAACACGTTAAGAGGGTTCTCACTCGGCTTCGCCAACACGGCTTGTACGCAAAACCTGAGAAGTGCGAATTTGAACGTCGCAGCATTCAGTTTTTGGGGCTGATTATTTCGGTAGATGGAATCAAGATGGATCCACAAAAAGTTTCGGCCATCCTGGACTGGCCAGCCCCTACTGATAAAAGAGGAATTCAACGCTTTGTGGGGTTTGCGAATTTTTATCGAAAATTCATCAAGGGATTTTCTACAATCATCGCTCCAATCACCAGATTAACGAGACAAGGTATCAAGTTCCAGTGGACTCCGGAGGCACAAGCCGCATTTTCTTCCCTTAAAGAACAATTTGTGTCAGCATCTGTCCTGAAGCATCCTAATTCTGCGCTACCCTACATTCTTGAGGTGGATGCATCCGAAGTTGCAGTGGGAGCAGTCCTTTCTCAGAGACAGGGCCCAAAGGCTTTATTACACCCAGTGGCGTTTTTCTCACGTAAATTGTCTGAAGCGGAAAAGAATTATGATGTCGGGGACAGGGAGTTACTCGCTATCAAAGCCGCACTTGAGGAATGGCGCTATCTCCTGGAGGGAGCAGCCCATCCCATTTTGGTATACACTGACCACAAGAACTTAGAGTATTTAAAGACTGCTAAGAGGCTGAAGCCGCGTCAGGCCAGATGGGCACTGTTCTTTACAAGATTTTCCTTCCACATAACCTATAGGCCCGGATCAAAGAACACCAAACCCGACGCGCTATCCCGGATGTTCAGTGAACCCGAAGTTCTTCAACCCACAGACACCATCCTTGCGCCCGGAAATTTCCTTATGCTCCAGGAAGATCTTCTATCCCAACTTAAGCAGGCTTCATCGTCAGCTCCACATCCCTCAAACACCACCTTACTCTCTAGCAATAACTTGTTATGGCATGAAAACAAGATCTACGTGCCCCAACAACTACGGGTTGCTGTTCTCAAGTCTTGCCACGACCACAAATTGGCCGGTCATTTTGGGGTACACAAGACCGCCGAACTTCTCCAACGCACCTTCTGGTGGCCTCAGCTGCTAAGAGACTGTAAACTTTATGTTGAATCTTGCATTACCTGTACCCAGAACAAGAGTAGCAAGACCAAAGCCTGGGGGTTGCTGAAACCACTCCCCATCCCGGAAAGGCCTTGGAAAATGATTTCCATAGACTTTATTGTTGAATTACCTCCGTCAGAAGGCTTCACCACTATCTTTGTGGTGGTCGACAGATTGTCCAAAATGGCTAATTTTCTGCCCATGAAGGGTACACCTTCTGCCCCTGAGACCGCAAGGATCTTCATTAAGGAGATTGTAAGACTCCACGGTATACCTGCGAACATTGTTTCCGACCGAGGGGTACAATTTACATCAAAATTTTGGAGAGCTTTATGTAAGTCCTTGAAAATTGATCTTTCATTTTCGTCTGCCTATCATCCCCAGACCAACGGCCAGACCGAACGAACAAACCAGACCCTTGAGCAATATTTGCGGTGTTATTCTTCTTTTTCGCAAGACGATTGGGTATCCCTTTTACCACTTGCCGAGTTTTCCTACAATAACTCTGTTCATTCTGCAACTAATAAAACTCCCTTCTTTGCGAACTATGGTTTTCACCCTCAGTTCCTATCAGCCAATATCCCAGAATGCACGGTTCCAGCAGTTCAAGAAACTTTGGACTTTTTCTGCACCAATAACAAGTTGCTTCAAGAAACGATGGCAAGAACTCAAGAACGCAACAAAGCAGTTTTTGACAGAAAGAGGAGAGGGGAGCTCGACCTAAAACCCGGAGATTTGGTTTGGTTATCTACTCTGAATCTAAAATTAACATGCCCATCTAGAAAACTGGGCCCAAAATTTGTGGGTCCTTTCCCAATTTCCAGGAAAATTAACAATGTGGCTTATGAGCTGAAATTACCAGAATCGCTGCGTATTCACCCAGTGTTTCATGTGTCCCTCTTAAGACCTTCAATCCAGGATCCCTTCACCGATCGGAACGTGGGCCCTCCTGAACCTGTGCTTATTAATGGTGAAGAGGAGTTTGAAGTAGAAGCAATTTTGGATTGCAGAAAGAGACGCAACCAGGTACAGTATCTGGTGAAGTGGAAGGGGTATGGTCCAGAAGAGAACTCCTGGTAACCAGAGACTGGCATCCACGCCAAGAGGTTGGTTCTGGCATTTAAAAGATCTCACCCAGGTAAGATGTCCCAGTTGGGCATCCGGAGGCTGCCCATTGGGGGGGGGGCAATGTCAGGAAGATCTTCCTCACGGACGTCCGAGCGGCGAAAGTCGCAGAAGATCTCTTGCCCAGTTCCAGGAGCGTTACCGCGATCGGCGGTGCGCGTGCGCGCGGGAGCGCGCACGCGGGTGCGCACGCGGCCGTTTGACGCAAATTGGCGCCAATAGCGCTATTTAAACTGGATCCATGCCTCACTGCCTTGCTGCCTGATCAACAGCGTTCCTGTGCGTCCTGGTGATCCGTATCTGAATCTGAACCTGAACCTGTACCTGTATCTGTACCTGTACCCTGATCTGTATCGAACCCGGCTTGTTCCCGACTCTGCTGTTTGCTGCCTGCCCCCCGACTTTGGCTTGTACCCGACTACTCTTCTGGATTCCGTTTCTGTACCTGATCTGCCCGCCTGTGCCTGACCTGGACTGTTACACCATCCGTCAACTGTAAGTTGCTTGCTGTTGTACTACAGGACACCTCCCAGTCCTCTGCAATATCTGGCTGTACTCCTTCTGCGTTTGTAGCCTTCTATCTCTGGCCGCAGACTACTGGACTCTTCCGCTTCCGCTTATCCATTGCACCTGCATCCATTGTTGGACTACAATACCCCTCTGTTGTTTGTCACTTCCTGCAATCACTTGTATACCGTTGCTGGACTACAGGAACCCTTCTGCTGTCTGCTGGAACTTATCTCACCTTTGCCTGCATTCAGACACCGGACTACAATACACCTCCTCCTTCAACAGTCCTTTGCTCTGTGCTCCTGAGCCCCTGTCACCACTACCAGGGTCTCTCGAGTCAGAGGTCTACGAGAGGCCACTCCCTGCACTCCGGGCTCTGCTTAAAGGTACGTGACACAGGTACTCGGGTACCCTGATGGACTGTGACAGGTACTCGGGTACCCTGATGGACCATGACAGGTACTCGGGTACCCTGATGGACCGTGACAGGTACTCGGGTACCCTGATGGGCCGTGACAAGTACTCGGGTACCCTGATGGGCCGTGACAGGTACTCGGGTACTCTGATGTGCCATGACAGGTACTCGGGTACTCTGATGTGCCGTGACAGGTACTCGGGTACTCTGATGGGCTGGGACAGGTACTCAGGTACTCAGATGAACTGTGACAGGTACTCGGGTACTCAGATGGGCTGGGACAGGTACTCTGGTACTCTGATGGGCAGGGACAGGTACTCGGGTACTCTGATGGGCTGTGACAGGTACTCGGGTACTCTGATGGGCTGTGACAGGTACTCGGGTACTCTGATGGGCTGGGACAGGTACTCGGGTACTCTGATGGGCTGTGACAGGTACTCTGATGGACTGTGATTGACAGGTACTATGAGGGGTGGTGACAGGTCCTCTTTATTGGGGGGGGGGGGGGGGCAGGCAGGCAATCGGTGTGATTGGTGTACACTAGGCGGTAACGAGATGTTACCGCAATCTCCTCCTCACACACGATCGGTGTGTGAGGAGGAGAACAACCCGGTAACATCTCGTTACCGCGGTTTGTTTACATTTTAGTGATCGGCTGTGAAAGGATCACAGCCGATCACGTGGGTAAACAGCCGGCCAATGGCTGTTTAGCAGCATCGGTGACGAGCAGTGTTCCCGGGGGAAACCCGCCGCCACCGACGTGCACGCGCAGCATGCAGCGCGCTCACGATCGCGCGCATGCGCCGTGCACAGCCGGGGTGCGACCATCTGTGATCGCCCGTGACTTCATCACGGCCGATCACGTGGTAAACAGCCATAACCAATGGCTGTTCACCCCCTTCGGTGGCGAGCGGTGTCTCCGTGACACGTCACCACCGAAGAAACAGGGATGCGTGCGCACGATCGCGCGCATTCCCTGTTTAAACGGGAGGCCGTCATATGACGGCCTCCCGCCACAATAGGTGTGCCGCCTGGCCGTCATTTGACGGCCAGCGGTCGGCATCTAGTTAAGAAAGGCAAATCCACTTTGCACTACAAGTGCACACTTCAAGTGCAAAGTACACTTTAAATTGCTCTTAAAGCGCACTTGGAAGTGCAGTCACTGTAAATCCGAGGGCTAGATCTGAAATGAGGGGAAACTCTGCTGATTTTATTATTCAATCATGTGCAAGCTAAAATACTGTTTTTTATTTTCCTTGCATATCCCCCTCGGATCTACAGCGACTGCACTTCCAAGTGCACTTTCCGTGCAATTTCAAGTGCACTTTGCACTTGTAATGCAAAGTGGATTTGCCTTTCGTAAATAACCGCCAACGTGCATTACACACACTTGACTTATGTGCTCATTTTGCACTACTGATGCTTACATTTTGGGGTTAATTTACTAAAACTAGAGAGTGCAGCTTTGAAAGGTAACCAATCAACTTCTAACTTCAGCTTGTTCAATTGAGCATTGAAAAAAAAAAAAACCTGTAAGCTAATTGGTTTCTATGCAGAGCACCACACCTCTGTGTACAACATATACCTGACCCCTGCGCTTTGCACATTACACACCCCTGACCCTTTCACTGTGTGCCTTATAGATTCCTGCACTATTTATATTATATTGTACATTACATATCTCTGACCATTGTGTTCACAATTTGGCTACACCCACCGTTCACTGCTGCAATGCAGTTTTGCTCTCCTTTGGGTTTTTAATTATAAATAAAAGATTTCTTGTTTGAAGTTAGTTATTAGTTAAATCATTTGACTTCGGTAAAGTAATACGAATTGTGATATCAATGCTGAATAATAAAACATCTGCATACACATACAGTAATAGAAGTTTTTTTTTTTTCAGTCTAATTTTGGAACATGAAAAAAATTATACCCTAGTAAATGTTAAGATTGACTCTTTTCTTAAACACTCATATATAGCTGTTTCTATTTCAATGTGTTCTGATATACTGTGTAATAGGACACATACATTATTTCTAACAGTATCATTACTGTAAGCTTAATCTTTTCCATATTTTAATTAAGACTCTAAATGCAGCGTGACGGAGTTTTGATTATAAAAGACCTTGAGTTGTCCTCGGGTAAGAGTTTCATTTAATTACAATGTTATTAAAAAAAAGTTGCTCTGAGAAATGCTACCTTAAATCTTACTTCAAAGGTCAAGTCCACTGGAAGAAGATTATTAGATTCTGGGTGGACCGCAGCAGGGTTTGATCCCCCGCTGGGTTACTTATTATGTTCAGGAACTCAGTGAGCAGATTGTTCGGCCTCCATGGCCTTGAACTTCAGGGTTTAGCTTGATGAAAATTTGCAGTGTAACTGGCCCTGGCTTGTTGTTCATCAAGAGAATGTTACTTTATAAGGAGAACGCAACACAAGAAGGCTATCCTCATCCAGAAGAAATGACAAACGTTTATTCCTACACATGCTTCACAAGTAAAGTATATTGGCAAGTGCTTTGCTGCTATCTTGACATTGCTGTAATAGGGAAGGGCTTTAGAGGAACAGGAGGGATTAAAGCTGAAATTTAGGCAGATATTAAAAACATAAATTAAAAACATCATTAACCACTTGCTTACTGGGCACTTAAACCCCCCTCAGTCCCAGACCAATTTTCAGCTTTCAGCGCTGATGCACTTTGAATGACAATTGCGCGGTCATACAACACTGTACCCAAATGAAATTTTTATCATTTTTTTCCCACAAATAGAGCTTTCTTTTGGTGGTATTTAGTTACAGCTCAGAGTTTTATTTTTTGCTAAACAAACAAAAAAAGATGCAAAAAAAAAAAAAAAAAAAAATCATGTTTTAATAGTTTGTTATAAAATTTTGCAAACGGGTCATTTTTCTCCTTCATTGAAGTGCGCTGATTAGGCGGCACTGATAGGCTGCATTGGTGGGCACTGATGGGCTGCATTGGTGGGCACTGATGGGCTGCATTGGTGGGCACTGATAGGCTGCACTGGTGGGCACTGATAGGCATAGTTAAGGCGGCACTAATAGGCACAGATAAGGCGGCACCGATGGGCACAGATAAGGCGGCACTGATGGGCAAAGATGGGCACAGATAAGATGGCACGGATGGGTGGCACGGATAAGTGGCACGGATGGGTGGCACGGATGGGCACTGATAGGTACCACTGATAGGTGGCACTGATAGGTGGCTCTGATAGGTGGCACTGCTGGGCACTGATGGGCGGCACTGCTGGGCACTGATGGGCGGCACTGCTGGGCACTGATGGGCGGCACTGGGGTGCAGCACCTTTGAGGCAGATTTTGGGTGGCACTGTGGGTGGCACTGCTGGGTGGCACTGTGGGCACTGCTGGGTGGCACTGTGGGCACTGCTGGGTGGCACTGTGGGCACTGCTGGGTGGCACTGTGGGCACTATGGGCACTGCTGGGTGGCACTGACAGGGGGGCACTTACTTTATTTCAGGATGGCACTGCGGGTGGCAGGTGGGCACTGGCAGGGGGCAGGTGTCCGTTTAAATTGCTGGCCGTGATCGGGACTGATGTCCCGAACACGGCCGCCGGCGATCGGCTTTTTTTTTTTCTCCTCGCGCTGTCAGCGCGAGGAGGAATACTAGCCGATTACCGGCTCCGTTTTATCACATGATCAGCTGTCATTGGCTGACAGCTGATCACGTGATAAGGGGTCGGGATCGACCCCTTACACGGATCGGTGATCAGGCGAGTCTCACGGACTCGCCGATCACAGAGCGCGCCGCGCGCGCCCCTCAGGGGGCGCGCAGGCCGCTCGTAACCGGGACTACGTCAATAGACGTAGTCCCGAAAATGTGGGTCCGCGCTATTGCCGTCATTTTGCAATAGCGCGGTACCCAAGTGGTTAAGGGCCCATTTACATCTTTATTGTGCATTAACACACACACATGTACATGCATTATGTTGCATATTAACATGCATTGTGTAAGGAAGCTCACTAATTTTGCACTAAAATGCACCAAAAAGTGGTGTGTGTACCATTTATTTCAGCACAGCGCAACTCAATGCACGTTAGTGTATTGTTGCATGTTTAACTGCACTGCAACTTATGTTTATCAGGAAGGTGAATTGGAATTCCATAAATGTAGTGCATGTAACTGGCCCATGTAACTGGCCCTCAAGCATGTCTGCACCCAAAACAAAAATGTATAATATATCTATATATATATATCTATATATATATATATCTATATATATATATATATATATATATCTATATATATATCTATATATATATATATATATATATATATATATATATATATATATATATGTAGCGGCGACTCCTGACAAGTGCAGTTTGGTTTGGGTACAAAATTGGGTATCTACAGTAAATTGGGCCTCAGCATCAGTCTTACCTGACTGTGAGATGCTCAGCCTGGCCACACGGGGCACTGTCTCTTCTGGCAGGCATAGAACTATGGTCTGGTTAGGTGCTTAAGTTACTCTCTCTCAGAGCCCGGCCATTGGGAGAGGCGCTCTCGCAGTGCTTTCTGGGAGAGGGTATTTAAGATGCGGACATCACGTGGTTCGGGGTTTCGGTCCAGAATGAGGTGCTGATTTCATGGTCCCGGTCCTCCTGACCAGCCCCCAGGAAGGCTATGGCCTGGGGTGCGGATCCACCTGACTTTAATGTCTCGGGGCTGGCTAGCCCAAGGCAAGGAAACTAAAGGAAGGATTCTGAGGTGGTGGGGTGCCGTCTCCGGTTCTGGAGAGACCCCGTGTACTTCAAGCATTCCAGGGGAGGACTTTTCAGAAGAAGACCACGTACGGGTTGGTTTTCTTAGCAAGAACCTGGAAGGGCTGAAGTAACTGAGAGAATCCGGTCTTGTGGATATCGCCAAGCAGGCTGAGAGATCCAGCTATCCCACAAGTGTTCTCAAGCTTAGTTTTCCTACGGGTTCTACAACAACGTCTGTGGCAGAGACATTATCTTGTACGTCTCTACAACAATGTCTGTGGCAGAGACTTGTTCCTGAGTAAGCACCATGTTGGCTGCTAGGCCTTGTGAGAGAGGGACTGTCCAACCTGAGTGATCACCCAGTTGGGAATGGCTATTCTCTGGATGCAGTCAAAGTAAGCAAGTTCTTCAACATTTTTTTGACTTTGACACTAAGAGTACCTGAACTTCCTTTCCAACCCTCTGATCCCAAGTTGAAAGACTGTTCAATTGTCTAAGTTTTTCAAATAAAATCCATTCAAGTGGATCTATTGTCAGTCTCAAGTTACTGGGCCACTTACCACAGGACATCCCCTAGACGTGCAACAAGGAGAACGGAAGGTAACGGTAAGCCCAAAAATAACCAGCAGCTCCTTCGGGGGTTAGTGCTACATATATATATATATATATATACATATACAAACAAAAAAGCAGCACTCTATGAGTAGGAGCCAAAAAATAAATAAATATATATATATATATATATATATATATATATATATATATATATATAAATATGAACCATGGACTAAATTCAGATTTAGAAATGCAAAATTATATTTGGGATTTTTAAGGTTCTGAATAATTTTTTTTTTAATAAAAAGTAGAAATGTATTAAAGCATTAAAACAAACATACAAAAGGTAAATGTTGAAAGTACTAATACATGTGCTGACTGATGTCATCTCTGTATGTTTCGCCTTGGTAGTTGGCTTCTTCAGGAAAATTATTTTATATCAGGCAAGCCAATTACCAAGGAGAAACATATAGAGATGAAATCAGTCAGCACATGTATTAGTACTGTAATTCAATATTTACCTTTTGTATGTTTGTTTTAATGCTTTAATAAATTTCTACTTTTTATAAATGATTTTGTTCTAATTCAGGACCTTAAAAATCCCAAATACAATTTTAAATTTCAAACTATTTTTCAAGAGATGTGGTGCTTTATCCTTAGTAAATGATAAGAAAAATACTTTCTCTCCTTAACCACTTGCCTACTGGGCAACCCCCCTCCTGCCCAGACCAACTTTCAGCTTTTGGTGCTCTCACACTTTGAATGACAATTACTCAGTCATGTAATACTGTACCCAAATTAATGTTTTGCTCTTTTTTCCATACAAATAGAGCTTTCTTTTGGTGGTATTTGATCACCTCTAGGTTTTTTATTTTTTTGCGCTAGAAATGAAAAAAGAAAATTAAAAAAAAAAATGTCTTTGTTTCTGTGATAAAATTTTGCAAATTATAGATTTTTTCTACATTCATTTTGGCCACAATTTATACTGCTACACATTTATGGTAAAAATAACCCAAATTAGTGGATATTATTTGGTCTTTGTGAAAGTTAGAGAGTCCACAAGCTGTGGTGCAAATCATAAAAAATGAATCACACCTGGAGTACTGGTAGCCTATCTCATTTCTTGAGACCCTAACAAGCCAGAAAAGTAAAAATACCCCCCAAATGACCCCTTTTTGGAAAGTAGATATTCCAAGGTATTTAGTAAGAGGCATGGTGAGGTTTTTGATGTTCTCATTTTTTACCACAATTCTTTGCAAAATGAAATTTTTATTTCCACAAAATTGTCATTGTAATAGGTTATTTCTCTCACATGGCATGTGTATACCACATATAATGCCCCAAAACACATTCTGCTACTCTTCCTGAGTATTATGATACCAAATGTGTGTGACTTTTTCACAGCCTAACCACTTAGAGAGGCCCAACATACAGGGAGCACCATCACGTGTTCTAGGAGTGGTGGCCCAGATTTGTTCTCCTCCTTTTTCACCTATTGTAATACCAATATACTGGGACTATCTTTCACACATGTGTTAGACCCCATTTTAGCTGGTGTTTTTGGATTTGGTATTATCTCGCTATCAGCAGAACATCACTACCTGTAATCATACTAAATCCATCAGTGGCAACTCTTACTTACATTATGATAGTTGCCACCACCCCACTTGGAAGAACAACATCCCGAATGTGCAATTTCACAGATTAAGGAGAAACTGCATAAGAGTGGAAGACTATAACTCACAAGGTGAATATATGCAAAAAAAGTTTGTAGAGAAGGGTCACCCCAGAGATTTAGTCCAAGATGCTTTTTTTTCACATATTAATATGCCACCAAAAAACAAAGACAATCACACTAAAGAAACTGAAAATACGGCTAGATTTGTGTCTACTTTTAATACCAAATACAGAACTATTTAAAAAAAAAATCCATAAACATTATAATATTTTAAAGCCTGGCTTCTTTGTTGCCTCCTAAGCCACAAATAGCATTCAGAAAAGCACGTACCATAAAAAACATTATTGCCCCAAGTAAGTTAGAAAAACCCAATCATAGACCTTTTATTTTAGGGCATATTTTAACAACAGAACAGATATTTTTCAATGCCGGTGTTCTGTCGAGAAGTGGCCCCCATCAGTGCCCAGCCTAAACTGTGCATGCGCAACGCAAGCGCCGTACGTAACAACAGAACAGCTTATTTTAACATCAGCTGTTCTTACGGCGAGATGGTGCAGGCGCAGAAGAGTTGATAGATTTTTTTCTATTCTTTCAGATTGTGCCCCACACTCCGCCGTGCTCCTGGGGCAGATTTTTAGTTCTCTTGTGGGCAGTATTAGATGTCCAGTGCAGAAAAAAAATATAATTCTGTGATGGGTGCATTTTTGCATTTCTTGTGGGTGAAATTAATGGGCACTTTTGGCCATAACTAGATGGCCAGTGCTGCAAAAAAAAAACTTTGTGATTGGTGGATTTATGCTTGTGGGGCGTGTTTAGCTAACTGATAGGCGTCAATTACATGGCCAGTGGATTTATGGGCACTTTGGGGCGGAATTAGATCTAAAATCTAAAAATTAGTGATGGGCGGATTTCTACTTTTCTTGTGGGCGTCATTTGTGTCAATGAAATGCAGCCACCTGTGCCTGTCATATACAGCCATTTGTGCCTGTCAAATGCAGCCACTTGTTCCAATCAAATGCAGTGCCACTTGTGTCCATCATATGCAGCCATTTGTACCTGTAAAATGCAACCACTTGTGCCAATCATATGCAGTCACTTGTGCCGTCATATGCAGCCATTTGTGCCCATTATATATAGCCACTCGTGCCCATCATATGCAGCCACTTGTGCCCTTCATATGCAGCCTCTTGTGCCTGTCCACTGTGCCCATCATATGCAGCCACTGTACCCAACATATGCAGCCACTTGTGCCAATCAAATGCAGCCACTTCTGCCCGTCACATGCAGCCAATTGTGCCCGTCCACTGTGCCCATCATATACAGCCACTCTGCCCATCATATGCAGCCACTTCTGCCAATTAAATACAGCCACTTGTGCCCATCATTTGCAGCCACTTGTGCCCATCCACTGTACCCATCATATGCAGCCAATGTGCCCATCATATGAAGCTACTTGTGCCCATCAAATGCAGCCAGGCCTTCACTAATCCCCCCGCGCATGGGCGGCCTGGTGCCACTTAAATATTTACAAAAATGTGAGGGGTATACTCACTTTTGTGGCTCGCAAACCTGAAGGCTTGAAGGCCTGGCTCGCAGCCTCCGCTCTAATTCATCCCCAAGGTGTTCTGTTGAGTTGAGTTCAAATTCCTCCACCCAAAATTCACTCATCCATGTCTTTATGGACCTTGCTTTGTGCCCTGGGCCAAATCATTTGGTGGAGGGGGGATTATGATGTGGGTTGTTTTTCAGGGGTTGGGCTTAGTTCCAGTAAAGGGAACTCTTAAGGAATCAGCATAACAAGACATTTTGGACAATTTCATGCTCCCAACTTTGTGGGAAGTTTAGGGATGTCCCCTTCCTGTTCCAACATGACTGCACACCACTGCATAAAGCAAGGTACATAAAGACATGGATGAACGAGTTTGGGGTGGAGAAACATAACTGGCCTGCACAGAGTCCTAACCTCAACCCATTAGAACACCTTCTGGCTGAATTAGAGCAGAGACTGCAAACCTTGGGGACAGCCTTCCTAACCCTCCCAAAAGCTGATCTAGCTGCAAAGGGTGCCAAATCAAATTTTAACCCTACGAACTTAAGCCTCGTACACACTATCAGATTTTCCACTGGGAATTGTGTGATGGCAAACTGTTGGCCTAAAATCTAACCATTTGTATGCTCCATCGGACAATTGTTGTTGGATTTTCCACAGACAAATGTTGGATGGTAGGCTTATAAATTTTCCACGGACAGTGGTCTGTTGTTGGATTTTCCTATCATGTGTACACAAGTCCATCATACACAAGTCCAAAGTATAAACACACATGCTCAGAAGCAAGAACGAGCCGGAAACAGTCGTTCTCGTAAAGTAGCGTTTGTAATGGAGAATTAACACTCGTGACGTGGCAAATTATGAAATCTCAAAATGCAGCGCACATTCTCTTCTTTTTTATGGAATAATAATGAAGCTGCTTTGCTGGTGATACTGATGAAGTTATGGCAAACACATTTTCAAAGGCTTTTTTTCTCTAGTAATATCAAGAATAATATTATTATGCTTGTTTTTTTTTTGTTCAAGTTACCACAACACCATTATCCCATATTTTTTAAGGGACACCTATGTTGGTGTCCCTTGTTAATTTTACATTGTAGTTTTTTTTTAAATGTAACTGCCTACTCCCAAACTGTCATTTGAAGTAAAACATATAGCCAAGTATTATTCTCCACAAAGACAAATCAAATTAGCCATGCTATCTGCCAATAGAACTTAACCAAAAAGTGCATTCTATGCATCCAAAAATATAGAAAATATAACAAATCAAACCATTATTCAACCAAAAAATAAAATAAAAGCCTCATGCACGTGTCCTGCTTCTTAATATAGAGGGTCAACAATGCCAAGAGGTGAAAGCAAGGGTCCGTCATCCGGAGATAATTGTGAATATCATCCGGATTATTCTCCTGGAGCTCCCGCAGCAAAGGCATATGACACAATCGGTCATGATTAATAAAGCAACCAATTTTTGTTCCAAGAAATCCTCTTCCTCGGTTCCTGGACTTGGGTCAATGCAATAACTCCAAGGCCAAGAATAAATAACACGTTATCTCCTCCAATTTTGCAACATGGCTGGTTGACGAACGACTGTTCAGAAACGAACTGATAAGCACAAAATGAAAAAAGTGTTAAATGAAAAGCGCAAAATGAATAGCTCGAATCAACACTCACCAAACTTCTACTAACATGAAATTAGCAGAAGTAGCCCAAAGGGTGGCGTCTGACAACTGAACTTCCTCTTTATTGGCTCTTAATACGTCTAGTACACCACTACATTCATGTTTGTTGGCCGTTGGCCTTGCCGTTTGTATGCAAGACAAGTTCCTGGCCAATGCCCTTCGGACAAAAGTCTGAAGTTTTGTCTGCGGAAAATCCGATCATGTGTACAAGTCTTAAGACTGGGCTGCCATTAAAGCTCATGTGTGTGTGTAAAGGCAAGCCTGCCAATACTTTTGGCTGGATACCGTATCTGGCAAGATTTACAATGGTGGTGGAACCCTCCTACACATAAATACTACATTTAGGACCTGGGAGATGAGACAACTTTTCTGCATGAAGTGGCATGTTTGGGATTTGAACCCAGATGCTCAGTGATGCTAAGCAGAAGTTCTAACCTCTAAGCCACAGAGCTGCCACATGTGGAAAACCACCTACACATAAATACACATAAATACTGCATTTCTTTGGCCATAGAGGTGATAGAATTTCATTACTCAAGAGTTGTAAAATGCTAAAAGATGTGGAAGTGTCTGGGCAGTTGCTGATGCTGACCCTTAAACATCCACATCTATAAGGCTTTGGGTTTGAATGGACTATCTCGGTACTTGATAGTGAATAACAAATGAAAGAAAATAATAAAAAAAAATGATATTTAACCACTTGCTTACTGGGCACTTAAACCCCCCTCAGTCCCAAACCAATTTTCAGCTTTCAGCGCTGATGCACTTTGAATGACAATTGCGCGGGCATACAACACTGTACCCAAATGAAATTTTTATCATTTTTTCCCACAAATAGAGCTTTCTTTTGGTGGTATTTAGTTACAGCTCAGAGTTTTATTTTTTGCTAAACAAACAAAAAAAGATGCAAAAAAAAAAAAAAAAAATCATGTTTAATAGTTTGTTATAAAATTTTGCAAACGGGTCATTTTTCTCCTTCATTGAAGTGCGCTGATTAGGCGGCACTGATAGGCTGCACTGGTGGGCACTGATAGGCTGCATTGGTGGGCACTGATAGGCTGCATTGGTGGGCACTGATAGGCTGCACTGATAGGCATAGTTAAGGCGGCACTAATAGGCACAGATAAGGCGGCACCGATGGGCACAGATAAGGCGGCACTGATGGGCAAAGATGGTCACAGATAAGATGGCACGGATGGGTGGCACGGATGGGTGGCATGGATGGGTGGCACGGATGGGCACTGATAGGTACCACTGATAGATGGGACTGATGGGCACTGATAGGTGGCACTGATAGGTGGCTCTGATAGGTGGCACTGCTGGGCACTGATGGGCGGCACTGCTGGGCACTGGTAGATGACTCTGATGGGCACTGATATGTGGCACTGGGGTGCAGCACCTTTGAGGCAGATTGTGGGCACTGCTGGGTGGCACTGCTGGGTGGCACTGTGGGTGGCACTGCTGGGTGGCACTGTGGGCACTTCTGGGTGGCACTGTGGGCACTGCTGGGTGGCACTATGGGCACTGCTGGGTGGCACTGACGGGGGCACTTACTTTTAATACATGTGGCACTGCAGGGGGCAGGTGGGCACTGGCAGGGGGCAGGTGGGCACTAGCAGGGCTGGCCGTGATCGGGACTGATGTCCCGATCACGGCCGCCGGTGATCGCCTTTTTTTTTTCTCCTCGCGCTGATAGCGCGAGGAGGAATAATAGCCGATTACCGGCTCTGTTATATCACATGATCAGCTGTCATTGGCTGACAGCTGATCACGTGATAAGGGGTCGGGATCGACCCCTTGCACGGATCGGTGATCAGGCGAGTCTCATGGACTCGCCGATCACAGAGCGCGCCGCGCGCGCCTCTCAGGGGGCGCGTAGGCCGCTCGTGCACGGGACTACGTCAATAGACGTAGTCCCGGAAAAGGAGATCCGTGCTGTAGCCGTCATTTGGCTATAGCGCGGATCTCAAGTGGTTAATGAAGACAGGAAATGTATAAATACAAACTATAAATCTTTAAAATCGTATACACCATAATTAAACAATGCTATTGTCGGGTTCCTACGTAGAGTTTTCTGCTGAAGAGGGGTATACAAAATTCCTGAACCAGTTTTGCGGCGAACCGCTTCTTCAGGAGGATAGTCTATAGAATAAATAATATCTTCGAGCAAAACATAATCAATAAAGCAAATATATATGTGAAAGAAAGATAACAAAACATTTTTTACAATCAAAATTTAACTAAGGAGACCGGCTCACCCACATGGACGGAAGCAGCAGACCAAAGGGCCCAACAAATTCCCCCTGCGGCAAATACAAGGGATTGTACCTAATAGACTCTGGTTGAAAGATAATAATGGGATTAGGAATTGTATTATAAAAAGTTAAGGACACACACAGGTGTGACCAGGTGGCGAAGAAACCGATTGTGTGATAGTATGAAAAGAAAGAGAGAAAAAGAGGGGAGGAGAAAGAAAGGGAGAAGAAATGACTAAGAAATGACTAAGAAATGACTAAGGCTGCCCGTACAATGTACCCCATACCCATTCACATGGGGGGGGGCTTCCATATACAGATAGGCCCCCAGCAGAGCCCCACAACCACCGGGCAAGGGTTGTGGGAATGAGGCCCTTGTCCCCATCAACATGGGGACAAAGTGTTCTGAGGGGGACCCCAAAGCACCCTCCCCATGGTGCGGGCATGTGGCCTGGTATGGTTCAGGGGAGGCGCTCGCTCGCCCCCCCTTTCTTGACCTGCCAGGTGGTGTGCTTGATTAAAGGTCTAGTATCGATTTTGGGGGGGACCCCTACGCCATTTTTTTTACATTTTGGCATGGAGTTCCCCTTAATATTCATACCAGACTTGAAGGACCTGGGGTGGATGGTGGTGGGAACCTACGCTGTTTTTTTCTTTGATTTTTACTCTATATTGCCACGAACAGGCAATTAATTAAAGCTGCGAGCAATGTTAAATGACATTTTTTCCTTTAGAAATGTAATTTTGCTGTGGTACAGTAATAAACATGGAGAAATGTACTACTTTACAGGCATACTAAGGACACCCCCCAGGCATGATATTTAAAGGAATGTTTAAGTTTTATTGTTTCACTTTAAGCATTATTAAAATCACTGCTCCTGAAAAAACTGCAGTTTTAAAAACATGTTTTTCCAATTGATACATGTCCTCTGGGGCAGGACCCAGGTCTCCATACAATTTTTATGGCACTTACATATAAGTCTTCAGTGAGAAGTTTGGAATTTGCAGGTTCGAGCCCCATTGACTTCCCCTATTCCCGCATATGTGATCTAACAGGCACGTTCGCCGGCAATAGTGCTGCCTCCATTTGCATTAGCGCCCAGTTTCTGAGAGTTGAAGTCTTAATTGGCCTTAATTGGGTGCTATTTTCCAGGATTGCAGGATAATGTATTGGCTCTATAGTAAATGACCCACACTGTATATTGTGTTTGCTAGGAGGATAGATAGCATCTGTACATGATTGTAGGCATATTTTGTAATATCTGTCCTTCTTGTACTGTATTACTATAATTGTAGTAGTATGTATGTACAGCATTTTGTTTAGAGAAAACACATTAATACACTAAAGAGTTTTAACCACTTGCCGACAGCGCTATAGCCAAATGATGGCTACAGTGCTACTGGTTAGTTCTGGGATGTCGTCATATGAGGATCAGTGCCCATCATTGCTGCCTATCAGTGCCTATCAGTGCTAATCGGTGCCACCTATCAGTGCAGCCTCATCAGTGCCCATCAATTCCCATCAGTGCCCATCAGTGTAGCCTATCAGTGCCTCTTAGTGTAGCCTTATTAGAGCACATCAGGTTTCCGCCCAGGTCATGGAACAGAAACAGCTCTCCTCAAGATTTGGGATGACGCCCTCGAAGCAGCAGATGACGGAGAGCCGTGTCTCCTCGTACTGCTAGACCTAAGTGCAGCGTTTGATACAGTAGATCACAATACTCTACTCGTCCGCCTCACAGAAGTAGCCGGAGTCCAAGACATAGATCTCCATTGGTTCGCGTCCTTCCTAGGAAATCGGTCACAGACAGTGAAACTAGGAAAATTCCTCTCCGAAACTCGGGCAGTCACCTGCGGAGTCCCTCAAGGCTCTCCATTGTCACCCGTTCTCTTCAACATTTACATTCGCCCACTCCTTCAAATCATCAGATGCTCAGATCTCTGCTTCCACTCTTACGCTGACGACACGCAACTTTATTTCCGGATCAATGGAAAAAAAGATCACCAACAACAACTTGAAAACTGCCTCAAATCAATAGAGGACTGGATGACCACCAACTCCCTCCAGCTGAACCAATCAAAGACAGAGCTTCTTATCTTACACCCAAATCATAAGCCCGCAACCAAAACCTCCTGGTCTCCACCAACCGTCTTTGGGCAGACTATCTCCCCAAAGACCAAAGCGAAGAGTCTCGGGGTTATTTTAGACGCACAAATGTCAATGGATGCGCAAATAGGATCTGTAGTCAGTCGATCTCACCATCTACTGCGCATGCTTCGCAGACTCATCCCTTTTATCCCAAAGAATGACAAAGCAGTGGTAGTTGGAACAATCATTAATTCAGGACTGGACTACGCAAACTCGCTTTACATAGGATTACCACAATATCAACTTGCGTGATTACAACTGATCCAAAACACGGCGGCAAGGCTGATAACAGGGAAAAAACCCTGGGAATCCATTTCTCCTTCACTGAGGAGCTTACCGTATATACTCGAGTATAGGCCGACCCGAATATAAGCCGAGGCCCCCAATTTACCCCCAAAAAACTGGAAAACTTATTGACTCGTGTATAAGCCGAGGGTGAGACATGGCTGTCCATCCCTGTGTGTCCGTCCATCCCTGTGTGTGTGTCCGTCCATCCATCCCTGTGTGTGTGTCCATCCATCCATCCATCCATCCATCCCTGTGTGTGTGTCCGTCCATCCATCCCTGTGTGTGTATCCATCCATCCATCCATCCCTGTGTGTGTGTGTGTGTGTGTGTATTCATCCATCCATCCATCCCTGTGTGTGTGTGTGTGTGTGTGTGTATCCATCCATCCATCCATCCATCCCTGTGTGTGTGTGTGTGTGTGTGTGTGTGTGTGTGTGTGTGTGTGTGTGTGTGTGTGTGTGTCCGTGCAGCCTTGTGTGTGTGTCCAGCCTACCTGTGTCCCAAGCCTCCGTCCCGAGCCGCCGTCGTCCCGAGCCTCCTCTGTCCCGTGCCTCCTCTGTCCCGTGCCTCCTCTGTCCCGTGCCTCCTCCGTCCCGTGCCTCCTCCGTCCCGTGTCGTGCCGATGGATCGCCGCTCTTCTCGGCGGCCATTCTACAATTCAAAAGCCGCGCCTCCGTCCTCCGCCTGTGATAGGCGGAACACTCAATTTCCCAGCAGCCTGTGTTCCGCCTATCACGGACATCCTCTCATACTCGTCCGTAGTATGAGAATGAACGGATGTCCGTGATAGGCGGAACACTGACTGCTGGGAAATTCAGTGTTCCGCCTATCACAGGCAGAGGCGGAGAAGGAGGCGCGGCTTTTGAATTTTAATGTCCGCCGTCTGTCTGCTCGATACGCTGATCGAGCAGTCAGACAGCGGTGACTCGAGTATAAGCCGAGGGGGCACTTTCAGCCTCAAAAAAGAGGCTGAAAATCTCGGCTTATACTCGAGTATATACGGTACATTGGCTAACCGTAAAAAATCGGATCACGTTCAAGACCCTTTGCCTCACCCACAAATGCGTGCATAGAGAAGCTCCGCAATACCTAATGGAGAAAATAAATCATTACACACCTTCGATCAGCCAACAAAAACCTCCTCCTCGTGCCCAAAGCCCGGTATAAATCCAAGGGTGATCGGAGATTCGCTGTCCAAGGGCCTCTGCTACGGAATGCTCTACCAATCAACATCCGCCTGGAAGAAAATCACCTGGCTTTTAGGAAAAAACTCAAGACCTTCCTCTTTTAGCAGATGATCAAGGCTCGCCACAGCGCCTAGAGGCGATTCAGTTCGCATTGTGCGCTATATAAGTATTTCATTCATTCATTCATTCACATCAGTGAAGGAAAAAATTACCTGTTTGCAAAATGTTATAACAAACTAAGAAAAAGTTTTTTTTTCAAACTTTTTGGTCTTCATTCATTTATTTGGCAAAAAATAAAAAATAAAACTCAGTGGTGATTAATTACCACAAAAAGAAAGCTTTAGTTATGTGAAAAACATTTTGTTTGGGTATAGTGTTACATGACATTCAATTGTCATTGAAAGTGCCACAGTGCTGAAAGCTAAAAAATTGGCCTGGGCAGGAAAGGGGTAAAAGTGCCCAGTAGGCAGGTGGTTAAGTGCTTAATTGCTTATAGTGACTGTAAATCCGATTCATGAAATTTGAGCTGGGCACATATATCTGTAGTGTTTTTTTATCTCTTGTCAAAGCACTATGTCCTGTAGCTTTGTCCTGCTCCATTCTTCTGTTATCAGCCTGAGAACTTGTGTCAAGTTCTTCGAGATGAAAGATAGAAGTGTGTGTTGGGGTAGGTTGCTATAAATAGATTAGCAGACTGCTAAACTATGCACAGGCAACCTCTGCATGTGTGGGAGGAGTTAGTGCCTTTCCTCCAATCAGCTGTCTCACAGTGTCTAGGAATAATCCACCCCTACAGATGAACGAGGAAGTGAAAAATCAAACAGGATGTGCACTTTCTAAACAATATAGAAAGGTGAAGACAGCAGATATACATGTAAAACTTATGTAGGGAGATTTGTTCCAATTCTGAGTATCAACTAAGGCTGTTCCCTTCACTGGGTACATGTGAGGGTTTACATCCACTTTTAACCACAAAGAATCTTAAAGCAGATCTTCACGGCATCTGAGCACCACAAAACAAAAACACTATTTACAGTGCCTTGAAAAAGTATTCATACCCTTTGAAAGTTTCCACATTTTGTCGTGTTACAACCAAAAATGTAAATGTAGTTTATTGGGATATTATGTGATAGGTCAACACAAAGTGGCACATAATTGTGAAGTGGAAAGATAATGATAAATGATTTTCAAAATGTTTTACAAATAAATATCTGAAAAGTGTGGCATGCATTTGTATTCAGCCCTCTTTACACTGACACCCCTAACTAAAATATAGTGGAACTAATTGCCTTCAGAAGTCACCAAATTAGTAAATAGAGTGTGTAATTTAATCTCAGTATAAATATAGTTGTTATGTGAAGCCCTCAGAAGTTTGTTAGAGAACCTTAGTGAACAAACAGCATCGTGAAGGCCAAGGAACACACACTGGTCAGGGGTAACGTTGAGGAGACATTTAAACCAGGGTTAGGTTATAAAAAAATATCCCAAGCTTTGAACATCTCACGGAACACTGTTCAATCCATCATCCAAAAATGGAAAGAGTATGGCACAACTGCAAACCTAGCAAGACATGGCCATCCACCTAAACTGACAGGCCGAGCAAGGAGAGCATTCATTAGAGAAGCAGCCAAGAGGCCCATGGTAACTTTGGAGGAGCTGCAGAGATCCACAGCGCAGGTGGGAGAATATGTCCACAGTACAACTATTAGTCATGCACTCCACAAATCTGGCCTTTATAGAAGAGTGGCAAGAAGAAAGCTATTGTTGAAAGAAAGCCATAAGAAGTCCTATTTACAGTTTGCGGGAAGCCATGTGGGGGACACAGCAAACATGTGGAAGAAGGTGCTCTGGTCAGATGAGACCAAAATTGAACTTTTTGGCCTAAAAGCAAAATGCTATGTGTGACAGAAAATGAATACTGCACATCACCATGAACACACCATCCCCAGTGTGAAACATGGTGGTGGCAGCATCATGTTGTGGGGATCCTTTTCTTCAGCAGAGACAAGGAAGCTGGTCAGAGTTGATGGGAAGATGGATGGAGCCAAATACAGGGCAATCTTAGAAGAAAACCTGCTAGAGTCTGCAAAAGACTTGTGACTGGGGCGGTGGTTCACCTTCCAGCAGGACAATGACCCTAAACATACAGCCATAGCTACACTGGAATGGTTTAGATCAAAGCATATTCATGTGTTATAAAGGCTCAGTCAGTGGAGTCGGAAGGGGGGCTGACAGGGGCTGGAGCCCCGAGTGTGCCCCCAAAAATCCCCAGGTCTCTATAGTACTGATTTTATTATTAGCCATGAGCCGTTTCCACAGGCAACAGGGTATGATCTCCTGCTTATGCAGCGCGGCAGAGTGACGTACAAAAAGTCCCGCTTCTGGCTTCTATGATGGACGTCCCACTGGTCCAATGCCGAGACCACGGGACTTGTGACATCCATCATAGGTGCCACCAGGTCCAGAAGGAGGCAAGAATGACACTGTGGCCACTCTGGGCACTGGGAGATCCCCACTCGTTCTATGTAAATGGGCAGTAGCGGAGCGGCTCTCCTATCCCAACTCTCTCTCCCTGGTGCATGCAGCCTGCTGTGGAGTGGTCAGAATGAGATGGCTACATTGTACAGGTAAGGCTGAGCTGCAGGAGTGTCAAGAGGTCACCTGTCATGAGGGGACCAATGTATGTTTCAGCGGGGTCAGTATAGGTGTCAGAGGGGTCAGTGTATGTGTTAGGGGGATCAGTGTATGTGTCGGGGGTCAGTGTATGTGTCAGGGGGTTAGTGTATGACTTGGGGGGGGGGTCAATGTATGTGTCAGGGGGGGTCAGTGTATGTGTCGGGGGTCAAAGTATGTGTCAGGGGGTCAGTGTATATGTCGGGGGGGTCAATGTATGTGTCAGAGGGGTCAGTGTATGTGTCAGGGGGATCAATGTATGTGTCAGGGGGCTCAGTGTATGTGTCAGGGGGATCAGTGTATGTGTCAGTGGAAGTCAATGTATGTGTCAGGGGGGTCAATGTATGTGTCAGGGGATCAGTGTGCGTGTCAGGGGGATCAATGTATGTGTCAGGGGGCTCAGTGTATGTGTCAGGGGGTCAATGTATGTGTCAGGGGGTCAATGTATGTGTTAGGGGAGTCAGTGTATGTGTCGAGGGGTCAATGTATGTGTCAGGAGGGTCAGTGTATGTGACAAGGGGGTCAATGTATGTGTCAGGGGGGTCAGTGTATGTGTCGAGGGGGTCAATGTATGTGACAAGAGGGTCAGTGTATGTGTCAGGGGGATCAGTATATGTGTCAGGGGGGTCAATGTATGTGTCAATGTGTCAGGGGGATCAGTGTATGTGTCAGGGGGATCAGTGTATGTGTCAGGGGGTCAATGTATGTGTCAGGGGGATCAATGTAGGTGTCAGGAGGGTCAGTGTATGTGTCAGGGGGATCAGTATATGTGTCAGGGGGTTCAATGTATGTGTCAATGTGTCAGGGGGATCAGTGTATGTGTCAGGGGGATCAGTGTATGTGTCAGGGGGATCAGTGTATGTGTCAGGGGGTCAATGTATGTGTCAGGGGGGATCAATGTAGGTGTCAGGAGGGTCAGTGTAGGGGTCTGGTAGGTCAGTTTAGTGGTCAACATGGATGGGCAATGGTGAGCCAGGCAGCAACCAGCGACTGAGCCTAGCCCCCCCCCCCCCCACCAAGCAGTCAATCAGCACTGTCCTCTGCCACCGCCGGAGTTGGACTTCGGGCTGAAGCCTCAGGTCTTTTTCACACCTAGCAATGCCTCTGGGCTCAGTTAAAGTCCAGACCGAAAATACAATTGAGAATCTATGGCAAGACTTGAAAATTCCTGTTAACAGATGCTCTCCATCCAATCTGACAGAGCTTGAGCTATTTTGCAGAGACGAATGAGCACAAATGTCACTCTCTAGAGGTGCAAAGCTGGTAGAGACATACCCAAAAAGACTTGCAGCTGTAATTGCAGCAAAAGGTGGTTCTACAAAGTATTGACTTGGGGGGGGGGGGGGGGGGCTGAATACAAATCACACTTTTCAGATATTTGTAAAAAAAAATTAAAATTATTTATCATTTTCCTTCCACTTCACAATTATGTGTCTGGGTTGGAAATGTAAAACAAGTAAATATGATATATTTTCCTATCTACTTACTAATGCTAGCAGCATTAGGGTTAAAAATAATCATTGTGGATTGGAAGTGTAAAGTTCCACTTTAAAAGACACAAAGCAAAACATACACTGATCACATCTAATAAATTGTAATTTGTTTGCCCAAGGCCTGCTCCAAACAAACACCTATAAAAATAAGTTTTATTATCTTTTATTATTATTTTTAGGTATTCTGTGTATTTGGGAACACATAACAAACATATAGTGGTTTCCACAAATTCAACTGCAGAAGTGGAGATACACTTTAAAGCTAAGCTCTGGAATTTTGTATAAAATATTCTTGCTGTGTGATGGGGCCCCCAAAGCCTCTTCTCTCCTGTGCTCCTGCCAGCAGTTGTACTTTGACATCATTACATATAATGCAAACCCAGTAGTTCAGCTTTGTACATGGGGGCGATGAAGACCCAACACAACCTGGCACATCGGAGAGAAGAGGAGGGCACCAGAAACCTGAAGGAGGTAAGTATTACAGCTTATTTCCCTACCCCTAGACGGAATGATTAGGTAAAGCTTGTAATTTGGGGGGACCCACTATAAGCATATAGTTTTCATAAATATCAGCATGCAGCTTTAATAGATTTCATTGCCACTTTAAATAAATAATCTAAATTGCTTTTCTTAATTTCCTCTATCAAGTCAATATGCTGTTTTTCAAATAAAAGATTTAATTATGCTAAAAGCAAAGGAAAAGAAACCGAGGCACATTAAATGGCAATTTTGTATTTAGAGCTAGTCTTAGCTTGTGTTCTATTTAATAAAAAGATAATTAATTAAATAAAAATACTTGCTCTTCATTCATATTTGCTTACATCCCACAGTGCTTCTTTTGTTTAGGCAAACCACTTCTGAATAATTAGGAATAATAATTAGCTTTCAATAAAATAGATTTTGATATTGTTAGAAATTTGAATAAATACATTTTTGAAGAAGGAGAATATTTAATGTGTATGGTTGGGTAATATTAAAAACAAAACATATTGACCTATTATGTTTTAGCGTGCACCCAACATGATCTCTCCTAAGTTTCCTCCCTTGGCACCAGTGAGTACTGCCAGGCGGCTGTTAGGATGACCAGCTAACTCAATCTAATCTGCTTGGTTTTACTTTATTCCTTTTTACAATGACGTTATGTACCCGTGCTTTACTTTTACCCCTGCTTTATGAATTTGTTGCACCAAATTCATAAAATATCTGCAATACTTTTAGTTCTAAGAGTGACTGGTGCACCAAATTCAGGTAGTTCTAAAATGTGCCTCTTGTATAATGGGGCAAAATGCCTGCACCAATTTCAAAATAAAATACCGGCAGTTCGTATCTTATGAAAATGAAGACAGACCATGGCGCACATGGATTTTTGTGGAAGTGTCTTGCATGCATTCTCTAAGTGGTGCAATGTGTGCCAAATTCAAGTATAAGTTCTACACAGGTACACGATTCATGCTGTGCCATTTTTAGAAGGAATGTAAGACTCTTTCACAAAATTTATCTGCACCAATCTATATGAATTTCAGGTCAAATCTAGTAACCACCAATTGGGCTATCAAATAAATAAGGTTATTTACATTAAACTAAACACATTCACATATCGAAAATAAATACAAGTACAACTTCAGGAAATGTTCAACAAAATCAACTGTATTTACTAACTAGAGAATTTCTTTAACCAGTTCCAGCCCTGCCTACAGCAGATTGAAAACCAGGCAGGACAATCCTCCTTCTGAGTGGCATATGATGTCCTCCTAGTCAAAGCGTCCAGGGGCACTCAAAGTGGCAATTGGTGGTCAGCCATTACCCTTGGACAAATCAAATTACTGATCAGGGTAAAGAGCCAATGACATTGGCTCTTTACCATGTGATCACCTGTGTCCAATCACAGCTGATCCCATGTAATAAAAAAGCTGGTTATCGTCATTTCCCTTCCTCAGTGTTGTCAGTGTCTGAGGAAAGGAAAGCCGATAAGCAGTTTTCCTGTGACAGGGAATATCTACACTAATAATCAGGGCATTGATCAGTGCACCTCCATCAGTGCCAATCAGTGTCTATCAGTGCATCATATCAATGCCCATCAGTGTTGCCTATCAGTGCAGCCTCATCACTGCCCATCAGTGCCCATCAGTGATACCTTATCAGTGCCCATCAGCGCAGCCTCATCTGTGCCCATCAGTGCCCATCTCTGCAGTCTATCAGTGCTCATCAGGGTAGCCTATTAATGCCCACCAGTGAAACCTATCAGTGCCCATCAGTGCAGGATATCAGTGCCCATCAGTGCTGCCTATCAGTGTCGCCTCATTAGTGCCCATCAGTGCTGCTTTATCAGTCCCCATCAGTGCAGCCACATCAGTGCCCATCAATGCAGTCTATCAGTGCTCATCAGTACAGCCTAATAATGCCCATCAGTGCAGCCTACCAGTGCTCATGAGTAAAGGAGAAAAAACTATGTTTTTGCAAAATGTTATATTATATATTTTGTTTTCAAAAGTTTTGGTCTGTTTTTAATTTGTTTAGCAAAAAATAAAAAAAACCCAGTGGTGATTTAATGCCACTAAAAAAAATCTATCTGTCTCCAAAAAATTTAAAAATGTCATATAGGTACACTGTTGCATGACCACACAATTGTCTTTTAAAATGCGACAGTGCTGAAAGCTGAAAATTGGCCAGGCCAGGCAGACATTTAACGCAGTGACAACTGATATCCACCCATCGAGGCATTTTTGATATTTGTGTATTTTCTTCCGAGCTATCCCGCTGCTTGCATCGAGACTGAAAGCTCTTGAAAAGAGTACAGAAGCCGGTGCTGGAATGTTTTCAGGAAGCTTTGTTCTGCTGGCCCCTCCCTCAGCCATGATCTGTCTGAATTGCATAGAGAACCACAAAGACTAATCCAGTAATGACATCACTGGATGTAAAGTAAAGTAAAATATATTTTGAAAATGTAATTTTTATTTGAAATTTCCCTTAGCATGTTGATGAGGGGAAACAGAAGGAGCATGGTAAAGGAAAATAAATGCAGATTCAGTTTCAGCTTTAAATAGTTAATTCTGGTTTAGAAAAGAAAAGTATTGTTGAATCCCTGATCTATTGACCTGAAAAAAAAAGATCAAAAACTAGAAAACATGTTTTCCTCTGAGCTGTCTGTTTATTGTAAATTTTTCACTTCACGGTCAATTTACAATTACCTTTGTGAGCTCAGAATGTAAGTAAAATTATTAATTATATTTGGGATGCACCACTGGGCACACGGCCCTAGACAGGCTAAGCATCCGTTTATTTTAGGCTTACACGTGTGACTCTTTCCATACGCAGGTTGAAGCTTATCAGAAATTTTCTGGCTTTTGCTTTTCCTTTCAAATTAAGCAATTAGCAAACAAAGGCCAACACTCAGACATCCCATTTCAACACCGCTAGTACAAACAGATTTAGCAAATGTACAGCTCTTTTTTTCACTTGTTCAAACACGTGAAGCAACATTTTGCAGAAGATGGACAGAAACAATGCAACTTAAGTGAAAATTTGCTAAGTACATTAAAGCTGAACTCCAGGCAGGAAATAAAAAATAAAAAACCCTTGCAGTGTGTCCACCCCCCCCCCCCCCCCCAGCCCATCCCTTAGTGTCATCATGCAATAGAGGTCTATTAACCCTGCATTGTATGTGGAGGTAGTGAGCGTGTGACAGCAGCCTTGATTGGTTTAGGGAGGTGGCAGCCCTGGATTTGTCACATGGACAAAGGAAGCCTGCTGGAGAGCAGAATAAGGTACTGTAAGCATTTTTCCTTATTTCAGCAACCCTAGACATAACACGCATTAAAATGGTTGTAAACCTCTGAAAAGATAAACTGAACAAAGCATATCAGTCACGTACCTGGTTGGACACTGGAGTGCCGACAGGGCTTCCCTTGTGGCTGATGCCCAAGCCCCTCTGGAGATGGTGATAGGGAGTACAAGGCCAAAAGAAGCATGGTTGCCAATTAGGCTGGTCTGCTGGTATTGCTTCTGGTAGTGTTTGACTGGTTGGTACTTCAACAGTTGGCAGAGATAGAGGAGACCTGAGTGGAGGAGAAGGTAGTATGTAGCAGCCAGTAGTGTCACCCGTGGCAAGTGCAGGATCAGGTTGTCATGGAGGAAAGTGAGCATGGTCTAGGTCCAAGCTGAAGTTATATGTGGATAGAGCAGGAAGAGAGGTCAGGAGCAAGAGCCAAGGTCATGCATGGATGTCAGGAGGGCAAAAGCAGTCAAACACAGGTGATTAAAGAAGCAGAGACCTTTAAACAAGTGGGGTCACAATGGAAAGTCAAGCAGAAGGGAAGTCCAGGGGCAGGCAAAGTCAGTAACAGGAAATCAGAAACCAAAGCAGGGATCATGGATACAAGGTGTATGTGGGAGCCGAAGGTCATCCAGCAACCTCTCATGGCTGCTCTCTTCCTTAAATATGGCATTTATTGCCATTTTCAAGACATACATGTGTGCAATAACATGATTGTCACATGCCTGTGCACATTTCTCTACATCTGAGCATGTCAATGCTGCATACTGGCAGACGTGCCCTGACAATATTCTTCTATAATGTGTTTGAGCCTCAATCTACAGTATAGCACTTAGAGTGATATCAGTCTGATCTCTCATTCCTCTGCTATCTGCTTGAGTCACTTCTGACAATCTAACTTGACATCAAACAATTCCAGAGGATGGCCCTGTCTCCTTCCTGCCCATGGCATGTGATTGACAGCCCCAGCTATGCATGTTTCTTTATGAGATTGTGTTGATGGGGTGTGTCCATTGCCTCCACTAAGGTCACAGATTATACTCAGCTCCCTGCTCTATGCTGCGCAGTGGCAGTTTGTGACATCAGATCCCTGTCCCCTGTTTTCTGTAAAAAGGGATCCACCACTCCAGGCCGATCCACCAGAGAATTGTTTTCTTCTCCTCCAGACAAGTAGGGGTATAGAAAACGGAAGAACTCTGGACAGCCGCACTCCGGATCGAATAAAGTACCGTAAACTGTGCCTTTATTTTCTCAAATGAAAAACCTCACATCACACAAATCACAGCAGCAAAGGGAAAAATACAGAACAAAAAACGGACGCGTTTCACGATAAAATTAGCGCTTACTCATAGCTATGAGTAAGCGCTAATTTTATCGTGAAACGCGTCCGTTTTTTGTTCTGTACTTTTCCCTTTGCTGCTGTGATTTGTGTGATGTGAGGTTTTTCATTTGAGAAAATAAAGGCACAGTTTACTTTATTCGATCCGGAGTGCAGCTGTCCAGAGTTCTTCCGTTTTCTATCCCCCTGCTTTCTGGAGCTGAGAAATGCAGTCTATATTCTGTACTTTGGCGTTAGAGAAGATGACTGCAGGTAAACATTTACAGCTTATGTAGGAAAATTTGTTTGATCTCTGTTTTACCTGAGGCTAGTCACTTCAATAGGTACATGTTTACAACCACATTAACCCTTGTAGTGGGGAGGGGGGGCACAGCAAGGGAAATTTTTTGTTCCAGTCTGGAACTCAACCTTATCGACATGGACTAAAATCAGGGCCCTAACGGGTGTGAAATTATTCTTGTTTGAACAAGTAATTCTAAGCTGGCTTGAGTGATGATCCCCTGAGAATTATTCTCCAGTGAACTAGTATTTGGTTGAAGTGGATTTTCTCAGAACACCCCTGTTGTTTCTGATGAGATAAGGACAGCAGCATAATTGTTTGAACACCAGGGATGAACTTTTGCATGGGCCATGGCTTTGAGCAGCAGGTCTGATATTGTTAGATATTATATTAGATATTGTGTCAGGTCACCTTGAGGCGAGGTGACAGGTGCACACCGTGGGGATCAGGAGTGCACCGCAAGGTTGTGAACCCTACGGCTGACTGCTGCAGACGGGGGACAGATCCTACTGGGGTTAGAGCGTAAGATTGCCTGGGGCGCGGAGTCTAAGAGCCAGCAGGTGTTCACCAGCGCCTCTAGTGGTTAGGATGGACTTGGCTGCAACTGGCTCCAGGTCGCGACCCCCAGGGTCCCCCAGCTCACACCCACAGTAGGCAACAGGAGGATAGGGATGGTGAGGGACAAGGCCAAGGTCGGGCCACAAGCAGACAAGAATAGTTGGGTACACGCCAAAAGGTCAGGATCACAGGCAAACAGGGATAGTCAAGACACGCCAAAGTCGGTAACGGAAAACAGAAGCAGAGCACACGGCAGGAAACAGGAAGCTAACACACAAAGGAATACACAATGGTTGATCAGCACTGATGGCCTGCAGTGCACAGGTTAATATAGGGCTCCCTGATAGGGCCTGGGGTGGAGCCATGCTTAGAGGAGAGGTTATAAAAACCACCAGGTGGAAGTGGCTGACCTCTTAGTCTGAAGACATAAGGGAAGGTAAGCAAACACAGGAAGATCACTGCATAACCATGACATAATGTTTATTAGATATTGTTTGTATATTAGTGTGCAAATGAAAAGTTAAAGACTGCTTCACTGCTAGAGCAATCCAGATGGGTCCTAACTGCTGGAGGATTTTTTTGCTAGAGTTGTGTACTTACCATTTATCATTCTAATTTTGTACACCTAGAACCAAACCACAATTTGGATCTAAGGGCTGGTATTATTTTAACTCTCATAGAACTGATAAGTATATTACTCTCATTAATGATATCTTGAAGTTCCATCCCTCATAAAATCTTCTTCTTCATAGACTGAGTACCACATTTACAACAAAATATATATGTAACCTACAGAAATTTGTGCTTTTCATCTTATGGATATTCTAATATTGAGATTCTGAAATACTCTATCAATGAGAGTGAATATCTCCCGTCTGATCAGCCATTGTTTTTTTACAACAATTTTATTCTTTATATAAATAAAATTCAATTTCTTTGTGTATTTTTTTATTGGTGTCCCTAAAGTCCTTTTTACCCGTTTTTACTCTATACAATAAAACCTGGACATGTACTGCTAACTCGGGTGTACTAAAAAGTGGACATGTATTAGTTACTGGGATTTAGGAGTAGATGGACATGTATTGGACACTGGAGTGTACTAGCAGGTGGACATGTGTTTTTTACTGGGGTGTACTAGAAGGTGGATGTTAAAAGGATGTTGATGTACAGTGGTGTGAAAAAGTGTTTGCCCCCTTCCTCATTTCCTGTTCCTTTGCATGTTTGTCACACTTAAGTGTTTCGGAACATCAAACCAATTTAAACAATAGTCAAGGACAACACAAGTAAACACAAAATGCAATTTGTAAATGAAGGTGTTTATTATTAAAGGTGAAAAAAAATCCAAACCATCATGGCCCTGTGTGAAAAAGTGATTGCCCCCCTTGTTAAAACATACTATAATTGTGGTTGTCCACACCTGAGTTCAATTTCTCTAGCCACACCCAGGCCTGATTATTGCCACACCTGTTCACAATCAAGGCATCACTTAAATAGGAGCTGCTTGACACAGTAAGGTCCACCAGAAGATCCTTAAAAGCTACACATCATACCGAGACCCAAAGAAATTCAGGAACAATTGAGAAAGAAAGTAATTGAGATCTATCAGTCTGGAAAGGGTTATAAAGCCATTTCCAAAGCTTTGGGAATCCAGCGAACCACAGTGAGAGCCATTATCCACAAATGGCGAAGACATGGAACAGTGGTGAACCTTCCCAGGAGTGGCCGGCCGCCCAAAATTACCCCAAGAGCGCAGCGACGACTCATGCAAGAGGTCACAAAAGACCCCACAACAACGTCCAAGGAACTGCAGGCCTCACTTGCCTCAGTTAAGGTCAGCGTTCATGCCTCCACCATCAGGAAAAGACTGGGCAAAAATGGCCTGCATGGCAGAGTTCCAAGGAGAAAACCACTGCTGTGCAAAAAGAACATCAAAGCTCGTCTCAATTTCTCCACAACACATCTTGATGATCCCCAAGACTTTTGGGACAACATTCTGTGGACCGATGAGACAAAAGTGGAACTCTTTGGAAGGTGTGTGTCCAAGTATATCTGGCGTAGAAGGAACACTGCATTTCATAAAAAGAACATTATACCAACAGTAAAATATGGTGGTGGTAGTGTGATGGTCTGGGGCTGTTTTGCTGCTTCAGGACCTGGAAGACTTGCCGTGATAAAAGGAACTATGAATTCTGCTGTCTACCAAGAGATCCTGAAGGAGAATGTCCGACCATCTGTTCGTGTACTCAAGCTGAAACGAACTTGGGTTCTGCAGCAGGACAATGATCCTAAACACACTAGCAAGTCCACCACCGAATGGCTGAAGAAAAACAAAATGAAGACTTTGGAGTGGCCTAGCCAAAGTCCTGACCTGAATCCTATTGAGATGTTGTGGTATGACCTTAAAAAGGCCGTTCATGCTCGAAAACCCTCTAATGTAACTGAATTAGGACAATTCTGCAAAGATGAGTGGGCCAAAATTCCTCCAGGACGCTGTAAAAGCCTCATTGCACGTTATCGCAAACGCTTGGTTGCAGTTGTTGCTGCTAAGGGTGGCCCAACCAGTTATTAGGTTTAGGGGGCAATCACTTTTTCACACAGGGCCATGATGGCTTGGATTTTTTTTCACCTTTAATAATAAACACCTTCATTTACAAATTGCATTTTGTGTTTACTTGTGTTGTCCTTGACTATTGTTTAAATTGGTTTGATGCTCCGAAACACTTAAGTGTGACAAACATGCAAAGGAACAGGAAATGGGGAAGGGGGCAAACACTTTTTCACACCACTGTATATCCATTACCAGGAAGTAGAAGGAGGCAGACATTTAAACTGCTGCTGGCAAGCTCCACCACTGAAGTCTTTGGAAGATACTATATAAGAAGGGTCTCTGTATGCAAACCTACTGGTACCTGTCCAAAACAGAGACATCATTTTGGAATGAGTTGATATTAAACGAATATGCTTACCTGACTTGTTCTGATATTATTTCAAATATATCCCCGGTGTAGGTCAACAAGAACCAAACAGATACCAGTCTGTAAATATAAATGATTGTAGACAAATTCATTGAACCAGTATAGATGACTCACTGGCCCTAATAAATCCTGCACATAGTTGTGATCTTCCATGTCAACAAGTACATCAACTGGGCATCACAAAGTAAGATTGGTACTGCGTGTTCTCAGATTACCTACTTAAGGCATCAGAGAGAGTTCTAGTGAAGAATGAGGCAACTATACTAAAATCTTTAACAATATTATCCAGGCAGCATTAAAAAAAAACGTTGATGTTTACTACAAAGGAGAGAAAAAAATATCCAGTATAAAGAGACATTTATTTTTAATTATGACGTTTAATAACAAAACACTGGAAAGTACATTGGATAAATTATTCAGACTTTTTCTCTTCAGTTAATTATTTTGTAAATGTGTTCTACTGGTAATGGATGTGTATGCTAGGATTCAGATAGCATCAATATTAATGCATTTTTCTAGACTGTAGAAAGCAGAACGCCAGACAAAGTGTTGTTTTTAGTTTTGGATAAAGGGGGAAGGGTTAAACGTTATGTAAGCCAGTGGGGGCGTGCAGCGCAGCAATCGGAGGTGCTGTGTGTCAGTCTAATATAACAAGTGGAGGCACAACAACTTAAAACCATAAGTGACTCAATAAAGATCTGTAATAATATGTAATCAATCTGTATTAGATCTGTAACAAATCCATAATATATGCACAATCTATGAAAGTCAATGTGCAAACATTAAGAGGGGGTTAAAGGTCCAGAGCAAGCAGGACTGCCATCATAATAGAACCGAAACCAAGTTCCAGGAAGCTGTAGCAAAAACAAGGAGAGAGGCGCCTCTGGGTGCAGATATAGTCATCAACTCACATTTCAGCAGAAAGTGACAGGCATTTAGGTGTTAAAATGGTAGTGTCAGGGTGGTGACCTTGGATCCTGAGCCTTCCTCCCTCAAACGGTCTAGTCAGAGGAGGTGTCCGCCGCTGGATGGATATAAGCTGGCTCCAGAAGACAACCTCAGGACAAGGCATGAGGCGCAGAGGACGGAAGGCTGCAGGGGATGACGTCACCAGAAGTGGATGCGTTTCTTGAGCAGGCGCGTTGCGATGTAGTGGCAAGCCCCACTCCTTTTTCAACAGACATCCGTCTGTTGAAAAAGGAGTGTGGCTTGCCACTACATTGCACTGCGACTGCTCAAGAAACACATCCACTGGATGGATAGCCGGCCTATCCATCCAGCGGTGGACACCTCTTCTGACCAGACCCTTTGAGGGAGGAAAAGAAGGCTCAGGATCCCTGACTCTACCATTTTAACACCTACTCTGATTGTGGTATGGAGCCTCTGACAGAGGCTTCTTACCACGTGATCAGGATCATCGCTTGAACCAGGAAGTGCCCGTAAACGGCTTTCTTCGGTTCACGCTGACAGGGAGTGCTGATCAGTGCCCATCAGCTGTCAATAAGTGCCCAACACCTGCCAGCCTATCCCCATAATATACGCCTGTCAGTGCTCACAACAGTGCCGATCAGTGCCCACAACAGTGCCAATAAGTGCCCAAAAAAGTTCCAATCAGTGTCCCATCAGTAATGCCTGTCAGTGCTCCATCGAAGTGCCAATCAGTGCCCCTCAGTAATGCCTGTCAGTAGATTCTCATCAGTGATGCCTATCCAGGGCCACCTATTAGTGGAGCCTATCAGTACCCACCAGTGCCGCCTATCAGTGCCGTCAGTGCCACCTATCAGTGCCCATCAGGTTTTTTTTTTTTTTAATGATGGTCTTTTTTTTTATAGCGCAAAAATTTAAAACCACAAAGGTGATCAAATACCACCAAAAGAAAGCTCTATTTGTGGGAAGAGAATGCTAAAAAATTTGTTTGGGTACAGTGTTGCATGATCGCACAATTGTCATTCAAAGTACAATAGTGCTGAAAGCTAAAAAATTGTCCTGGGAAAGAAGGGGGGAAAAGTGCCTGTTTTTTTATTTTTTGCTATAAAATGAAAAAATACCAAAAAGTATATAAAAAAAAAAAACACCTGTTTCTTTGTTTCTGTTATAAAATTATGCAAATAAATAATCTTTCTTCATAAATTTAGGCCAACATGTATTGTGCTACATGTCTGTGGTAAAAATAATCTAAATCAGTATATAGTATTTAGCCTGTGTGAGAGTCTACAAACTGTGGTATATATTTGAAAAGTGATCAGTCCTGATTTACTGACTGCCTATCTCATTTTTTGAGGCCCTAAAATTTCAGGACAGTACAAATACTCCCCCAAATTAACCCTTTCTGGAAAGTATACAGTCCAAGGAATTGCCACATATTTTCGAAAATAAATAAAAAAATTTCACAAAGTTGCCATTTAAACAAGCATAGGCAAACTTATAATTACACCCCAAAACACATTATGCTATGCCTCCCCAGTATGAGGATACCACATGTGTGAGACTTTTTCACAGACAAGATGCATAGAGGGGCCTAAAATCCAAGGAGCATCTTTGGGCTTTTAAGGGCCATAAATTGTGCACATAATTTCCTGACTACCTATCACTGATCAGGGACACTGTAACACATGTGGCAGTGGTCAGAAACAATATGAATGGTGTGGCAGTGATCAGGGGTGCTTTAACTGGTGTAGCGGTGATTAGGGACAATATGACTGGTGTTGTACTGATTAGGGACAATATGACTGATAAAATGTTGATTAGGGACATTGAGTGGCCGATGGTAATTAGGAACACTCGGTGTGGCGGTGAATATGGACACTGTGAATAGGTTGCGGTGGGTAGGGCCAGTGTAAGTGGACTACAGTTATTAGAGACACTGTGATTGGGTTGCGTTGATTAGGCATACTGACTTGCAGCACTGGTCTGGTGACGTTGTACTGGTTGTGGTGGTGCTCAAAAATAATGGCGCTGACATACAGTGATATCAGAACAACCAGCCATTATACATGAGTACATGATCACACATTGGCAAATTATCACCACAGTGACACTTCACTTGCTCTGGTGTCAATATGTAAAAAAAAAAAGTATATATATATAGTATATCTATATAACTATATACTACTGTATATATATTTGTAATTTTTTGACCACTTTTTTTTACAATTTTTTTTAACATTGTCATCAGTGCAGTGCAGTGTCACCATAGTGATACTACTCTGGGGGAATCATCAGGATTTTTTTTAACTCTGATTTCTAATACAGTCATCATCACTGTAATAAGCAATTAGTAACACTGTTCAAATTTGTGATTCATGAAACCTTTGTTTACTGATGTAAAGCTATGATTGGTCACAGCTATCACATGGTACAGGGACACTGTGATTGGCCCTGGTATCACGTGATCTCTGTGACCAATCACAGAGATCACACAGTATTAAACATGGCAGCATGAATGACAGCCTTGTTTACTATTCTAACTGTGATTGCTGTGATTGGTGAGATTAAAGGGAATGTATATAAAGTGAGGGATATCCAGTATATGAAAAAGATTTGAGCTATATGGGAGCTGCCCACAGTAGTTCTGCTTTACTGCTCTTTACAATGCAAGTCTATGAGTCAACCATCTCCCTATGAGTGAAATACAGCACTCCTTCTAGTGGGAAATTACCATTTATATATTTAAACCTCCAAGTTCTTGCTTTACATTTATAGAAGCAGTTTACTAACCTTATTTTGGGAAAAATAAAATTTTACTTTAAATTAAGCTTCATATAATATCACAGGATGCTTGTATATGCATAATGTGCAAGCACTGAAATCCTAATAAATAATTTATTATCCTAATAAATAAATCATTCATATGACAATGCAGTCCATGTGACATTAAAGTAGAAGTCCGATCTAGATCTAACTAAACTTAAAACATCTTCTACCTCTTCCTAACCCCTATTCTAACTACAATGCCGAAGGAAAATGCCTATATGCCTATACTTACCTATTCCAAGGGCGATCCAGTCCAGTCATGTGATTGGCTCCCAGTGGCCCGTTTCAGGGGAGAGGAGGAACAGCTGACAACTGATGCCCTTTAGTAAGACTATGGATGACGTCACCACCCTGGCATTTCATACGCTGTCGGTGCTCTCTCTTCTCCCCTGAAGCCAGCCACTAGGGAAATCATGTGACTGAACTGAAGCACTCTGAAAATACTGTACATAGATATAAGTATACTACTTCTACAAAGTACCGTAGTTAAAATAGGAGTTAGAAGTGGGGGTGGGAGCCATTTTAAGTTTAGTTTATTTTAGGTTTATTTTAAGTTCACAAGGTAGGGGTTCACACAGGGGCAGACTGGTTTGGAGGCAAGGGGGCAATTGCCTCCTGTGCCACTCTGATGTCATGTAAAAATTCTGCACCTCTTCCATCGCAGACATGCCTAAAGGCTTCCTGGTGAAGAGGAGTAAAAAGTCACCGCTGGTGAGTGTGGGATAAGGACAGAGCGCAGACTGCCCCCCTGGTATGGGGGGTGCATACCGTGTCCGAGCAGAGACTGGCTCTGTGCATTGCCAGAGCCTCTCCTCCTGCAGCCCCTGGCCACCTTCTACCAGCCAGTTCAGAAACCCAGAGTTAGTGCAGCAGGTGTTATCCAGCCCAACCCACCCAGTGAACAGAGAGTACCTTGAGCATAACTTTAGCCTGGGATGTGGGGTTGGGAGGAGGCAGGGAAGAGGGAGAGCAGGGGGCGCTCTGAGTCAATGCACCATCGGCCACTGGGTTGTACTTGCCCCCTGGGCCAAAAGTTGCCAGTCAGCCCCTGGGGTCACATATACTTTAACATGCTAAAACTTCTAAAAAGTTTACTAATTGGATTTACATATACCTTAAAGATGCATTTTTAATTACTAAAGATGCATTTTTAATTACCAACGTAATTTCACTCTCTATATAATAAAATGAACATACAATACATAACAAATCAGGTAAAAATGAAGCTTCCACTATATTTATTATCAATATGAATCTACCAGTCATAGTTTGGAGAAGCCGCAGCATGTGGTCATCAGAAGGACTTCCAAGCTAACCTCATGACCCTGACGTGTCTACCCTAATCTTGTATAAAGCCGGCATGCAGAAAATCTACATTTTCCAGACTGCCATATCTGATATTCATCTATCTAGAAATGATTGTTTTGACATGCACAGACAATTTTGTCAGACGTGACTTACCACACTACAATATGATTCATAGCTTTGTGATAACAACTAGACTCTTCATACTGCCAACAGTCTGGGTGATTAATTATCTATTGAGCCTGCTGAATAAATATTCAAACCTTACATACACAGCTGGATCACTGAGATGGAAACTCAGCTGTGGCAAATCTAAATTGACATCTGATCTTTCATATAAAGGTAATCTCCAGAAGACCATTGTTCACCATGTTCTGGTCTTTCTTGTACCTTACAACATTGTTGGATCTCAGAAGTACGTCACTTTCGCACATGCCTTCAGTTTGTTTCATCAGTTTAGTCAAGTTTTTTCAAAGAAAAAACGTATCAGTTTACATCAGTTCTTTACATCCACTTAATCACTTAATCACATCAAATTTTTGGTTAACAGAGCTGCACGATTCTGGATAAAATGAGAATCACTATTTTTTTTTTTTTGCTTAGAATAAAGATCACGATTCTCACGGCGTAACATTTTTCACATTATACAAAAAAATTGAACTAACTTTCCTGTTTAGCTTTTTTAAATTCATGGAAGTGTGTTTTTTTCCCAAAACATTGTGTTTGAAAGACCACTGCACAAATACTGTGTGACATAAAATATTGCAACAACCGTCATTTTATTCTCTAGGGTCTCTGCTAAATATATATATATATATATATATATATATATATATATATATATATATATATCTTATTTATCGGCGTATAACACACACAGGCATATAACACGCACATTCATTTTAAGGGGGAAGTTTCAGGTAGAAAACTTACATTTTAAATAAGGAATTTTGAAGCAAAATAAGGGTCAGTGCGCATCTGCAGCCTCACAAGTGCCATCAATGCAGCCTCATCAGTCCATATCAACACAGCCTCACCATTGCCATCAATGCAGCAGCCTCACCATTGCCATCAGTGCACCCTGATCGATGCCCATCTGCAGCCATTTAGTGAGAATCTCCTATGATAGACAGAACACTGGTCCAATGGCAGCCCAGGAGATGGGACTTCCTATTACAGAGGCCGCCAAGTAAACAGGCAATTCTCACTGTAAGGCCGCGTACACACGGGCGGACTGTTCGCTCAACTTTGTCCGCTGAACAGTGTTTCGGCGGACAGTCCGCTCGTGTGTGGGCTTCAGCGGACAGTTTCAGCGGACAGTCTGCTGAACAAAGTTTTTCGGAATTTCCGAAAAACTGTCCGCTGAAACTTTGTTTGAGCGAACAGTCCCCTCGTGTGTAGGCTTGTTCGTCAAACTAAGTTCCGCGCATGCTCAGAAAGGATTTACACGCCGAAAGTTGTATTGCAGTGTATAGGACGTCGTATTTTTCGTCCCGTCGTACGTGCCGTTCACGTCATCGCGCAAGTTTCAGCGGACTGTTCGTTCGTCGTGTGTGGCCAAGTCCGTCCATGCTAATTTTGAGCGGACTGTCCGCTGAAACTGTTTGACGAACAAAGTTGAGCGAACAGTCCCCGCGTGTGTACGCGGCCTATGTAATCTGATGGTGCTTGTCCTGCGCCTCTCCCTGTCCCCTCGGAGGCAGATAAAATTAAAGTATTGACGTATAACACGCACATGCTATTTGCACCCGATTTTCATGGTGAAAAGGTGAGTGTTATATGCCAATAATATTTGGGGGTTCTAAGTAATTTTCTAGCAGAAAATATGGGTTTCAACTTGTAACCAACAAGTGACAGAAAAAGCTTTAGTCTTTAAGTAGTTAAACTGTCCTCGTCTACAGACCGAAGTTCATTAATTTGCTCTAAGAACTGAGAGATACATTGTATCTCTTCATTATCTCTTTGCCCTGGGGAATGTCTTTTTATTTTTTACATCTCTGGCTCTGCACTGTTTATAGGAAAAAAAAGAGCTGACAATTAGATTTAATTGTTGACAATAACAGTCAGCTTGGCAAGTGAGGGAGCCTGTCTATACAGACTGCCCTCTCACTTTCTGTACACCTCGTCTCCCCCTCTCCTTGCACACACTGCCCCACATTATCAGGTCAAAATAAAGTTCCAAATGGATTTTGTTTTGGGTCACTCTGTAGAAGATCTAATTAGATTTAGACTGGATTGTTGGATGATAATGTACAGTATCTCTGCCACATGACTGTCAGCATTTGTAACCTGCCAATGGTCAAATAGTGTGGTGCTGGAATATACCATTGGAAGCAATTGGTTATTTCCGTTTTATATGTTAAAAAAACAAATTCTGATGTTGCCTTACATGATTAGCTGTCCTGTGTCCAATCCTCAATGATTGTACTATCTCAACAAGTCCTTTTAGCCCTCCTAGTTTCCACTAGTCACTTAGTGCCTATTCCTTGAAGATAAAGACAGTGGGATAGACTGAGTATTTTGGCAAAAGAAACTGGGCAGGGATACCACCACTCATTGCCGGCAGATCAGCAGGTTTTAGTTTTTTGGACAGGGTCTTTAACCACTTGCCTACTGGGCACTTTTACCCACTTTGTGCCCATGCCAATTTTCAGCTTTCAGCATTGTCTCACTTTGAATGACAATTGCATGGACATGCAACAATGTACCCAAACAATTTTTTTTTATAATTTTTTTCACACAAATAGAGCTTTTTTTTTGGTGGTATTTAATTACCACTGGGTTTTTGATATTTTGCTAAATAAATGAATTAAGGCCAAAAAATGTGAAAACATTTTATTTTAAATTTTGTTATAAAATGTTGCAAACGGGTAACTTTTGTCCTTCATTGATGTGCGTTGATGAGGCTGCACTGATGCACACTAATAGGCTGCACTGATGGGTGCTGATGAGGTGCCACTGATCGGCACCACTGATGTTCACTGATAGGCAGCACTTATGGGCACTGAAAAGCGGCTCTGATGGGCACTAATAGGTGGCACTGATTGGCAGGACTGGTGGGCACAGATTGGCAGCACTGGGGGGAAATGTTGGGACTGCAATGATAATCAGTGCCCTGATTATCAGTGTACTTGTCCCTTTACTCAAGCTAGTTATTGGCTCTCTTCTCCTCTTCTTATGCTGTTAGCATAAGGAAAGGAGTGACAATAACCGACTTCTGTTTACATCCGTGATCAGCTGCGATTGGACACAGCTCATCACGTTATAAAGAGCCACCGATTGCCTCTTTACTGCAATCTGTGATCAGCAGTGTCCTGAGGACACTGATTACAGATCACACCACCCAAGCTCCTTCAGCAGGCTCACGGCGGGCATGTTCACAGGGGGCCATCATATGACGCCTCCCAGAACTAGGCAGGTGGCAGGTGGTTAAAGGGATAAAACATGGGAAAATGTGCTTGTATTGCAGAGGTTTTATGCATATTGTTTATTTTGAGGTGACATGGATTTTAACTTTCAGTTACTGTGTATCATGCATGCTGAATAATAACGCAATATCCGTTTTCATTTATGATCAGCCTTGTTTCTACTAAATAGGTATAACTGGGCTATACCAAAGTGCCCCATTTATCCTTTACTGTGCTCAGTGGAAGCTGGATCAGATCTTATCCTTTTTAGATGCTCTCTGCAAAACAGTCAAGCATTAGATTGTGCTGGAGGAAACCAGCTCATAGGGTTTAATAATCCATGAAAAGAACAAGTGGGAGGGCCCTGCAGCTGCAGTTCAACTTGCATTGAACTTAGCCAGTGCAGTCAATCAAGGTGCACATGAGATTTTTGAATCAGTGCAAAGTCCATGGACACCTACACTGGCAGATTCACATTTTCATGAATGCATCAATGCATAGATAGAGAGTTTTGAACCCTAAAGCAAAACTGTGCTCCAGAAGAAGTATTTAAACTAAAGATCTGGCTGCATACCCACATGCATACAGTACCTTCACTGTAGTGAGGAATATGGTAGCGACCTACCCATTCTACCTATAGCGTTAGATGCTCCAAAAGCACATATTTCAAAAAGATTACTGTAACACTGAGCTGGCCATAGACTATGCAAAGTTCACCAAGAACAGGTCAAAATTCACTTGATGATTGTCCCTTTTTTCAACCTTCCTGCTTGACATGATTTGATTGAAAAATTGCAGAAGCCGAACAGAAAATTGTTGGTCAAACAGCAGCTGCATTCACTCACATGCAGCTGCTGTTCACGGATTCTAACAGCCAATGGAGCCAGCTATCAGAATATAGTAGCTGCAGCAGGAGATACAACATCAAGACTGTAAACTGTCAATGGAGAAATCTGTTTGATTTTTTGTTCAGTCCACATGTGGGCGGGGGCCACTCACCTTGAACGTGAGGATACCTTTCGCGTGGAGTACGTTCATCAATTCCCAGGACCAGGTAGCGATCAAACATTATGGAGTTCCCCTGGCTTAGAGAGGAGACTTGAACAGTATGCAGTGTGTAAACATACAGAGTTCTTCTGTGAAGTGTCCTTGTCCTGTGTCACTACTCACCTTAGCTAGAAGTATGTGGCATTAAGGAGGGACATTACTGAGCCTATGCCCACTCCACCAGTCCAGTGTACCTCTGCCACCTCAAACCCAGTGTCAGAATGGGGCCCCGCTGTGCACTTAGGGTGGGTCTCATGCATACACTCATTAACTCCTTCTCTTCTGTACCATGCAGCCAGGCTATGGGTCTCCATAACACAGGTTCAGTCCCGGTTGCTTTGCATAAACTGACTGTTGGGGAGGGAGCCAGATTGCTGACCCCCTCGCTACCAGAGGACCCTCTGTCATGCCAGGTACCACCCCTCAGGACCGGGTGCAATGTACCTTGCACTAGTTCTTGGTTACCCATAGCAACTGTATTACTCCTCCTGCTTGTCCTGTTGAGTAGAGGCTTTGGTTCATACCCCACATGTGCTTCACTGACCCTAGTTCTTTTCATATGCCAGGAACCATCATGCACCATCATGCACCAGGCTTAGAATGGTTGATGTAACTTTACTTGGCAACCTAAAGGTACAGTTTAATATGAACAACTTCAATGGAACATTCCCTAGCTATCTCAATTAGGCTGCCCAGGCATACCTCAGCAAGGTGATAGTGCATAAGTGACATCCTCCAGGGCTTGGTAGTTCTCCAGACTTCCGGTGCCTTCTGGCGGACTGCAGGGTGCCGCAGTCCTCCCTGTAGGTGCTTTGGAGCAATCATGACATCTTTCTGAGCTGGCCAAAGCTCTGGAAGCTAGCCTTACCCCTTATTTATATCACCGGGCAGATAGGCTGGCCAAATGCCTAGTTAAAATTCTGTAGGTAACCTGCCTACGCACAGACCCAGTGAAAATAAATCTAATAGTGTGGGGCCAGCTTAAAGGGTTGATTTACTAAAGGCAAATAGGCTGTGCATTTTGCAATGGAATTTTCCATTAGCTAAGTGAATGAGGTCAGGCTCTGCTAACTTCCATGATCAAATTATGTGTAAGCAAAACTACAGTTTTCTTTATTTCTTTTTTTTAGCATGTAATTGGGCTTCTTTTACAAAGTGAATGTTCATCACATTCGTAAGCTAAGGGAAATTTCTTTGCAAAGTAAAAAATTGCAAAATGAACAGCCTATTTGCCTTTATTAAATTAACCCCTTAGTGTTACAATAAATGTACTGCTTCATCACTAAATTAGCTGCTTTCTGCTTTTCAGAATAAAAAACTTGTTATACTTAACTGCTCTATGTAATGATATTGCACAAAGCAGCCCCAAACCTCTACTTCTAGGGTTTCCCACCAACGTTCTTGGCTCCTCCTCTTCTCTGAGTGCACCCATAGCAAGTCACTTGCTATGGGGGCACTTATGTGGGCTCAATGCCGAGCTGCACTGAGTGCGTCTATACACACAAACAGTGCCGCTCAGCCCCACCCCCTGCTTTCTCTATACTGAATTTCAGTGACAGCAGGAGGAGCCAATGGCTACAGCTGCTGCTTATCAGTCCCTGTGTGAAAAGGGAGAGAGGAGAGAGGACTGCAGCCGGGCACAGCACTGGATCGATCCAGGTGTCAGGTAAGTTTTTTTTTGGGGGGGGGGGGGAGCAGCATGTTCTAAAACATGTTTTACCCTAATGCAAGGAATGCATTAAGGTAAAAAAAAGTTTTAGCTTTAGAAACACTTTAGAATGGCTCGAAAGTCAAAAGGTTTTTACACATTCTTTGCATTAAGGTAAAATATGCCACACTACCTGTCATACCTGCCCCCATCCCTAAACACTTACCTGAGTCCTGTTACCACCCCAGCATCACTTCCCTCACTCCTTACTTTCACAGTAGACACTGAGGACTAAGATTACGTAACAGGTAAAATAAAAGGGTAAGTATGTGGTGATGACACATATCTACTTCAGCTCCTCCACCTATAAATCCATAGAGGCAGTCATTCGTCAATTACTCTATCTGTGAGGACACTCAGTCACTTTATCCTGGGGAAGGGTAAGAAGGGACTGGGAGATGAATGGAGTCTTGGAGATGGGCAGCAGGGCAGCAGGGCAGGGCAGACCTCACCTGGGAGTTTTTTGGGTGGGGGCAGCTCAAACTGAGTAAAATCTGTATTCTGTGTTCCAGTCACTAGGAAGAGCTGGTATTGGCCATGGGGTGAACCTGTAAGGGCTGATGCTTGCCATAGATTACATCCAGAAGTGGGTCAAATTTAAGAGGTTGGTGATGGTTGTAGGTTACACACAGAGGTGGGCCTAATATAAAGGGTCTGGTATTGCCAACGTTTGCATTGTCTGCAGTTCCACTTTAGAAATGGAAACCTCCTCCTGCAAATCTCCCTCACAAGCTTAGGCTATGTTCCTTGTCAGGCTCTTGGCTAACAGATGTACAGTTCAAATACAGGTTAAAATATGAATCATGTGTAGTGCTGCCCTCTTCAGGGTCACAAGATGAATCAGTACCCCTCTGGTTGCCCTGACCCTGTGAGTCCTCTGCCATCTCTGACACCCTGGGTTCAAACATTTTTTTCCCTTTAGATAACAGCAGTAAGACATAAATACACCAGAATTGATTAAGTCAGAAAATAGTTTACTCAATGATATGATAGCAAAATAAATGAAAGAGTCAAATAAGGTTTACACTTTGAAATATTGTTTTCCAATAATGTTATTAACTGCGAAACAACTATTACCTCTAAGATTCAAACGTTCAATAGTGAACACTAAAATCTCTATGCTCAAGTAAATGCAAATAATGCCTATGTGAATAGGCTACAGGAGAGCAGAGGAATGGCTCTTATAAGTGTCAGACCCCTTTCTACTTCCCTAAAAGAACAGGGATCTGTCTGTTTACATTGACAGATCCCCAATTTGGCTCTCTGAGGAGCGACCGTGGGTCGCCGGCAGCTGTGATGTCCGCTTCACGGCGTGCACACGCCCCCTAGAGCTCTTAAAGCGGGTGAAGTACACCTACGTCGATTCACACAGCCGTGTCAACCTGCCGCAGTATAAAGATGGCGGCTGGTCAGCAAGCGGTTAAACAATGTTTTCTGGAAGGTTGTATTTCCCTTAAAAAATGTTATGGCTTTTGGTACAGGTGGAGCAAGTGTAATGGTTGGTCCAAGAAACTCGGTGCTATGCCTCTTCAAATCACAGCAGTCTTTAATTTTTCACATTTACTTTACCTGTCAAATTGCTGCATTGTGTGCTATAGATTGCTGTAAGACAATCTGCATCTATGAATTCCTGAAATTTGTGATACAACTATAAATATTTGCAACTATGTGCAATAGTGGTTATGCAAAGTTACTCAACAGTTTCAGGTAAAGCCTAAGGATTCTGTAGCTTTATTCTTCCAGGTGGTTTTCTAAGCTTGACTGTGTCACATTTGAAACCAATACGATGCCCTTGTGGGTGGAGCCTACTCGTCTTGCACGTAGAAGTACCTTTCCTGGGAAGCCAGGGACCAGACGAACACTACGGTCATGTGAAAAATCTAAAATTAAGGCATTTCTCCAAACTTTCACTGTGTGTAAAAATATATTGCCCTATGTCACTACACACTGTAACTTATATGTTGCACTAGGAGAGATGTGCTGAGCCTGCGCCCACTGCACCAGTCCAGCCTACCACTGTTACCTCACTCCCAGTAACAGAATGGGATCACGTCGTGGACCTCATGCGTGCACTCATTAACTACTTTACTTTCAATGCCCTGTGACCAGATCATAGATCTCCATAATGCGGGTTTGAATCCGGTTGCTAATGGATACCGACCGCTAGAGAAAAGACCCACTCGCAGAGGAGGACCTGTCAATTTACAAGGTACTACACCTAATGAATGGTTGCTTTGTGTCTTGAACATGTACTTGGTTAGTCTTAGCAACAACACGTCTCTTGTTATCTTGCTGAGTTAAACCTTCTATAGCTGTGTTACTTCATATCCCGTTGTGCTTTACAGATCCTGGTTCTTTAAATACGCCAGAACCAACATGCACCCCTTTGAATAACTTTAGACCAGGCTTAGAGCAGTTAATGTAACTTTAATTATCAGATTATGGCATAGCAGATTAACGTGAACAACGCTTATTCCCTAACCCTAACTACAATAGTTTTGCTGCCCAGGCATACCTCCAGGACGTGAGAGTCCATTTTGGCATTCTCCATGCCTTGGCTGCCTTGGAAAATCCCAGGGTCTTCAGCAGACAGCAAGTCGCATCAATTCCGATGCCATGAACAGAATAGAACCCACCAATCTGACAAGGAAGAGCCCTTGACCTCAGCCTTCCCACTTTTTATAACACAGGTGGCCTGGCTTGGACCAAAAAGCCTGGGAATAGAGCTTACAACAGTTAACCCTTTCCCCCAGCCTGGGCCAGCTGCTAACTTGCTAGAACCACAGCTTTTAACCTGCCTACACCCCGTTAAGCTATTTTCAATCAAGTGATGATGTAGACTTCTTGGTAACTATGGACAGAATAAGCATCAATTTACAAGATACTATAACTAAGTGATGCTTTTTTTCTTCTAGCAGTTCTGTCAAATTTCACCCAATTCAATAAAATGTCCCAGAGCAATTTCCGTATTCCCTTACTTGTTTGTATATCACTGTCAACTGCTTAAAGGTCTTATGAGCTTTTTTATCAGTCCAAACTTGGTTTAATTAAAAAATGATCCACTGATTGCATTTGAATAAGTAACAGTACAAACTTCAGATCAGCAGACAGTATTTTCATTGGCTATCAAACAAGAGAACATATATCCATAGTGGATGATTTGTAAACTGAACACCAGTCCATGGTGAAAATAATGACATTTTATACATGGGCAGTAACCACTATTACAAAAACAGATACCCATTGAAAAATGTATCATTAAAGTCTTTGTTACCCCAACATTTCATACTCCTGATTTGTGCACTCTGTACCATGTACTTGAAAAAAAAAGTATCATGTTCTCTTTGTATTGCTTCCTTTGTGTGCAATCCCTGGTGTTTCTGCTTTCCTATTAAAAACTGACCACACTAACCAGGAGAGCATACTGGCTGACGCGCTTCATACTGCTGCTTCGCCCCCTCCCAGCTTTTATGCAGCTGAGAACAGAGGGAACATAATCACTTATGAAAAATAAGGTATTTATAATTTTTTTTATATCTATAGAAAAATGTTTTGCCTTTCATTTCTATTTTAAACTGAATGGGTTGTTTTACAAGGTGATCGTTTGCAATCACTTTAAGCTGTTGGCTTTAAACCTTTAAGCAGGTCTACCTCTGAACCTGGGGATATTATGCAACTTGCCAAATATTTTCCACAAATTTTCCCCCATCTGAGTCACACTAAAGGCCCGTACACACGGTCGGACTTTTTGACAACAAACATGCAAATTAGCTGTTTTGGAGCAACATCCGACTGTGTGTACGCTCCATCGGACAAACTTTTTCTGTTTTCATCTGACTTTTGTTGGCTGTGCGAACGGACAAACTTTCTGGCAACAAAAGTCCGATGGAGCAAAGTCCGACCGTGTGTACGCAAAAGCATCGGACTTTTGTACAAGGTACAAACAAGCCATGCTCAGAACCAATGCAAAAGATCAGACTACAATACAGAAGTTCACCAAAGGTGGCGCTGGAGTCATTGAACGTCCTCTTTTGAAGTGGCGTCAGTACGTTGTGACGTCATTACGTTTGTGTTTGTTGTCAAAAAGTCCGACCGTGTGTATGCAATACAAACTTGTGGACCACGCCCTTTGTACAAAAGTCCACGGAAAAGTTTGTACAAAGTCCGACCGTGTGTATGGGGCTTTAGAGCCCATTCACACAGGGGCAACTCCTGATCCGACTTCAGGTCGCCCCTAGTCGCCTCAGGTCGCCTCAGGTCGGACAACATTTAAAAATCAATGTAAGTGAATGAGAGCCGTCTTAATGCACACTACTGAAGTCGCTCCGACTTCAGAAAAGGTTCCTGTACTACTTCTATCCGACTTGTAGGCGACTGGTACCCATTGATTTCAATGGAGATCGCCTCCAAGTCGGATCTCCGTTTATACGGAGGCGACTTTGACAGAATTATCAGCTCTCAAGAGGGAACTCCACGGCAAATTTCTGAAAAAAGATTCCAAGGGGAACCCCCTACGCCGAAAAAACGGCGTGGGGGTCCCCCCCAGATCCACACCAGACCCTTATCCGAGCACGCTACCCGGCCGGCCAGGAAAGGGGGTGGGGACGAGCGGGCGGCCCCCCCCTCCTGAGCCGTACCAGGCCGCGTGCCCTCAACATGGGGGGGTGCCTTGGGGGAGGGGGGGCGTGCGGCCCTCCCACCCCAAAGCACCTTGTCCCCATGTCGATGAGGACAAGGGCCTCTTCCCGACAACCCTGGCCGTTGGTTGTCGGGGTCTGCGGGCGGGGGGCTTATCGGAATCCGGGAGCCCCCTTTAATAAGGGGGCCCCCGGATACCGGCCCCCCACCCTATGTGAATGAGTATGGGGTACAATGTACCCCTACCCATTCACCTGTGGAAAAAAAGTACAAAAAAAAAACACAACACAGGGAAAAAATATTTTATTGCACAGCTCCGGGGGTCTTCCGTCTTCGGGGGTCTTCTCGCCGGACTCCTCCGCTATCTTCTTGTAGCTCTTTTACTAGCGGAGGAGTCCGGCTTTCTTCCTCCCCGCCGCCGGCCTCTTCTCCCGACTTCGGGGGTCTTGTCCCCCTCTTCGGTTCTTCTGCCGGGCCACCGCGCCTTCTTATAGCTCTTTTACAGGCGGTGGCCCGGTCTTCTGTCGTCGCCGCCGCCGCCGCCGCCGCCTTCCGTTCTTCTTCTTCTCCAGGAGATGTTGACACGACGCTCTCTCCGGCCGGAATGCCAGAGCCGCCCTGCGCTGCCACTTATATAGGGACAATGGGGCGGTGTCACATGGGTTGATGTCACATGGGTTGGTCACATGGGTTGATGTCACATGGTAAGGGGGCGGGGTCACCATGTGACATCAACCCATGTGACCAACCCATGTGACATCAACCCATGTGACACCGCCCCATTGTCCCTATATAAGTGGCAGCGCAGGGCGGCTCTGGCATTCCGGCCGGAGAGAGCGTCGTGTCAACATCTCCTGGAGAAGAAGAAGAAGAACGGAAGGCGGCGGCGGCGGCGGCGGCGGCGGCGACGACAGAAGACCGGGCCACCGCCTGTAAAAGAGCTATAAGAAGGCGCGGTGGCCCGGCAGAAGAACCGAAGAGGGGGACAAGACCCCCGAAGTCGGGAGAAGAGGCCGGCGGCGGGGAGGAAGAAAGCCGGACTCCTCCGCTAGTAAAAGAGCTACAAGAAGATAGCGGAGGAGTCCGGCGAGAAGACCCCCGAAGACGGAAGACCCCCGGAGCTGTGCAATAAAATATTTTTTCAATGTGTTGTGTTTTTTTTTTGTACTTTTTTTCCACAGGTGAATGGGTAGGGGTACATTGTACCCCATACTCATTCACATAGGGTGGGGGGCCGGTATCCGGGGGCCCCCTTATTAAAGGGGGCTCCCGGATTCCGATAAGCCCCCCGCCCGCAGACCCCGACAACCAACGGCCAGGGTTGTCGGGAAGAGGCCCTTGTCCTCATCGACATGGGGACAAGGTGCTTTGGGGTGGGGGGGCCGCACGCCCCCCCTCCCCCAAGGCACCCCCCCATGTTGAGGGCACGCGGCCTGGTACGGCTCAGGAGGGGGGGGGCCGCCCGCTCGTCCCCACCCCCTTTCCTGGCCGGCCGGGTAGCGTGCTCGGATAAGGGTCTGGTGTGGATCTGGGGGGGACCCCCACGCCGTTTTTTCGGCGTAGGGGGTTCCCCTTGGAATCCATACCAGACCTAAGGGCCTGGTATGCTCTCGGAGGGGGAACCCACGCCAAATTTTTTTCAGAAATTTGCCGTGGAGTTCCCCCTTGAGCTCATTCTCTGCTTGGCCTCGGCAAAAGTCGCCTGGCCTGGGGCGACTTGTAAGTCGTCCCAAGTCGGGCTTGAAGTCATCACAAGTCGTTTTGAAGTCGTCCCAAGTCGCGCTGTGATCTTAACTCAAGTCGTGTCCAAGTTGCCTGACTCAAGTCGCCTACAAGTCGTGTTGCCCCTGTGTGAATGGGCTCTTAGTACTAAATGTATTGAATACCAAGTGACAAATAATGTTAAGCCCCATACACACTATCAGTTTTACTGCTGAGTTTTTCCTTCAGGTTTACCAAAACCATGTAGTGTGAGGGCCTGCCTGATTGCATACACATTGAAACTTCTAAGGTTTGACCTCATATTATATGGTTTTGGTAAATCTGAAGGAAAAACTCAGCAGAAAAACTGATAGTGTGTATGGGCTTAACTGAGACTGACGTGATTGTTAAAGTGATTCTAAAGGCAGAAGGTTATTATTCTGAATGCAATTGCAGCCACCCCCCTAATACTTACCTAAGCTCTATCTTGATCAAGCGATGTGCGCAAGTGGATTGGCCGCCTGGAACTCTCCCTCCTGATTGGCTGAGATACAGCAACAGTGCCATTGGCTCTTGCTGCTGTTAATCAAAGTCAGTTAGCCAAAGAGGAGAGAGAGGGGGCAGAGTCGAACCACCGCTCTATGTCTGAATGGACACACAGCGCTGCGGTTCAGCTTGGGTGCCCCCATAGCAAGCTGCTTGTTGTGGGGGGCACTCAACAGGAGAGAAGGGCCAGGAGCGCTGGTGAGGGACCCGAGATTAGGAGGATCCAGGCTGCTCTGTGCAAAAATATTGCACAGAGAAGGTAAGTATAACATGTTTGTTATTTTTAACCTCCCTGGCGGTATTCCCGAGTCTGGCTCGGGGTGGAATTTCAGAACCAAAAGCGGTAACCCTGAGCCAGACTCGGGATCGTATCACCGGATCCGGGAAGAGCTTACTTACCTTGTCCCCTGGATCCTGCGATGTCTGTCCGCAGTGTGAGCGGCTCGTCCTCCGCTCGATTCATCATGTTCCCTGCAAGCATTGCGACGCACGGGGACGGAGAACGGTGCCAAATTCAAAAAGTAAAACACACACAATACATACAGTACACTGTAATCTTACAGATTACATTGCTGTATGAAATTATTTCACATCCCTTTTGTCCCTAGTGGTTTGTCCAGTGCCCTGCATGTAGTTTTATATTATAAATACTGTTCTTTCTGCCTGGAAACTAGAGATTGTCCATAGCAACCAAAACTGTCCCTTTACATCAAAAGTGGTTTTAGACCAGCTAGAAAACAGCGATAATAAATTAGAATCAAATACCACAATTTTCCTACACTTCGCGCCGCCTAGCTAGATGTAAAAAAATTAACAAGCGCTCACATCTAAAACTGTATGTGTGCGTTTTCTGGAGGATGTGGAATTATGTACCTATTTCGCAGCTGTTTTAATTAGGTTCTATACGCTGATACAACCTTATCACTATTGTATAAAGAAAACTCTGAAAAAATGGTTCAACTCCTACAAAAGGTGAGTTAATCCATCAAGAAAGAGTTAAAAACAGCGCGTATTATTTCTAAATACAGACAGTAACAATAATAAGCATTCACATAGTTTAAAAATCTCCTCAAAATATTCGAACCAAAAAAATGCTAAATGATTTCCAAGCTCAATGTTTTATATTGTGTCCATTTAAACCAATGTCCAGCTGAAAATTAGTGCTTGGTAACGGAGATATCGATCTCACAATTATTCAACATAGTTCGTTGGAAATTATATATAGTCTTATATTGCACTATTGCCGGACATGCACCTCCACACGTGCATACATGTAAAACACTGCCCGAGATTGTTGCCAGTAAAGAGATAGTCCCCCTTAGGTATTACTCTTACCAGACGTTGGCTGGTTTCTCGCAGTTAATAAAGAAATCCTCATAGGCGAAAGATGCAGGCGTCTTCCTTTCTTCCTTCATATACGGTACTCCTCCACTCAATCTCCGTCGAAGGTATAATTAGAAAGAAAAGTGCATATAGCGTAATTCCGTAAAACCAATGAATGCTTTATTAGATTTAAAAACCCACAAACATTGCACTCACAAACGTAAAGAGATTTCAAGCATAAATTCAATATGCAGATTGGCAGCTAGGGTCAGGTAGAGATAGCTAGGCTAAACGATGGTCCTACCGCCCTCAGCGACAGATCACTCAGCTGATATTCCTCGGCTTAGCGCTTCTCCCCTTCTTACTCCTGTCACTCCTGCTGTGTTCAACCTCATATGGTTCCACCCTGACGCGTTTCGTCTTACTGACATCATCTGAGGGTCAAATGATGATGTCAGTAAGACGAAACGCGTCAGGGTGGAACCATATGAGGTTGAACACAGCAGGAGTGACAGGAGTAAGAAGGGGAGAAGCGCTAAGCCGAGGAATATCAGCTGAGTGATCTGACGCTGAGGGCGGTAGGACCATCGTTTAGCCTAGCTATCTCTACCTGACCCTAGCTGCCAATCTGCATATTGAATTTATGCTTGAAATCTCTTTACGTTTGTGAGTGCAATGTTTGTGGGTTTTTAAATCTAATAAAGCATTCATTGGTTTTACGGAATTACGCTATATGCACTTTTCTTTCTAATTATACCTTCGACGGAGATTGAGTGGAGGAGTATATGAAGGAAGAAAGGAAGACGCCTGCATCTTTCGCCTATGAGGATTTCTTTATTAACTGCGAGAAACCAGCCAACGTCTGGTAAGAGTAATACCTAAGGGGGACTATCTCTTTACTGGCAACAATCTCGGGCAGTGTTTTACATGTATGCACGTGTGGAGGTGCATGTCGGGCAATAGTGCAATATAAGACTATATATAATTTCCAACGAACTATGTTGAATAATTGTGAGATCGATATCTCCGTTACCAAGCACTAATTTTCAGCTGGACATTGGTTTAAATGGACACAATATAAAACATTGAGCTTGGAAATCATTTAGCATTTTTTTGGTTCGAATATTTTGAGGAGATTTTTAAACTATGTGAATGCTTATTATTGTTACTGTCTGTATTTAGAAATAATACGCGCTGTTTTTAACTCTTTCTTGATGGATTAACTCACCTTTTGTAGGAGTTGAACCATTTTTTCAGAGTTTTCTTTATACAATAAATTAGAATCACTTGCAGAATTGAGAGATAGGGATTTGTGGGGAAATCCGTCATCAAACACTGAAAGTAATGACAGTGACAATTCTGCAACTGAGCAAATTTCATTGTTTTTGATTTGTTTACATTATTGAATAATTTTTATGATTATTATATTATTATTTGGTATAAACATTTATAGTTATTTATTATATTATAATTTATGATTTCACTTTTCAAACTTTATCATACCCGGCATGTCTACTAGACTCTGGTTTGGACAAATTTAAGTGAGCTATTCCTAATGCCGCGTACACACAATCGGACTATCCGGTAGACTTAGTCCGGCGGACAAACCGCCGGACTTTGAAGCGGAGGTCCGCCAGACTTTCCGAACGAGCGAACTTGCCCACATGTGACCGGACTTTTCCGGCAGACTAGGTGCGGCGGACAAACCGCCGGACTATGGCCGGACTTTTGAAATGAATGGACTTGTCCACACACTGAGGAAAGTCCGTTCCTTTTGAACGCAGCTCCAGGTAGACGGCACTAGCGAAGAAAGTCAATGTCACCACCTTCGGTGGCGAGATTGACACGTCGCCGGCCCCGTCACCTGGTATGGACTTAAAGATGAAGCCCTATGCCAAAAAAACAGCGTGGGGGTCCCCCCAAGGTCCATATCAGACCCTTATCCGAGCACGCAGCCCGGTCGGTCAGGAAAGGGGGTGGGGGTGAGCGAGCGCACCCCCCCTCCTTAGCCGTACCAGGCCATACACCTGGTATGGACTTAAAGGGAAAGCCCTACGCCGAAAAAACGGTGTGGGGGTCCCCCCCAAGGTCCATATCAGACCCTTATCCGAGCACGCAGCCCAGCCAGTCAGGAAAGGGGGTGGGGGCGAGCGAGCGCCCCTCCTGAGCCATACCAGCCGTACCAGGCCACGTGCCCTCAACATGGAGGGTGCTTTGAGATGTTGAATCGGCGCTCTCTCTCTGGCTGTAGTGACAGGGACGCGCTGTGCGCCGACTTAGGGGCATATATAGGGACAATGGGCCAGATCACTGGGTGATGTCCCTTCCCCTTATGATGTCACAGTCCCAGAGGATGATGGGACTGTGACATCATAAGGGGCGAGGACATCACACGTGACCCCGCCCATTGTTCCTATATAAGTTGCCGCACAACGCGTCCCTGTCATTACGGCCAGAGAAAGCGTCGAGTCAACATCTCAAGGAAGAAGAAGAGAAGAAGAAGAGAAGGCGGCGGCGATGACAACAGAAGACCGGGCCACCGCTAGTAAAAGAACTGGAAGAAGGAGTGGAGGCTCGGCAAGAAGAACCGAAGAGGGGGACAAGACCCCCGAAGTCGGAAGAAGACCCCCAGGTGGCGACGAAGAAGAAAGCCAGGCTCCTCCACTAGTAAAAGAGCTAGCAGAAGATAGCGGAGGAGTCCGGCGAGAAGACCCCCCAAGACGGATGCAATAAATTATTTGAAAGCCTTGTGTTGTGTTTTATTTACATTTTTCTCACCAGGTGAATGGGTAGGGGTACATTGTACCCCATACCCATTCACATAGGGTGGGGTCCGGTATCTGGGGGCGCCCTTATTAAAGGGGGCTCCCGGATTCCGATAAGCCCCCGCCCGCAGACCCCGGCAACCAACAGTCAGGGTTGTCGGGAAGAGGCCCTTGTCCTCATTTCAAAAGTCCGGCGGACTAACACACAGATGGCCGGATTGTCCGCTGGACTGCCGAGTCAGGCGGACAATTTTGAGTCAAAACTTCTTTCTAAGTCCGCCGGACTTTTGGGGGAAAAAAGTCAGCCGGAGCCCACACACGGGCAGATTGTCTGGCGAACTCTGGTCTGCCGGACCAAGTCCGCCAGATAGTCCGATCGTGTGTACGCGGCATAGGAATTACAGGCCTACAATATAAAATGCCAAATTTCCATGCAAAATAATTGTACCGCTTTCAGCACCAAAAATCTGAAATATTCATACCGCCAGGGAGGTTAAAGAAGAAAAAAAAACAAGACTTTAGTATCACTTTAAATGCTAAAGGTAGGTCAAAGCTGGACAGGACAATCTGAGAACAGCTAAATTCCAAAATCTGGTAACATTTGAGAAAAATATGCTTTCACTTTCCCATGGGACAGCTGAGGTAGGATGTGTGTTCTCATCTGTCAAGGTAATGAAAACTGACCTTAGGAAATGACTTATCACTCCAGTGTAGGAAGGATAGCTGTCAGTAAAATGCTGTGTGGCCCAGGAAGAATTACTCAGTAAATGATTGCAAATATTGTTGTCTCAATTCGTAACCACAAGCTTGAAACTCTATCAAATCCTAAACATTAAACTATTAGTGTTTCTTCACCTGCTTCTGCTGGAAAGGACAACAATGCAGTAGAGATAGCAGAGGAGGACTGACAGCAGATGTTATAGAGTAAGAGTGATTCTTTCCTGATGTGACTGTTTCCCATTTACAAAGCAGAGGTATTTTATGTTTCTTCTGTAATAACATTTGAAGCTTTTTTCCAACACTGAATAATATTGTTCTAATTTTGAAAATGTGGGGATTACTGTAATGCCGCGTACACACGACCGGACTTTTCGGCAGACTAGGTCCAACGGAATCAGTCCGTCGGACAATCCGATCATGTGTGGACTAATCAGATCGTTTTTCTTTATACAAATCAGACGGACCTAGAAATAGAACATGTTTCAAATCTGTCCGATGGACTCAATTCCTATCCGGAAAACCGTTCGTCTGTATGCTGGTCCAAGGGAAGCTATTGGCTACTGGCTATTGAACTTCCTTTTTTAGTCCCGTCTTATGTCATCACGTTCAAAATGAACGGACTTTTGAACAGAACTAGTCTGTTTGTGTGTGGCCAAAACCGTTCTTTCATAACTTCCGTTGGAACTCCGTTGAAAGTCCGTTGGGAAGACCGTCGGACCTAGTCTGCCGGAAAGTCCGGTCGTGTGTACTCGGCATATGACTGGGGCAATTTTCAGGTGTTTCTGGGCTAAAAATAGCACCTTAAAAATGCCTCCCCTGCAGCCCCAGTGTGAGAGCCCGAGTGCTTTCACACTGGAGCACGTTAGAAAAGGTCCTGCAATCAGCATCTTTGGGGGGGGTGGGGGAGTTGTGTATACACCACTCCTCTACCGCCCCTGCCCATTGAAATTAATGGGCAGCGCTGCCGAAGCACCTGAAAAGCGTTTCGATGGGGGTGCTTTTTGGGCACATTTAACCCTTTCTTCGGCCGTTAGTGGGGATTAAATGTGCCCTGCTAGCGGCCAAAAAGCGCAGCTAAAATGACAGTAAAGCGTCGCTAAACCTAGCACCGATTTACCATTAACACCCAGCGCGGCTCAGTCTGAAAAGGCTCTAAGGCCGCGTACACACGCACGGACTGTTCGCCCAACTTTGTCCGCTGAACAGTGTTTGGGCGGACAGTCCGCTCGTGTGTGGGCTTTCAGCGGACAGTTTCAGCGGACAGTTTGACGAACAAGGTTTTACGGAATTTCCGAAAAACTGTCCGCTGAAACCTTGTTTCAGCGGACAGTCCCCGCGTGTGTAGGCTTGTTCGTCAAACAAAGTTCTGCGCATGCTCAGAAAGGATTTACACGCCGAAAGTTATAATGCAGTGTATAGGACGTCGTATTTTTCGTCCCGTCGTACGTGCCGTTCACGTCATCGTGCACGGTTTCAGCAAACTGTTCGTTCGTCGTGTGTGGCCATGTCCGTCCATGCTAATTTTGAGCGGACTGTTTGCCGAAACTGTTGGACGGACAAAGTTGGGCGAACAGTCCGCGCGTGTGTACGCGGCCTTAGTGTTTTTCTCCTAAAAAGCTAGTAAATACAGTGGCAGCTATATTATATTGGTATATTTTTTTAGGGGGCAGCAAACAATGCACTCCCGGTCAGTCGGTCACCAGCCCCACACTTATCCCATTTAGGTCACGGGCAGTGCTTTCTCCGAGAGGTGCATCACGGCGGCTTCCGCCATGCATCTCCTCCCTCCTTTTCCTTGGCAGCGAATAGGATCACTTCGCCTCTCTGCCAATCAGGTGACAGGTCTCAGGACCCGCTTCCTGATTGGACAGGAGGACAATTGTATCGTTATACAACTGGGATGAGCTCAGGGGATAGTTCTCTACCCCCCCCCTCCCCCTCAAGCCCACCCTTTCTTGAAGTCAATTAATCACGTGCTTCTAAAGAAAAAGAAAAAACATTGGAATCCAATGCGTCCAGAACCCTGCATGTAGATTAGTCAGTGGTGCCCCTGTGCCCTGTATGGATGGGCCGCCGCCATTGACTAAATATACATTTAGCTAAAAAAGGGTAATTTTGCTTCATGTGGGGATAGGTTAACCACTCTTAGTGTGTTGATTTGGAGCTGTCTATCACCCTGCTTGGGAGGTTTACCCTCTATGTTCATGTGCATTGTCACAGAGACAGAAAGTGATGAATTTCCAAAAATTGTCAGTGGAACAAGAGGTGGGGGGAAACCTTCAAATGTGGACACCTGTTTCTCTGGCAACTGTTTAAAGTATAAGTTCACCTTTGGTAGCATATTGCATGCCACACCAGTATGTAGGGTGTAACATGTAACAAAAGAGCCCCTGCCTGTGCCCCTCTGACAGGCAGACAGCCACTTATCCTGCAATGGCAAACTGTCTTCCTCAGATTGTACTAAAGATCTGTTTTGTTATTTAGATATTTTCTTTCACCATACATGGACAACTTAACTATCTCCAACTGCACAAAACTGTGCAGATCATATATTGATATCAGGAACGATCAACATATTTATTTTCATATAGTTGACCATTACTTTGAACTGTGGACATAGGGGTTGTAGCTATGTTAAACTTTAAATTTTTTCTAAAATATACATTCTATAAAAAATATCCCCATCGTGCCTATTTTAAACAAAATTATTGTATGCGTATCTTAAATCCAGCAGTGTTCTAGCAGGTCACATAATATATCAGAGTCTTCTGCTCCAGCTTTGGCAGTCTTCAATACCACAGAGACAAATGCCGATGTTATAACGTCACAGTTACTCTTTGAAGTATTGTAGTGTGGGCCCAAGCCGCTATCTGGTGGTGTACCCTCAGGATAAAGCCTGGGCTCACAACACTGAATAACACTGCCCATAATTTAATCTCGAAGAGTACCAGGGATGCAGACCTTCCATACACTGTATGGAAGTGAAAGCTGCAGTTTTTTTTATTTTTAGAACATATGGGCAATTTATTTTTAAATTGTTTTTAAACCTGTACTTCTGCTTTAAATTGAAAATAAGGTCCACAAATACGCCCTTTATTGATGCAAAGCTTGCATTCTTAGTGTACAATGAAAATAAGGAAGAAGAAGCTTTGCTTGCAGAGGTGACATAAGGGTTAATTTACTAAAGGCAAATAGTTTGTTTACTTTTCAAGGAAAGTTGCACTTTTGCAAGTGATTTTGACCCAAAGCTTAGTGAATGAGGTGAATCTCATTAGTAAATCTGCTGATTTTCATTGTCCAATCACGTGCAAGCAAAAATGCTGCTTTTTTTTTTATTTTCTTTGCACATGCAGTGCTACCCCCACAAGGGCCTCTGGAAGTTGTTTGTCCCCATTGGTTGCCATTACCTTGCAAACCCCACCACCACCCCCCCCCCCCCCACCACCTCTGACACTCTAGGTTCTGACCTACTTCAAGAAGCATAAAACGCAGTGACACTAATAATTAGTACATTTTGCAAGTCAAACTTTATGGAAAGGTTAGATCAACCAGACTATAACAGTATCAGATATGACCCAATTTGGGTGTTAATGCAATAAGATAAGATCACAAGAACACACAATGAAATAACAATAGCAGTAAGTCAAATAAACAGGTTGAAAACTGATTATTAAGGATGAGCCAAACACCCCCTGGTTCGGTTTGCACCAGAACCTGCAAACAGACCTACACTTCGTGTGAACTTTAGAACCCTATTAAAGTCTATGGGACTCGAACATTCAAAATCTAAAGTGCTAATTTTAAAGGCTAATATGCAAGTTACTGTCCTAAAAAGTGTTTGGGGACCTGGGTCCTGGTACCGGATGGCAGCATGTAGTCTCAGAAGTCCAGCAATGACTGACTGTGTGGGTGTGCAGTAGATGCGGAAGCTGCAAATGACTGTGGTGGCCACCCTGCACCCAGTAATACAGCCCTAAGGGTGAGAGATCCCAGATTTGCCCAGGCCGTGGTGCCCACCAACAACACCCAGAGTGACGGCCTCTTGCAGCTCTGAATACCATTTCTCAAAAGAGCGTGCTCGCCCATGGACAGTCCAATTTATCTACTTGCCCAGAATTCCTTCAGTCTTCCAGCACTCTGGAGCTTGTAGCTTCAAATAGTATTAAGTCTAGTGTAAATTTAGGTGACTACATGTCCCACAATCCTCTGCTATCAGTGAATAGTTGTTTTCCCTGCATTAAGAAAGTGGTGTGATTATTCCCCATGTTGAACACTAGAGGGAAAGTGCTCTATGTATAGCACATGAAGGAGACTAATGAAGTGTAAGTGTAAGTGAAGGTAATGACACAGCCAACACTTGGATACATCCATGATTTGGTATGCTTTGTAAAGTGAAAACTTACCACATTTACTAAACTCTAGGGCAAATTCCCTTGCAACGCGCACAACTTACTGTATATAAATCACGTATCCACATTAATGCACAATCTATATACAAGGTAGTGCTGTTTAACTTAAATCATAAACATAAATTCAGTGTTCAACATAAAACAATAGTGGGAAACAACAGGTGAGGTGGGGCAACAGGATTTTGTCAGTACCATCATAGGACATTACAAATAAAATAACAACATTTTATTGTGTGCATATAATTTACAAAACAATGTAAAAGCCATATAAATGCACAAAGTACAGATTTGTCCCTCTTGACAGTTAAAACACCCCCAAAGTTGGGGTCACTTCTACCTGGGAGGCTACTCCAGAGAAGATATAAATGCTTGTGGTGGTGGGTATCAAAGCCCTTTATTGGAGTATCCCACACAAGCTGGGCATCCGGGCGGTGGAATCATTCCTTATGGAACAGGATAGGTCGACCTGGCCCCTAAACCAATTTGTAATTCAACTGCTGAGATTTAGTCTAACCAAAAACTTCTTAACTTTTATGGACAAAATCTTCTTGCAGACCCAAAGAGCGGCAATGGGGACCTGTTACACACCCTCATATGCCAATATTTACCTAAGTAGCGAGGAAAGGATGATCTTCTCTGATGACAGGAATGCGACATGGCTCACACATGTGCTGTGTTGGTTCCATTTTATTGATGTCCCACTGATCAATCTGTTTAGATTTTGTTGCATGCAACCAGTGCCCATCCAGTGCCTCTAGTGAGGAGCATTCTGTATGCCCAATACCTGTGACTTCACAGAAACTGTACACGTGATGCTGATTTTCAAGATCAAGCCAATACATTTAAAGCGGAGTTCCATCCATAAAATGTACTTTGCAGAAATAAACAGCATTATCCTTCAGCAACAACATTTGTAAATTTTTTCATTTTTTTTACTCACCCCTTCTGCACTGTTGCTATGGGGTCCCTTGTAATCTGCCACTTCCTCTCCACAGTGATTGACGTAATTTCCCTCTGCAACTTTGCTCGCTAGTGCTCCTGGGAGATGTGTGTCATCCTTTCCCAGGAGTCAGTGGGCAGCGCCGAGGGCTAGTATCGCGTTCTTTAGAAACCGGAAGTGACACGAGCAAAGGCTGATTTAAGCGCCATTTTTAAAAAGGGAACAAAGCCCTTTTTTGCCATTATGATATATATTACAAGCTAGTATACAATATACAAAGCAAAGCATATTCACCTCAAACCAGCTCTGCAAATGATTCCATTGCATGCTGCTCTGAGGCTTTTTGTGCATTCTGTAGATCTTATCTGTGAAACCATAACAATGGGGCGGACACTTCCTCCTTCACCGACCATTGTTATGACAACAAAATAAGATTTCTTTCCCTGCGCCCTGTGTATATGGCGCACGTGCAAGAACGGGAGGTGCATGCTGGGTATACAGCACCACCATATTCCAAAAGAGACTGCTAGTGGCCTTCACATGCCCACAGCAGAGATGGAAGCACTCTATATAGCAGAAATCTAAAGTAAGTAAGATCTAAAAATGGGAATTGAGCAGCGATTACATTACTAACATTAGTTAACCACTTAAGACCAGAGCACTTTTTGCGATTCAGCACTGAGCCGATTTAACTGACAATTGTGTGGGCGTGCGACGTGGCTCCCAAATAAAATTGACGTCCTTTTTCCCACAAATAGAGCTTTCTTTTGGTGGTATTTGATCACCCCCGCGGTTTTTATTTTTTGCGCTATAAACAAAAAAACTATTTTGAAAAAAACACATTATTTTTTACTTTTTGCTATAATAAATATCCCCCAAAAATATATAAAAAAAATGTTTTTTTCTCAGTTTAGGCTGATACGTATTCTTCTACATATTTTTGATTAAAAAAATTTAGCAATAAGCGTTTATTGATTGGTTTGCGCAAAAGTTATAGTGTTTACAAAATAGGGGATAGTTTTATGGCATTTTTAATAATATTTTTTTTTTTTTACTAGTATGTCGGTGATCAGCAATTTTTTATCATGACTGCGACATTATGGCGGATACATCGGACATTTTCTGACACATTTTTGGGACCATTGTCATTTATACAGCAATTAGTGCTATACAAATGCACTGATTCCTGTGTAAATGACACTGACAGGGAAGGGGTTAACCACTAGGTGGCAGTATAGGGGTTAAGTATGTCCTGGGGAGTGATTCTAACCTGGGGGGCGTGGCTACGTGTGGCATGTCACTGATCTCTGCTCCCGATCACAGGGAGCAGAGATCAGTGACACTGTCACTAGGCAGAACGGGGAGATTTTTGTTTATATTAGCATCTCCCCATTCTTCCTCTCCATGAGACGATCGCGGGTATCCCCACGGACATCGAGTCCACTGGACCCGTGACTTGACTCACAGAGCTTGCTGTGGGGCACGCGCCCACAGGCCGCCTCTTAAAGGGCAATGTACAGGTACGTTAGTTTGCCTGTACGTGCCATTCTGCCACAGTATATCTGCATGAGGCGGTCGGCAAACAGTAATAGTGTTTACAAGTTTAAGAGAATGAATTACATCGAAAAAAAAATATTCTGGATGGAACTCTGCTTTAAGCACCACCTATTGACTCAGGGTAACTCTCGTTCACTTTTTAAAAAAGCTTACAATAAAGAAAAAAGCCATTTTAGAACATCTCTACTTTATAATACAAACTACCTTGAAACATTGGCACCCCCTTACAGAGGAACATACTCGTTCCAAATATGTGAGACCTACCCCCGAACTAGTCTTTAGACGAGCAGCTTTACTGTGAGACCGACTGACAACTAGCCCTTATTGCCCTGAAAAAACCGGACCTTCATTACCCTATGGTACTTACTGTAGCACCCCCTAGTAGTGTGCTAGAGAGGATCTGTAAATTTAAACAGGCCTGGCTGGTTGCTAGACCTGTTTGTTTTCTTTCTGGGCTAGGAGTGGCTCAGGGTAGGACTGAGTGACTTACAGGTGGTGTCATCAGGTCCTCCTATTTCTTCCCAGAAGCTTCTAGTGCTTTCTGGAAAGAGAGGTGGGAGGGGAGGTGGAGCCACCTGGGGTGTTTGAGGAGCCCTGATCAATCCCCAACCTAGATTGGCAGGGGGAGGCCTCCTTGAATACCCATGGTCAGCCCACCTGGGGAGGATTTGTCCGGTGGAAGAGCTGGAGTGAGAGGGTGTGGAGGCTGTTGGGGCCTTTGAGGGAGCTCCCCAGTCTGGAGGGGTGACCTTGGGCCTGGGCTCGGGTGCAGTCCAGACCACTTTCAGGAACACATGAAAAGGTCCTGGACTGGAAGCACAAGAGAGAGCAAGGGGAGGACAGCAGATGAGAGCACTGTTAAGAGACTCCAGGGAGGCCAACTGGTCACAGCCAGGAGAGCTGGTGAGTGAGGCACAGTCAGGAGGACTAGAGAGGCACACCTAAGAGGACTGGGAGTTTGCAGTCTGAGATGGGTGCAGAACTAGAAGTGTGGACTGTGGTGGAAGGGCAGTGAAAAGAGGCAGCTGCAGCCAGGAGGACTGGAAGGGCCTGAAGAGGGCTAACTGGGATCAGTAGCCACAGTAGGGCAGCTAGCACAAGGACTTTCCTGCTACATGATTGGTCCCAGAGTGCAAAGGGCATTTGCTGAGGTCTGGCTGAGTCAGTCAGGCCTAACCAACAAATAGTGCTACTAGTTCCTGGGGAACCAAGTGATTTGCTGGAGGTGACTAGAAGTAACAGTCTGCAGCAAGTGATTTGCTGGAGGTGACTAGAAGTAATAGTCTGCAGCAAGTGATGTGCTGGAGGTGACTAGAAGTAACAGTGTGCAGCAAGTGATGTGCTGGAGGAGTGTACAGGGAGGTGTACAGGAGTGTACACAAAATCAATTGCTGTTTCTATTTATCCACAAAGAGCATCCCATAGCTCCCATTTCCATCCAAGTTATACCCCTCAATAAAACAAAACAAAACAAACAAAAAAAAACAAAGTTCACTGACTGCTTTATGTCTCGGAGTGCCTAAGAGTGAATGCAGGGCTGGGCAGGATGACAGACAAACCAAAATTCTTAGCAGCCCCTACGGGGGTACCGCTACATTACCATTGTGAGAATTGTCCCTGATGTCCATAGGTAACAGAGGGTCATCACATTTGTCTCCCGAATGGCCAACAAAATAGGTTACATACCTTTGTTAACTGTACTACTCAGGGGGTCATCTACCTCATGATCTGTCACTGCCAAGCCTTTTATATAGGCAAGACTAAATGTCAATTGGTCAAAGAATGGGTGACCATACCTATTATTCAGGGAACGGTAAAATACTTACCCCTGTGATGAGACACATAGGACTGCACCACAGATATGACAATACGGTGGTCTCTTTCTACATTTTGGAAGTCATCTTCCCAGACCTACATGGGGGGGGGGGGGCGGCTGTGATCGACGAATCTTGCAGCGTGAAATGCTCTGAATTGAGTGCTGAAAGGCACCCATTCCTCCAGGGACTAAACAAGATGTATACTTATAAATCTTTCTTGCTCTACGCTTTGCTTTAGGTAAATACTGAGTTTTTGAAACACCTATCCTATCTATCCCTACATAAATTCCCTCCAGAAGCAGATTCTAAACAAATGGATATATAATGCATGTATTTAGGTTGTGAAGGTTCATATTGTCCTCTCAGATTTGTATCTTTGTTTCCATGGTACAGAGTCATGTGGTAACCTTACCCCATGGATGGTCTTGGTGCAGTCGGGCATACCTGTGCAGTTCCTTCAGAGCTGTGTGCCATGAAGGTGAGCATGCGCAGGAGTGACATCATTGCGGCTCAGCCAACCAGACGGCTGGAGTCCCCAAATCTGGAAAGAAGACTGGGTGAAGATGGAAGTCTTTGCATCTGTGACAGCGTGCCGCTGGAGGGCTTCATACTAGCACGTTATGATATTGTCTTGCAGGTGGAATTCTATTTTCTTTTAAAAGACTTTTCTACCGTTTTAATGAGGAGAAGGAAGAACTAAAGTGGTAGCCATTCCAAAAAAAAGGGAAGGAAAACGCTAGAAAGGATTGTTACAATTGCTAAAATATATGCTATTATGAATTTTCAACAGCTGTGCTCATTCCCCTTTGCTACAGTGTCCCAACATGACCACTAAGGTCACACTTAGCAAAGGCATACGATGATTGGCATGCATAACTGTTTCAATGATGTCCATAACCATTTATAAGTCATGAATTCCATTATTTCAATACAGATTTATTTCAGCTGCTAAACCATCATAATGACTGCAAACCCAGATAGATAGATAGATAGATAGATAGATAGATAGATAGATAGATAGATAGATAGATAGATAGATAGATAGATAGATAGATAGATAGATAGATAGATAGATAGATAGATAGATAGATAGACTATATTTTCAAAAATATTGGGACACCTGCCTTTACACGCACATGAACTTTAATGGCACCCTAGTCTTTAGCAATGTGTCTATAGGTTTGGAGTGTGTCTATAGGAATGTTTGACCATTCTTCCAAAAGCGCATTTGTGAGGTCAGGTACTAATATGCATGAGAAGGCCTGGCTTGCAGTCTCTGCTCTAATTCACCCCAAAGGTGTTCCATTGGGTTGAGGTCAGGACTCTGTGCAGGTCAGTCAAGTTCCTCCACCCCAAACTCCCTCAACCATGTCTTTATGGACCTTGCTTTGTACACTGGTGCAAAACATTTGGTGCATAGGGGATTATGGTGTGGGGTTGTTTTTCAGGGCTTGGGCTTGGCCCCTTAGTTCCAGTGAACTCTTAAGGCGTCATGCTCCCAACTTTGTGCAAACAGTTTGGGGGTGGCCCCTTCCCGTTTCAACATGACTGCCCACCAGTGCACAAAGCAAGGTCCATAAAGACATGGATGAGCAAGGCCTTCTTGTCCAACATCAGTGCCTGACCTCAGAAATGCGCTTCTGGAAAATCGTGAAACATTCCCATAGACACACGCCTAAAATATGTGGAAAACCTTCCCAGAAGAATTGAAGCTGTTACAGCTGCAGAGGGTGGGCCAACTAAATATTGAACCCTACAGACTAAGACTGGGATGCCATTAAAGTCCATGTGTGTTTAAAGGCACCTGCCCCAATAGTTTTGACATAATAGTATAGATAATATATACAATAGCTCACAAAAGTGAGTACACCCCTCACATTTTTGTAAATATTTTATTATATCTTTTCATGTGGGAACACTGAAGAAATTACACTTTGCTACAATGTAAAGTAGTGAGTGTACAGCTTGTATAACAGTGTAAATTTGCTGTCTCCTCAAAATAACTCAACACACCAATAATGTCTAAACCACTGGCAACAAAAGTGAGTACACTCCTAAGTGAAAATGTCCATATTAAGCCCAAAGTGTCAATATTTTGTGTGGCCACCATTATTTTCCAGCACTGCCTTAACCCTCTTAGGCATGGAGTTCACCAGAGCTTCACAAGTTGCCACTGGAGTCCTCTTCCACTCCTCCATGACGACATCATGGAGCTGGTGGATGTTAGAGACCTTGTGCTCCTCCACCTTCCATTTGAGGATGCCCCACAGATGCTCAGTAGATTTTAGTTCTGGAGAAATGCTTGGCCAGTCTTTGTACTCCTCATTTGGTTGCGGCCATACAGTCCAATTTGATGCAGTGTACGGTGTATGGTCTGAGCACTGACAGGTTATCCCCCCACCCCTTCAACCTCTGCAGCAATGCTGGCAGCACTCATATGTCTATTTCCCAAAGACAACCTCTGGATATGATGCTGAGCATGTGCACTCAACTTCTTTGGTTGACCATGGCAAGGCCTTTTCTGAGCAGAAACTGTCCCGTTAAACCACTGTATGGTCTTGGCCACCATGTTGCAGCTCAGTTTTAGGGTCTTGGCAATCTTCTTATAGCCTAGGCCAGCTTTACGTAGCGCAACAATTCTTTTTTTGCAGATCCTCAGAGAGTTCTTTGCCATGAGGTGCCATGTTGAACTTCCAGTGACCAGTATGAGAAAGTGAGAGCGATAACACCAAATGTAATACACTTGATCCCCATTCACACCTGAGACCTTGTAAGCCCTTGTACACACGGTCGGAGATTCCGACAACCAAATCCGTCGGAGTAATTCCGACGGATTAATTCCGGAAGAGGTCCGGAAGTGATGTTGCATACACACGTTCGGACTAAGTTGTCGGAAAATCCAATTGCACATAACATGATGACGTTATTTCGTTACGACGGGACTACGTTCAGGCTAGTAGCCAATAGCTTTGGTCTAGGAATTTGATCTGAGCATGCGTGGCACTTTGTCCGTCGGAGTAGGCTACACATGATCGGAGTATGTCCGATAGGAGCATTTTGTCGGAAAATTTTACAGGCAAGTTGGAAAACTTGGTCGGTCGGATATTCCGACGGAAACAGTCTGATGCAGACCACACACAGTCGGAATATCGGACAAAGCGGTCCGATAGGACACATTCCATCGTAATCTCCGACCGTGTGTACAAGGGCTAAGACTAACGAGTCACATGACACCAGGGAGGGAAAATAGCTAATTGGGCCCAATTTTGGTATTTTCACTTAGGGGTGTACTCACTTTTGTTGCCAGCAGTTTAGATATTAATGGCTGTGTGTTGAGTTATTTTGAGGGGACAGCAAATGTACACTGTTATATGTACACTCACTACATTATAGCAAAGTGTAATTTCTTCAGTGTTGTCACATGAAAAGATATAATAAAATATTTACAAAAGTGTGAGGGGTGTACTCACTTTTGTGAGATACTGTAAATTGATAGAATATGTAAATAGATAGATAAATAGAATATAAAAAGATAGATAGATAGATAGATAGATAGATAGATAGATAGATAGAAAGATAGATAGATAGATAGATAGATAGATAGATAGATAGATAGATAGATAGATAGATAGAATATAAATAGATAGATAGATAAATAGATAGATAGATAGATAGATAGATAGATAGATAGATAGATAGATAGATAGATAGATAGAATATAACTTAATAGATAGATAGATAGATAGATAGATAGATAGATAGATAGATAGATAGATAGAATATAAATAGATAGATAAATAGATAGATAGATAGATAGATAGATAGAATATAACTTGATAGATAGATAGATAGATAGATAGATAGATAGATAGATAGATAGATAGATAGAATATAAATAGATAGATAAATAGATAGATAGATAGATAGATAGATAGAATATAACTTGATAGATAGATAGATAGATAGATAGATAGATAGATAGATAGATAGATAGATAGAGTAGATAGATCAGTTCCCATGTTCCCTTTTTGAATGTACACTATTATATGGTATCACAGATTCTTCTAACATATTCCAGTTCAGTTGGAATTCACAGTTGCAGCCAGTGAAAAATGTGGGCTGCTGAAAATTAAATCCAATAAATTAATGATGTTTCTGCTGCCATTGCAGGTCCCCTGCTGGCAATTATGTGAGAAGCATTAATCCAGGCCGCTCACTAGGAATATCACAGGATGAATACACAAGCAGCTCCGGTATGGGCAGATGCTTAGTGTTAACGTTTTGAAGAATACATTACCACTCTTTCAGAACAGAAAACCTTATAGAACTGGAGCCGCTCACCTCTCTCTTCCCAGGGTGGTATAGTACATGCTCATTATAGTACAATTTTCCCTACTACATCCCTCATTCAACTAACTAGATTAGCATGCTCAGTACAGAGCATTGGCGGGTCTATGCTGGCTATCTAATTTTAGATGACTCACCTAGCTTCCCGAAGTGCTTTCTTATACAATCTTTTCATGGCCCCCACTGAGTACACAGCTGTGATGTGTTGGGGATTTCTTAAAAGAGAGCCATACATTTTCGTCTGAACTGTACGAATGTATGTGGCGAGGTTCCATACAGTCGATCAGCCCACGGCTTCTGGGTGAAGACATGTGAAAACACTTATTCTTGTGCTATGTGATAGCTATAATCAGATTCTCTCTCAGTCACTGAACCATTAGAAGAGCTGTGCAATCACAGAAAACAGATGCTAAACGGCGGGTGTCAATCTGTGCCTTGGCAGCGCTATTCTCTTCCTTAAGACTCAGTTTAGTATTGTACGTTAGTAAACCTACAGGGTTATGTTAAATATAATTATCGAATGGCCTCAGCTAAACACACAAGTTTTGTAAATACATGAAAAGATAAGTATGGTCAAAGCTCTTTTGCCCATTCTTCTCTTCTGGGTCACAGGATTGCACTTATTTCTGCACTCCTATGACCCAGATTCAGATGAAAAACAGAGCTCTGTGTTGTTTCCATTCACAGAGCTCTTTCCTGTCATTCTGTTTGCAGATCAGCGGGTGCCAGTGATCAATCATTAGGTGGGACCCGCTGTTCGGCTTGCGCTGTGTCTTTTTAAAGCACAGCCAACACAAAGGACGTGTGCACATCCCCTACCTGGAAGAGCTGGATCTCATATTAACCACTTCAGCCCCGGAAGGATTTACCCCCTTAATGACCAGGCCATTTTTTGCGATATGGCACTGCACCGCTTTAACTGACAATTGTGCGGTCGTGCAACGTTGTATCCAAACAAAATGTATGATTTTTTTTCTCACAAATAGAGCTTTATTTTTGGTGGTATTTGATCACCTTTGCGTTTTTAATTTTTTGCGCTATAAACAAAAACAACGTTCGACAATTTTGAAAAAAAAACAATATTTTTTACTTTCTGCTATAATACATCTGCAAAAAAATATATAAAAAAAAAGTATTTGTCAGTTTAGGCCAAAATGTATTCTGCTAAATATTTTTGGTAAAAAAAATCACAATAAGCGTATATTTATTGGTTTGCACAAAAGTTATAGTTTCTTCAAAATAGGTGGTAGATTTATGGAGTTTTATATATTTTTTATGTTTTTAGTGGTAATGGCAGCGATCTGTGATTTTTAGGGACTTTGACATTACGGCAGCAAATCTAACACCAAGTGATATTTTTTGGGGACCAGTGACATTATTACAGTGATCAGTGCTAAAAAAAATGCACTGATCAATGTATAAATGACACTAGCAGGGAAAGGGTTAACACTAGGGGGCGATCAAGGGGTTAACTGTTTTCCCTGGGTGTGTTCTAACTGTGTGGGGGATGGGCTCACTGGAACAACACAGAGATCACTGTTCCTGATCACTGAAAACAGCCGATCTCCATGTTGTCCCTGGCAGGGCTGCTCTGCCATACTCCTACAGGAGGCAGTCAGCCAGTGGTTAATCTCCTCTTCTCAAGAGAGAATAATTTCAGTTCAGCTAATCTTTCCTCATAGCTGAGCACCTCCATGCCTCTTATCAATTTGGTTGCTCTTCTCTGCACTCTCTCCAGTTCCTTGATGTCCATTTTGTGAACTGGTGCCCAAAACTGAATTGCATATTCTAGATGAGGTCTTACCAATGATTTTTACAGGGGCAAAATTATATCTCTCTCTCTCTCTGCAGACTACACCGCTATTAATACAAGAAAGGATTTTGGTCACTTTGGAAATGGCAGCTTAGCATTGCATGCTATTATTAAGCCTATGATCTACCAGATCACCTAGATGCTTCTCCACCATTGATTCCCCCAGCTGTTCTTCTCCTAACATGTATGTTGTATGCATATTTTTAGCCACCAAGTGCATAACTTTACACTTATCAAAATTAAAACTCATTTGGCACATAGTTGCCCAATTAAACAGTGCATTGAGGTCATCTTGCAAATTTGAGACATCCTGTAAGGAAGTCCTTCCACTCCACAGCTTGGTGTCATCTGTAAAGACTGAAACGGTGTTATTAATTCCAGACCCTATATCATTTACAAATATATTAAAAAAGTAAGTTCCCAGCAGTGAACATTGGGGTACACCACTAGAAAAACTTAGACCATTCAGAGTAAGAATAATTAACCTCATAATAATAAACCTAATAACTCAAAACCTAATAATTAAGACTCTCTGAATTTTGTCTTTTAGCCAGTTTTCTCGCCATTTACGAACTGATTTTTCCCAGCCTGTAGACTTTACCTTACACATTAGCTGTGTGTGGGGATGTCACGTACCTGGTGGACGAGCCTGGAGTGCAGGGAGCGGCCCCTCGTAGCCCCTGGCTCAAGAACCCCTGGAGGTGGTAACAGAGATTCGAAAGTTCAGGGGGCACAAGTGCCTGGCAGGTGTAGGCAGGTCCGGACAACAACAGCAACACGGACAGCAGTCAGCAGGAGACAGCAGGCACAGACTGGTGGACTGGCAAGATGACGGTCGTCAGTGGAGACAGCGGACACTGGCAGGTCAAGGCAGGAACAGCAGGCACAAGCAGATCCGGATGGATCAGTAGACAGCAGCGTAGTCGGGTACAGGCAGGGTCGGCAGCAGACGGGCAACACAGCACAAGGGCAGAGGCAGAGACGTGGTCAGGCAGGCAGGTAGTCGGTGGCAGGCAGCAAGCAAACGTGGTCAAGAACAAGCCGGGTCACAGGAATCAAGGTAGCAGGTAACTGGTAAGCAGAATCTCCGAACACGCTGTAGACTGGACAGCGAGGGGGGAGTGGAAACCGAGTCCTTAAGAAGCCTCTAGGGCGCCAAAGCGGTCGTACGACGGGTCTGCGTGCCCCCGTGGGAGGTCGTGCGCCCGTTCGTGACCCCGCGCTCCCGCGTGTGCTCGTTTGCCACGTCGCGCACCCGCGTGCGCCTGATCGTACCGGGACGCAACCGCGTGCGTCCGTTCGCGTTGACACGCGCTAAAGGGGAACGACGGGTTCTCAACATGGGACCTCTGTGAGCAGATCTTCCAAGAACGATCGGGACGCCAGGACGGTCGTGACATTGCCCCCCCCCCAAGGGGCAGCCTCCGGATGCCCAGTTGTGCCATCTTATTCGGGTGGGATCTCTTAAAAGCAGAAATTAGTCTCTTCGCGTGAATATTGGATTCTGGTTCCCAAGAGTTCTCTTCAGGCCCGTACCCCTTCCATTTAACCAGGAATTGAACCTGGTTCCGCCTCTTCCTGCAGTCAAGTATGGATTCAACCTCGAATTCGATTTCCCCATCGACCATCACGGGCTCTGGAGGATTGGTAACTCGATCGGAAAAAGAATCTGGAACTGCAGGCTTCAGTAGCGATGCGTGGAAAACAGGGTGAATCCGAAAAGACTCCGGAAGCTTTAGCTCGAATGCCACACTATTCAGCTTTCTTACGATTGGGAAGGGACCCACAAATTTCGGCCCCAACTTCTTGGATGGGCAGGACAGTTTGAGGTTCAGGGTGGACAGCCAGGCCTGATCCCCGACCTTGAGGTCCAGTTCCCCCCTTCTTTTCTTATCAAATACCTCTTTATTATATTCCTGCGACTTGGTCAAGGTTTCTTGCAAAAGCTTGTTATTTGTCTCGAAGAAGTTGAGGTTCTCCTGCACCGCTGGAACCGGACACTCGGGGAGGTCGCCAGATAGAAATAGTGGGTGAAAGCCAAAATTCGCAAAAAATGGGGATTGCTTGGTGGCGGAGTGCATTGAATTATTGTAGGCAAATTCAGCCAAAGGAAGAAGCGGGGCCCAGTCGTCTTGAGAGAATGACGAGAAGCAGCGTAGATACTGCTCCAGCGTCTGGTTCGTCCTTTCGGTCTGGCCGTTGGTCTGGGGGTGATATGCGGAAGATAAGCGGAGATCAATTTTCAGCGCTCCGCAGAGTGCTCTCCAGAACCTCGAGGTGAATTGCACCCCCCTATCGGATGTGATATTAGCGGGGATGCCGTGGAGTCTCACGATCTCCCTAATGAAGGTCTTGGCCGTCTCTGTGGCTGAAGGGGTGCCCCTCATGGGTAGGAAGTGGGCCATTTTGGTAAGCCTATCCACCACGACAAAAATCGTAGAGTATTCTTCTGAAGGGGGTAACTCGACGATGAAATCCATGGAGATCATCCTCCATGGTCTGTCAGGAACGGGCAGTGGCTTCAGTAGACCCCAGGCTCTTGACTTACTGCTTTTGTTTCGGATGCAGACGATACAAGCCTCAACATATCTCCTGCAGTCATCCTTCATTCGAGGCCACCAGAACGAGCGTCGGAGTAGCTCCAAGGTCTTGTGTACCCCGAAATGGCCGGCCAATAGGTGGTCGTGACAAGCGGCCAGAACCGAAGTCCGTGCTTCCTGGGGGACGAAGATCCTGCCCTCGTACCAAAGAAGATCATTGCTAGAAGACAAAGAGAAGCCAGGTGGAGGAGTAGTGCCCATGGAGGCCTGCTTAACTTGAGATACTAAATCCCCTTGGAGCAGGAGGAAGCTTCCCGCGGAGAGAATGGTATCTGAAGATGGAGAATTTTCTGGTTGGCTGAACATGCGCGACAAGGCGTCGGGCTTGACGTTCTTGGATCCTGGACGATAGGTAATGTGTAGTGAGAACCTGGAGAAGAAGAGCGCCCATCTGGCCTGACGTGGTTTCAACCTTTTTGCTGATTTGAGGTATTCTAGGTTCTTATGGTCTGTATAAACCAGGATCGGGTGGGTGGCGCCCTCAAGAAGGTAGCGCCATTCCTCGAGTGCTGCCTTTATCGCCAACAGCTCACGATCACCGACATCATAATTCTTCTCTGCGTCGGACAATTTACGGGAGAAGAAGGCGACCGGGTGTAGCAAGGACTTGGGCCCTTGTCTCTGGGAGAGCACCGCCCCTACCGCTATTTCAGAAGCGTCCACTTCCAGGATGTATGGTAGAGCGGAGTCAGGATGCTTTAGGACCGACGCCGAAACAAACCGGTCCTTCAGAGTCTTGAAAGCCTCTTGTGCTTCGGGGGTCCAACGGAACTTCTGACCCTGTTTGGTCAAACCGGTGATAGGGGAGATGATAGAGGAGAATCCTCTGATAAATTTACGATAAAAATTGGCGAACCCCACGAACTGCTGAACTCCCTTCTTATCGGATGGGGCAGGCCAGTCCTGAATAGCAGAGACCTTCTGGGGATCCATCTCCACCCCCTTTACGGAAATAACCAGACCCAGGAACTGGATGCTCTGTTTTTCGAAGATACATTTTTCAGGTTTGGCGTACAGGCCATGAAGTCGGAGACGAGCCAGGACATTCTTGACGTGTTCTCGGTGGTCGGCTAGAGTGGAGGAAAAGATTAGAATATCATCAAGGTAGATTATTACGAATAAGTCAAGGTAGTCTCTAAAAATGTCATTGACAAAGTGTTGGAATGTGGCTGGGGCATTACACAATCCAAACGGCATTACAAGGTATTCGAAGTGCCCGAAGCGGGTACGGAAGGCAGTTTTCCATTCGTCACCCCTCCGGATGCGGACAAGATTATAGGCACCCCGGAGGTCCAGTTTGGAGAAGATTTTAGCAGAACCAAGTCTCTGAAAAAGTTCAGGTACCAGTGGCAGGGGGTAGCGATTCTTTATAGTAATTTTATTCAATGCCCGGTAGTCCACACACGGGCGAAGGGAATGATCCTTCTTCTCGACAAAGAAGATTCCTGCGCCTGCCGAGGTGGAAGGTCGGATGAATCCCTTCTCAAGGTTGTCATCTAAGTAGGACCTCAGGGTACCCAGCTCGGACTCAGATAAGGGGAAGATTCTTCCGAAGGGAATCTCTGCCCCAGGTAGTAATTCAATTGGGCAATCGTATGGCCTGTGGGGTGGTAGGGTTTCAGCCCCTTTTTTACTAAATACATCCAGGAAATCGTGGTAGTCCTTGGGTACAGCTTGTCGGGTCTCAGAGTCTGTTTCCAAATAGAGGAGGGCAGAAGAGTCTCTATCATCAACAGGGCAACAATGTTGACGGCAATAGTCCGAAGTGAACTCAATCTTTCCAGTGGCCCAGTTGATGCTTGGATTGTGTGCTCTTAACCAAGGCATGCCTAGAATGATGGGAAACAGTGGCGACTTAATAACATCTAGGCATAGGAATTCCTGGTGGGTCCCGGCAATGGTAGCAGATAAAGGGATGGTCTTCTGGGTCACTGGTCCGGATTCAAGGGTAGAACCATCGGCCAAAAATACTGAAAGTCCCTTCTCTCTGGGCCGAAGGGGGATCTTGTTCTTTAGAGCGAAGGTCGTATCCACAAAGCCACTACACGCCCCAGAATCAATAACTGCGTGAGTCCGGACAGTCCTTTCTGGAAGCTGTAAAAGAACAGGGACAGCCAGGTGAGTAGTGTTGTTAGGTAGCACAGGCAAAGGAACAGATGGAATGAAAAGGCACTTACGCATCTTAGCTGGGCAAGTGTGAACAAAATGTCCTGAACCTCCGCAGTAAAGGCAAAGGTTTCCAACCCGGCGACGTTGACGTTCTTCAGGTGTCAGGGAGGGACAGAGTAGCCCCAGCTGCATGGGTTCCGGCTGATCCAGTGTAGCTGTGGCAGGGGCAGGTGGAGCCGCATGACTTGAGCTGGGTACACGTGGCAACATCCAGACGGGGCGTGTGGCTGTGGAGGAGCGCTCCTGGCGACGCTCTCTTAGACGTCTGTCGATCTGGACCGAAATGTCTATGAGGGCTTCCAGGGTCTCTGGGATGCCTACACGTGCCAATTCATCCTTCAGCGGTTCAGATAGGCCCAAACGGAACTGGTACCGGAGGGCTGCGTCGTTCCATTCTGTGTCGGAACTCCAGCGTCGGAATTCCGACACGTAATCTTCCACAGGCCTGCGACCTTGTTGCAGGGCGTGTAGGGCAGCCTCTGCGGTCGCAGCAAGTTGAGGGTCTTCGTAAAGTCTTGACATTGCCAGGAAAAAGGCGTCCAGAGTGTCTAAAGATGGATCCTTCCGCTCCAAAAGGCGGTGTGCCCAGGCCTGCGGTTCGTCCGTCAATAAGGAAATGACGAACCCCACCTTGGTCGCCTCGAGAGAGAAGGTTCTTGGTTGTAAAGCGAAAAAGAGCTCGCAAGAGTTGCGGAAGGCTCTAAATTTGTTCCGGTTGCCCGAAAATCGTTCCGGAGTAGGGACCCTGGGTTCGGGTGGCATCATCACCACTGATGGTGGGGCATGGAGCCCAGAGGCAGCTGGCGGGGTCGCAGACAGGGCTTGAACTTGTTCCTCCAGTCGGCCATACCCTTCCTGCAGACTCTTCACCGCCTGGGTAAGGCCGGCAAGATGGCGGCAGAGCTCGTCCATAGGGGAGGCTCCCTGCGTAGGCTCGGACATGGCTGTCCAGTACTGTCACGTACCTGGTGGACGAGCCTGGAGTGCAGGGAGCGGCCCCTCGTAGCCCCTGGCTCAAGAACCCCTGGAGGTGGTAACAGAGATTCGAAAGTTCAGGGGGCACAAGTGCCTGGCAGGTGTAGGCAGGTCCGGACAACAACAGCAACACGGACAGCAGTCAGCAGGAGACAGCAGGCACAGACTGGTGGACTGGCAAGATGACGGTCATCAGTGGAGACAGCGGACACTGGCAGGTCAAGGCAGGAACAGCAGGCACAAGCAGATCCGGATGGATCAGTAGACAGCAGCGTAGTCGGGTACAGGCAGGGTCGGCAGCAGACGGGCAACACAGCACAAGGGCAGAGGCAGAGACGTGGTCAGGCAGGCAGGTAGTCGGTGGCAGGCAGCAAGCAAACGTGGTCAAGAACAAGCCGGGTCACAGGAATCAAGGTAGCAGGTAACTGGTAAGCAGAATCTCCGAACACGCTGTAGACTGGACAGCGAGGGGGGAGTGGAAACCGAGTCTTTAAGAAGCCTCTAGGGCGCCAAAGCGGTCGTACGACGGGTCTGCGTGCCCCCGTGGGAGGTCGTGCGCCCGTTCGTGACCCCGCGCTCCCGCGTGCGCTCGTTTGCCACGTCGCGCACCCGCGTGCGCCTGATCGTACCGGGACGCAACCGCGTGCGTCCGTTCGCGTTGACATGCGCTAAAGGGGAACGACGGGTTCTCAACATGGGACCTCTGTGAGCAGATCTTCCAAGAACGATCGGGACGCCAGGACGGTCGTGACAGGGGAACTGTGTCAAATGCTTTTGCAAGATCCAAGTATACAATATCCACAGTCACCCCTGTGTCTACGGTTTTGCTTACCGCCTCATAAAAATAAATCAGATTTGTTTGACAACTTCTGTATTTCATGAATCCATGCCTCCTGTTGCTTACATTTTTTTTTTCTAGCAAGAACTCATCTATGTGGTATTTTATTAAACTCTTCAGTATCTTCCATACATATCCAGTACATTTGAAAATCTGTTTTTAAGGAGTAAACATCAGTCAGACATTGGCACAATACTTGCACATGCTGTCCTCTATTACAATGGAAAATTAGATACTAGTGTTGTATATTGGACAAATGTAAACACAATGTACACATTTTTAGCTGCTCTCATTGTTTTGTTCTGGTCAAACACTGCACCCAATAAAAGTCAACAATAGCTTTACATTTTGTTATGCTTAACCTATAGCATGTATGATACTATAGTGCCATTTAGTGTTTGAGTAAAAAAAATCCTTCTCACATAAAAATTGATGTAGAAAGGAAGAAATAAAGAGATATGACCATGTGGGAATGGCTACCCAAACTTTCTAAATTAAAGGCCAGCAGCATAGAACTAAAAAGAAAAGTCTGTGCCAAAGGGGACGTCACAAGACTAAAGAAGGAACTTCACCTGGGGATGACACAAAATCTACACTACAAGACTGCCTGGATTCCTGCAACAATTGCTTGAGTAGCTTGAGTCGTGTTTGTTATGGAAATCACAACCTTTAACCCAGGCCAAGTAACTTTTTATTGTATCACTGTTGTATACAGACAATTTTCAATGCTCATTTGCTAGGAAGGTTAGGTAGTGTGTTCTATGCATTTCTGTAATACTCTGTATGTCTTATATTGTTCTCCTACAATTGTATGTACAGCATTCTTGTTGGTAAAGCACATGCATATACTACAGAGGTTTCTGCTTCCTTGCTTCACTGCAAGGTAATCCAAAAGAGACAATGTAAAAGAATTGGGGACCTGTCTAGGATTTTCTCTAAAGTTGAATTGAAACAGACATATGTTTCTGTTGCTGAAAAATGCTTGTGAAAATCAAGGCTGTTGGAGGCATGTAAGCTGCTTGCTTGGGCCAGAGATAGTTAGTGGATGCCTCTTGCTAAGGAATTAGCAAACTATGCTTCTCTCTTTAATAGGACTTGTGGTAATAACGTTTAAGATCATTTTGTAAAGTTTGTCTTGAGGGATTTGATTTAAGTAAAGACATTAAAGTATTAAAAGCTAGCAGTTGCTTTGTAGTGTGTTGTTTCAACTGCAAATCAGGCTAGTGATTTTTGACATCAGTGTGCAGCCCACATGACCAAATCAATGCATGCCCTAAGGCAAAAGAAGGCCATAAATTTGTTAGTAAGGTCAATTGTCACATTCCACAACTGGAATAGTGAGGATGTGCTCTCCTCAACTTCCTATTGTGAGAATGAAGAGATAGAATTATTTTTTCTGATGATGAGCACCCAGTGGGGAAGAAAAAGTGTGGTAGACCTTTAACTACTAAGCACAGGAAAAGGAAACATGATAGAGTGGACATAGAAGATGGGGAGGTGCATTACTGCAACCCCATAGATGTAGAATTGAAAGAATTAAGAGAGTTTTCATAAACTGAACTACATAAACTGGCAAAATAATGCAAACAGAGGTCCACAAAGCCTTTAATAATTTGGATCCAACATTGATGGGTTGAAGGGAGCAGACAGTGTTATTTTGCCAGACAAGGAAGCAGTGACTGTTAAACCTCATGAGAAAGGGGATAGTCTGAGCATAAGCTAATTCTAGTGACTTGGGAAATACCTACTCATGGAGAATGATAGGAGAAGGTATTGCCAGGTTACATGAAATGGATTGTATAACTGGATTAACTAAGATCCCAGAATGGATACGTTCAGATATGGAACTCTTTATATCTACTCTGTGCTCTAAGCTGGTGAAGTCTGTGCCACTTACTCTTAGGGGTCCATTATTGTCCTTGCTCACAATTAAATAGCAGGATTCATGAACCACTATCCTTTTAGTCCACTTGAGGGAGCTAAATGAGACTAAAAGCAAACATGTCAGGGCAATAGAAAAGATTAAGGCCAGGCAGGAAGAAAATAAGCAGAAAAGAACAGGAAGAAAGGGAAGGTGGGACAGAAGACAGAAGGTGCAGAGAAAACCAGTCTAGTTTTCTCTAGGAAATGGGTGGATACTAGTGCTGAAGTCATACTTTTGACAGAAAATCTTTCCCATCACAAAGGAGAACTGATACATGTTGAATGTTCGGGAGGGCAAACCACACCAGTATTCAAGACAAGGGTGAAATTAGCTATTGGCAAGGGGCCAGGATTTTTGACAAATGTTTTGGTATCAGAGTTACCTGAAAATATTCTTAGAATGAATGTACTTCTAGGTCAGTCAATTCAGACTAAACAGGGTAGTGGATGCTGTGGTAAGAAGTAATGCAAAATGCACCCCTGTCTACATTCCTCCATTTTAGAATCAGACTGAGATAGAAATCTCACTTGTTTAATAATAATAAAAAAGGTAAACAGAGTAAACGCAGTCAAAACATAGCCAGAGTTCAGGAACCAGAACAGATAGTCAGACAAGCAAAAACATCAGGGAGCCAGAGATGAACAGCAAACAGGATCTGGAGCTAGAAGGAATGTCAGCCAAGCAAGTCTTTAAGAGGAACACAGGAGAACGTCTCTAGAGTTTTGACCAAGGGGAAGGCAGAGATCATCTAGGCTGGACGGCTTAACCACTTACAGACCGGACCATTTTGCTGGTCAAAGACCAGACCACTTTTTGCAATTCGGCACTGCGTCGCTTTAACTGACAATTGCGCGGTCATGCGACGTGGCTCCCAAACAAAATTGACGTCCTTTTTTTCCCACAAATAGAGCTTTCTTTTGGTGGTATTTGATCACCCCTGCGGTTTTTATTTTTTGCGCTATAAACAAAAATAGAGCGACAATTTTGAAAAAACCGCATTATTTTTTACTTTTTGTTATAATAAATATCCCCCAAAAATATATAAAAAAACATTTTTTTCCCTCAGTTTAGGCCGATGCGTATTCTTCTACATATTTTTGGTAAAAAAAATCGCAATAAGCGATTATTGATTGGTTTGCGCAAAAGTTATAGCGTTTACAAAATAGGGATAGTTTTATAGCATTTTTATTAATAATTTTTTACAATTTTTTTTTTACTAGTAATGGCGGCGATCAGCGATTTTTATTGTGACTGCGACATTGTGGGGGACCCATCGGACATTTTTGGGACCATTGTCATTTATACAGTAATCATTGCTATATAAATGCAGTGATTCCTGTGTAAATGACACTGGCAGTGAAGGGGTTAACCAGTGGGTGGCAGTGTAGGGGTTAAGTGTTCCTAGGGGTGTGTTACTAACTGTGGGGGGGTTGGGCTTTCATTTAGTGAACACTGATCTCTGCTCCAATCACATGGAGCAGAGATCAGCGTCACTAGTTGCTAGGCAGAATGGAGAAATGCTGTTTACACGGCATTTCCTCCATGCAGCCGTCCCGTGAGACGATCGCGGGGATTCCCGCGGCGATCGAGTCCGCGGGTCCCGCGACCGGACTCACGGGGGTCCCGACGAGCGCGGGAGTGCGCCGCCGGCAGCGCGCTCCCGATGGCAGGGCGGCATTGAATATTGGACGTACCTGTACGGCAATATGCCTGTCCGTGCCATTCTGACGACGTACATCGTCGTGCGCTGGTCGGGAACCGGTTAAGTAGGCAGGAATGACGTGCAGGATATCATCAACAGGTGAGTCAATGTGGAAAGATAGGAGCTGGCAATTAGACGACAGCTGAGCGGCCAGTTTAGAGAAGGAAGGGCTGGGCCCAGCTCTGACACACAGGCTGTTTAGAGCACTACAGCTCTTTGCATATCAGCACTCTGGAAGAAACCTTTTTTGGGAACTTTCCCTTTTTTTACGTTGGACTTTACAAATATTTGCTTGATATAATTTGCTAGAATATAACTAATTTTGTATGCACATTTGTGGCACTTTTGTTGTAAGCCCATTGGAATATTTATATTGTTTGTGCTGTGTTTTGATGTATATTATTAATATGATGAACAGCAGCAACACATGAGTGTATAGTCACAGGCAGCTCTAGCGTGCGTTTGTTTGTATATTATGAGTCTGAAGATAGCTTGCTGAAGAACCAAAGAGGGGTACTGTGGCAGAGTGACAAAATCTATGTGCTCTTGGAAGAAAGGCCATGGGTCTTTAAAACTTTTCATGACCACCAGCTAGCCAGACATTTCAGGGCTCATAAGACAGTTGAACTAATCCAGCAGTCCTTTTGGTGGCCCAACATGCAGTGGCGGCCCGTCCTTAGGGGGGGCCCGGGCGCCGCCCCCCCCCCCATCCCCCCCTCCAGGCAGTCAGTTACAAAAAGAAAAAATGAAAAAAAAATTGAAATTTTTTTTATTTTTCTTCATATGGCCCTTTAAAAAAAAATAAAAATAAATGAGAAAAAGTGCTTAAGTGCACTGTGTTCGAGCGCCGGACACAGTGCACTATGAGAAGCGCCACCTCAATGCAATCACAAGATTGCAGACACGGCTCTTCATTCGTTTTAACCCTCCTTGTGGCGCAATAAAAAGTGCCGATCTGCATCCGCCCAGCGCCCATAGGATTACTATAGCTGTGTGCTTTGAGTGACAGACTAGTTAGTAGTGCGCCTGAGCAGAGGAGCGGATTCCTTCACTTGCCTCTGTCAGAGACAAAACAACAATCACCTAGTAGGAAATCCACAGGAGGGGGCAAAGCAGAATAATTCCACTGACACTGCCAAACCGAGACACAGCCAGTGGAGATAATAGAAGCATTGACCATCACACAAGGCTGGTCTCCTTATTTCTACAGGATGGATGGATGGGGAGGTTTCACACGGGCTGTGTGTTTAACAAGTGTTGATCGTCAGTGCTTCTATTATCTCCACTGGTGTTGCTGTGTCTCGGTTTGGCAGTGTCAGCGGAGGCACTTGTTAAACACACAGCCCATCCTGTATATATAAGGAGACCAGCCTTGTGTGACTGTCTACACACCGAGATAAGACCACAGCCAGTGGAGGAGTCACAGCTGCCTGTCACTAGCCATGGATTCCTGCTCAGGACAGAGCCTCATTAACAGACATGTAAGTCCTCATCACTGATCTGTGTGTGTCTGTCCGTCCATCCATCTCACTCACTGTCCATCCATCCATCTCACTCACTGTCCATCCATCCATCCCACTCACTGTCCATCCATCCATCCCACTCACTGTCCGTCCATCCATCCATCCCACTCACTCACTGTCCGTCCATCCATCCATCCCACTCACTCACTGTCTGTCCATCCATCCATCCCACTCACTCACTGTCCGTCCATCCATCCATCCATCCCACTCACTCACTCACTATCCATCCATCCCACCCACTATCCATCCATCCCATCATTGTTCATCCATCCCACTCACTATCCATCCATCCCACCCACTCACTATCCATCCATCCCACCTACTCACTGTCCATCCATCCCACCCACTCACTGTCAATCCCATCCCACTCACTGTCCATCCATCCCACTCACTCACTGTCCATCCATCCCACTCACTCACTGTCCATCCATCCCACTCACTCACTGTCCATCCATCCCACTCACTCATTATCCATCCCACTCACTCACTATCCATCCATTCCACTCAAAAGGGGGTGAAAGGGTTAACTAGGGGCAATCAGGGGGTTAAAACCATTATTGGGTAGTATATCGGGGTACCTAGCGCTATAAAAACCTGACGGTGAACCTAAAAAAATAACTAGCTACTTAGCGGCACCAGTGACACTAATGCAGCGATCAGAAAAATGATCGCTTAGTGACACTGGCAAAAGGGGGTGAAAGGGTTAACGAGGGGCAATCAGGGGGTTAAAACCATTATTGGGTAGTATATCGGGGTACCTAGCGCTAAAAAAACCTGGCGGCGAACCTAAAAAAATAACTAGCTACTTAGCGGCACCAGTGACACTAATGCAGCGATCAGAAAAACGATCGCTTAGTGATACTGGCAAAAGGGGGTGAAAGGGTTAACTAGGGGCAATCAGGGGGTTAAAACCATTATTGGGTAGTATATTGGGGTACCTAGTGCTATAAAAACCTGGCGGTGAACCTAAAAAAATAACTAGCTACTTAGCGGCACCAGTGACACTAATGCAGCGATAAGAAAAACGATCGCTTAGTGATACTGGCAAAATGGGGTGAAAGGGTTAACTAGGGGCAATCAGGGGGTTAAAACCATTATTGGGTAGTATATCGGGGTACCTAGCGCTATAAAAACCTGGCGGTGAACCTAAAAAAATAACTAGCTACTTAGCGACACCAGTGACACTAATGCAGCGATCAGAAAAACAATCGCTTAGTGACACTGGCAAAAGGGGGTGAAAGGATTAACTCTAGGGGCAATCAGGGGGTTAAACCTTTATTGGGGGGTGGTAGGGGGCTACCCTGGACCTAACACTAACTTCCCTGACAGTTTTTACTTTTACAACTGACACTGAATGCAGTGATCAGAAAATAAATGATCACTGCAATCAGCGACACTGTGACTGGGAGGGGGAGGAGGGGGCGGGGGGGATCGGGGGGCGATCGGGGGGGTGATCGAGGGGTGATCGGGGGGCGTTTGTGTGCCTATGTGTGCCTACATGTTAGTGTAGTGTTGGTGCACACTTACTTTCACTCTTCTCCTCATAGTCCGGACAAAAAGACCGCCCCGAGGAGAATGACATCACTTCCTCCCTGCCTGTGTTTACTATACACAGCGGGGGAAGCTTCTCATTCGCCAGGAGCGATCGAGAGGGAGTGGCCAGGATCCAATGGCCATCCCCTCATCCTGGATCGCTCCTGAAGCGAAACGGACCACCGCATCCAGCGGGAGCGGGTCTGATCGGATTTTACAGTTATTCCCTTTAAGGTCATCATAGAGGACAAAGAGGCACTCTTTACGTCTAGAGTAGGGATGAGAGGGGGGCGTTTGGGACTTTAAATGAGGCACAAAAAATTTACCTCCATCCCGGGTTCAAGTACATAAAAAGGGAATGTGGGACTTTAAATGAGGCAATTGACTTGTGGAAGTAGAGTATTTAGTAAACATTTTTTATTTGTAACACTAATAAAAAAGTATTTATATATATATATATATATATATATACATGCACACATGGTATAAACATAATGGATACATATATGTCAGCTTGGCAGCACATAAGAGATAGTAAGCATTGATGAATGTAATACAAGGTATTTCATATTAGCAGGCATTGGTACATACGCAAAGGAGCTGCTAAGATAATTACACATACACATTAATAGTTACATAGTACTCAATAAATTTTGAATGTATGAAAGATATATATGGGCCAGTGAATAAGTAATGAGCCAGAGTAGGGATGAGCTTTATGTTCGGATCGAACATGAGTTTGACTCAAACATTGGGTGTTTGCCCATTTGGCGAAAAACAAACATTATGGGGCATTCGTGCCAAATCTGAGCGCTGCATAACGCCCCATAATGCACTGCGAGAGCGCAGTGCATTGCTGTATGATGACTGGCCAAAGCATGCAACATGACCTGTATGCTTTGGCCAATCCCAGTGCCCTCAGCTAAGAGAGCCCTAATTGGCCAAAGGCAGGGTGCCTTTGGCCAATCATGGCTCAGGGCTACTAAGTCCACGCCACACACTATATAAGGCTGCCTGCACGTCGGCCCCGTGTAATGTGATAATGGCAGGTTATTCAGTTAGCTAGGGGATGATGAGGTCACTGACTCTACTTGGGTGCCTGATAGAAGAGAGGAGGAGGAGGCACATCTCCAACAAGGCAGAATGCCCTCCAGGGGCAGCTTAAGGGCAGACACCCTATTGCATCACACCGCAGAGCTAAGCAGGTGCAGGGCACTGCTGACTCCCCACCTATTTTGAAAAGTTCTTTGGTGTGGGTCTTTTTTGACACGTGTGCAGCAGATCGCACCATTGCTGTTTGCAGCATATGTCTGAAGCGTATAAAGCGTGGCTAAAACAAGGCAACTTGGGCACCATATGCTTGACCAGACATATGATGACCTCCCATGCAATCCGTTGCAGCACTTAAAAAACCCACATCAAAGAACAAGGCGGACATCTCCTTGCTCCTCATCAGCTGGGATCTCCAACCCCACTATACCACCAGTTCTCTCAGAAATCTGCACTGAGAGGAATGAAGGTATAGAAATAGGTGTCACAAGTACTTGCGGCCAATCTGCTAGCGGTACACCAATATCCGATTCTAGCAGGTAAATTTCCCTACCCCAGTTGCTAAACCGTCAAAAGAAACTCGGTCCCAGCCATCCACATGCTCAGTGCCTGAATGCTAGCTTGGCAAAATTGCTAGCACTGTAACTGCTGCCTTTTCAGCTGGTAGACTAGGCCACCTTTTGTGAATTTGTGTAATGTGCGGTACCTCAGTGGCAGGTTCCCAAACACCATTTCTTTTCACGGAAGGCCATTCCAGCTCTCTTCCAGCATGTGGAAGGAAATGTCTTGGCCTTGTTGGACAGGGCAGTCAGCAGTAAGGTACATATTACCACTGATTCATGGTCCAGCAGGCATGGACAGGGATGTTACCTTTCTTTCATGGTGCACTGGGTAACTCTACTGGCAGCTGGGAAGGATGCAGGACAGGGCTCAGTATTGTTGGAGCTTGTTCCACCACCATGCCTCCAAAATGCTAGTGGTGATTCTGCCAAAGCTCTCTCCTCCACCCCTTCCTCTTCTTCTTCCTCTATGGCCTCTTCCTCTGCAGATTTGTCATCTGAGCCAGAGGCGCTCCGTAGGCCTTCAAGGGGCTACACAAGCACTCAGGCAAAAAGATGCCATGCAGTGCTTGAGTTGGTTTGTTTAGGGGACAGGAGCCACATTGGGGCAGATATTCTGTCAGCTCTGCAGGGGCAGTCTCAGAGGGGGTTGATGCCAAGCCAGCTTCAGCCAGGAATGGTTGTATGCGACAATGGCACCAACCTCCTCTCCGCCCTCCGTCAGGGACACTTGACCCATGCTCCCTGTTTGGCTCATGTCCTGAATTTGGTGGTGCTGCAGTTCTTGAGCAGGTACACAGGCTTACAGGATCTCCTGAGGCAGGCCAGGAAAGTCTGTGGTCATTTCCACCGGTCATATAAGGCCAGTGCTCGGTTGGCTGACCTTCAAAGGGAATGCAACCTGCCTAAGAACCGCTTCATTTGTGACATGCCAACCAGGTGGAACTCAATGTTGGAAATGCTGCAGGACAGGGTCAGGGGAGCTTGGATTTTTTCGCAATGCCAGTGTCTACTGATCAAGGATGCATGCACTGTCCTGTCAGCATTTGAGGAGGACACGAGGATGGTGAGCAGTGGCAGTGCTTGCATCAGTGATATTGCCCCTCTTGTCTTCCTGTTGGAGCACACACTTCGTAGAATAATGGACAGGGCACTTGAGGCAGAACAGCAGGAGGAAGAGGAGAACTTCCTTACCTCTCAAGGCCCCCTTTATCCAGATAGTATTCCTGCGGGTCTGCGAATCACACAGGAAGGAGAAGAGGAGGAGGATTGTTTCAGCATGGAGGTGGAGGATAACACTCAGCATCAGCAGCAATCTTCAAGGGATTGTTTTTAGTCCCCAGAAACCCATGGAGTTGTACGTGGTTGGGAGGAGGTTGTTGAGGATCATGTGATCCTTAGTGACCCAAAGAACTCAGGATCGAATGCCTCTGATCCTGCAAAGCCTACAAAAGGACCCTAGGATTCGTGGTATCAAGGAGAGGGATCATTACTGGCTGGCAACCCTTCTTGATCCACGTTACAAGGGTAAGGTTGCAGAACTTATCCAGCCTTCACAGAGGGAGCAGAGGATGAAACATCTTCAGGAGACCTTGCAGAAAGGTTTGTGCAATGCGTTTCCAGAGCCTGGGAGGTTACAACTTCCCGGACAACGTGTTGCTGAGGCTTCATTCAGTCACAGAAAGAACAGTGGAGAAGGTGGCCGGCTGACCGATGCCTTCAGGCAATTCTTCAGTCCTCAGCGCCAAGGTCTGATCGGTTCCAGTAACCATCTGAATGGAGCCAGCGTCTGAATTACATAGTGCAGGAATATCTAGGGGCAAGATCAGACTTGGAGACCTTTCCAACAGAACATCCATTGGGTTATTGGGTCCACTGGACCACTGGCCAGAGCTTGCTCAATATGTAATTGAGCTACTGACCCGTCCTGCATCCAGCGTTCTTTCTGAATGCACATTCAGGGCCTGGGGGATCCCACACCTTTTTTTTAAATTTGGGTGCGGGGGTTCCCCTTAATATCCATACAAGACCCAAAGGGCCTGGTAATGGGCTGGGCGGGAGGCGCCCATGCTGTTTTTCTCAATGATTTTCATCTATATTTCCGGGACCAGACATTACATTACAGCCGCAAGCAGTTTTAAATGACTTTTATTCCTTTAGAAATGTCATTTTGTGCAGGGACTGTTCTAAACACAGGAAAAATGTGCCACTTTACAGGCATACTATAAACACCCCCCAAGTATGAAATTTTAAGGAATATTTCACTTTTATTGTTTCACTTTATGCATTATTAAAATCACTTCTCCTGAAAAAACATCCGTTTTTAAAACTTGTTTTGCATTGATACATGTGGTACATTTACAGGTGGTAAAGTATTGGTCAGAGAACCAGGCAAGAAACTAGTTAGAGGAGAGATTGTAGCTGAAAGACCAGGTTCTACAGTTTATGTTGTTAAGTCAAGTTAGGGAGTCTTAAAACAAGACCTTACGCATGAGACAGTGAGCCCAAATCAATAAATGAATAAATGCAATTTATTCCATACACTGCAGTGGAGAGACACAACACACAAAGACCCAGCTTATACGAGCCAAGTGAAAAGGAAGTATCTCTGTCTTACAAGCATTAAGTTAAACAATTTATAGTTATGAATATTGAATAGGCATAAGGTCTAGGTGTATTTTAGTCTGTAATCTATGTGTGACCATGTAAGTTCAGCCAGAGTTCATTTCCTCTTAATAGCAAGCTAACAGTTAAATGGGTGATAACATCATGTGACCGATAGAAAGTGAAACTTGAAACAGAGGTTGCCATGAGGGTTCTAGCTAAAATTGGTTTGATAAGACAGTCTATTTTTGAGCTGTATTTTGAGTTCTTATCAGCAGTTCCTGTCATCACAGAGGTTATTCAGATTCACTTCTCAGGTAAAAGAAACAAGGCACCTAAGCAAGAAAGAAAACAAGCGTATTAAATGTTCCTAAAGTGACAGCCTCTATATATACATAACTCAACATTATTGAACCCCTATAATCCTACTCAATGTATTATTGGAAGAAACAAATAACTCACTTTGTTTTCTGCTCCACAGGCTCTCTGCGATTTGATCCATAGAAAGTGGCTTCATGATGAAGAGAATGATGGAAGACTACAAGAGCTGTGTAGAAAGCCTTTGATGTATCATGTTGTACCCTGGGGGGGTGGCATTCATGGCGAGTGAATGTTTGTTAATAGCGTTATTAGAAATTACTTGATTTTCTATGTGGTGTCTGAAAAAAGCATGAGCGGAATGCATTTTCAGATATATATGAATATAACACAAAATATAACACATGTATTTAAAGTGAGGGGCTCCAGAAATTCTGTTTAGATCATAGAACACAAAACTTTTGGTTTCTATGGGCTTTGTAATTCCTGGATCAAGGTCTTAGGCTTGAATAGCTTTGTGTCCAGATTTTGCTGGAGACCAGAAGGCTGAGTGTGCAGGTGTGCTCCCCTGTTGTAATCTAGGATCTGGCAGCACTTCGCTGCTCCACCCTTCCGAGGAGTCCATGTTGTTGCCAAGAACTAGCCAGAGGTATGTAAGTTTGCACAGTGCAGGTGCAGTCTGTGACAGAACAGATGGAAGCCTTAAGCCTGAGGGCCAGAACAGCAGGGAGCTGTAAGAAAAGAAAGAAAGCTGTGAGAGAGCTGGGAGTGCCAGAGACAGAGGTACAGAATTTGTAGGCTAGCACAATGGTGATGGGAGCTGGTTTGTGGGTCCAAACCAGAGGCCTGATGTTAGGGCCTGAGCAGTGGTGCTGAAGAACAAAGCCAGTAAGATATTCATTTTTGGGTTTTTTCATAGTGGTGGTGGGCAACTCTTTGTTTTGTTTGAACTTTTATTCCTATTTGAATAAAAGTGGGCCAGCAAGCCCTAAAACAGCATATCTGGCATGGACTGTATTCACTTGTGAGTACTACACTTGAGTGAAACCCCCTCCCCAACAGATCACATATAGTGTAGGTTTGGTGATTTTTTTTGAATTATATATAAAAATCTGTTATTTTTAGAAGTGTAGCAGTACCCCTATAGGGGCTGCTAGATGTTGTAGTTCACCCATCACCTTTCCCAGCCCAGTATTCACTTCTCAGTCACTCAGAGACATGGAACAGTCAGAGAACTTAGTTTTTTTATTTTATTCAGGGGATTGAACTTGGATGGGGTTAGGGAAATATGGGATGCCCATCAGAATTGACAAAACTTGCTTGGGACGACTATATACACTCGAGTATATACATGCCATCTCTCCTCCTGCACATCACTTCCTCTCTAATCTTCAGGTCTTTCTCCTCCAGCACATCGCTTCCTCTCTAATCTTCAGGTCTTTCTCTTCCAGCACATCACTTCCTCTCTAATCTCCAAGCACAGCTAGCACAAAGTGGTTAGGCCTGACACTGGCTCAGCCAGGCCTTTAGCAATTGCCCTTTGCAGGCAGGGACCGCGGGCCCCTAAAGTGTAGCAAAATAGAAAGTCTCTGGTGCTATCTGTCTTAAACACGGCTACTGAGACCAGTAAGCCATCTTCAGGCTCTGCCAGCCCACCTGGCTGCAGCTGCCTCTCTCCACTGCCCCTTTCATCACAGTCCACTCTTCTGGTTCTGGATCCGTCTCAGACTGCAAGCTCCCAGTCCCCTCAGGTGTACCTCCCCAGTCCTCCTGACTGTGCCTCCCTCACCAGCCCTCCCGGCTGCGACCAGTTGGCCTCCCTGAAGTCTCTCAGCAGTGCTCTCTCCCACTGTCCTCTCTTTGCTCTCTCTTGTGCCTCCAGTCCAGGACCTCTTGACGTATTCTTAAAGTTGGTCCCAACTGCACCTGAGCCCAGATCCGAGATCACCCCCCCATACTGGGGAGCTCCCCCAAAGGACCCGACAACCTCCACAATCTCTCACTCAAGGTCTTCCACGTGACAACTCCTCCCCAGATGGGCTGAACCTGAGTATTAAAGGAGACCTGCCCCCTGCCAATCCAGGTTTGGGATTGGTCAGGGCTACTTAGAATACCTCAGGCAGTTCAACCTCTCCTCCCCTCCTCTTTTTCCAGAATCTTCTAGAAAGAAGAGGGAGGTCTCAGTGCTGCTGCCTGTGAGTCACTCCTAGCCCAGACTACCCAGGCCTGCCTAAATTTACTTAATCCTAACCAAACATCCTCACTCCAGCACCTACCTACCTAGTTTCTTGTTTGAACATTTCTCTGACAAATGATATTGGAACCATGTTTGTGCATGCTGTCCTCTAATGCAATGTAAACTCAGTGTACACATTTTAAGCTGCTCCTATTGCTTTAGAGGAGTTTTGGTCAAACACTGCACCCAGGATACATCAATCAAAGTTGGCAATAGCATGATCTTTTGACATGTAGCGCCCTGCCCTAGTTAGGCCAATCTTAACTTGGCTCTGCTGTATTCAGTGGAATATTAATCTGCTTTTTTTTAGGTCTGGTAAGGTTTCCCTGAGTACAGTGATTGGTTACTCCAAAAGCAGGGTCAACCACTGAGTTAGGGACATTTATTGAACCTAAGCCAATCCCTGGTAAAAGAGGTACCCATAAGGTGGCTTGGGAAGATGATAAATGTTTGGGAGGCCTGTTGAGCATGTTCTTGTTCTCCTGTGGCTGCTGCCCCTAGGAGACAACCAGCGTATGTTCTGAGAAACGTTGTTGCTTGGCCTTAGCATGTGTTGGCTGGGGCCAAGAAACAGATGTGATGAAAGGACATTTGCTGGAGGGCATCACCTGTGGTGGCTGGCCTAGAGGAGTATCCTTTTCTCCCTCACTGAAACTTTCATGAGGAAGCTGGAATGGGTGACAGCTGTGCTTGGACATTGTCATTAAGGCCCTGATCTAGGATCCTAGGTATGCATGTGCTCAGGGTATTAAGTGTGAGAGGTTGTTGGCAGGAATGGGACTACTTACAGAGTCCCAAATTAGCTGGCTATCCGTTTCTACCCCCCCCCCCCCCCCCCAGTAAAAAAAGACTAAATAAAGTTCATAATGATCCTGCGCAAATACAATGTGTAATGATAAATATTTAAATTGCTACGTGCTTAAAAACAGATAAATAATAAATAAATAATAAATATTTAGAAAGCAGGCACAAAATTTAGTCCATATAATAAGTCTTTGAATATTGTTCAACGGCACCAGAGGTATTCAGATAGATAAAATTCAGAGAAACAGCAGATGAAAAATATTCCTATAGCACAGAAAGATATGGGCTCTCAGAACTCTCACCTCCACTCCTTGATAAAATAGCACATCAAGTAAAGTAAATAGCCTCCGTTCTCTCTTTTACCACCAGGGGGTCTTCAACTGTAAATAACTGGAAAATCATGGACATCCACACTGGGCCACCAGGGGGCCATTCATCCCTGTATTAACTGTATTGTGCACCAGGTAGCGATTTCCACGAATATATGCCACTGCTGACCAGAGAGGTGAGGGGGATCCTGGGAGGTCCCATGACATCACTCTTATCTCTATTAATTAAACACAGACCTGACCGGAGAGGTGAGGAGGATTGTGGGAGGTCCATAATACAGGGATTTGCTTGCTACCGCAAGGGCGGTTTATGCTCTACACTACTGGAGACGTCGACGGCCTGGGTATGCTGTGCGGAAAGTGCAGCGGTCTGGTCGCCAACCCTCGGCCATTCTGTAGATGTGGCAAGTGTGGAGTATATGTCTTCAAGGTGGACCAGCCGATTGGGCCGCCAAGGGCCTACCGCATGGACTGGGCCACGGGTAGGATAACAGATGAACCGGCTGTTCTCGCTCCGCTGGTGAGGCCTTCCACAAAGGTCACACCGGTTGTTGTTGATGTTCCGGAGAGAGATGCTGCTGCTTCCACCACGGGGACTGCGGAGGAAACCACCCTGGAACAAATGGACACTGCTTCTTCCATTTTTTCGGAAGTTGCCATGCCTCCACTGGAAAGAGTGAAGCACGCAAAGTCTTCAAGGAAGGAACGCAAGGTCCCGCCACCGAGTCCAGCTGGATCTGATCAGAAGGAGGAAACTGTTGCGGATAAAAGTCTGACCGTGAGTACATCTGTGTCTAATTATTTGCTGGCAGAGGAATATAGAGATTCGGAGCTAGAGACACTGTCGGATCTAGAAGATGGGGACATTCTTGGGGTACTGTCGGAGGAGTGGTTGTGGGCAGGGGGAGATGATGTGGCCGCCACTTGTGCAAATGTTACAGACTGGTTAGAGCTGACCTCCGGGAATGGAGTGTTGAACGTGGCGGGTCCTGTCATGGTGAGTGTGACTCTCCCAAAGCCTGTGAAGTTGTCCACACTAAAAAGGGGCTCTGCCGTGCTGGTGCAGCGATCCCCAAACTCCTGCATACCACCTGGAGAGGGAAATGCTCATGGGCTGCCGAAATTAAGGAAAATCGTGAGGCTTGGTACGAAGATGATGTTTGGAACTACCTCAAGGTACCAAAGCCGCTTCGGAAAAGGGCCTTTTCACGGGAGCTTTATGAAAGGTTTCAAGGGTGTTTACTACACTGGAGCTACGGTCGGCACATCTACAGTGACAAAATTATAATATGCCGCCTGGAAAAAGAAAGCGCTATCTACTTCATCACTACAGTTGATACCAACGGGAAAGATCTGTCTCTACCTGACCCAAGGTTCTATTGGTGAACTGTTCCTGGAGCGAAGTTCTGAGAAAGTTTGCAGAAAGAAAAGGAGAGGAGTTTCCTTGTATCTTTACATTTTTCAGTGTTTCTGCAATACACAAAGACTCTGGGGTAGTTAGACAGGTGGTTCTATAACAGAATGCATGTCAAGTTCTTCAGGCTTTTGGGCCCAACGTGTTCACTTGTTAAAGGACTTGCAGTTACAACGGCTCTGACCACTAGGTGGTGTGAGTCGGCAGGAAAATATTGATAGTGCGCAGAGACTTTTCCTTTCACTAATGATTAGAATGTGTTAGAGAAGACATTTCATATGCTGTTGAAGGAGGAAATTCTATACACCGGAATTTTGCCCTTCAAAGAATGTATAGTGTACAGTGTTGCCTTTTTGCATTATGTTTTCTTTTTCAGGATACATTGAGATCAGCTATCAAGGTCATCAGAGGAGTCCGGTTAGGTTAGATAGCTAGTTGGGTGGTGTGCATAGAGCATTGATGTGACATTGTGATAAGTGCTAAATGTTTGAACATGTTTCCCTTTCTTTCCCTTCCCCAACACCAAAAACAAGAACTCAGGTGCTGTTAGTTTTTTTGTTATTGAATAGGATTTTTACCCCGGTTGTTACCCAGACGATGGGGACATTGTCTAAATGGCTGGGGGGGATGTGTAGCGGATGACATTTGGGATCAAATGTCACACGCATTGTAAATTTAGATTTTGGCCTCAGGACAATAAAGGTTTTGAGGGTTAATTATTGTAGGTAGGCCTAACACCAGTCTGGCCAGGCTGTGTTTAGAAGTTCTGCCTGGTCATGTGAACAGTGAGGTGCACATGACTGCTAAACCTGCAGTTCAAGGTGCCTGAGTTCTTCACCCGTGCCCTCTGTTCCCTAAGAGACTGTGTTTGTGAAAGTTCTACTGCAAAATAAGCCTTTTTGAAAGGACTTCATCTGTGTCAGTGTACAAGTCATTGGGTATCAACCCTGGGAACCCCTAGACGCGGTAAGCCCATTCAGAAAAGGCCGCCCTGCGACGGATAGTGGCCACTACAACAAGTAACTATGATATTCTTTCCTATTTATTTACTAGCAGCATAATGATTAATTGAGAGGGTGAAGTTCCGCTTTAAACTTTGTCCTCCTGTTTATAGTTGCTGATGGTTTTTGAGTATCCTCATCCCCCCTCTCCAGTTTGATGCATTGCAATAAACATAAATCTGTAGATTGAGCCTGTGTTTGTAATGCCGCGTAAACACACGTATTCTGACAGTGTGTATGCTCCATCGGACATTTGCTTTCGGAATTTCCGACAACAAATGTTTGAGAGCTGGTTCTCAAATTTTCCAACAACAAAACTTGTTGTGGGAAATTCCGAGTATGTGTACACAATTCCGATGCACAAAATTCCACGCATAATCGGAATCAAGCAGAAGAGCCGCACTGGCTATTGAACTTAATTTTTCTCACTCACCTTACGTCTTGTACGTCACCACTTTCTTGACGTTTGGAATTTTCGACAACATTTGTGTGACCGTCTGTATGCAAGACAAGTTTGACCAACATCCATCAGAAATAAATCCACGGTTTTGTTGTCGGAATGTCCGATCGCCTGTACGTGACATTAGTGTGTTTGGAACTGTGTCTGGGTCTAGAAGTCTCTGAACTAGCAAGGGAGACATGGGGTAATCTACAGTGGCTCCTCCAAGCGTAAGCGCTACAGACCTATTTGACCTATGGCATATATGATACTTGATAGGGTGATACATGATAGTTTGAGTTAGAAAATGTGTCTCTCATAGAAACAGATGAATAAGGAAAAGGTAAAGGATACGCCCACATGGGAGTGACTACCTAAACTTTCTAAATAAAAGGCCAGTAGCGTAAGCTGAAAAGGGGGCTCCATAATAACAAAAGAACTAAGAAGGAAAATATCTGCCAAAGGTGATTTCATAGATTCAAAGAAGGAACTTTACCTGGTGATCTAAATCTATATTATGAGAGCGGCCGGTTTCCTTTAATAATCACTTGGGTAGCCTGAGCCTAGTTTGTTACGGAAACTTTTTATGTTGTGTATCACTATTGCATACCATCAATTTGCTGAAAGGGTTGGGTGGTGTGTATATGTGTGTTAAATGCATTTTTTAGTACTCTATTTGTACTGCCTTGTTTTCCTACAATTGCAAGTATTTTGTATGTGTAACAGGTGTGGAATTTCACAACCTCCCACCATTCAGCCTGCGCCAGACACATAGGCAGCAGTGCATACTGGCAGAAACAGGAGAAGGGGACAGAGCCGCAGCTACAGAGGAGTTCACCCTCTCCTACTCACACTACACAGGAGGCGAGTGGCGCTCACAATAACTCTACTGCCCACTCTGCTCCTTCCCCTTCTTTCTTTTTTTTTTCCACAAAATTTTATTGATAACAGAAAAAACAACAAGAACAAGCAAGTACATGCTTACACGTGTGTTTACAGAGCTTCCCCTTCTTTCTCATTGGCAGGGGGGAGTGGGCCAATGAGTTTAAAAGATTATTACTGCAGCAAAGGATCATGGGACAAATAGTCCCATCCATGAGCAGCCACAATTCCTAGGATCAGACTACATAGTCCAGCGTGTCCAGCAGAAGGGGGAGTGAAGCCAAGTGAAGGAATTGAGGAGGCTGCCTGGGAGCTGGGGGGGGAGACACCACAAGGTGAGGAGAAGACCGGACAAGTGAGGGGCTGCTGCTCCAGGGTGGGTGTGACTATCTCCCGCCACATATCCACGGTCCGTCGTGGATATCTCGCCAGAGAAGGAACCCAGGTGTATTACCAGTTGCATCTCTGCATATATCTCAAGGCATTCTGGTCCCCAGGTAGCCATTTGGGCAACCTACAAGGGCCAATTCCAGTATCAGGTCATCTGAGGCCAGGTGACACATGCACAACACTGCTGTCAGGAGTGCACGCTAAGCTTGTGGACCCTTTGGATGAGTGCTGTGGGTGGAGCTTCTGGGTGGTTCAGGAAAGCAGCTCCACCTGAGCACCGACACAGATTGAACAGGGAGCTAGAGCAAGTTTTTCCAGGGCTCGGAGTCTTAGAGCCAGCAGGTTTTCACTAAAGTCTCTGATGGTGAGGATGGACTTCGCTACAGCTGACTCTAGGTTGCAGCCCTCAGGGTCTCCAAGTTCACGCTCACGGCAGGCTCTGGTGGAGGAAGAGGAAGCAGCAGTGCAGGCCAATGAGGAATAGTCAGAAGGACAAGCCAAGGGTCGGGGTAACAAGCAGACAGGGATGGTCAGGAGAACACACCAAAGGTCGGGGAATAAAAGCAGACAGGATTAATGAGGAGAACATGCCAAAGGTTGAGGCTACAAGCAGACAGGGATAGTCAGGAGAACAAGCCAAAGGCGGTACAGGGAATCAATATAGAGCACACAGCAAGAAACACACAGGGTAGCCTAAACGCACTATTTTTCGGACAAAGCTGGCTTGCAGTGCAGAGTGTTAAATAGTGTTTCCTGTTAAAGGCTTGGGTGGAGCCATGCTGAGATAAGATTACTTAAACATGCAGGTGGGAGACCCCGGTCCCTAAGCTGAGACACAGACCAGAGGTAAGCAGACAGACAGGGCATGAAACATTACTGCAGATTCATGACATCCAGGACATCTCTCCATCTGGCCTTCTGTCACAGGATTGGTGAGCGGGCACTTGCACATCTTTCAGATACAAAGAGACACTGCTTGCAGACACCGTTATATACTTGTATCAACTCAGCTAAAGAGAGAGACCTTGTGCTACAATTACTTTGCTGAGCAGCAATAAGATTTCTCCTGCTTGACAGAACTCCACAAGTACACTTTACATTAGCCTGCTTGCCAGCACATCTTAAATCTACTTTGTTTCAACCCTGCTAGAACACCTAAAGTGCACCAACTAAGAGCTAGCTGAAGATATTGGACATATCCACTGTGCAGACTTTCACATCTCTGCTCTGTTCATCAGGAACTCACATTGCACTTACACTGGGGAACTCTACCTTCCGTACTAAAGTTAATATTGTTTGCACATGTTGTTAGGTTTATTATTATTATACAGGATTTATATAGCGCCGACAGTTTACGCAGAGCTTTACAACATTAGGGCAGACATTACAATACAATACAATACAATTCAAGACAGGGGGAATCAGAGGGTCCAGAGTGTTAGAGCTTACAATCTAGGAGGGAGGGTCAAAAGGGTAATAGCTGTGGGGGATGAGCTCATGGAGAAAGTAGTGCAGTTGTTAGATGGAGGCAGGATAGGCTTCTCTAGAGAGGAACGTTTTCAGAGATCGCCCAAAAGTGGATAAATTTGGAGACATTATGACAGATTGTTGTTCATTAATTCCAGAGGATGGGTGAGGCTCGGGAGAAGTCCTGGAGGTGGATATGGGAGGAGGTGATGAGGGAGCTAGAGAGCAGTAGGTCTTGGGAGGAACGAAGTGGGCGAATAGGTTGGTATTTTGAGACTAGACTAGTGATGTAGCTGGGGGCAGAATTGTGGATGGCTTTGTAAGTGTTAGTATTTTTAATTTAATTTGTTGGGCAAGGGGCAGCCAATGGAGGGATTGGCAGAGAGGGTTAGCAGACACTGTGCGTTTTGGAAGGTGGATGAGTCTGGCAGCAGCATTCATGATGGACTGAAGGGGGGATAGTCTATTTAAAGGTAAGCCAATGAGGAGGGAGTTGCACTAGTCAAGGCGAGAGATAACCAGGGATTGAATCAGGAGCTTTGTGGTTTCATTGGTTAGAAAGGGACGTAGTTTTGAGATGTTTGGGAGGTTGAGGCGGCAAGCTTTGGAAAGTGATTGGATGTGGGGCTGAAATGAGAGTTCAAAGTCCAGGATAACACCTAGCACCCTGACATGTGGGGATGGGTGGATGGTTGTGCCATTGCTCTTGACAGAGAAGTCAGGGGAAGAGGCATGTGGAGGAGGAAACATTATAAGTTCGGTTTTGGACAAGTTGCGTTTGAGGAAGTGGTGTGACATCCATACAGATATGTCTGTTAGTAAGTTAGTGATGCGTGAGGAGACTGATGGAGTGAGTTGAGAGGTGGAGAGACAGATTTGTGTGTCGTCAGCGTAGAAATGATATTGAAAGCCGTGAGTGGCTATCAGCTGACCCAGGGAAGAGGTGGAGATTGAAAATAAAAGAGGTCCAAGAACAGAACCTTGGGGGACTCCGACAGAGAAGGGAAGAGTAGTGGAGGAAGTAGAATTGTAAGTGACACTGAAGGTGCATTGGGATAGGTAGGATGAGAGCCAACTGAAGAGCACAGTCACGGAGACCAAGGGAGTAAAGTTTTTTGAGGAGGAGGGGGTGGTCAACCGTGTCAAAGGCAGCTGAAAGGTCCAGAAGTAGGAGTACAGAATAGTGTCCGTTGGTTTTTGCAGTTAGTAGATCATTTGTGAGTTTTAAAAGAGCAGTTTCTGTTGAGTGTTGAAGGCGAAATCCAGATTGAAGGGGATCAAGAAGGTTATTTTTAATGAGGTAGTCACTCAGTTGGTTGTAAACCAGGCGTTCAAGGAGATAGGGCGTAGGTTGTTAAGATTGGTAGGATCCAATGGTGGCTTTTTAAGCATGGGGGTGACCAGTGCATGTTTTAGAGCATTGGGGAAAATGCCTGAGGTGAGGGAGCTCCCCTCACTACACGCAGAATCAGGCCTCGACCACTACAACCCTGGCAAACAGATGACACTAGAATTCTCAAAAAACGTAGTCATGCTCTTGAGCGTCTGTGGCACAAGACCAAGTCTCTCAAAGACTTCAACCAATACAAATCTCTCCAAAAATACTACTCTTTCCTCCACACTGCCAAGCAGACCTATTTTACAACTCTTATTAACACCTTCTCGTCCAGTCCCCATAAACTTTTCTCTACCTTCAACTCTCTACTTCGTCCTCCACCGCCTCCACCCACTGACTCCCTCACTGCCCAGGAGATTGCTAATCACTTCAAAAACAAGATTGATACAATATCAGTTAAGACCCCATTACAACCTTATTCAAAACTGCTACTACAGACGAAGTTGCTAAACTCCTTTCTAACGCCCACCTAACCACCTCCCTCCTGGATCCTATTCCCTCTCAAACACTATGGTCGCCATCTGAGTCTATCCTACACTCTCTAATTCACATCTTCAATCTCCCTCACCTCAGGCATTTTCCCCAATGCTCTAAAACATGCACTGGTCACCCCCATACTTAAAAAGCCACCATTGGATCCTACCAATCTTAACAACCTACGCCCTATCTCCTTGAACGCCTGGTTTACAACCAACTGAGTGACTACCTCATTAAAAATAACCTTCTTGATCCCCTTCAATCCGGATTTCGCCTTCAACACTCAACAGAAACTGCTCTTTTAAAACTCACAAATGACCTACTAACTGCAAAAACCAACGGACACTATTCTGTACTCCTACTTCTGGACCTTTCAGCTGCCTTTGACACAGTTGACCACCCCCTCCTCCTCGTGTTTTTATAGCGTTTTCTGACGTTTCCCGTGGTTCTGACGTATTCCCGTGGTACAGTTGACGGTTCATGCAACTACGGTTTCTCATGCATTTTTATGGTTTCTCTCGCTTTCCAGGTTTTCTCTCACTTTCCAGGTTTCTCTCACTTTCCAGGTTTCTCTCACTTTCCAGGTTTCTCTATCGCTTTCCAGGTTTCTCTATCGCGTTCCAGCGTTATGCGTTTTGCGTTTCATGCTTTTTTGTCATTTCATGTTTTGCGTTCTCATGCAGTTATGTCCTCGTTTCATTTTACGTTCTCATGCACTCATGTCCTCGTTTTGTTTTACGTTCTCATGCACTCATGTCCTCGTTTCGTTTTACGTTCTCATGCACCCATGTTCTCGTTTCATTTTAACATTCTCATACACTCATGTTCTCGTTTCGTTTACGTTCTCATGAAATCATGTTCTCGTTTTCGTTTACGTTCTCATGCATTTTATGTTCTCGTTTAGTTTTACGTTCTCATGCGATTATGTTCTCATTCGATTTGACGTTCTCATGCTTTGTTTTCACGCACGGTTCTCACTCGTTTTACGGTTTTACATGCAATTGCCGTTTTCTCATGCAATTCAGTTTATGCAATTCACGGTTTCCATGCAGTTGGTGTTTCTTGAAGTTACGGTTCTTACGCAATTTTGTTTTTTTCATGTGATTTAGGTCTCTCATGTGATTTACATATGAAGTTGGTGTTTCTCATACATTTGATGGTTTTCCATGCAATTTTACAGTTTCTCATACAATTGCGTTCTCGTGTGTTTTGCTGGCAGTTGACGGTTTTTAAACGACTTACAGTTCTTGCGCTTTTATGGTTCTCATAAATTTATGGTTATCAGGGTTTTTTACGTTTCTCATGCAATTCACGTATCAGATGTAATGTTCGTGGCTGTTATTTACGTGATGCAACTTCTTGTGTTTCCCTTGTTTCTGACGTTTCCCCATGTTTTTCTAGCATTTTCTGACGTATTTCCATGGTTTTGACGTATTCACATGTTTCCTTACGTGTTGTCCGGTGTTTCCTTCCGTATTTCCCATGTGCCGCACGTTTCATGTCGTATGCCTTTCATGTCATTACCCTTGTGTAATTTCATGATTCTCAGGCTTTTTTACGTTCCTCATGCTTGTTAGTGTCGGATGTATTGTACGTGTCTGATGCTATTTACGTGTCTCATGCATCTTCTCGCGTTTCCCATGTTTCTTTTGTTTCTCGTGTTTTCTTGCCTTTTCTCGTGTTCTTACATATTCCTATATGCCGCACGTTTTGTGTCATATGCTTTTCTTTTCTCTTGTGTACCCCCCAGGGTTTTCTTTTGTGTTTTTCATCAATTTGTGCAACCTGCATTTCCTAGGCAGGTCATGTTTTCTAGCAGCCGCGGTTCTTAAGCCGCTCACGGTGATCAGTTCACGCTTCTCATGTTTTCGTTCAGTCACGTTTCCTTATCGCAGGTTTTGTTTTTGTCGCAGGTATTTTTTGTTTGATCACGATTCTCTCGCTAGTTGTGTTCCTGATCAGTTGGGTGCCATTCCTCACTATTTATTTTAATTTCCTAGCTGCGTCTCCGGCCAGGAGTTGTCCTGGGGTATGGAAGTTTGGTTGGTCAGTTTTTCACTGATCCACAGTTTCTACTGGCTCAGGGGCTTTCGTGGATCACAGGGCCCGGGCCAGTATCTGTAGGCTCGGGTCTCAGAAGCAGGTTCCAGTGACGCACTTTCTTGTCAGTTCCAGTTGTGGTAGATTGGTTTTCCATTTGGTTGGCACTGCAGCCTTGATCATTGGGTTTTGTTTTAAATTCCAGGAAGGCCCATGACACTGCTTGGCATGTTTCCAGGCTAGGTTTCCAGTCCTGATGGTGAAACGTCTAGTTCCTTTTGCTTTTCTGTTTTGTTTTAGTTTCCTTTTTTGCCTCCTCCAGCTTGTATCAGCCTTCAGCACTTTCTGGGCGTATCCAGTTAAGTCCCAGCATTTCATGTTGAATGATCTGTCAGGTTGTTTTATTTTCGGCTTTTCTGTTTGAAGCCATCCAGGTCTCCAGCGGTGGGGACTCCCTGCTGTGCTTAGCTGACTTTCCATGGTGGGTTTCATTTTATGACGTTCACGTACTCTCAGGGTTATCTTGCGTTGGTCGCTGGGTTGGGCTCAAGGGGGTGCTATAGCTGGCCTTGTGGTTCCTGAAGCCAGGGGAGGGGCTACTGCCTTTCTTAGCGTTTCCTTCTCTGCGGCAAAGGCATAACTCATTTGCCACCACTCCAGGTTAGACGTTATTCACTGGGTCATCTGGTTGTTGAGCTTTCTTACTACTGTGTTATTTTTTGCCCCCTTTTAGGCATACTGACCACGTGACCTTTGGCACACTTCAGGTCTTTGTTTCCTTGTTGCTCTTTGTTCCTTTCCTCATCATCCACAGAGTGACTCTGAGTACAAGTGTAAAGGCTGACCGCAGGGTAAGCCTGTATTTGTAGGAGGAGTCAGGCTGCATAAAGCCTGCCCTCCTCTGCCTCCTTCTCGTTGGACATCGGCTCTCGTGTCCCACCCACCCATTCCCTTTTTCTTTTAATTTCATTCTTTACATTTCATACTTGGGTATGCCCCCTTTTAGGCATACTGACCACGTGACCTTTGGCACACTTCAGGTCTTTGTTTCCTTGTTGCTCTTTGTTCCTTTCCTCACCATCCACAGAGTGACTCTGAGTACAAAGTAGGTTTAAGATGTGCTGGCAAGCAGGCTAATGTAAAGTGTACTTGTGGAGTTCTGTCAAGCAGGAGAAATCTTATTGCTGCTCAGCAAAGTAATTGTAGCACAAGGTCTCTCTCTTTAGCGTTGATACAAGTATATAACGGTGTCTGCATGCAGTGTCTCTTTGTATCTGAAAGATGTGCAAGTGCCCGCTCACCAATCCTGTGACAGAAGGCCAGATGGAGAGATGTCCTGGATGTCATGAATCTGCAGTAATGTTTCATGCCCTGTCTGTCTGCTTACCTCTGGTCTGTGTCTCAGCTTAGGGACCGAGGTCTCCCACCTGCATGTTTAAGTAATCTTATCTCAGCATGGCTCCACCCAAGCCTTTAACAGGAAACACTATTTAACACCCTGCACTGCAAGCCAGCTTTGTCCGAAAAAATAGTGCGTTTAGGCTACCCTGTGTGTTTCTTGCTGTGTGCTCTATATTGATTCCCTGTACCGCCTTTGGCTTGTTCTCCTGACTATCCCTGTCTGCTTGTAGCCCCAACCTTTGGCATATTCTCCTCATTAATCCTGTCTGCTTTTATTCCCCGACCTTTGGCATGTTCTCCTGACCATCCCTGTCTGCTTGTTACCCCGACCCTTGGCTTGTCCTTCTGACTATTTCTCATTGGCTTGCACTGCTGCTTCCTCTTCCTCCACCAGAGCCTGCTGTGAGCGTGAACTTGGAGACCCTGAGGGCTGCAACCTGGAGTCAGCTGTAGCGAAGTCCATCCTCACCATCAGAGACTCTAGTGAAAACCTGCTGGCTCTAAGACTCCGAGCCCTGGGAAAACTTGCTCTAGCTCCCTGTTCGATCTGTGTCGGTGCTCAGGTGGAGCTGCTTTCCTGAACCACCCAGAAGCTCCACCCACAGCACTCATCCAAAGGGTCCACAAGCTTAGCGTGCACTCCTGACAGCAGTGTTGTGCATGTGTCACCTGGCCTCAGATGACCTGACACTGGAATTGGCCCTTGTAGGTTCCCCAAATGGCTACCTGGGGACCAGAATGCCTTGAGATATATGCAGAGATGCAACTGGTAATACACCTGGGTTCCTTCTCTGGCAAGATATCCACGACGGACCGTGGATATGTGGCCGGAGATAGTCACACCCACCCTGGAGCAGCAGCCCCTCACTTGTCCGGTCTTCTCCTCACCTTGTGGTGTCTCCCCCCAGCTCCCAGGCAGCCTCCTCAATTTCTTCACTTGGCTTCACTCCCCCTTCTGCTGGACACGCTGGACTATGTAGTCTGATCCTAGGAATTGTGGCTGCTCATGGATGGGACTATTTGTCCCATGATCCTTTGCTGCAGTAATAATCTTTTAAACTCATTGGCCCACTCCCCCCTGCCAATGAGAAAGAAGGGGAAGGAGCAGAGTGGGCAGTAGAGTTATTGTGAGCGCCACTCGCCTCCTGTATAGTGTGAGTAGGAGAGGGTGAACTCCTCTGCAGCTGCGGCTCTGTCCCCTTCTGTTTCTGCCAGTATGCGCTGCTGCCTATGTGTCTGGCGCAGGCTGATTGGTGGGGGTTGTGAAATTCCACACCTGTTACACATACAAAATACTTGCAATTGTAGGAAAACAAGGCAGTACAAATAGAGTACTAAAAAATGCATTTAACACACATATACACACCACCCAACCCTTTCAGCAAATTGATGGTATGCAATAGTGATACACAACATAAAAAGTTTCCATAACAAACTAGGCTCAGGCTACCCAAGTGATTGTTAAAGGAAACCGTCCGCTCTCGTAATATAGATTTAGATCACCAGGTAAAGTTCCTTCTTTGGATCTATGAAATCACCTTTGGCAGATATTTTCCTTCTTAGTTCTTTTGTTATTATGGAGCCCCCTTTTCAGCTTACGCTACTGGCCTTTTATTTAGAAAGTTTAGGTAGTCACTCCCACGTGGGCGTATCCTTTACCTTTTCCTTATTCATCTGTTTCTATGAGAGACACATTGTCTAACTCAAACTATCATGTATCACCCTATCAAGTATCATATATGCCATTGGTCAAATAGGTCTGTAGCGCTTACGCTTGAGGAGCCACTGTAGATTACCCCATGCCTCCCTTGCTAGTTCAGAGACTTCTAGCCCCAGACACAGTTCCAAACACACTAATGCCACGTACAGGCGATCGGACATTCCGACAACAAAACCGTGGATTTATTTCTGATGGATGTTGGTCAAACTTGTCTTGCATACAGACGGTCACACAAATGTTGTAGAAAATTCCAAACGTCAAGAAAGTGGTGATGTACAACATGTAAGGTGAGTGAGAAAAATGAAGTTCAATAGCCAGTGCGGCTCTTCTGCTTGATTCCGATTATGCGTGGAATTTTGTGCATCGGAATTGTGTACACATACTCGGAATTTCCCACAACAAGTTTTGTTGTTGGAAAATTTGAGATCCGGCTCTCAAACATTTGTTGTCGGAAATTCCGAAAGCAAATGTCCGATGGAGCATACACACTGTCAGAATACGTGTGTTTACGCGGCATTACAAACACAGGCTCAATCTACAGATTTATGTTTATTGCAATGCTTCAAACTGGAGAGGGGGGATGAGGATACTCAAAAACCATCAGCAACTATAAACAGGAGGACAAAGTTTAAAGCGGAACTTCACCCTCTCAATTAACATTGACTATTTTTAATCATTATGCTGCTAGTAAATAAATAGGAAAGAATATCATAGTTACTTGTTGTAGCGGCCACTACCCGTCGCAGGGCGGCCTTTTCTTAATGGGCTTACCGCATCTAGGGGTTCCCAGGGTTGATACCCAATGACTTGTACACTGACACGGATGAAGTCCTTTCAAAAAGGTTTATTTTGCAGTAGAACTTTCACAAACACAGTCTCTTAGGTAACAGAGGGCACGGGTGAAGAACTCAGGCACCTTGAACTGCAGGTTTAGCAGTCATGTGCACCTCACTGTTCACATGACCAGGCAGAACTTCTAAACACAGCCTGGCCAGACTGGTGTTAGGCCTACCTACAATAATTAACCCTCAAAACCTTTATTGTCCTGAGGCCAAAATCAAAATTTACAATGCGTGTGACATTTGATCCCAAATGTCATCCGCTACACATCCCCCCAGCCATTTAGACAATGTCCCCATCGTCTGGGTAACAACCGGGGTAAAAATCCTATTCAATAACAAAAAAACTAACAGCACCTGAGTTCTTGTTTTTGGTGTTGGGGAAGGGAAAGAAAGGGAAACATGTTCAAACATTTAGCACTTATCACAATGTCACATCAATGCTCTATGCACACCACCCACCTAGCTATCTAACCTAACCGGACTCCTCTGATGACCTTGATAGCTGATCTCAATGTATCCTGAAAAAGAAAACATAATGCAAAAAGGCAACACTGTACACTATGCATTCTAGAGTTTGAAGGGCAAAATTCCGGTGTGTAGAATTTCCTCCTTCAACAGCATATGAAATGTCTTCTCTAACACATTCTAATCATTAGTGAAAGGAAAAGTCTCTGCGCACTATCAATATTTTCCTGCCGACTCACACCACCTAGTGGTCAGAGCCGTTGTAACTGCAAGTCCTTTAACAAGTGAACACGTTGGGCCCAAAAGCCTGAAGAACTTGACATGCATTCTGTTATAGAACCACCTGTCTAACTACCCCAGAGTCTTTGTGTATTGCAGAAACACTGAAAAATGTAAAGATACAAGGAAACTCCTCTCCTTTTCTTTCTGCAAACTTTCTCAGAACTTCGCTCCAGGAACAGTTCACCAATAGAACCTTGGGTCAGGTAGAGACAGATCTTTCCCGTTGGCATCAACTGTAGTGATGAAGTAGATAGCGCTTTCTTTTTCCAGGCGGCATATTATAATTTTGTCACTGTAGATGTGCCGACCGTAGCTCCAGTGTAGAAAACACGCTTGAAACCTTTCATAAAGCTCCCGTGAAAAGGCCCTTTTCCGAAGCGGCTTTGGTACCTTGAGGTAGTTCCAAACATCATCTTCGTACCAAGCCTCACAAACCTGAAGATTAGAGGGTTTATGGGGACTGGACGAGAAGGTGTTAATAAGAGTTGTAAAATAGGTCTGCTTGGCAGTGTGGAGGAAAGAGTAGTATTTTTGGAGGGCAGATTTGTATTGGTTGAAGTCTTTGAGAGACTTGGTCTTGTGCCACAGACGCTCAAGAGCGCGACTACGTTTTTTGAGAATTCTAGTGTCATCTGTTTGCCAGGGTTGTAGGGGTCGAGGCCTGATTCTGCCTGTAGTGAGGGGAGTGAGCTTGTCCAGGGTGGAGGACAGGGATTTATTGTAGATGGAAGTGGCTTGGTAGGGGCAGGACAGGGAGAGATTTTGTCATAGAGGTGGTCAGCAGCAGAATAGAGGAGAGAAGAGTTGAAGTTACGAAAGTTTCTACGGGTGATGGTTAGGCGATTGGAGGGAAAGGTGTTGGAAGACAGGGAGAGAGAGAAACTAATAAGGTCATGGTCAGAGAGAGGAAAAGGATTATTTGAGAAGTTGCATGGAGTTTATAAAGTTGGGTCCTGCAATTTCAGAATTTCAGGGAGACAGACTGGTCTACATCAAGCCATTTCTTCTCCCCCTTAATCCCTGAGCACATAGGCACACACCTGAGCCATGTTAAGCGGTTGAACTGTGTTACTTTATAACCTGCCTGTGCCTTTATATATATATACTGTTTATATCACAGTTTTCAAGTCTTTTTATTATTCAGTGTCATTATTTCTGTTGTTCTATGACCAAAGCCACTTAGTAAAGACACTTTCTGGTCTACTACCATTTGTATCTGTTTACTGTTATGCTGCAGTGACATTGTCTATTAGGTATGCCAGAGGGACTGAGACTGTTCTTGGGGTTGAAATGAAGAGCACAGAGCCAAGTATACCCAAGAGACTCCTTTGGGGTCTACATATGTACAGCATTCTTGTTTGTAAAGTACTCTTAGGGGTTTACATCATTCTGGCCTAGGCTTAAATAGCATCGAGGGTGTGGGGGCCACCAGACAAAACTGTGAAATTCAATTTTGGACTCTCTCACCAGACCTAATGGGGGGATTTACAAAAACTGGAGCACTAAGCTGTGCAGCTAATCAGCTTTTAAGACCAGCTTGGTAAATTAAGCTTTGACAATAAAACCTGGAAGCTGGTTGGTTTCTTTGCCGAACTGTACCAGATTTTGCACACTCCAGCTTTAGTAAATCTCCCCCAATATGTCATCCACCCTTCACTTGTATGCAGTATTTGATCATAGATAAGTTGACCCCCCCCCCCCCCCCGGTGTCGGGGCAGCCTCCTCTCTCTGTATTTTTCACCTTATCCTCAACCCTGACCCCCCCCCCTCCCACCCCTGTCCGATCTTTGGATTGCTCAGGACTTTTCCTTGTGATCTTTCTCTTCTCCTTTCATTTTAATATTTCACATGTATTATTTTCCACATTGCACTACATCCTTTGGAGGTTCAAAAAACAAATAAAGCACTTGTGCACTATTCACTATGTATATATTGCACTACTGAACCCTGGACCTGGCTGTACTTAGTAGAATTCTAAACCCTGCACTCTGTATGTAGCACACTGCTGAATCCTGCACTTTACATAGCGCACTGCTATACCTTGCACTCTGTACTCAACAACAGAATCCTGCACCCTGCACTCTGTATGTAACACTCCCAGTATTTACCAACGTGCCTTTAAGACCCCCTCACTGTTAGTGCAACTTGGCCGGGGTGTTGTGTGTCAACAGTGGTGGCATGGTTGGGTTCCTGCACCTATTCTCTAAAATAATCCTGGCTATAAACTTTTACTACTGTTGTGACTGTTATAAATACTTTGACTGTTTTTTTGCACCTGATTGGGTATTATTTACAAAGTGAAGCTTTACCACATTTACATTTAGGGTCCTTTCACACGGGGCGGATCAGTTCTGATCCGCCCCGTGGATATCCGTTTGCTCAGCGGGGATCACTCCGCCGATCCCCGCTGAGCAGGGAGATGACAGCTCCGTCTCTGCACACTGCGCAGGGACGGACCTGTCACAGCGCCGCTCTCCCCTATGGGAGATCGGATGACGACGGACCGCAGTGCCCGTCGTCACCCGATCCGATCCGCAGACGGATGGAAAAATAGCTTTTTCCTCCGTTACACTTTTTCGGATCGGAGCGGGTCGGATGTCAGCGGACATGTCACCGCTGACATCCGACGCTCCATAGAGCTGTATGGAGCACCTGTTCAGGTCCGCCTGAAAAACTGACAGGCGGGCCTGAACGGGACGTCAGTGTGAAAGAGGCCTTACTAAGACAAAAAAGTGCAACTGCACTTGTAAAGGGCATAGTGTATTTACATTTAGTAAATCAACCCCATGGTTTCTTGTTGATACAATTACATACATTGCAATCTCTTATTCTTGCGTGTTCTCTTACCATAATAATCTTTTTATATATCACCGTTAAATTTGTAATTTGTGGAGTAGAAATAAAGAATTAAAAAATGATACACTAATAATTAGCCTTGAAAAGCAATAGAATCAGACAATAACATGAAAATAGTAGTTGTGTATCTTCCCAATCAGTCTAAGTTATGACTGAACGGATAACAGTTTACAGTGTTTTATATGCCTGAACGTTAGGCACTTATGACATCTCTAGCAATTCCGGAATAACTCATAAAATATTCATTTAGTGACATTTCCATGAGGCATAGAGCTGCCAAGCTATTTATAAATATGCAACTTTATATATTTTTTTATATATTTAAGAGTGCCATTGTGAGTTGTGGGGCAGAATGTCTGCTGGATTGTTTGTTTTGTCTTATTATGTAACATATTTTGTTCATAAATTTTTGTATATCAATTTCAAGTGTAATATGTCTGCTACCTTATAAGGGCTGTATATTAACTATGTAAATCGTTTTTCCCCAATTATGGTCAGGACAAATATACATTTTCAAAAATATTTTTATTTTTTTGTTAAGCAAATAGAAATATACAGCACTACAAATTAATATATTGGGGTTCATTTACTAAAAGCAAATACAGTCAGTCCCTGGGTTACAAACAAGATAGGGTCTGTAGGTTTGTTCTTATGTTGAATTTGTTTGTAAGTCAGAACAGGTACATTTTTTAAGTGTAACTCCAGCCAAAAAAACAAATTTTAAGCTTTTTGGATAGCACAGGGAAGGGTTGACATCCCTGTAACATTTGTTTTGCTGTCTATGTCCTTGTTTAGAAGATATCACCTCGCTTTCTGTCCTTATGACAATTGGATTTTGAAAATTGTGGGTTGTTGTGGAAATAAGGATTAAGCCTCATACACACTATCAGTTTTTCTGCAGATTTTTGTCTTCAGATTTACCAAAACCATGTAGTGCAAGGGCCTGCCTGATTGCATACAAATTGAAACACTTAAGGTTTGACCTCATATTATATGGTTTTGGTAAATCTGAAGGAAAAAATCTGCAGAAAATCTGATAGTGTGTATGGGGCTTTAGTGATAAAGCTTCAGTGGTGATGCCTTTTTCCCATAATATCTCTTACAGGAGTGAATTTCCCTTCCTAGGGATATATTTCCTCTCACTTCCTGTTGTCTCCCTCCATTTGTAAGTAAGAGTAGGCTGTTTACTTTGAAGGGGAATTTTCCCTTAGCTTAGCGAATATGGTAATAATTACTTTTGCAAAAAATACCCAGTTACATGCAAGAGAAATAAAAAAATAAAAAACAGTATATTTAATTGCACATGATTGAATGTGTCACGCTTCCGTACACATCAATCCAGCGGCAGGTTTTGTGTCCTATATGAGTTTCTCAGGTTCCTGCCTATCCACCCTGAACCTAGGTATTATTAAACCTTTGCACCTGTGTGTTAGTGTTTGAGCAATATGTCTTCACGTGGAAGCCGGACCCCTCATTTCCTGTGGTGTTCACCGCTGTCTGGGTATTGCAAATTCTGAGTGTTGTTTGATCCTGTCTTTGTACTCAGTGTTTTCCCTCTGGCCGTGCAGTTATATTCCCTTTAATTTCTGTCCGTGGATCCCCTTTATTTCCTGTTGCTGTGTGTCTTTCCCACTATTTGTTTCTTGTTGTTGTTTGCCTGCAGCCCTTTCCAGCTTGCTGAGTCTCTCGGTCTCTGCACCCTTGCTCAGCATCCCCCTCACCTGCACTTTATGCTTGCTCCCTGCATCCTCTCCCCTGGTGTCCCTTTCTAATTAGCTGCAGTAAGTTTTCTTAGTTCCTTGTCTCCTGTGAGAACCTGTTTCCTTCCAGCATGTTATTTGGTTGCACTGTGCCTGCACGGTTGTCCTAGAGAGCCGAAACCTGGGGGCTAACAAAGATTTGGGAGGCACACCCTAAAAAATGCATAAAAGATGGTGCAGTCATAAGATCATGCAGACATAAAAAAAAGATTACAGCGCACACATCCAAAAATTACATTTAACTCCTGCAAGGCTATTTAAAACCACCTGAGCATAGTCACAAAATACGGGGGTTTGGTCACACTATATGGTCATATAATACTAAGCCCACTTACCGTGACAAAGTACCCCAAATTGGTGGGTCCTACGCTATCCATAAAATGGAAGATCTTGCTTCTCTGAACCATGGGAGCATACACTCCTCTAAATGGGAGAATTAAAAAGGACTCCTCCTATAACACAGGTTGACACTAATAAAAGGCAATGATGGGGGGGGGGGGGTGCTCCAGCCCAAAGGGATTTGGTCAGAATCCATACACTAGACAAACATCATTGCCTCTTATTAGTGTCCACCTGTGTTAAAGGAGGAGTCTTTTTAATTCTCCCATATAGAGGCGTGTATTTCTCCCATTGTTCAGAGAAGCAGGATCTTCCATTCTATGGATAGCGTAGGATCCACTAATTTGGGGTACTTTGTCGCAGGAAGTGGGCCTAGCACTATATGACCATATAGTGTGACCAAACCCCGTATTTTCTGATTGTGCTCAGATAGTTTTATATAGCCTTGCAGGAGTAAAATGTAATTTTTGTATGTGTGCGCTGTAATCTTTTTTTTCCCAAAAACGGGGGGGGGGGGGGGTACAGCGCAACATCCACACCTCCAATGACTCTGGTGAATAGTGGGTGGCTCTTTAGATCCTGCAACTCTGCCAAACCTCTGTTTGCGTGTGGTCATTCTGTGAGGACTGGTACCAGGGTTCACCTGTTTAGTTATCCCATTGACCTGCTAGATCTTGAGTTTACAGTCCCAGGTGGTCTTACCCTCTGATCCTGACAGAATGGGGGAGTTCAGCGGAGCTGTACCTCATTCACTACGCTAAGCAAAAATTCCTTTGCTAAATGAACAGCATATTTGCCTTTAGTAAACCAGCCCTAATGCATATTCTCATATTCTCACCCAGTAGGTGGAGCTCTAGGCTCCTCTTCACATGTTTGCTAAACTAGTCGTGTCTTATTTCATTTGTTTTTTAGGAAGCCTGCTGTTTACATTTATTTTGTGCCTCAAGCTGAAATTTTCAACTGAATAAATCAGTGCAGTGACCCATATCCTTACTTCCCCTCCTGGTCTGTTGAGACTGCTCAGTCTAAAGTCATAAAGTTATAATCAGATAGACTTAACCCCAGCGGATAGACTTAACCTCAGTTTCGAGAGTAACATTTATGTTTGCTGGCCATATTAGTCTCTTTTATTACAAGTGACTAATGGTTGCGCAGCCCTTAACATCCCTTCCACCACTCCTGCACGCAATATAACCTACACCTACAGCTGCCCTTAAAACCATACAATCCCTGCAAGCCCTCAACTTTCTCATTTGCTCTATGGCCACCATCAACATACCTGACTAGGTATTGAACATCTTCAACACCCACACCTGGGTTGTTAGGGTAAGCATAGAGCCTTGGAAGTTGAGGATGCTAAGGTGCCAGGTGTGGGTGGTGTTGTTGGGGAGGTTTGGTAATAGAGCCTTAGCTACTATGAGCTCCATAAGGATTTGGCAATTAGGAAAACAGGTGAATCGGGGTCTTGTCATAGCAGCTATTCTGAAGTGATGTGTCACTAAAGGAACTTTGCTAAGGGGCCATCTAGGTTCAAGAAAGATAAACTACTTAGATGACATCTTGCTCAACATCCTAGGATAAATATGAAAAACTTTCCATTTCTGCAAACAGTTCCCTGTGTTTGGACAAGTGACTGGCACTTTGCTTTGGATTGTTTTTCTAAAGAGCTCCATTTTCTGTGTCACTTGCCTGGCTGGACAGACTGCCTGATTCTCTGATCAGGTGCCATAGGATTTAATAAGCTAGGGGAGTAATATAATCTGTGAGACAGATTGTCTTTTGCCGCGTACACACGATCAAATTGTCCGACGTACTTAGTGCGCCGGACCGCATTTCACCGAACAATCCGATCGTGTGTGGGCTTCAGCGGACTTTTTCAGCGGACAATACGTTCATAAGTATGCTAGTCTGGCGGACTAAGAATGACACATGCTCAGAAGCAAGTACGAAAAGGAAGCTATTGGCTTCTGGCTATTGAACTTCCTTTTTCTAGTTCCGTCGTACGTGCTGTACGTCATCGCGCTAGCAATCGCCGGACTTTCCGCGTGTCCGTGTGTGGCCAAGTCCATTCAGTAGAAAGTCCGCTGGACTATTCGCCGGATTGTTTGCCGGACTAAGTACGCCGGACAATTCGATCGTGTGTACGCGATATTACAGATTGTTGTTTGTATTGTTGTATTGTTCTCATTTGACTTGCTTCCTGAATATCTGTCCCTGAACATTTTGGCTAGGTATGCCAGCACATGCAGTTTCTGGGTTCATCACCAGTTTTTAATATTCATCTGAGTTTTTAACATTAGGAATTTCCTGAAAAGAAAAGTTATTGCATCCTCAGATGGGAGGTTTCCCCTCACTTTCCTAGTGACGGGTTGGAATATTTCTTGGTTAACAATGTATTAAAGAGGAAGTAAACCCTGATGAGTTTACTTCCTCTTTCATTCCCTGCAAAGGCAAAGCATAATGGACTACTATGCATCGCATAGTAGTCCATTACGTGTCACTTACCTGACACAGGAGCCAGCGAAGTCACCGCTGTCCCCTGTAGTCTGGCGCATCCATCTTCTTGGTGGGGTCTCGCAGCTCCGTCGCTGTCATTCGGCGAAGCCGCGATGATGTCACTCCCACGCATGCGCATGGGAGCCGAGACGCGTGGCATCGCGCGGCATCTTCGTCATCGACGATGCCACGCTCAGTGCGCCTGTGCGCCGCTGTCTACGGCGCATGCGCCATAGACAGCGGTGCCTGTCTTCGGGCAAATATCTCCTAAACCGTATAGGTTTAGGAGATATTTCTTGGACCTACAGGTAAGCCTTAATCTAGGCTTACCTGTAGGTCAAAGTGGTTTGTAAGGGTTTACAACCACTTTAAGCTGTAAGCAACACAAATTATTAAAATTGGTATGGTTTATCCCAGTTTGTGCCAGTGTATGTGGTTCAGTTACTGCCTTGCCTGGCTGGAGAATAAAGTAAGTGACCCGATGTCAATGGCTTTGTTATCTGTCAATCCTACATATAGGAAATGAGAATGGTGAAATTCTTAGCCCCTGTACACACGGTCGGAGATTTTGCCAACCAAATCCGTCGGATTTTGTCCGACGGATTTTGTCCGTCGGATTTAGTCTGACGGATTGTGTCCGAAACTGTTGCATACACACGGTAGGGCCAAGTTGGCGAAAAATCTGATCTTTCAGAACGTGATGACGTAATTTCGTTACGATGGGACTACATTCAGGCTAGTAGCCAATAGCTTTGATGTAGGAATTTGATCTGAGCATGCGTGGCACTTGGTCCGATCAAAATGCTATACACATGATCGGATTAGGTCCGACCGGCCCAGTTGGTCGGGAAATATTTCCAACATGTTGGAAAATTGGGTCGGACGGAGATTCGGACGGAATTAGTCTGATGCATACCACACACAGTCGGATTATCTGACGACACGGTCCGATAAGACGCATTCCGACAGATTCTCCGACCGTGTGTACAGGGGCTTAGATCTGCTTCAAACTGGATCTGATGCTGAACATCAAACTAGTCTTTTAAAACACTAGCAAGTGTAAAAAAAACGTTTCATTTCTATCTTACAGCATCTGCAGTGACTGTGACTGTGCCTGCACAAATGACATTATTGACTGACTGACTCAGGACGTATTTGCAATACTGAGAACTCTACATCCAGGGATTATTTGAAAAGCAGAGAAAAACATCTCAAACTATGCAATAATATATTTTTTATATTGTTCTACTACCCTACTGCAGCCTAAAAGAACATGAACACATTTGTTCAAACAAATAGACATGAATTTTTCCTTGTGATTTGAAATAAAAGGCAACACAGCATACAAAAGCTGGCTAAAGATGAATCACAATTCGGCCAGTTCAACAGAGGCTGGTCAAATTTCAATCCATCTATGACAGTTCTCGCAGAAATTAAGTTGATCTAATTATGAAAAAAAATGTCTTCATCAGTCGGCTGTAGCCAGTCAGCTGCAGCCACTAATCAGCATATTCTGACAGCAGAGTCCCGCTGTAATGCCGTGTACACACGATCAAACAATCCGGTGGAAAAGTCCGGCGGACTCGAGTGTGTGGGCTCCGGTGGACTTTTTTTTACCCAAAAGTCCGGCAGACTAAGAAAGTAGTTTTGCATCAAAATATGTCCGCCGGACTCGCAGTCCGGCGGACAATACGGCCGTGTGTGTGCTAGTCCGCCTTACTTTTGAAATGAACGGACTTTTCCCGCACGGAGAAAAGTCCATTCATTTTGAGCGTGGCTCCAGGTAGCCTGGTATGGACTTAAAGGGGAAGCCCTACGCCGAAAAAATGGCGTGGGGGTCCCCCCTAGGTCCATATCAGACCCTTATCCGAGCACGCAACCCGGTCGTTCAGGAAAGGGGGTGGGGACGAGCGAGTAAACCTGGTATGGACTTAAAGGGGAAGCCCTACGCAGAAAAACGGCATGGGGTCCCCCCCTAGGTCCATATCAGACCCTTATCCGAGCACGCAACCTGGCCAGTCAGGAAAGGGTGTGAGGACGAGCGAGCGGCCCCCCTCCTGAGCCATACCAGGCCACGTGCCCGCAACATGGGGGGGTGCTCCCAAAGCACCTTGCCCCCATGTTGAGGAGGACAACGGCCTCTTCCCGACAACCCTGGCCATTGGTTGTCGGGGTCTGCGGGTGGGGGGCTTATTGGAATCCATGAGCCCCCTTTAATAAGGAGGCACCTGGATCCCGACCCCCCCCCACCCTAGGTGAATGAGTATGGGGTACAATGTACCCCTACCCATCCACCTGTGAAAAAAAATAAAAAAATAACACAACACACAAGGGTTAAAAATAGTTTATTGCACAGCTCTGGGGGTCTTCTTCCATCTTCGGGGGTCTTCTCGCCAGACTCCTCCGCTATCTTCTGCTAGCTCTTTTACTAGTGGAGGAGCACGGCTTTCTTCTTCGTCGCCGCCCTCTTCTTCCGACTTCGGGGGTCTTGTCCCCCTCTTCGGTTCTTCTTGCCGGGTTTCCACGCCTTCTTCTAGCTCTTTTACAAGCGGTGGCCCGGTCTTCTATCGCCGCTGTCGCCGCTGTCTTCGTCGCCGCCTTCTGTTCTTCTCTTCTTCTTTTCTTCTGTTCTTCTGTTCTTCTGTTCTTCTGTTCTTCTCTTCTTGAGCTGTTGACTCGTCGCTGTCTCTGGCCACAATGACAGGCACGCGGCGTGCGGCGACTTATATAGGGACATCGCCGGGTGATGTCTCCGCCCATTATGATGTCACAGTCCCAGGATCCTCTGGAACTGTGACATCATAATGGGTGGGGACATCACCCGGTGCTGTCCCTATATAAGTCGCCGCACGCTGCGTGCCTGTCATTGTGGCCAGAGACAGCGATGAGTCAACAGCTCAAGAAGAGAAGAACAGAAGGCGGCGACGAAGGCGGCGACGAAGACAGCGGCGACAGCGGCGACAGCGGCTATAGAAGACCGGGCCACCGCTTGTAAAAGAGCTAGAAGAAGGCGTGGAGGCCCGGCAAGAAGAACTGAAGAGGGGGACAAGACCCCCGAAGTCGGAAGAAGAGGGCGGCGACGAAGAAGAAAGCCGTGCTCCTCCGCTAGTAAAAGAGCTAGCAGAAGATAGCGGAGGAGTCTGGCGAGAAGACCCCCAAAGATGGAAGAAGACCCCGGAGCTGTGCAATAAACTATTTTTAACCCTTGTGTGTTGTGTTTTTTTTACATTTTTTTCACAGGTGAATGGGTAGGGGTACATTGTATCCCATACTCATTCACCTAGGGTGGGGGGCTGGGATCCGCCCCCCGCCCGCAGACCCCAACAACCAACGGCAAGGGTTGTCAGGAAGAGGCCCTTGTCCTCATCAACATGGGGACAAGGTGCTTTGGGGTGGGGGGGCCATGTGGCCCCCCTTCCCCAAAGCACCCCCCATGTTAAGGGCACGCAGCCTGGTACAGCTCAGGAGGGGGGCCGCTCGTTCGTCCCCATCCCCTTTCCTGACTGGCCGGGTTGCGAGCTCAGATAAGGGTACGATATGGACCTGGAGGGAACCCCCATGCAGTTTTTTCGGCGTAGGGCTTCCCCTTTAAGTCCATACCAGGTGACGGGGCCAGCAACACTTCAGTCACTGGTCCCACCTACCTGGAGCCATGCTCAAAATGAACGTACTTTCCTCCGTGTGTGTGGGCAAGTACGTTCATTTCAAAAGTACGGAGGATAGTCCAGTGGTTTGTGGGCAGGTCCGCTCGTTCGGACAGTCCGGGAGACTTTACGGCGGTTTGTCCACCAGACTAAGTCCGCCGGATAGTCTGATCGTGTGTACGCGGCATAAGAATACAATGGCACAATGGGGAAGATTCTTTGAACCATCTTGTTTGTGGGGATGGGTGGACCCATTTGTTTGTAGGCAGTTTGCCTACTGTGACCTGTGACTAGTTATTTACTTGGCTGCCCAGGTCAGGAGGAAGGGGTTAATATTTCCTGGGGGGAAGGGGGCAAGAGAATGGGAGCTTCCAGAAATTTGATTGGGACCTTTGATTCACATTGGGAGCACCAACTCATCGGGATGCCCACAACTATGGACAACTCTACTCAGGGTCTCATATTTAAACAATAACTATTCCTTAATATATTCCCTATCTTCCTACCTATTCTGCCTAAAAAGTGTGTACTGGTGCGGTAACATGATCCTGCAGCTCCAACTTGCCTGTGTCAGTAAGCTGAAGAGTTGCTGAGCTGTTGTCAAGTGGGGTTGATTGAAAAAAGGTAAGTGCACAGATAATTTTTTTATATAGCTTAGGCAGGATAGGCAGGAGGATGTTATAATAGTTATAGTTAAGGTTCTCTTCCACGTTAAAGTTGAACAGCACATTTATTCAGGAGTGCTTCTTTACTACTGGAGTGTGTAATATTTGAGGGTTTGACTGCATATGTATGCTTGCCGACTGCCCAACATACATATATTGCGGGTGGCGGCTCCTACAGGCAGAATCATGTACCTGTACGTGATTCTGCCCTTCTGGGTCTGCCGCCGTCGGTACCCACCAAACGTTACCGACAGAGGCAGATCGCCATTCTGTAACCAGGGAAGACAGAGATCCTGTCTTTCTGCTAAGCAGGAACACGGATCTCTGCCTTCTCACTGTTAAAGCATCCCCCACACAGTTAGAAAGCACTTCCTAGGGACTCATTTAACCCTTTGATCACCCCTGATGTTAGCCCCTTCCCTGCCAGTGTCATTAGTACAGCAACAGTGCATATTTTTTAGCACTGATCACTGTATTGGTGTCACTGGTTCCAAAAAAATTATCAAACATGTCTCTTTAGTGTCCGATGTGTCCGCCACCATATCACAGCCCCACTATAAGTTGCTGATCGCTGCCATTACTAGTAAAAAAATTAAATATAATCTATAAAAACATCCCAAAGTTTGTAGAAGCTATAACTTTTGCACAAACCAATCAATATATGCTTATTGTGATTTTTTTCATCAAAAATATGTAGCAGAATATGGCGAAGGTTTTGAATGTATTCTTCTCCTCAGCTTTCACGAGGGAAACAGGGGGATTCAGTAACCAAAACTGCAATGCTTATCCTCATGACACATCACAGGAAGCACCACCATGGTTAACAGAGGATAAAATCAGAAACAGACTTGAAAAACTTAACTTAAATAAGTCACCAGGACCAGATGGCTTGCACCCGAGGGTCCTTAAGGAACTCAGTCAAGTAATTGCCAGACCATTGTTCCTAATTTTTACGAACAGTCTACTGACTGGTATGGTACCAGCGTTTACTATACAAGCTAAGGTCTGTCAGCATGGACCAAAGGGTGAGTAGTGTACCTGGATTGAAAACTGGCTACAAGAGCAAATTCAGAGGGTAGTAATAAATGGGGAGTACTCGAACTGGACCAATGTGGAAAGTGGGTACCTCAGGGTTCTGTCCTGGGACTAATCCTATTTCATTTATTCATAAATTACCTGGAGGATGGGATAAACGGCTCAGTCTCAGTATTTGCGGACGATACTAAGCTAAGCAGGGCAATAGCTTCTCCACAATATGTGGAAACCTTGCAAGATCTGAACAAATGAATGGGGTGGGCAACTGCACGGCAAATGAGGTTTAATGTGGAAAAATTTAAAATAATGCATTTAGGTGGCAAAAACTTGAATGCAATCTACTCACTGGAGGGGAGAACCGCTGGGGGAATCTAGGATGGAAAAGGACTTGGGGGTCCTAGTAGATGACAGACTCAGCAACGGCATGCTGCTGCGAGAAAAGGCAATAGAATATTGGCATGCATTAGAAAGGGAATTAACTCCAGAGATTAAACGATAATTTTCCCACTCTGGTCTGGCCGCACATGGAGTATGCTGTCCAGTTCTGGGCACCAGTCCTCAGGAAGGGTGTGCTGGAAATGGAAAGAGTACAGAGAAGAGAAACAAAGCTATTAAAGGGACTGGAGGATCTTAGTTATGAGGAAAGATTACAAGCACTGAAATTATTCTCTCTGGAGAAGAGATGCTTGAGAGGGGATATGATTTCAATGTACAAATACCGTTCTGGTGAGCCCACAATAGAGATAAAACTTTTCCGCTATGGGGCATTTAAAAAGACTCACGCCCATTTACTAAAATTAGAGGAAAAGCGATTCAACCGGAAACAGCGTAGAGGGTTCTTTACAAGAAAGAGTGGTAAGAATGTGGAATTCTCTTCCACAAGCTGTGGTTTCAGCAAGGAACATAGATAATTTCCAAAACTATTAGATAGGCACTTAAACGACCACAACATACAGGGATATACTATGTAATATTGACATAAAAGTGCACACCCACAGGTTTGACTTGATGGACTTGTGTCTTTTTTCAACCTTACCAACTATGTAACTAATACATATTTGCCTAAATTGATGAAGAAATTCATTTTTTTTTTATTGGATATGTTTTATAGCAGAAAGTAAAAAATATTTTTTTGTTTATTTGTGGGGAAAAAAGGACATGAAGTTTATTTGGGTACAGTGTCGCACATCCACGCAATTGTCAGTTAAAGTAATGAAGTGCCGTATTGCAATAAATGACCTGGTCATAAAGGGGGGCAAACCTTCCGGGGCTTACGTGGTTAATGCACTGTGCACACACATGTTAGTGCGTTGTAGTGCCATTCATTTGTGCATTGATGAACAAAATAAAACATATATTACCTTTGGTTGGAAAAAAATAATAAGACAGATGCGTTGTTTGGTTCATGGTTGCATTTTTGAGGGCCCTTTAAAAATGAACAAGCACATGCAACACGCCACAGACATGTACAAGTGTAAATGGGCCCTAAGAGCTGCTTTTAAAGACCATCTAATATGACACACTCCAGTAGGTAGGAAACACTCCTGATCTACCTGTACCTCTAATTACACTCTTATGACATTTACGTAAACCCTTAACAGGAACCCACTGATTAATCTTACAAGGTTGTAATCATAAAGGCAGAGATGATCAGGAGCTGAGTGATTTTTAGAAGGTGGAGTGGGTCATGTTAGAGGGTCTGCTTTATATGTGATCACCAGAAAAAATAATTATTCCACAATTCTTATAGTATTTCTGCATTTATCTTGGAAATGTGGGAGAAACAGTCTAAGGCACATAATTATATTTAAAATATGTCTACTCAATTCAAAAATGTCTTTGTTGATATATAGAAAGGTTATGAGCAAATGCTTTCCACTTTTTTATACACAGACAGTATAAGAAGATTGGCTATGAAGGGAAAATACTATTTTTAGAAACTACAGTAACATTTTATTGTTTAATTTGAAAGTACAAAAAGCAGTCCGATTGCCCCCCCTAGTGTCATTAGACTAGAATGGCGTGTTTTACAATACGGAATAACAGGGAATATGTTTTATGAATATCCACAACACAAAATCATATCCCCAGTTTTCTGGGATGGAAGATAAAGACATCTTTGTGCCTAAATTGAAAACTGTTACACCCTGGTTACATGGTCTGTAAAGTAGGCACTTCTGCAACCACTACTTTTCCTTTATGACCCAATTCATCCTTTGTCACATTCATTTTTGTATGTTGAAGTATGTTGTTTTAAGGTGGCCCTTTTATTCTGAATAAGCTGTTACAGTATCGCATTAAAAAAAAAAGTACCTGCTCTATTTAGCCACATGCTACACCATGGGTTTGGGCCCTCAGGAGACCCAGTAGCCTCTATGGTGATCACTATACCGTTGGGCTAGGAATATATACATTGTTCAAGACTAAACCTGTTGTCCTGTTGTGGGATCCCTTGTGTCTTGGGTTGATATGCTTTTAGTTTCATATCTGTATACCACCATTTCCTACTATAAAATATGGCTGTGGAGGGTTTATTCCTACATCACATAAAAGTTAAGGTGATGAGCCTGGGTTCGAGTTTGGTTTGCAGGCCCCCTGGAGATGTTGCTGGGCCCGCTCCATCTCCCAGAGTTGGAATTCCCATGTTAGGTTCTTCTACATTGGTCTCCCCATAGCCTTACTGGATATTGACGGGTTTGAGGCAATTAGTCAGATGATGAGAGACTGCTTTTGGGAAAGTTACCACAACACCATTATCCCGTCATTTTTAAGATCAAAGATACAACTATGTTGGTGTCTCTTGCCAATTTTACATTGTATTTCTTTAAATGTAACTGCCTATGCCCAAACTGTCATTTGAAGTAAAACACATAGCCAAGTATTATTCTCCACATTTTTTTTATTGTGCATTGAGCATTGTGCATCTGAAAACCTTGAAATGAAAATCTTGAAATTAAAATCATGAATCACCAAAATTATTAACACATAATTAGCTGAAGGTGCCTAAAGGGTGGCGCTAAAGAGCTGAAAAACCATGTAGGACGTCACTACATTCGTGATTGTTGGCCAACAATTGTGTGCCATGTGTATGCAAGACATGTTTAGGCCAATGCCCTTTGGACAAAAGTCCATGGTTTTGTTGGCCAACAATGCGATCAAAACATGTGGAATAACATAGCTACTCTACAAGGAATAAACAGACCAACAACATGATGTGCACACAAGGCTTTAGCTTAAACCAGCAAAAGGCTGTGAAACCAAAAAAAACATCAAAACATGTGGCATAGCATAGCTACTCTACAAAGAATAAACAGACCAACAACATGATGTGCACAACTGAAAAATTCTCTTCAACAAGACCCCAGAACAAAAGGCCCCCAGCTGGCATACTTGTGAAAGCCCAAGCATTACACTCTCCACCCTTGGGATTCAGAAACAGAAGGTTTCATGATAATAATGGGGTTTCCTGACCAAACAGCTAATCTCACAAATGAGATATCCAAAAGATTTGAGAATCCTCTCAACATTCTCCCAGATAGGCTGCTAGTTAGGTAAGGCAAATTTAGTTTTGTGGCATTGCTGTTTCCCCGCAGGGCAGCATGGGATTGATTTAGTTTGCTCTGGGCTCTGAAGGCTGCACATTTTATTGCTCCCCCTGTCTTCTGGAGGCTATGTTGCCTATGTAAGCATATGTTTCCCCTGGCTGTGCTCATTTTCTCAAGTTAGTTGAGCCATGTCATGAATCTGCAGTAATGGTTCATGTCCTGACTGTCGACTTACCTCTCCGGTCCTAACGTTTTGGCATGTTCTCCTAACCATCCCTGTCTTCTTGAATATTATGGAAAAGTGTAGCGCTTTAAAAATATGGCATATTTACTGCCAGTATTACAAATGCATATATTCAATAAACAATATCAATGTGAACTAGTACGTACACCATGCAAACTAATATTTGCTGTATACAATTATAAAGCAAAAAACAAAATAATGTCTTCTTGTTGCCCCAACCTTTGGCCTGTCCTCCTGACTATTACTTGTCACCCTGGACTGCTGCTTCCTCTGCATCCACCAGAGCCAGCTGTGAGCATGAGCTGGGAGACCCTGGGGGCAGCGACCTGGAGTTGCAGCCAAGTCCATCCTCACCATCAGAGGCTCTGGTGAAAACCTGTTGGCTCTTAAACCCCACGCCTTGGGGAATTTTACGCTCTAGATCCCTGTCCAGGCCCGTGGCTGCAACCTTGTGTAGCTACTTCTCAGAACCTTCGACCCTCAGCCGTTGGGTCCACAACCTTTACGGTGCGCTCCTATTCACTTGGCCCAGAGGTGACCTGAAAGTTTGCTTGGGCCATGGACCCGGCTGATGTGCCTCTACCTACCAATTATCAGCTGCAGGGCATAGTCTGCAGACTCAAGACCCTGTAATCTAATCAGACCCAGGTGATTCGATTACTTTGGCCTCCCACTTTGAACAGCTTCAGGCCTCCTTAGGAGCCCGGTTCAACAACCTCAATCACAATCCAGTGCCGTACCTATTCCAGTCAGTGCCACAAATATTCTGCATTTACCAGCAAGGTTCTGTTACTCTGGCGACTCCAAGGCCTGCAGGGGATCCCTTAGCCAATGCACCATTCATTTTGAACTCCAGCCCCAAAACTTCCCATCTGATTGGGCAAAGGTAGCCTGTATGATTTCCCTCTTGTCCGGTGAGGCTTTAGCCTGGGCTGCCCCTCTGTGGGAGAGGAATAATTCAGTGGTTCTAGCCCGTGTAGCTTCTTGAAACTCTTTTGGAATATCTTTGAGGAACCGGGTCATGTCTCTTCAGTTTCCAGCGCCATTTTATGTCTCTGCCAAGAGTCTGCTTCAGTGGGACAGCATGCTCTTCATTTCCGTATACTATCTGCTGTGTTGAGCTAGAATTATGAGGTCTTAGTAGTAATAATTTTACAAGGCCTCTCTGACAGAGTGAAGGATGAATTAGTGGCAAGAACCATCCCGCTAATCTGGACGATGTCATCTCCTGTTATAACCAGATCGATATTCGCTTCCAGGAGAGGCCCCTAAAAAAAAAGTATATGTAGAAAAAAGAAAGGAATGTGCATGGTCTGATGCATTAATCATAGTAAAGAGTTTATTCCAATAAACAAATTAGTTAATACAGGGGTGTATACTAAGTATTCAACATTAAAATAGTAATAATACTAGCTAATGACGCTGAGTACTGCACAGCTGCACCTTAGCAGTTGACTCTGCACAGCACCTAGACAGGTTAATTGCCACATTAGGACAGCAAAGACTTGGACTTCCAGGCACAGATCCCTGGCTGAGACACCTGAACTAATTACTAGGTCTTCCTGACCAATAAAAACAAATTACAGACAACTGCATTTGAGTTTATTCCCCCATGGTGCTGAGAACACTGTGATGTGGAAGGATAAATCCCAAAAGTGAAGGATATTTCACTCAAATCTTTACATCACTCAACTATAGTTATACCATCCCTCCAGTTGTCTCTCTATTATAACACGCAGACCAAGGCTCTGATGAAGTGGAAAACCCTTGAAAGACGTTAAAATTAGGTTGAACCCCCAAACATTATATATTTTTTTAAAGCAAAGGCCCTACAGATTAAAATGGTGGGTATTGCATTTTTTTTCCACACAGTATTTGCGCAGCGATTTTTCAAACACATTTTTTTGGGGAAAAATACACTTTTTTTTTATTTTAATGCACCAAAACACACTATATTGCCCACATTTTTGATAAAATAAAAAAGATGATCTTAGGCCAAGTACATGGATACCAAACATGACATGCTTTAAAACACGCAGTGGTGATAAACATACATTTTTAAAAGCTTTTACAGGTTACCACATTTGATTTACAGAGGAGGTCTACTGCTAAAATTACTGCCCTCAATCTGACCTTCGCTGTGATACCTCACATGCATGGTGCAATTGCTGTTTACATATGACGCCAGACCGACGCTTGCTTTTTTTATTTTTATTTAAACTGTTCCTTCCTTTTTTCTTTTTTTATCATTTTGATTGTTATCTGAGGAATGTAAATATCCCCTATGATAGCAATAGGTAGTGACGAGTACTCTTTTTTTGAAAAAATTGGGGTCTATTAGACCCTAGATCTTTCCTCTGCCCTCAAAGCATCTGACCCCACTTTTCTGTGTGATAAAATGCTTTCCCAATTTCCCAGTGGCGCTTTTTATATCCAGGAGGGGGGACATTCCCTCCCACTGCTTGTAAAAGCAGTCTAGAGGCTAATTAGCCACTAGGATTGCTTTTACATGAAAGCCGATCACTGGCTGAAAAGAATGATACCAAAATGATACCTAAACCAGCAGGCATCATTCTGGTATAACCATTCAAAGTCCAGCAACATACCAGTACGTTGCTGGTCCTTGTTGGACATATATTGTAATCTTTTTTTTCATGCAGCCTGTTGGCTGAATGAAAAAAAGAGATTGATCTTGGGTATGTCCACCATTAGAATACTTCCCTTCATCCACCCACTTCTAATGATGGGCATACATGCACCATTTATATATGCCAAAGCATAGGGGCATCCTCCCGCAAAAGTTATGCCGCGTACACAAGGTCTGACTTTTCCACGGGCAAGCCTCCGTCTGAATTTTTACCGTATGTATGCGGCATTAGGAGCAAATTGCTCATCCACCCCTGCTGCCCCCATGCTTTGGCATATATGCTCTTTTTTTTTAACTGTGGTGGTGAAATCACCTTAGTTCACCTCACCTGGAGTCACGGCTTCATGTATCGTGGGAGCCAACGCTGTTGCTGTCAAGATAAATAAATCCGCGCTGCAACTGAACGGCGTACCTGCTAAGCAAATTATGGTTAACATTAAGACAAAGTAACATTACAGTATAACAGTAAGACCTTACCATACCATATCTGCAAAGCAAATACCAACATAGTAAAAAATAAAACATTTTTTAACGCAACCTGTGCCTAAAATATATATGCCGAAGCATGGGGGCATCCTCCCGCAAAAAAGTTATGCCGCGTACATACGGTCGAACTTTTCCACGGGCAAGCCCTCCGTCAGAATTTCGACTGTATGTGCACGACATTAGGAGCAAAATCACTCCTCCGCCCCTGCTATCCCCATGCTTCGGCATATATGCTCTTTTTTTTAACTGTGGTGGTGAAATCACCTCCTACAGCACTGGTGTCACGGCTTTATGTATCGTGGGAGCAAACGCTGTTGCTGTCAAGATAAATAAATCTGCGCTGCAGCTGAATGGCACACCTGAAAACAAAAAAATGGTTAACAATAAAACACAGTAAACAGTAAAGTATAAAAAAAAATTACATACCTGAAAAGCAAGCATGATAAAACATTGCAGAATAGAATACAGTAAAAAAGAGCAACAATAGAGAGAGAATAGAGAGAGCCAGAAAACGACAACTATTTTTGGTTTTTATATTTTATATTTTTTGGTGTTTTTTTTTTACGTTTTTTAAATTTTTTTTACACTTTTTTTTGTAACTGTAACAACTGTAACAGTTTGGGTCTCTCAAAATGCGATGGCATCTTGGGAGACCCTGTGTAAGTGTGTCCTAGCCTGTGAAATGCTGTACCCTACGCTAAAACTTCACTAGTGTGTGGTAGCGTTCACATTCACCAATGCAAAGACCAGGATTGCCAGGACAGCGTGGACAATAATAACGGGTGTCATGCCTATATCCACACTTGGTACAGACATAGCATCTTCTTTAGGGGGCTCGTTGGGTAGGGGTACTCGGGAGGACATACGGAAAATGCCTCTCATGCAGCCGGCTTACTGCATTTGGTTGGGAATGGTGAGGTGCAGAACCGTCTGGATACAGAAGGTCTGTGACAATCTCTCTCTGGAATATAAGAAAGGATAAAGTCCCACCTGAAGCTCTGTATAGCACCTGAGCGTTCAGCAAAGCCAATTGAAATAATTAAACAGACACATAGCCTGTTGCCCTGTCACAGAACTTATAGAGCTTGACCCCGTATCTGGCATGCTTGCTGGGAAGGTACTGTTTGAAAGACAAGCGGCCAGAAAATTTAATCAGGGACTCATCAACGCAGACAACTTGATGGGGAATAAACAAGGCTGCAAAACCTTGGTTGAAGTGGTTTATGAGGGGCCGAATTTTGTAGAGCCGATCGTATTCAGGGTCTCCACGAGGATGACAAAGTTCAATGTCATTGAAGTGCAAGAACCGCAAGATCTGCTCGTATCATTTCCTGGACATGGATGTAGAGAATATGGTCAATCGGATGCGTGGATAAATACGTCCGCAACGTCATGAATTTATGTATGCCCATGTTGAGGGAAAGGCCCAGAAAGGTCTTAAATTCGGAAACCGTAATTCGTTTCCAATCTCTGGCAAGGGAAGGCAACTGGGGATTAGCGGCGATGTGTTGACCAGCATATAAATTTGTTTGGTCCACAATAGATCTGTAGAGATCTTCAGTGAAAAACAGCAAATAAAAATCAAGTGGCGTAAAGTCAGCTGTTTCCACCTGAATACCGGGTTGGCCAGTGAATGGGGGAAGTACGGGTTCTGCAGAAGTGGTGGGCACCCAATCAAGATTGGCGAATTCTGCAGGAAGGACACTATGGGAACAACAGGCCTGCCTTTGTCTTCTTCTTGGTGGCAGCGGGACACTGCTTGTGCTTGCCACCTCGCCAGCTTGAACTGCACTTATGGGACTCGCCACATCACCACGTGTTACTACAGTGCTGGATGTACGTCCAGGGTGTACTAGGCCGCTGGTGCTTGCCAGTTTACCAGAAGGAGTAGCGGCACTAGTACTGGCTCTCTGCTCCATACGAGGGACCTGCGGTTCCCGCACCTCAACAACATCAGAAGATCAGGATCGGGTACACCTGACCTTAGCAGGGACCTCACCTTCGTCGTCAGAGCTATCTGTCATGGAGCCCCTGTCCTCTACAGGATCGTATTCTGAGCCTGAATCTGACAGATGAGTGACCTCCTCTTCACTATCTGTCATGCTTAGAAACGTGTAGGCCTCGTCACTAGAGTAGCTTTGATTTGCCATTTTGGGCTCTAAATTTAGTGGAACACTAGTGAGATTCACAGGTAAAAAAGCACCTAGGCTGTCGGCGACTGTATAAAATGCTACCAAAAAAAACTGTTAGCTATCGCAGAGATCAGGCCTGACTCTGCAAACGCTGCAGTTATGTGTGTTGTGTTTTGTAAGTGACAGTAATCGATCGATACTGCACTTGGGTGGGCTGGGCTGGGCAGAGGGGCAAAATGCAGGTGCTAGCAGGTATCTGGGCTTATCCCGCTAACAATGCGTTTTTTGGAACCCTAAACTGCTGGGGTGACGCTAGTATAGATCTGATCAGATCAGATATTGATATGTTCAGATACTATACCACTAAGGGAGGTGTATGCTTTGCGCATGTGTGTTAGCGGTACTGGCACTAACCTGGCGCTGCCTGGGGCGACGCAGACCCGATCTGACCCTAAAACCTAATTGATATGACCCGCTAGGCGATCAGGGGGTTAAACCTTTATTGGGTAATAAATGGCGGGTGCCCTGATGCTATAAAAAGCAAACTAACTAACCAGCATCACCCATAACACTTATACGGTGATCACTGGTGAAAGGGTTAACTAGGGGCAATCAGGGGGTTAAAACCTTTATTAGGTAGTATATGGGGGTACCTGACGCTATATAAAAACCTGACGGGGAACCTAAATAACTAAATAACTAAATGGCTAACCAGCATCACCAGTGACACTTATACGGTGATCACTGGTGAAAGGGTTAACTCTAAGGGCAATCAGGGGGTTAAAACCTTTATTAGATAATATATGGGGGTACCTAACGCTATATAAAAACCTGACAGGGAACTTAAATAACAAAATAACTAACTGGCTAACCAGCGTCACCAGTGACACATACGGTGATCACTGGTGAAAGGGTTAACTCTAGAGGCAATCAGGGGGTTAAAACCTTTATTAGGTTGTATATGGGGGTACCTAATGCTATAAAAACCTGGCGGTGAACCTTAAAAATAACTGGCTACATAGCGGCACCAGTGACACTAATGCAGCGATCAGAAAAACAATTGTTTAGTGACACTGGCAAAAGGGGGTGAAAGGGTTATCTAGGGGGCAATCAAGGGGTTAAACCTTTATTAGGGGGGGTAGGGTCTACCCTTGACCTAAAGGGGCCTAACACTTGCCATGACACTTTTTACGGTCACAACTGACACTAAATGCAGTAAATAAATGACCACTGCAATCAGTGACACTGTGACTAGGGGGGCAGGGGGTGATCTGGGGGGTGATCAGGGGGTGACTGGAAGTGAAAGTGTGCCTATGTGTGCCTACGTGTCAGTGGACTGTTGGTGCTCTTACTGTGGTGTCTTCTCTCCTCGCCGTCCGGTCAAAAAGACTGCCACAAGGAGAGTGACATCACTTCCTCCTGCCTGTGTTTACATTACACAGGCAGGGTAAGCTTCTCATTCGCCAGGAGCGATAGTGAGGGGGTGGTCAGAAACCAACAGCCGTCCCCTCATCCCGGATCACTCCTGAAGCGAAACGGACCGCCGTCGCCAGTGGGAGGGGGTCCGATCGGACCCCCCACCCGCTGGAAGGCAGGCACGTACAGGTACGTGGTTGTGCCTGTCCGTGCCATTGTCGTAAATGTACAGTCAGCAGTCCTCAAGTGGTTAACAAAAACACTATCATAGCCTTTTTGTACAAACTTTTCCTCAAACTGCACTGCTTGTTCTATATATTTTTCCTTCCTGGTACAATTCCTTCTCAATCTCACAAACTGCCCTCTTGGAATGCTCAGCAACCAGGGTTTATGATGACAGCTGTCCATTGCTCTATACCCTTTTTTTATCTGTAGGCATTATGGGGTATTGTTTGTAGAATATTGAGGAAAATAATGAATTTAATTCATTTTGGAATAAGGCTGTAGCATAACAAAATGTGCAAAAAGTGAAAAGCTGTGAATACTTTCTGGATGCACTGTATTGTATAATCTTCAAGAGCAGATAACACTAAGCCCACGTACACACGGTCGGAGATTTTGGCAACCAAATCCGTCGGATTTTGCCCGTTCGATTTAGTCCGACGGATTGTGTCCGAAACTGTTGCATACACACGGTCGGGCCAAGTTGGCGAAAAATCCGATCTTTCAGAACGTGATGACGTAATTTCGTTACGATGGGACTACATTCAGGCTAGTAGCCAATAGCTTTGATGTAGGAATTTGATCTGAGCATGCGTGGCACTTGGTCCGATGAAAATGCTCTACACATGATCGGATTAGGTCCGTCCGGCCCAGTTGGTCGGGAAATATTTTCAACATGTTGGAAAATTGGGTCGGACGGAGATTCGGATGGAATCAGTCTGATGCATACCACACACAGTCGGATTATCTGACGACACGGTCCGATAAGACTCATTCCGACAGATTCTCCGACCGTGTGTACAAGGGCTTAAAAGGACACAAAATAGCTGGTGTTGATTAGGCACAAGTCCATGTTAAACATGTCAACAGCAGCTATTTTGTGTCCTTTTAAGCTTAATTGATTAAGCACAAGTTCATGTGAAACGCATCAACAGCAGCTATTTTGTGTCATTTTAAGTGTTAACTGCTCTTGAAGATTATACAATAAATGGTTCATAAGGATCGGCAGTGGTGTGCAGCTATTTCTTCTGGATATATTAATGCGTTGTTGCTAAAGACTACAGTGCTTGTGTCATTGCTTAAGGCAGCCAATTAGCCAAGAGACATGTGACTGGCAGGCATGACAATTCCTCTGGTAGTGGAGGGGGTTAAGTGCTTGATCCCTCCGATAGCAGCCAGTTCTCCACTAATTGGGACCAGACCCGCAGCACAGAGTGCCTAGGGACCCAGCCTAGAGTCATAAAGGAGAGTGTATAGAGGAGCCCCTGGAGAAGAGAGCAAGCTTGGAGGTTGGAGAGAGAAGGAGAGAAACAGTGTTCTCTGTATGCTATAGCTACCATGGGATGTGTCACTGGAAGGGTGGTGGCATGAACTGCTGGATTAATGGAGCCCGGTACAGGCTCAGCGGTACCATCCTCACAATGGTTCACACTTGAGAAGTGGTGTTCTCTATGCATAAGAGAGTGTCTGAAGTGTACAAGTGTCATCAGTGCAATAGTCATCACAGAGAACCATCTCCCCACCCCCCCCCCCCCCGGGCCACCAGTGGAGTAGCACTAGCACAACTGCCAGCTACCCTCCATCGTGCATGGTGCAGCACTAACACCCCCCCACCACCTGCTGTCCTTACAGTGGATGCGGGCGGTGAGAGCAGCGGTCGCAGATGCTGTGGCCATCTTCCAGCGTGGCGGGCTTCGGTGTCCTCTCCTGGAGTCCTCTCCCCGGTGCATTTCCTCTCTGCTCCTCCCGGCACTAGGCGTCCAATAGGATTGCCTGACATTTTGGCCAATCAGGTTTCATACTTGCTTCCCGATTGAATGGGAGGAGGATCAGTGTTGCAACAGCGAATATTCATTCGCTGTTGCAACACACCTGGGTAGGATAGGAGTGCATCCTCAGCATCCCGAGCCCACGTGATTTTAAAGCCTATTAGAGCTTACTGCTCTAATCAGGGGCTTAAAAAAAATCTGGCCACTGTAAAACATGTGCCTGGTGACCAGAAAGGGCCCAGACACATGAATAGGGGGCGGCAGCAGCGGCCCTGGATAGATTTGTGCTAAGCATGAATCTATGCACTGCATATAGGGCGTGGAGAGGAGAGAGGAGGCGGCATACGGGCATCCCCTAGTGGACAGGACGCCACTGGTTGACTGTCACATGACTGCAGCTCCTCGCTGGAAGTTCAGGCATTAGCGAGTGTAGTTCCACCTGTGCCCCAAATGGGCGCCTAAGTACCAACCAGAAGTGGGTGGGAGAGTCAGGTGAGCAGTCTAAATATGTATGCAGCTCCATCCAATTCCAGGGGGAAGGTGCCCAGATGGTGGCTGGGAGAGTGTATAAATAGCTTGGAACCTCAGAGAATAGGGTTCTTCCTCAGAAGGAGAGGTTCCCAGCCAAAAGGGTAGCTGCCTTTCTAGGAAGTCCAGCTGAACATTCTGCTAGTGTTATCAAGGTCCCAGCTGTGTATAGCTGGGGGGGGGGGGCTATTCTGCTGCCTTTGCTTACTACCACACCCCCTAGATACTATCCAGTGGGGTGGGGTTTGCCTCTTGCACAGGATCCCCCTTTGTAGCCGGTGTGCTGATTTGGGTTGGGATGGAAACCCTCCTCAGTTTTAGGGGGGTGGGTGGGGGGGGGGGGATGGTTGCCCTGTTGGGGCTGGTTTGTTCTTCTATTTTATGTTCATTTGAGGTTTATGATGTTTTTCTCACATGTATGCGATAACATATTCATTATTTCAGCATTGCACTGTCTTATGATCTGTCCCTTCCAGGTCCAATGACTCTTTCAGGGGGTGATTGAGTCTTCTAATTCTGTATCCCATGCTACCTGTCACAAATATGTCCTTCCTTAACATAATGTCCTGGAATACCAGGGGACTGAACTCACTGGTTAAACGCTCTCTGGTGTTCCAATTTATTAAGTCTTATAATCCACATGTATGTATACTTCAGGAGACCCACCTGGTAGGCAGTAAAACCATAGCTCTCGAGAAGCCGTGGATAGGTCACCAATCACCATTATCATTCTACATATTCCAATTATGCAAGGGGAGTCAGTATATTCGTACTCAGGACACTCCCCTTTAGACTCTTGGATTTAACCTCGGACCCGAATGGCAGATATGTCATTCTACATGCTCAGATTCCATCCCTTAGGTGGGCAATAGTGGGACTATACCTGCCACCTCCGGCATCTTTGTCACTATTGAACCGGATCACGTCAAGGATTGCAGAGTTTGCCATTAACAACACCATCATCCTGGGTGATTTCAACCTGGTCCCTGACATGGATAGGATGTCAACGAGTAGCCCCTTACACTCTGGATTGCTGGACTGGGCGGAGACATATGGTCTGACAGACATATGGTGATGGAGACATCCTCACTCTGGGGCCTACACCTGTCACTCTGCCTCCCACCGCACCTTCTCCTGTGCCAGGCAGGCTGTCCTGCCTAGAGTCACGGACATCAAAATACTGTCTAGGAGTATATCAGACCATGCACCGCTGCTTCTGAGCCTGGACCTATCTGTCACCCCTGCAGATACTTTGTGGAGACTCTCTAGATTCTGGATATCAGATGCAGGGGTGGATGTGCAATTTAAGGGGGTAATGACGGGCTACTTGGGCACTAATCCCAGTGCAGCTGATACCCTGGTGGTATGGGACACCTTCAAGGCATATACAAGGGGACAGTACCAGACCATCATCGCTAATATTCGTAGAGAGCGGAGAGGGAGAGCTGACCTTACCAAGGCTGAATCTGAGGCAAGTTTACAGGAGGCATTGTTTATCAGATCTCGAGACCCCAACATTATGTTAGACTACAGTCTCTGACTGGGGAGGTGCTCTGTCTTCACACCTCTCTCACTCAGAAATGGCTGTTGACCAAGTCTCAATGTATATTCAAACAGGGTGAAAGATTGGGGAAACTGTTGGCCTGACTCTCTCGGGAGCAGTCGGGGGAAATTAGTGTTTTGCATGTCCTGGGGTCTAACGGTGATCGACTATATGCCCCTGATGAGATAAACAGTTGCTTTGTCTCGTTTTACTAAACCCTTTATAGCTCCAGGGCAACCTATGATAGCGCAGAGCTGACTGCTTATTAGGAGGATGTTGACTGCTAACTTGACAGGCTGGATAACCCCATTACGGAGGAGCTTTTAACTCAAAATCAACATGCTCCAATCAGGTAAAACCCCTGGCCCCGACGGCATCCGCTATTTGCCCTAGTGTTGGAACCTTCGGCCATTATCTTTAAGGCTGAGAGAGGGGTGAGGGGATTAGAGGTGGGCCAAGTAGAAGTAAAGGTATCCCTCTATGCGGACAAGACCCTCCTCTATCTTGCGGATGCCCCTTCGTCTCTTCAAACGGCGCTGAAAATATTTGAAATCATTGGTCATTTCTCAGGAATCTGTATTAACTGGGGAAAGTTGGTTCTGTTACCACTGCACCCCTCAGTTCCCCGCCTGAACATGGGCTCACCTCTCCAGTGGGTGAATGAATTCACCTACCTGGGTATCAAGATAAGCGGTACAACAGACTAATACCTAGCAAACAACGTACATCCCCCTTCTGTCCCAGCTCACGAGTAAATGCATGGAGTACCCTTCCACTTACACCGGTTGGCCGTGTTATCTTGCTGAAAATGATATACTTACCTAAATTTCTGTATTTCTTTTACAACACTCCATCACACATTCCCAGGGCCTTCTTCAGGTGTCTCGAGGGGATTCTGATTTCCTTTATTTGGGCTGGGAACCCACCCAGGGTGGCGAAATGGATCCTATACCTTCCCCTTTTAGGAGGAGGATTGGCGCTCCCTAATGTCTTACTCTACTACTGGGTGGCAGTCCTGGTTACGGTGCGCTGGTGGTTCTCCCAGCTAAAACAAAACCCAACCGTTATGCTGGAGGCAGCCATTCTGGGGTCCTATGTGGGTCTGAGCAATCTGGTGCTCACTGCTCCCTGACTACCCCATGAGGACCACAATAAGAGTGTGGCATGACACTAGGGCTGTATAACAGAAGCCTCTTCGTGTATCCCCACATACACCACTCTGAGGAAATACAGGGCTGCCTCATTTTTACAACACTCCAAGACCTTTTTTGTGGGCAAAGAGGGGGATCACCACCCTGAAACATATTATAGTGAATGGTAAGATTATGCCTTTTCGGGAACTAAGACGCATACATTCACTACCCACCTCTTTTGAATTTAGATACTGGCAACTGAGACATGCAGTTGGGGCCCAATTCACAGGGTTGATAGTCCTCAAGTCCGATTCCACTGAGCCCCTGCTGACCTCCAGCATGATGGGTAAGCCCTTATCCACTTTGTATTTATTCCTGACAGTGGCTTACAACACTAAACCCACCCAATCTTTAGATAAATGGAGAATGGATGTTCTGGCCCAGGGAGAAGAGAAGTGGGAGGACTTTGTCTCTACTTTTATACCATTTATGGTAGCGGACAAAAATAGGTTCATCCAGCTTAAGTTCCTCCACAGAGCCTACTACACTCCGCATAGAATGGCCAGCATATACCCCCATTCTGGCACATGTTCTTGTCCTGTCCCAAGCTCCGGACATACTGGGAAGAGGTGGCTAGGACTCTGGGCGAACTGAGTGACACCCAGATACCCCTAGACCCTCTGGTGCTCCTGCTGTATTATCTGGAGTAGAACAAGGGAGACAGGTATTTTAAGCTATGTATAACCTTTTCTCTGTCCTATGTAAGAAGGGAGATAATTCTAAAATGATAATCGGTTGAGCCACCTACTCCTGACTCCTGTCAGAAATTGGTCAATTCATTATTGCCCCTATACAGACTTACCTAGGCAATGCCTGGGAAAATTTGACAGTGTGGTCTGCATAGATAGATGCCTGTGGCTGAGGGGTGTAGAGAGGGGTTGCCCTCCTTGAGCATACACTCCTCCTCTCCTATTTTCTGAGTGAATCCTCTCCATTATATTGGCCTCACAGCACGGGTCTCTCCTGTTTCTGCTCCCCCCCCCCCCCATAGGGTTCTATTACCCTTTACCAAATGTTGCTAGCTAATGGGCGAGGGTTGATAAATGCTGATATTATAACTGGCAGATTGTTATACTTTGTTTTAAGTTTTCCCTTAAAATAGGACTATATGATAAACCATTGGATACTGTACCTCTTGTATGTATTATTATTATTGATACTAATCTGTATTGTAATTTCAAGAATGCTTTTTGATGCATATGCTGTAATGCTGATTTGTTTAATAAAAAAATCCCTTTTCTGTTAAAAATAAATAAATTGGTTCCTTGTCTTAGCCCATGTTCACATCGGGCCGATTTGACATGTGAATTGACATGTCAAATTGCATGCCAAATTGGTGACTATTGCCGGCAATTGCACCATCTGAATCAGTGCGACGCTGACTTTGCGGCGCCGCACCGATTCCCAAAAGTAGTTCCTGTACTACTTCTGGTGACTTTGGGGGCAATCTGAATAGACATCTGTGCAGGAACAGGCACAGATATCTGTCAAATCACCCCCTAATTTGGACTGCATTGCCGGTTTGAAACTGTGCGAGTTCAGCTGAACTCGCACGATTTCTAACTTGAAGCAATGGGAACCTAGGCTAAATGACCGTGTTTTGAGCTCAGTGAATTCTACTAGAAGATATTTCAGCGTATCTTTAAAGTGATTGTAAGGGTTCATTTATTTATTTTTTAAAATAACACACATATCATACTTACCTCCACTGTGCAGTTCGTTTTACACAGAGTAGCCCCAAACCTCTTCTTCTGGGGTCCCCCGGTGGCTCTCGCAGCTCCTCTCCACATCAGATAACCCCCTAGGAGAAGCACTTTCCCGAGGGGGTTACCTTGCGGGTGCGATGCCGAGTCCAGCATTCGGCATCTGTATGACTCTGCCCCGCCCCCGGTGCCCATGTCATTGGATTTGATTGACAGCAACGGGAGCCAATGGCTGTGCTGCTATCAATCTATCTAATCAAGAGCCGAGAACCCGGGGCAGAGAGACGGGTCAAGTTCCAGGGCTCAGGTAAGTAAAATGGGGGGACTGGGGGGCCAGTCACTGCCAGGTGTTTTTTCACCTTAATGCATAGGATGCATTAAGGTGAAAAAATACGAAGGTTTGCAACCCCTTTAAGCAAAAGTATATTTAACCTAGAAAATGTAGGACATTTAGTGGCAGAAAAGAAGTACTGCAGCTACACTTTAAAGGGCAATTCAAACTTTTAGAAAAAAAAATGCAAAAATACTTGCAAAATAACGTGCATTTATTATATTTTTGCGTAGAAGCCTGCAAAGCATTGCTCCCATGAGCAGTGGATTGTGGATGCAAAGCCAGGTTCCTGCAGACTCCCCATGTCCATAGCAAACGCTTTCAGTTAGAGAGCTGGAGGAAGTGTCAATGGAATAAGATTGCAGTGATTATTGCAGTTGTGTTTCATTGGGAACTACAAGTCCGTCTGCTGCACTAGTTATAGTTCATTCATCCACGTGTGGACCGGACTCACTCCTACACATGGGGGTACCTTTTGCATATGTGCGTGCTCAACAATGCCTGGGAAAAGGCAGGGACCGCATCCAGGGGTGGGTTGGGCCCGGGAGCAAAGTGACAATTTCCCACCAGGCCACTCTAACCTAACTTAACCTAACTCTAACAACTAAATGTTCAATACAGCCGGCAGCCACTGCCTGCTAAAAAAAAATTCTTCTCTAATAAGGCCGACCTGGGGGCGGGGGGTGGGTGAGGCATTCCAGGAGTTGTAGTCTGCGCGGAAGCTCTCGGTCTTGAGGAAACTTCTTTGCAATTCAAGGTTTGCAGCCTGTGCCAGTGATCAGGCACTTTAAAGTGCTGAAAAATTTCTAATGTTTGTTCCATCAAACCATGCTCTGTTTGTCCTAGTTTGCAGCCTATTCCATTGCTCTGGCAATCAAAAACATTTTGGCTACTATCTCTCTGAAATAATACACTATAATTTTTATTTATTGGAAAAATCGACTTCGTCTTTCCATCCTTTATTGCAGCTGCTTACATTGAGTCTATACAATTTTCTAGTGCTTGTTTCTGTAATAACACATTCTATATTTTTTTTCACTATACTGTAAATCCTGCCTCATATCTCTCGACTAAATCGAGGCCTAATACGGCTTCTGTATATTCAATCTGCAGAATATTTCTGGCAATTGTCTCTAAACTAATACACTCTAATTTTAGTAGCGTCAAAACAGTGAGTTTACTCTATGGCAGATATAGTTTTCAGGGCTTTCCTGTCCACTTATATTTACATTAACATCAAAAACTTCACACGGGTATATGTTCCCATGCGGGGGTTCCCACCGTCACTGCAAAACATAACATTCAGCCTCCTGGCTCTTTTGTGGCAGCTTTACTGCTTCAAGTACCTATTTATGGTCTCTACTGAACCTAAAGCGTTCGTTATCCCAAAACTTTGTATTTCTGATATGTGCCTGCTGCACCATGTACTTGTATAAGAAAGTATCCTGTTCTCTTTGTATGCTTCCTTTATGTGAAATCACTGATGTTCCTGCCAGTCCCTCTGCTTATCCCTATTAAACTTATTCCTATTAAAAACTGGCCACACTAAGCAGGAGAACAGGTCCTCTAACCTGAGGGAGGAAGGGGAGACGGACCTCCTATCACAATTTGGATTAGCAGCAAGGATGAAAAGTGTTATCATAATGGGGGATTTTAATTATCCAGACATAGACTGGCCGGAGGGTACCACGAAAGACACATAGATACGATAGAACACGAAAGACACATAGTGGAGGAGAGAAAAAAAATCCCAATAAATTCTTTAAGTATATAAACAGTAAAAAAAAGGAAGGGCAGACCATATTGGCCCCATAAAGAATGAGGAAGGACATCCGGTTACAAAGAATGGGGAGATGGTGAAGGTATTGAATTTATTCTTCTCCTCAGTCTTCACAATGGAATCAGGGGGTTTCAGTAACCAAAACTGCAGTGTTTATCCTCATGACACATCACAGGAAACACCCTCATGGCTAACAGAGGACAGAAATAGACTTGGTAAACGTAATAATAATAAATGACCGGGACCAGATGGCTCGCACCTGAGGGTACTTAGGGAACTCAGTCAAGTAATTGCCAGACCATTATTCCTAATTTTTTCTGACAGTGTCAGGGCTGGGCTCAGCCCTTTCTTCTCTGAGCTTGCCGCTCAGCTGTCAGCTAATTTTTAGCTCCTATCGCTCCACAGTGACTCACCTGTTGATGATATCCTGCTCGTCAGTCCTGCCTACTTAAGCCGTCCAGCCCAGATGATCTCTGCTTTTGCCTTCGTCACATCTCTAGAGACACTCTCCTGTGTTCCTGTTAAAGAATTGCTTGGCAAACATTCCTTCTGGCTCCAGATCCTGCTTGCTGTTCTACTATGCTCATCTCTGACGCCCTGACGTTTTAGCTTATCTGACTATCCGTTCCGGTTCCTGAACTCTGTCTATGTTTTGACTACGTTTACTCTGTTTACCCTTTTTTATTATTATTAATAAAAAATATTATTATTATTATTAAAAAAGGGCCAAAATACATCCCTGGGAATTGCATACCAGTTAGCCTTACATCAATAGTATGCCAGCTCTTGGAAGGGATGATAAGGGACTAGATAAAGGATTTTAGTAATGAAAACTGTATCATTAGCAGTAATCAGCATGGATTCATGAAGAATCGTTCTTGCCAAACCAATCTATTAACCTTCTATGAGGAGGTGAACTGCCATCTAGATAAAGTAGACATGGTGTATCTGGATTTTACAATAGCATTTAACACGGTTCCCCATAAACATTTACTGTACACAGTAAGGTCCGTTAGTATGGACCATAGGGTGAGTACATGGATTGAAAACTGGCTACAAGGGTGGGTTCAGAGGGTGGTGATAAATGGGGAGTACTTGGAATGGTCAGGGGTGGGAAGTGGGGTACTGCAGGGTTCAGTGCTGGGACCAATCCTATTTAATTTGTTCATAAACGACCTCGAGGATGGGGTAAACCAGGGGTGTCCAAACTTTTTTCAAAGAGGACCAGATTTGATGAAGTGAACATGCCTGAGGGCCGACCATTTTGTCTGACATTCTTTGAACCATTAAAATTCGGTCTAAAGCCTCGTACACACGAGCCTCACCATTGCCATGAATGTAGCCTCGCCATTGCCATGAATGCAGCCTCACCATTTCCATGAATGAAGCCTCACCATTGCCATGAATGCAGCCTTGCCATGAATGCAACCTCACCATTGCCATGAATGCAGCCTCTCCATTGCCATGAATGCAGTCTTACCATTGCCATGAATGCAGCCTTCCCATTGTCATGAATGCAACCTTTCCATTGCCATGAATGCCACCTTATTATTGCTATGAATGCAACCTTACCATTGCCATGAATGCTGCCTCGCCATTGCCATGATGCAGCCTTACCATTACAATGAATGCAACCTTACTATTTCCATGAATGCAGCCTTACCATTGCCATCAGTGCAGCCTGATCCATGCCCATCTACAGCCTCGGTGGAGACAGGAAGGGGGCGGGACAAGCACCGACAGATTACATACAGGAGAATCTCCTGTTTACTCAGTGGTGTCTGTAATAGGAAGTCCCTCCTCCTATAATAGACAGTCATCCAATGGCAGCACAGGAGACGGGACTTAAACAAGAGGTTCTCCTGAATTAAACAAGAGATTCTCCTGAATGTAATCTGACAGCACTCGTCCCGCCCCCTCCCTGTCCCCTCCGAGGCAGTGCCGATAAATACGGTATATAGCTTTTGTGGCCCTGGTGGCCACAAAAGATATATATATGCAAATTACCAGGGGGGCGTAAAATACCAGAACACAGGCCGTAACTGGACCACGGGCCCGGACTTTGGACATGCCTGGGGTAAACAGTTTAATCTCTGTATTTGTGGACGATACTAAGCCAAGCAGGGCAATAAGTTCTCCACAGGATGTGGAAACCTTGCAAGAAGATCTGAACAAATTATTGGGGTGGGCAACTTCATGGCAAATTAGGTTTAATGTAGAAAAATGTAAAATAATGCACTTGGGTGTCAAAAATATGAATGCAATCTACTCACTAAGGGGAGAACCTCTAGGGGAATCAAGGATGGAAAAGGACCTGGGAGTCCTAGTAGATGATTGGCTCAGCAATGGCACGCAATTCCAAGCCGCTGCTAACAAAGCAAGCAGAATATTGGCATGCATTAAAAAAGGGATTAACTCCAGAGATAAAGCGATAATTCTCAGACTCTACAAGACTCTGGTCAGGCCTCATCTGGAGTATGCTGTCCAGTTCTGGGCTCCAGTCCTCAAGAAGGATGTACTGGAAATGGAGTGAGTACAAAGAAGGGCAACAAAGCTAAAAAAAGGGCCTGGAGGATATTAATTATGAAGAAAGGTTGCGAGAACTGAACTTATTCTCTTTGGAGAAGAGACACTTGAAAGGGGATATGATTTTAATTTACAAACACCATACTGGTGACTAGGGATGGGCCGAAATCCCCCCATTCGGTTCGCACCAGAACATGCGAACAGGCAAAAAATTAGTTCGAACACACTAACACTGTTAAAGTCTATGGGACACAAACATGAAAAATCAAAAGTGCTCATTTTAAATGCTTATATTCATGGTATTGTCCTGCCCCAGGGGACATGTATCAATGCAAAAAAAAGTTTTAAAAACTGCAGTTTTTTCAGGAGCAGTTATTTTAATAATGCTTAAAGTGAAACAATAAAATTGTAATATTCCTTTAAATTTCATACCTGTGGGGTGTCTACACTTTTTATGACAATAACTTCCATATTAACCTTTAAAATTAGCACTTTTGATTTCTCACATAGAGACTTTTAAAGGGTGTTCCGTGGCTTTCGAATTTGCCACGAACACCCCAAATTGTTCGCTATTCGGCGAACAGGTGAACAGCCAATGTGTGAGTCGAACTCATGTTCGACCCGAACATAAAGCCCATCCCTACTGGTGACCCCACAATAGGGATAAAACTTTTTCACGGAAGGGAGCTTAATAAGACACGTGGCCGCTCATTAAAATAAAAGAAGAAAAGAGGTTTAACCTTAAACTGCATAGACGGTTCTTTACTGTAAGAGCGGCAAGGATGTGGAATTCCCTTCCACAGGTGGTGGTTTCAGCGGGGGGCTGGGGGGCATCGATAGTTTAAAAAAACTGTTAGATAAGCACCTGAACAACTGCAGCATACAGAGATATACAATGTAATACTGAAATATAAGCACACACATAGGTTGGACTTGATGGTCTTTTTTCAACCTCACCTACTATGTAACTATGTAACACACTGTGGTCAGTTCCCTAGCTATGCTGGGAATTCAGTGTGCTCTCCTCCAATGACCAGACTTGTCCTGGCACACCCCCACTGCACAGCCATTAACTGGGAAGCTCAGTGTGCTGTTGCCTCTCCTCCTCCAGCTCTTATGCAGCTGAGAACAGAGGGAATGTAATCACTTATAACAGAAGGGGAAAAAAAGTATTTATAATGCATTTTTATATCTGTAAAAAATGAGTTGCCCTTCTTTTCTATTTTAAACTGAATGGGTTGTTTTAAAGGTGATCGTTTACAATCACTTTGAGGGGGGAATTTTAAGGAAAAAAACTTTTTGTGGTCCTCCTGATAATGAAACATGTCCCAGTGTTTATGCACAGACGCTGCATCTCAGCTCTACAACTTCCTTACAGCTTCCTAGCTGTTTCTGTCCTTCATGGACTCTTTATCAGGCTCGGGCCTTCCTCTGTCCTGACCTGGACACCATAATGCACAACAGCACCTCACATGGCTCCCTTCACACGCTGACCTCCTCGAGGGGGTGGGGCTCTAAGCTCTATCTTTGGCTCTCATATGAAGCATGAGAGTGCCACGAGTGTGCTTGCTTCCCACAAAGGCAAAAACCACAATTTTACAGAGTGGCACAGGGTCACCCTGCTACAATGGGTACACTTTGTTTAAAGTCTGTACAAAATGTTGTGCTTTTATCTCTAAAATAATACTCTCACTGCTTTTATTCCACAATAAAACATGCCCTATCTGTTCTTTCTGTCCCCCCTAAATTGTAGCCTAGTAAAACTGCTTACATACTGTGCATTGAGTCTGTACAATATTTCTGGCTATTTTCTCTAATACACTCTAATTTAACTACCATATTTATTGGCGTATAACACGTGCCAGCACATAACACGCACCCCAAGTTTAGGTGGGAAGTTTAAGGAAAAAAAATTACATTTAAATGCCCATCAATGCAGCCTTATCAGTGTCCATCTGCAGCCTTGTCAGTGTCATTTGCAGCCTTGTCATGTAGCCCTGTCATGCAGCCCTGTCAGGGTCATTTGCAGCCTTGCCATGCAGCCTTGTCATGCAGCCTTGTCAGTGTCTTTTTCAGCTTTGCCATTTAAAAATGGTGCCGCCGAGATACAGAGCCGGATGTCCTGCTTTCGGCTGCCTTCAGCCATTCTCGGAGGCTTTCAGCCGCCTTCGGCTGCTCTCGGTGGCTTTCGGCCACACTCGGTTGGCAAGAACGGCTGAGAGCGGCCTAAAGCCGACGAGAATGGCCGAAGGTGGCCGGCAGCCACCGAGAATGGCTGAAGGTAGCCGAAAGCCACCCCACAGTCTCACAATCGGCGGGGGATAGGCGTATAACACGCACCCACGATTTTCCCCTGATTTTAAAGGGGAAAAGGCGCGTGTTATACCCTGATAAATACCGTAATTTCATGATAAAACCTGACTCGTCTCTACCTTTTACTTTGCAGCCTAATCAAGCTATTTACATATGTTCAATCACTGTAGTATATGTACTATATGCTGTGACAATCTGGGGTGATTAGGTTCAAGTGGTGCATGCAAGTTTCCAGAAACATGCCACTCCAGACTTGTGTTTTTAGGGCGTGGCAGCTCACTTTTATTTAAAGGAAACGAAAAAGTTCAAACAAACAGTAATCTTCAGGGGGTTCCACCATCACTGTATAACCAAACGATAGCCTCCTGGCTTACTCACTGTCAGCTTCGTGCTGTTTTGGTCACAGGCTACACCTGTTTGCTTCAAACGTACACACAGACTGCCACATACAGTCTTTGACTCCGAGACCTCCTGTCTCTTTCTCCTGGAACCAATTCCTACTGAAACCTTCCCGACCTCCTGACCAGACTTCCTGTCTGCTGGGCGGATCTGTCTCCAAGTCTGAGCACTGATTTCTTTTCCTGGCATGTTTATGAACCCAGCCCACAGGTGTGCAATTAGTATTCCTGCCAAAATCAGGCATATACTGCTTATATGCACCTGTGACATGGGGTCGCATCTCCACAATGTGTAACAATTTTCTCTGAATTAATTTTTATTTCACAATAAAAAATGCCCTCATCTCTGGAATGTGGATTGTGGTTTTGAAATTACACATCCAAAACATGCGATGGCAGATTTTTGTCATAGCATCACCCAAGCATGTAATTGAAATGAAAGGTGTTATTTCCCTGTTCCTTTTGTTGGTGCAGTTTTTTTTAGGGTTACAACCACTTTAAGATAGTTGAGGAAAGTAGACCCATAAATATGTCTTATTGGTATTGCTATCTTAAATTATTGACATTGATGTGAATAATCTGGATCCAGACAGGTGGCTTCTACGCCCCAGAGGTTCTCCATGATCTCCTTGTAGTATACTGTAACAAAAATGAAAATTGAAGCACCAACAAAAGGGGGGCAATTAAATGAGTCTCCAGCACATTTTGGGGACCATTTTTAGGGCTTGTTTCAATACAATGTGAATAGACTAGAAGTGAACTGGATCTTTAATGTTATTTCTTCCAGTGTGATGACAAGAACATGGGAGGGAAGGATAGATAGATGATATGAATAGGTCAGTTTTTCCAGTAAGCTGTTAGTTGCAGAAAGTACTATATATGTAGTCTGTAGGAAAGAAATTATGTATTTATCTCAGCTCTTCGAATGCTAGTGAATTGCCCAAGGAGGTTGAGAAAAGCTGATGGATATAAGCTACACCTTTGTCTGCCCATCTGTGGTACGCATTATGGTACTCGCCTGGTGGAAAAAGGTGGGTTATTTTGGACAGGAAGGTGTTTTGAGACACAAAGTATGGTTAAAATATATAGATGTTTCATTCACCCAGTCTGTAGTGTGTTTCAATAGACATGTTAATGTGTGTAAATGAATGTTAGGCACAGACATCCCCCCATTGTGTTTGGGTCCATGTGAGCTAGGCCTGTTTGTTTTGATCTGGGGGCACACCAATTAGACTGTGATTTAAAGGGGACGTACCTGTATACCAATTTTCCCAGGCGTGCCATTGTGCCGACATACATTGTTGCGCGCTGGTCGGCAAGGTTAAGCATTTCTCTACAATTTCTAAACTCATTATATACTGCTGGAGTGAAAATTCTAATATGTTATTATTTATGGTATTGAGGTATGAACATGCACTGACGACCAGCGTTAATTTTGACACAAATATTCACCAGGACTGTAAAGTTCAAACCTGTAGAATTGATCCCAAACCAAACCTCATTCCTATTTTTTAGCTTGATGCTTCTACATCATCAGTGCTGTGTGCTGTAGTGACATAGGTAGGGAGGAGCCACCAAGTGCAAAAGATCGACACTTCCTTCAGCTTCTAAATAAACTCCAACAGATGATTCTTCTTCATCAGAATAGTATTTGACAGTCCAGGCAGCGGGAGGGGTAAGAATTTACTTTATTCCTTACAGAAACATCTTTAAAGTTATGTTTATTTATTTTTTTTATTATGTCCATTTTCTTATTAATTACGTAAATATGCAATACATATTTACAGGGGGCAAATTCTAAGCAAAGGTAAAAGTTTTCTGCAGCTTATTTTACAACAGTGCTGTGAAACAGTCTGGTATCACAGAGAAAGAATAATAGATTACACAATCTGTTGTAAATATACCATATAACAATTATAACTTTCATTCAACAAAAATTCATATTTTTTATTTACAAAATGAAGCATAAAGGTTCGTATGGAACAAATGATCCATTAAAATACATTTTGTAAACTCTCCTGGATTGGCATGAAGATAGATTATGTCACTACGGAAGAAAGTGTTTTTTTTGTTTTGTTTTTTATTTATATTAAAAACCTTAGTTCACTAAAACAATATAATCCTGATAATGACATCTATGTTGGCTGGCCCGGCACTATTTCTATACGATATGGATGAATATTGCTTTTTATTAAAGTTGTCACTTTTGATATTAAACCAGTGTGTTGTTTTCATTTCTGCCTAGAAAATGTTGGTTTGTGAAACATCTACTTCTACTAGTATTTATTTTCTGGGTTCTATGGACTTATCAGATTTTTATTTTCATAATTCTATACAGTATATTAATAATTTCAGCTCATTCCAGTCTGCCATGTATTTAGGTTCCTTTTTTCTTGATTTTATTATAATTATGCCCCCCCCCCCAAAGAACTTCTTCTGAAATCCATCATGAAAATTCTGCCTCCACTTATAATTATTATAGGCCTAAGGACCTTTGGCTAATGAAGGGCAAAATAGCAGATTCATGTTAGTTTTATTATGAACATCTCTATACAATATAACTCTACTATGAACCAGACCTGTAATTCAATAATATACAATACGTGGTCCATAGTATAAACACTCTCAAATCTGTCCACTAGATGTCAGAAAAGCTCCACCAAGCATCTTAATGTTGCCAGTATTTATATAAGTCTAAAAATTCTAAAATAATATGGTAGGGAAAACCATGATCAAAAAAATTATAGATTTTTTTTTCCCACAGACTTAGAAAGACTGTTTGTTTTTTGTTTTTTTCAGAAGTACAACAGGAATTATTAATTGACATCAACTTGTCAAACATGAAATAAACTGCACTACATTTATTGAAACACAGCCATCTGTTCCCTGCGCGCCTTAAAGGTCAATACTGTTGTATCAATAAATGCAGCTCCTTTAATATCACCAATGCTCACAATAATTGTTTGGATAAAACATATTGAAAGCATCAGTACAGAACAGCTTTCAGGAGACAGAGCGATTCTGTCAAGGTTTTAGCAGAGTTTGTGACTTGATAGGAGGGCACCCAAAATAAAGAGGGGGTATTTGTGCCAAGAACTCGAGCCATTACATAGTATGTCATTAGCCACTATAGTATCAGCTATTGTACAAAATATTTTATTGCTCCTGGTGTCTAGTTTACTAATTGGACTCAAGCATTGAACTTTCCAGTTGGCCAGCTTTGCCCACGACCCTTCAATCAATAGGTAGCATTTTTATAGAACAATGTTTGAACCAGGGACCCCCAAAAAATGTTAGTCCACGTTTAGATTATTCCACTTTGAATAAATTCTGCTGGGTACTCTCACCTTTGGGATCTTACATTCCTCAGGGACTATAGTTCCTACACCTCCCTGTTGATGTTATGACCCTACTCCCTGCTATTAAAAAATACATAAATCCAAGGAATGGCCATTGCAGATGGGAAAACCTGGGAGCTCAGGTGAAAAGCTGTCATTAATGAAGTTCCCCAAAAATATATGTAGTGGTTGATTTCAAATGTATGGTGTCCACCATTAACTGAAATATTGGTTTTGAGTGTATTCGCTTTAGGATTTGTAATTGTGCTGAGCACAGTCAGGAATGTATCCTACATGGCAAAGCTTAGTTAGTAACAACCCATCTGGTACCCATCCCTCTGCTCACTTTGTTCTCCTTCTGTCAACACATTTACTATCCGCACTGCATATCTGGCTACTGGTGATGCCCCGCCCCGTTTTCATTCTAATGTATGGATATTTATAGTGTACTGTAAATAAAGCTGGAACTTCAGAACTTTTTTTTAGTTTTGGATAGAATCCGAAAGTTCAGGTTTTTATTGTATTTCTCCATGGAAGGATAAACTTCACTATTGTTCCTGGTGCCCATTGTCTCCTAGAACAGAAGGTAAGGCTAACTCTTCCATTGGGTAAATCTGTTCTAGTGGCATCAGTTTTGAAAGGATCTCTTTATTTCCTGCTTTGTCTGTAAGACAGAAAGTGAAGAGAAATCTCCAGAAGAGACAAGGACAGAAAAGAACCCTGGCGGGGTCCTAGCTATTCCCCATGCCATGTTTGGCATTGCGTGAACCCTTACTTCATTATATTTCAGCATTCTGTCCCCAAGGGGCTAAGTATAAGTAGTACTTTGTTACATGTTTCTACATTCTATATAAGCTATGTATATATATATATATATATATATATATATATATATATATATATATATTTGTTCAGTATTGTGTTAAAGTTTTAGGTAGGTGTGAAAAAATGCTGTAAACTAAGAAATCTTTCAGAAATAGAAGTGTTAATAGTTTTTTTTTTATCAGTTAAAAAATGGAAAGTAAATTAACAGAAGAGAAATCGAAATCAAATCAATATTTGGTGTGACCACCCTTTGCTTTCAAAACGGCACCTTTTGAAGGAACTAAGCAGGTAGGTTGTTCCAAGCATCTAGGAGAACTAACCACAGATCTTCTGTGGATATAGACTGCCTCAAATACTTCTGTCTCTTCATGTAATTCCATACACATTTGGCAATGTTGAGATCAGGGCTCTGTACGGCCCAACCATCACTTCCAGATCTGCCTGTTCTTCTTTATACTGAATATAGTTGTTAGTGACATTGGCTGTATGTTTGGGGTCATCTTGCAGCAGAATATATTTGGGGCCCATCACATGCCTCCCTGATGGTGTGGCATAATGGATAAGTATATGCTTGTATTTCATAGCATTGATGACACGATTGATCCTGACCCAATCTACAGATCCATTTACAGAAATGCAGCTCTGATCTTGCAAGGAACCTGCACCATGCTTCACTGTTCTCTGCAGACATTTGTTATTGTACCGCACTCAAGCGCTTCAGCGAACAAACTGCCTTTTTCTACAGCCAAATACTTCAAATTTGAACTCATCAGTCCAGAACACCTTCTGCCATTTTTCTGCACCCCAGTTCCTATATTTTCAAGCATAAGACATGGAAACAAGGGTAAGCGGCTCAACTATGCACTGTGAACATCTGTAGTAAGTTCTCCAAGATGTTTGAAACAACCTACCTGCCAAGTTTCTTCAAAAACTGTGTGCAAGCATGCCTAAAAGAATTGATGCTGTTTTGAAGGGTGATTACACCAAATATTGGTTTGATTTCGATTTCTCTTCTGTTCATTTACTTTCCATTTTGTTCATTGATAAAAATAAACTATTAATACTTCTATTTCTGCAAGTATTTTTAATTTACAAAAAATGTTAACCCCTTGTTAACCCCTTGCCGACCGGCTCACGCCAATATACGTCGGCAGAAGGGCACATACAGGCATATTAACATACCTGTACGTTGCCCTTTAAGATGTTGCATTGTGGGTGTGCGCCACGAGCTCTGTGAGCATGATTGCGGGTCGGAGGGATACCCACGATCGTCTCACAAAGAGGAAGAACGGTGAAATGCTGATGTAAACAAGCATTTCCCCATTCTTCCTAGTGACAGGACACTGATCACAGCTCCCTGTGATCAGGAGCAGTGATCAGTGTCCTGTCACCTCTAGCCCCTCCCCCCACATTTAGAATCACTCCCTAGGACACACTTAACCCCATGCAGCACCCTTTAGTGGTTAACCCCTTCACTGCCAGTCACATTTACACAGTAAATGTCAATGCAAAATAGTGCCAAAAGTGTCCGATCTGTCTGCCATAATGTTTCAGCCACGATAAAAATCGCAGATCACCGCCATTACTAGTAAAAAAAAAAAATATTAATAAAAATGACAGAGAACTATCCCCTATTTTGTAGAAGCTATAACTTTTGTGCAAACCAATCAATAAACGCTTATTGCGATTTTTTTTTTACCAAAAATATGTAGAAGAATACATATCGGCCTAAAATGAGGAAAAAAAATGTTTTATATATTTTTGGGGGATATTAATTATAGCAAAATGTAAATAATATTACGGTTTTTTTTTCAAAATTGTCGCTCTTTTTTTGTTTATAGCGCAAAAAATAAAAACTGCAGAGGTGATCGAATCCCACCAAAAGAAAGCTCTGTTTGTGGGGAAAAAAAGTCCATCAATTTTGTTTGGGAGCCCCGTCGCACGACCATGCAATTCTCAGTTAAAGCGACGCAGTGCCGAATCGCAAAATACGCTCTGGTCTTTGGGCAGCCAAATGGTCCGGGGCTGAAATGGTTAACATCTGCCTAAGACTTTTGCACAGTACTGTATATACAGTATACTGTATAAAGCTATGAGGTTAGAGAGGACCAGCTTCCCCCACAGCCATCTGACAACGCGATCAGCAAGGAGATGGCTGCTTGATAACTAGCGTTTGTCTCGACTTCAAGCATTTTCCTGAGACAAATGGCATCAAGAGCAATTCAAAGGGAGAGGAGGCTGGCATGTGCCTCCTCCCTCTATATTTTTCTTGCTGACTCTTTTCTCTTACTTGGAGCTGAGATTAGTACTGGTTATACAACAGCCATCTCTTTGCTAACCATGTTGTCGGGTGGCCAGGGGGGGAGGTGGAGCACTCTCTCTGACCTCATTGCTGGGCTTCCAAAGCACATAGGAAGATGGGACAAAGTATTAAATGTACCTCCTTCCCTGGAAGACAGAACACTGAAAAATTTAAGAAAATTGAAAAATTTACAGTTCTTTGTTATTTTAATTTTTATTGCATCCATAACTGCATTCATTTCTATATTTTTTTTTATATCTGCTAGGGGAACATGATATGAAAGGATATTAGCTGTATTGTAGCAACCTAATAAAAATTCCCTAGCATTGGGAAAGATCTGATATCCCCTTTACCATATTTAAATCTCAAAACGATCGGGCATATTTGAAATATATGCAAATAAGTATCTAAAAAGAGTCTTCAATCCCACCCAGCCAGGCTATGATTAACACTTTACATGCAAGTTTTAATTACTTTGCATAACCTACCTGTTAAATATTCAATTAAATGGCTGATTGCTGTCCCTGGTGAATTCTCCTTTTCTAAATAAAAAGCTGCAGAAATTAATATAATTCCACTGTAAGATTTGGGGCCCACAGGGAATGCTCCCAACAGAACACTCCACACTGCTGGCAATGTTTTCTTATGTGAAATAGTTTTAGTGTTTCTTTTTGCTTGATTTTGCCATCATTTGCTGTAGGCAGAATAAAAAATCGAAGTAGACTTTATGACAAACCAAACATGAATAAATGTTATTGTCACATATTGGTGCGCTCTCCAATTCATTTTACTTCTCCAATTCATTTCACGTCCCATATGCTGAATTAATAGCAGGGAAACATGTAAGATGAACAAGCAGATAGCTATTTCACAATAAGATTTGTTGTGGCTCCGGGATATTACATGCCTAGCTGCTCTATCCAGTTACTTAGTATGAAAGATGACTTACATTTCTAAATATGCTTGCAAAGTCATCAGGTTAAGAATAATAGTGGTGTGTATCTATATGTATACATATATTTAATACCTATATTATTTATACTAAGAGGGACGGACTAAAAGGCTAGATCACAGGTTGCAATTCTGTCAGTAACACACCACCAATCATAGGAGGACAAAACTCACTCACCCTTCTGTTTTTTAGGACAAGATAGTACTATGGAATCCTGCCCTCTCCTATTGTCCATAACATATAGGGGCATGGTTTTATTGTTTTCAGAGAAAAATATAACTGATAAGAATCAGCACAGACAAGGAGCATGGGAAGTTGTCAGCTCACAAGATTTCTGGCACATTCAACAGGTAGGTATTTGTCAAACAGATTTAAAGCGGAGTTTCAACTAAAAGGGGAAGCTCCGCTTGTTTACTTCCCCCTCTCCGCTAACATATTTGACACCTTTCAGGGGGGAGTGGGTACCTGTTTTTGACAGGTACTCGCCCCCACTTCCAGGAGACCTTGCCCTGGAAGTTCAGCCCCCTCCTCCTTCCACCACTGCGCCGTTCAGGAAGCCCAGCGCACTTGGTGCATGCGTAATAGGGAACCAGTATTTATAGCTGCTGACTTTTCTGTTTTGGGGGGGGGGGGGGTGCTGGAGCCCCCTTTTAACAAAACACTGTCTATTGAACATTTAACAGATCAAAGAGGACCAAAGAAGAGGTGCTGATTTTTAGAAGTGTTCATACACTTTAAATATCCCATGAACTACAGAAGTCTTTCCACTGCACAGAACAAACTATTAAGTGACAGTGGCTTAAAACTCTGTATTTGCTGTCCACAACAGCATTTATTCAGAGTCCTAGAAGAAGTAACAGTGTCAAGATGTATGGTTATTTTTAGGTGGCATTTCCAGCAATATTAAAGAATATATTAGAAAAAAATGATACTCTCCCCAAAGAACTTTCATTATGTTGTGTGGTGTTGGGGTGATTATGATCTTGTGGCAGATGCATTTTCCAAAGCGTTATGCCAGCAACAAAATGCATTTTACAGCATGGCAATCCATTTTTATTAAACAGAAGGGAATAGTTCACAAATAAATCAGCTGGTCATGCAGGGGTTTCCACTATCAACATAAAAAAGTAAACTGAAAGTGCCAAGCCACCTGGCTTGCTTGTCAGCAAAAAAATTGCTCTCCTTACCAGTTTCTCTGACTGTGTTCCCCAGTTCTCTTGGTTCACTTGACTCACTCAGCCTTTAGTCTCAGTGCCCTGCTACATGGCCCACTCCTGGCTCCTGGATAGGGGTTCTCCTGACACCCTCATAGGAACTCACCTGACTCCTGGGACGAGACCTCTTGTCTCCTGGCTGCTGGCTGGGGCATCTCCAACCTCGAGTTGAGGCCTCCTGTCTCCAGATTCCTGTCTGGAGCTCCTCTGACCCCTGGGTGAAACCTCCTGTCTGCAAACTCTTGGCTGGGGCTTCTCTGACCCCTGTGTGAGACCTCTTGTCTCTTGACTCCTGAATGGGGGCACCTGTGACCCCTGGGTGACACCTCTTGTCTCCAATATGGGAACTGTCTCCAAACTAGGAGCTCTGAGCTATCATAAGGCTTTGTGTATAATGACCCTGCACACATGTGTAATCACACAGGCTGCAGGTATCCAGTAAAATCCAGACACAGGGTTGAAGGTTCCGTCCCACCCAAGACACTTTGGAACCTTCAAGCTCCAGGCCCCAATCTAGGACTACAAAAAAACTAAAAACACCATTTTTTTTGCTTAGAAATGATAGTCTGGAACTTCGCATTAAGTCTTAATGTGAATCCTATGTCAGTTTCTTCTACATTTCCACAGTAGCAGGGCCTCGCACTTTCACAGCCATTATGGAGCAAATGCCCAGTGTTGAGAGTGGTTAGGTGGATCGGTGGGTGGTTCTTACCATTCCTCTTCTATCCAAAACTGGCTTTAGATAATGTTGGTCTCCTTCTATGGGCAACACATTTTCAAACAATAGTTAGCTTTGAGGCTGTTTTTGACACTAGTTAGTGAATTAGGTAAATTAGGTTGATGTTCCTTTTGTAAATAGAGATCCCACAATAGGAGTGTATACTCCTTATATAAAAACAGTTCTCTCTTGTTTCTTTCACTTTTCCATGAAAAGATCTGTAATTAGTAATTAGAACAGTTAAACTCTGAAGTACCTGTTCACTAGGCTCATTGTGTTCTATGATAATCTGTTGAAAGTTGTCTGTTAAATAAACAGGTAGCACAATTAATACTAAAATAAATTTTTATGCGCAATATTTATTTTTAACATGGATACAGAAATTTTAGGAATATAAAAAGTGTCATGTATATAAAGCAGATTCAAAGAGATATTCAAAGATTCAACAATCAATAAACTTAAATAATTGTTACCTGAAAAAATGTACTGATACAATTAAAAGGTGTTTTCATTTGTTTCCAAGAGCACTATACTCCATATAAACCCCACCGGTGTTATGCATGAAAGGTGAGGTAGGTTTGTAAATGACAGCTATGCCTCCTTACTGACATTGAGAGTTCTAAAGGTTTCTATCTAGCCCTGCTGCCACATCTGGTCTGTACAGAGAAATTTGCTGCCTGACATGCAGAGCAGACTAGGCAGAAGAGATAAAGAGGTGAAGGGGCTTGGACCATTGGATCTGAGAAAAAGCAGCACAGATGATATCTACACCCCACTCACCAGGGTGACTGAAACCCAGAGGCCTGCCATATACTGTAAATCATAGCAGCTAACATTGTCCATGACCAAACTTCCAGTCCAGTGGAACTAAAATGTAGGCACCACTGCTGGCTGTCTATAATACTGTGGTATAAAGTTGGGGCATGTACAGATTTTACTAAGAAGAACCCAAGGGCTTACGCCAGCTTCCAAACACTTTTAGAAACATTAGAACCCTGCCATTACTCAATTTCCAGTCTCAGTATTTTCAGAACATATTGATTAATTGAAAAGAAAAAATATGGATAGAGATGTTTGATTCTACTAAAGAAAACTCATGATGAGATAAATATGCAGGCTGCCATCAAAGATGCATTACGGCAGAATGGGGCTCACCATCTCTTCAAATTACATTGATAAACACTGCAGTAGGCACAGAGAAGCTGGACCATTTGCATTATCTATAAGAGCATGGCCTATCTTATCAGACACTAACTGCCTACACGTGCTTCCTTCTTTGTGATTGGGCAGGCAGGTACACAGATTTGACCAATTGTGCGTCCTCCCCTTTTTTGAAGAAGAAGAAGAAGCATGAAGATTGCAGCTGAGCTCTCCGCACATCCACCGGGCCTTAGTCCTCTACCTAGATTGCCCTGTGCATGATCCCACTCTGGCTGTCATTGGTGATCTCAATCTTAAAAAATATAATTGCCTGACTGAACCTGTCTTCAATACGTTCTGAATTGATGATATGGAGCAGATCAAATGTTCACTTTCCATGCTGGATACAGTGGGTATAGAAAAGAATCACCCCTTTTAAAATAATCAAATATTGTTGCTTTGCTGTGTTTACTACTGCAGCTTAAAACATCCAAGTGAAAGATATAATACCAACAGGTCAGATTTTTTTATTTTTTTAAATCAAACACATAATCACTGAGTTGGAGAAAGGATCACCCCTCCTATGTCAGTATTTCTGCACATTTTGCTTTAATCACAGGCTTTAGTCTGTTGGGATATGTCTCTACTAACTTTGCACATCTAGACTTTGCAATATTTGCCCACTTTTTTTGCAGAACTGCTCAAGTTCAGTTTAATTCGACACCCAACACTTTCCCTCTGACAGTTAAATTTGATGGACTGCAGTCATTCCACAGATTTTCAATGGGGTTTAGGTCTGGGCTCTGACTAGGCCATGCAAGGACATTCACCTTTTTTCTCCTTCAACCACTGTGTGGTCATTTTTTTCTGTGTACTTTGGGTCAGTTATGTTGGAATGTAAACCTTCTTCCCATTGACAACTTTCTGGCAGGGAGCAGCAGGTTTTCCTCAAGAATTTGATGGTATTTTGCCCTAGCCATTTTTTTTCTATCCTTATAAGTGCTCCAGTCCCTGCTGTAGAGAAACATCCCCATAACTGGATATTACAACCTCCATGCTTTACTGTAGGAATGGTGTTATTTGGATGGATTTCCACCAGACATATGGTTTGATGTTGAGGCCAAATAATTTAATTTTAGACTCATATGACCACCTTCAACACACCTTGAAGATTCCAAGGCCACATGGAAAAAGGTATTATGGTCAGATGAAACTAAAATTAAATTATTTGGCCTCAACACCAAACGATATGTCAGCCAGAAATCAAATACAACCATTCAAATAACACCATTCCTACAGTAAAGTATGGAGGTGGTAATATCCTGTTATGGGGGTGTTTCTCTGCAGCAGGGACTGGAGTACTTGTCAGGATAGAAGAAAAATAGATGGGGTAAAATACTATAAAATTCTTGAGGAAATCAAATCTGCTGCCCTCTGCCAGAAAGTTGTCAATGGTAAAAGGGTTTACCTTTCAGAATGACAGTGACGCAAAGCACACAGCAAAAAGGACCACACAGTGGTTGATGGAGAAAAGGGTTAATGTCCTTCCATTGCTTAGTCAGAGGCCAGACTTACAGTAAACTCCACTAAAAATCTGTGAAATGACTTGAAGACTGCAGTCCACAAATGGTCACCATCAAATGTAACTGAACTTGAACAGTTCTGCAAAGAAGAGTGGGCAAATATTGCAAAGTCTAGATGTGCAAAAGTTAGTAGAGACATATCCCAACAAACAAAAGGCTGTAATTAAAGCAAAAGGTGGTTCATCAAAATACTGACATAAAGGGGGTGATCCTTTTTCCAACTCAGTGATTCATTTTTTTTTGTTTTTTTTTCTGACATGTTCATATTATATCTTTCACTTGGATGTTATAAGTTGCGCTAGAAAATACAGCTGGATAAAACAAAAACTCAAACACTGTGTCTGCCTTAATTTCAGTCTACAAAGAAACAAAATGTGATTATTTTAAATTGATTATTTTCTATACCCACTGTACCTGGTCCAGGTCAGAACCTTGGTATGTACTGCAGCCAGACAACTATCATTTTCAGAAGGATGACTCAGTCTTTGTATTTCTCTGCTACATGTTTCCTGTATCAGAGTGGTCAGGGGTGGATCCTCCTTCATGAAGATTGAGTTGCCTAGAACTAAATATTTTCTAAGCTGACTAACCTTATCGGATCTTGATCAGTAGTAGCCTGAAGGATATCCATACGCTCCATATGATAGTTGTTAACAGTATAAAATATAAATCCAAATGAAACATGAAGGAAAGGTAGTTAGTTCTCCTCTAAATGCGTGCAATAGAATCTTTGAACATATTTGCAGAGAATTCCCCAGAAACATGTCACTCGTTTTCTCACACTACCTCTTCATTTTAATCGCAGTAAAAATCAACAGCCTGGAATAGAAAAGAAAAGAGATTATTGCATTTGACCTATGAACAAGTCCTCGGCTGACTTTTGTAAGTCTGTATTTGCCCCATGCATGCATCATAGGGAGAATGGATGGCCCCCTCTAGATTACGCTATTCACATTGTAAAGCTATAATATATGTTCCACTGTCAGTGCCTTATTATGGCAGGAAGTTTTAACACAAGGCTGTGACACCTATGAAGCCAAATGAGGCAGCGTGGGGGGAGGGGTAGCATTGAGGTCAGCCCCGCCATCTTCAGTGCATGGCCTGCATCCTAGCAACCAATGTTGATATATGGCCAGGCCCCTAATTTCCTAGCAGTGGACAAGGGAGGTAGTGAGGTGGCAAAGCAAAAATGGCTGCCTTAAGGCAGCATCTGTTCCCAGCAAAGCCCTGTTATATATATATATATATATATATATATATATATATATATATATATATATATGGAAAGGTATGCAACTGAGACAGATTAGGTTGGACCTCTTTACTGACTAATAAAACGAAATGCCAGGGCATGTTAGCATATTACTGTCCACTCAAAAGTAAACAAAAACGTAGGAATCATCCGAGGCAGTCCCTTCACCTGCAGCAGCTGCGGCAAAAACTAGCTTTGTTCTACACTAAGCAGTGGTGTCATCCAACTTCTGTAAACCCTTGAAAATATATGTTTTACAATTTGGGAGAAGAGAAGCAAAGCTGTAATGGGGGAGAGGGAGGGGGGCTGGGAGCTAGTAAAAGTGACTGAATCTGCTGGAAGCCACCCACAATTGTTCAGTCTATTTTATGTGGAAGTTAGAAAGTTTTTTTAATTTAATATCTAATATTCATCAATTAACAAATATTAACAAATTAATGAATGGATTTGATCCTTACAGAATAATTGCGTTGTATATAATATATATATATATATATATATATATATATATATATATATATATCAGTTATGTAAAAAGTGAAATTATATAGACTATAAAGCCCCATACACATCAGATTTTCTGCGGATTTTTTCCTTCAGATTTACGAATACCATATAATATGAGGTCAAACCTTAGGAGTTTCAATTTGTATGCAATCAGGCAGGCCCTTGCACTACATGGTTTTGGTAAATCTGAAGGAAAAAATCAGCAGAAAATCTTATAATGTGTACAGGCTTTATACTTGTAAAAGTATACATATAGGTTCATAATCTTTCCTATAGAGAAACAAACATGTGTTAGTAATTAGGAATCTAGAGCTTGGTTCTTATCTCCCCCCATCACAGATGGAGAAGTAAGGTTTCACATTTCTTAAGATGCATAAGTTTATGTTTTAGTTAAGATTATAATTTTTTATACTACAATCTTTCCAATTCTTGATTAGGATATTAATAAGAACATTAGGTTTTTAATGAATAATATATATATATAGTATTTAATCTTATGTTAAAGGAAACTTATATTGTATAAGTTAAATGGTTTCACACATTGTTCTTGCCCACTCTTCAGGAATGTCAATGCATAGAAACTGAGCAACTCCCACCCTTACCTTAGGGGATTAAAGCCTGCGGTTTTCTGTAGAACAATAAAGCTCAGAGGAACTTTTAACTTTTAGGAAGGAGGGGTCAGATTTTAGGAGTAAAAACGCTAGTAATAGAAGGACAGGGTCTCAGATTTTGCACACGCACACACACACACAGACACACATCTGATTCAATCTTCATCTTAAGAATATAATACATTATTGATATTTTAATATTCTACATTTTGATATTGTTCTTGTAATATTTTGCTATTTTATTACTAAATCAATTTGAGTTTTTACCCAAGAACTTAACGGACTTTCTTGGAACTTTTCTCATCAATATGAATTATTGAATATATCGATATTAATACCATAATAACGATATTTTAACAGTGCACTTCTCCATTGAGATTATAGATGATAATGAAAGGGTTTTTCCTCTTTTAACAAGATAGCAAAAACTAGCTGGGCAGAGATCTGGGAAATGTGCTGCCCAGGCAGCCGCCTATCAGTTGCTTCAAGGCAGAGTAGAAGCAGCTCCAAGACTTCTAGAAATTTGAAAGTGAGAGAATTCCAAGGCCTGGGTTCTATCACAACAAAAAAGGCTTGATACTGATGGCCACATATAGTTTATTTGAACTGAATCATTTAACCACTTGCCGACCGCCGCACGACGATATACGTTGGCAGAATGGCACGGGCAGGCATATGGGCGTATATATAAGTCCCTGCCTGCCCGCGGGTGGGGGGCCCGATCGGGCCCCCCCCCGGTGCCTGCGGCGGTCGGCATTCCTTCGAGAGCGATCCGGGATGAGGGGGCGGCCATTCATTCATGGCCACCCCCTCGCGATCGCTCTCGACGAATGGAAATCCCCCGTGACATCACTTCCTCTCCTGTAATGTAAACACAGGAGAGGAAGTGATGTATTCTCTCCTCCGACACGGAGGAGAGCGGATCGGTGAGTTGCACCAACACTCTACACACACAGTAGAACATGCCAGGCACACTCACACCCCCCCTTTACCCCCCGATCACCCCCCCAATTACCCCTGCCCCCCAGTCACAGTGACACCAATGTCATTTTTTTTTTATTTTTATTTTTTTTGCATTGGTGTCATTTGTGACTGTAATAACTGTTAGGGCAGTTAGAGTTAGCCCCCTTTAGTTCTAATGTACCCCCCTAACCCCCCCAATAAAGGTTTAACCCCGTGATCACCCCCCGTCGCCAGTGTCACTAAGGCTGGGTTCACATTGCAGCGGTTTATGAGAACGAATGTGATTCGCACCGCACTGCAGTGCAAATCACATCCGATCTCTGTGCGATTCGAGTTCAGCCATTCGCCGCACCTGCCGCACCCGCCACACCCGCCGCACCCGCCGCAAATTCGCACGGGACCCTTTTTTTGGCCCGCAGCAGAATCGGATCGCATGGGTGTTCACACCATGCGATCCGAGTTTGCAGATCGCACTGCGATATGCGAACTGATCTGGAGGTGTCAGTAACATTTCACTGACACTCCCAGCAGTTCGCATAGGGCAGTGTGAACTGCCGCCGGGAGGCATGCGATGCGGGAACCCGCCGCGGATTCGCGGCGTTTCCGCATCGCTCCAGTGTGAACCCAGCCTAATAAGCGATCATTTTTCTGATCGCCGTATTAGTGTCACAGGTGACGCTAGTTAGGCAGGTAGGTATTTAGGTTCGCCGCAGCTTTTTATAGCGCCAGGGACCCCCATATACTACCGCATAAAGCCCCCTGATTGCCCCCTAGTTAACCCTTTCACCTGTGATCACCATATAACTGTTACAGGTGACGCTGGTTGGTTAGATATTTTTTTATAGTTTCAGGGCACCCGCCATTTATTACCTAATAAAGGTTTAACCCCCTGATCACCCGGCGGGTGTCATTTGTGACTAATAACTGTTAGGGCAGTTAGGGTTAGCCCCCTTTAGTTGTAAGGTACCCCCCTAACCCCCCCAATAAAGGTTTAACCCCGTGATCACCCCCCGTCGCCAGTGTCACTAAGGCTGGGTTCACATTGCAGCGGTTTATGAGAACGGATGTGATTCGCACCGCACTGCAGTGCAAATCACATCCGATCTCTGTGCGATTCGAGTTCAGCCATTTGCCGCACCCGCCGCACCCGCCACACCCGCCGCACCCGCCGCAAATTCGCACGGGACCCTTTTTTTGGCCCGCAGCAGAATCGGATCGCATGGGTGTTCACACCATGCGATCCGAGTTTGCAGATCGCACTGCGATATGCGAACTGATCTGGGGGTGTCAGTAACATTTCACTGACACTCCCAGCAGTTCGCATAGGGCAGTGTGAACTGCCGCCGGGAGGCATGCGATGCGGGAACCCGCCGCGCATTCGTGGCGTTCCCGCATCGCTCCAGTGTGAACCCAGCCTAATAAGCGATCGTTTTTCTGATCGCTGTATTAGTGTCACAGGTGACGCTAGTTAGGCAGGTAGGTATTTAGGTTCGCCGCAGCTTTTTATAGCGCCAGGGACCGCCATATACTACCGCATAAAGCCCCCTGATTGCCCCCTAGTTAACCCTTTCACCAGTGATCACCATATAACTGTTACAGGTGACGCTGGTTGGTTAGTTATTTTTTTATAGTTTCAGGGCACCCGCCATTTATTACCTAGTCTCACTAGTGTACCCCTAAATTTAGGGGTGTCTACTTTCCAAAATGGGGTCATTTGGGGGGGGTTTGTGCCATCTTGGCATTTTATGGCCTTCAAAACTGTAACGCCCTTAGAAAGCCTGAAGGCGGTGCTTGGTTTTCGGGGCCCCGTACGCGGCTAGGCTCCCAAAAAGTCCCACATATGTGGTATCCCCGTACTCAGGAGAAGCAGCAGAATTTATTTTGGGGTGTCATTTCACATATGCCCATGGCATGCGTGAGCAATATATCATTTAGTGACAACTTTGTGAAAAAAAAAAAAAAAAAAAAGTTTGTAATTTTCCCGCAACTTGTGGCAAAATATAAAATATTCCATGGACTCAACATGCCTCTCAGCAAATAGCTTGGGGTGTCTACTTTCTAAAATGGGGTCATTTGTGGGGGTTTTGTGCCATCTTGGCATTTTATGGCCTTCAAAACTGTAATAGGTAGTGAGAAGTGAACTCAAAAATTTACGCCCTTAGAAAGCCTGAAGGCGGTGCTTGGTTTTCGGGGCCCCGTACGCGGCTAGGCTCCCAAAAAGTCCCACATATGTGGTATCCTCGTACTCAGGAGAAGCAGCAGAATTTATTTTGGGGTGTCATTTCACATATGCCCATGGCATGCATGAGCAATATATCATTTAGTGACAACTTTGTGAAAAAAAAAAAAAAAAAAAAGTTTGTAATTTTCCCGCAACTTGTGGCAAAATATAAAATATTCCATGAACTCAACATGCCTCTCAGCAAATAGCTTGGGGTTTCTACTTTCTAAAATGGGGTCATTTGTGGGGGTTTTGTGCCATCTTGGCATTTTATGGCCTTCAAAACTGTAATAGGTAGTGAGAAGTGAACTCAAAAATTTACGCCCTTAGAAAGCCTGAAGGCGGTGCTTGGTTTTCGGGGCCCCGTACGCGGCTAGGCTCCCAAAAAGTCCCACATATCTGGTATCCCCGTACTCAGGAGAAGCAGCAGAATTTATTTTGGGGTGTCATTTCACATACGCCCATAGCATGTGTGAGCAATATATCATTTAGTGACAACTTTGTGTAAAAAAAAAAAATATTTTTTTTTTTGTCATTATTCAATCGCTTGAGGCAAAAAAATAAAATATTCAATGGGCTCAACATGCCTCTTATCAATTTCCTTAGGGGGTCTACTTTCCAAAATGGGGTCATTTGGGGGGGTTTTGTACTGCCCTGCCATTTTAGCACCTCAAGAAATGAGATAGGCAGTCGTAAACTAAAAGCTGCGTAAATTCCAGAAAACGTACCTTAGTTTGTAGATGTGACAACTTTTGCGCAAACCAATAAATATACAATTATTGACTTTTTTTTTACCAAAGACATGTGGCTGAATACATTTTGGCCTAAATGTATGACTAAAATTGAGTTTATTGGATTTTTCTAATAACAAAAAGTAGAAAATATCATTTTTTTTCAAAATTTGCGGTCTTTTTACGTTTATATCGCAAAAAATAAAAATCGCAGAGGCAATCAAATACCATCAAAAGAAAGCTCTATTTGTGGGAAGAAAAGGACGCAAATTTTGTTTGGGTACAACATTGCATGACCGCGCAATTACCAGTTAAAGCAGCGCAGTGCCAAAGTGTAAAAAGACCTCTGGTCATTTACCAGCAAAATGGTCCGGTCTGAAAGTGGTTAATAAACTGATCATTTTGATATTGTGAATAATTCTAGTAATATCAGTTTGTTCTTCACCATATTTTAATCCCTTGCAACTGACTTCACAACATCAAATCAAATATCAAAGCTGTAGGCTGAACTGGAAAGTAAATGTACTGAATAGCTAGAGCAAACTTTTTTTTTTTTTTTTTTTTTTTTGAACACTGTAGATCAGCGGTGGCAAACCCAATTTTATAATGGGCCTCATCAGTGTTATGGTTGCCCCCAAAGGGCCAGTTGCAAGACTGTAAGACTATATAAAGGTATCCAGAGCTTTTTTTCTCAGAGAATAGGAGCTGAACTTAACTATGCCTCCTGCTGACCCGATGGAACAGTGGGTGTGGCCATATTTCACTGGCAGTGGGAGGATTTAAAGGGGCAATAAATACCAGGAGTGTGTTATGAGCAGAGTTCAAGGGCATGCTACCTACAGAGTGCAGTTTCAGGGGTGCACTACATACAGAGTGCAGAGTTCAGGGGTGCACAGGTACAGAGTGCAGGGTTCAGAAGTTCATAGACTGTCCACATTTCACTCTCCCCCTCTCCTCGGCTCTGACCTCCGCACCACTTTCCCTCATCCACCCACCTCTGCACACATCTCCCGCTACACCCCTCATTTTTTCATTCCCCCTTTGTAGCTACCCAGCCCATCTCTACTACCTCTAGTGTAGGCAGTGTCAGCTTTTTCTCACTTTTAGCAGGGAGATCATTGGTCGACATCTGTGCACAGATGGGGATCACAGTGCAGCTTACTATGTGATGTCCCACCCCACACTTCATCTGCATCTATATCCCTCTTGTCAATACCATGAGTGCAGGGCAGGCAGGGATCTGTGAGAGCCCCTAAGAGGAAAGCTGTCCTTGTAAACACAGGCTTCTATGTTTACAAGTGACAGTGGTGAGCAGGAGCCAGAGGTGGCGGAACTCTGTTCCACCACACTCTGGCTGAAAAAAAGCCCTGGGTGCAAGGGCCACATTAAATGGCCTTACGGGCCGGATTTGGCCCTCAGGCCTTGTGTTTGACACCTGTGCTTTCCATTTTCCTGTTGTCAACATACCTGTAATAAATAATTAGCTGACAGGGTGTGAAGATGCCAAAACATAAATGTTTCATTGTAAGGAGGAAACAGAGGCACTGATAAATTTCCTCACAAAATTCATTATAGATAAGATCCCTGGATCCACTTTAAAATGCCTCAGAATGGTACGATGCATCGATCAAGAGGTGGTCCTGCAAATTTTCTCCATGGAAAACCTGGAATAAGCCACCCAGGAACCTGCAACAAACTCTGTCAAATGTGCCATCACCACTGCTGGCAGATCTACACCTACAGCCATGTATGCCCTATGGATAAGCTTCACAATCCATCTAGTTAAGGTCCAGAAAAAAAAAATGTCCCCCTGTTTTTGCCACTTGGTATGACAAACAGCTTTCCCAAAGCCCAAAATGAAGCTGTGGCTGAGAGGTATTCCTTCAATGTTGAGGAAACATCAAGTTCATGTAGGGCCAGGGCTGCAATCAGGGGGGTACAGCCGTCACAACTGTAAGGGGCCCACCAGGCCAGCAGAAGGCAGGACGGGTGAAGGGGAGCCGTGCTGTGCATTACAGAAATTATTTCACAGCTTATGCTGTTCTTGTGTCACTGAGCTCAGACATCAAGCTCTTTACTGCCACCTCTGGCTACTATGTATATGTGCATCCCTCGTGTGATTTGTACTCTGCCTCTCAGCAACATGTCAGCTTTGTGAAACTGGAACTAGGTGGAACTAGGTAGGAAGACCTTCTTTACAAGTAGGGGCTGTGAGGGAAAGGGAGGGGGCTTTTTGTGTACAGGGAGGGGCCAGAGCCTTCTGTGTTTACAGGTTTGTGTATGTGAGGGGCTGCCATATATATAGGTTTGTGTATGTGAGGGGCTGCCATATATACAGGTTTGTATGTGTGAGGGGCTGGCATATATACAGGTGTGTGTGTGGGGGGGGCTGGCATATATACAGGTGTGTGGGGGGGTGCTGACATATATGCAGGTGTGTGGGGGTGGGGTGATGACATATATACAGGTGCATGGGGGGGCTGACATATATACAGGTGTTTGGGGGGTGGGGCGCTGACATATTTACAGGTGTGAGGGGGGCTGACAAATATACAGGATTGCGGGGGGCCTGAGTGTGTACAGGTGAGGTGGCCGGTGTGCAAATTCAGTAGGATGGCCCGTGGGCAAGCCCTGGACAATATTGGTGGTAAGGGCACCCACCTGTGACTCTGGGAAATTAGGTAAGGCCAGGATTCTGGTAGGTGACCACCTTTGGAACAAACTGTTCCACTGAATGAAGCTTCATCTTGTCCGGGCAGAAGGTTACATAGCTTTGTGAAGATCCATGGGCCTGAAGCTCTGACACCCTCCTCCCAGAGGTCACTGCCACAAGAACAAAACTGCATTATATCCCATAGCGAACACTGCTCTGTGGGAGCAAAGGTCCTTTTGAGAGAAAGTCCAGTAAGAGACAGGTCCCAATATGGAAAGGTTATCTTCCTGGGGGGATGGATTTGAGCACGGCTCTGAGGAAATATACTACTAGAAAATCTTCCACCCACTTGCCCTTAGTTGTAGATGTTCAGGCTCATACTCAGGTCTAGTCTGGACTGTGGAAAGTCAAGCAGATGTGAAACAGATGGAGAGGTAAGATCTTTGAATAGATGTTACTAGTGGAGGGCTTTTTGGGCTTTAACAAGGTTGTGATTACTTGTGAGGAACATCCTTAGACCTCTAGTCTCCACCTCTCAACAGCCATGCCGGAAGGCTACGTCTGGGTGGATTCAGATGACTCCACCTGTGTCAGCAGATCTTGCAGGACAGGAAGAGAAATTGGGACTTGAGTGCTGAGATGAAGTGTGGGGGAAAACCAGGGTCTGCATGGCCAGTATGGTTAGATGGCTATGCTCAAGACTTCCTCTCTCGACAGTCTAAGACAGAAACCTCATTGAGAGGGTTTGCAGAGGGAAGGCGTTTGCCAGGCCAAATTTCCACAGTTAGGAAAGAACATCCACCCCTTCTGCCTTGGGGTGTGGCAATTGAGTCAAGATTGCTCAAGGAAGGAAATAGATCCATTTGGGAAACACCCCACATTTGAGTCCAGTGCTGTGTTCATCTGCAGTATCTTCATCTTCCTGCAGTGTTCATCTTCCTTTTGACTTCGCACCAAGGGCTGAAAGGACATAATGGGCTGCCTGTATCCCCAGAACTTTGGAGACCATTCCTTTCACACAAAAACTCCACCTTCCTTGAATACAGATGCCCTTGCAATGGGCCCGCTCAGCCCCTCTCACTGGCATTCTTTGTAATTGTGGATCATGACAAATCCTTCTTCAGCCACTACCACATGCTCTTCCACCTGTAGGGTGACACAGTGATTCATTGCCTCTAGTGATGTCTCTTGCATTGGGCAAGGAAATATTTCTGGAATTGCCTTAGGTGCTGGTGTGCCCAAGAGACCAGTAGGATATGCCCTGACACTGTTCCCAATGCGCTCAGACCTTGTGAAGCCAAGAAGAGAGGGGAAGCTACCGCTTCTGTAAATCCTCTTTCTGAAGGACTCCATCTTCAGTGGAGGCAATGCAATCAAAGCCTTGAAGAGGGCTCCCAAGCTGATTTTACACCAAAAAGAATGCCTTTTTTTAAATCTCCCTGTGACTCAGTAGTTATTTCCTGCTGCGGGACAAGAGAACAACATTGTCCAGGTAGTGGTGGTAGTACTAGGGCCACTATCAAGACCTTGGTGAAGGTCCTCAGGGAGGTGCAGAGGTCAAACAAAAGGCAGCAGAATTGTAGGTAGAGCTGGTCTACTGTAAATTTGAGATATCTTTGAAAGAATGGCAGAATAGGAATATTCAGATTGGCATTCTGCAGGTCTACTGAAAGTTTCAAGGCTCCTGGCTATACTGCTTGACCTAATGTTTGCTGGGATTCCATATAGAATCTTCCAAAAAAAATATACTGAATTAGCTTCTTCAAATCTATGACTAGTCACCAACCGTCGTTCCTTTTTTGGACTAGAAAAGGAGTTGAACAAATCCTGTTGAATCTTCCCAAGGAGGGAACCGGTGCAACAGCATTTTAGCCTAGTAATGTAAGATTGTACTGAACCAGTAATTACACCTTCCTAGGTGAAGCTGGTATTTTTGTGAGCATAAGGAAATTGACAGGCAGTGGACATACAAACTGGCTGTGTGTCATTGTAGATAACACCAACTTGTCTTCACAAACTCCTAGGAAGTGGGACAACCTGGCTCTCACCACAAGAGCCTTGACATGCTGACTGTTGACTTTGAGGATTCTGTTGAACACTCAAGGTCTTCTGGAACTGTGATTTTAAGAAAGTTGACTGGGTGTCTCTCCAGTCTTTCTCAGTGACCCTAACCTGTCAAAAAGTTCTTGAATCTCTCAACCTTTATGTGTGAAACTTGGTCTGACAAAACCTTGTATGTCTCAGCTTCCAGCCCTGGGGAAGGATCCCCTACTTCCCCCCGTCACTCCTGAGATTGCTGTCTCTAGTTTATTTTCAAAGAGGGACTTCCCATCAAAGGGAATCTTACCCCAACTTTGTCTTCATGATACATCCATAGCCCATGTTTTCAACCAGAGGGCTCTCTTCGCCATCATGAAAAGGAGTATAGCTCTTGCCGAACAACTGATGATGTCCATGAATGCCTTGTCTATAAAGTCCACAAGCATCTTTAGTTCCTGTAGAGCAGGGATAATATCCTCTCATTGATAGCAGTCTCAATGTTTTGGGTCCACACATTAATCGCATTTGCCACAGAGGTTAATACGACCTCAGGTTAATATGCTCCTCCTGCCAACAGGTAAACATTTCTGAGGTCCAGATTGATCCTCCTCTCTCAGATGTCCTTAAAAGTTGCTGAATCTTCCATTGGGAGGGTGACTTTCATCAACATCATTCATCATTCATCAGTTCATCATTCATCAACATTAGTCAATTTTATTATCGCCTCATCCACCACCAGTGGTGTGAATATCTCTTTCTGTCTTTTCCACCCCTGTGCAGACAATACTTTTAACTCTTCCGTAAATGGAAAATAGAACTGCCACTTCTGAATGAAAAGGAACATTTTTCTTGGTCTTTTTTGGAAAATTCTTCTTTCAAAAAAAAAAAAAAAATAGAACTGCACTAGGGTAAAGCGTAACCCTCATTGCTCTCCCTCCTCTCCCTCCTGTCTAGGATGCCCCCACTGGGTGACAGCCCCAAAAATATTGGGCTAGTAAAAGAAAAGCGTGAGGATTGCTCCAGTTCTCCTGTGGGACACTCCAGGCAGTCTGCATAAGTCTTGCTTGGGAATGTCGCTGCAGGCATTCTTCTCCTTTATCCACTGGCATCTCAGACTGACAGCTCCTACTGACTAATTTGTTTGGCATGGGAGTTGATCCTCTGATCCAGCAAGCCCTTTACCTAGATGGTGGGGATGCTCTGGTGAATAGGATTAGTGTCACCTCGCCCTGGATCGATGCCTGGGAGACTCTGAGGAGGGACTGTCATCATCTGGATGAGCATATCGCTTGATAATCTCTTAGATCTTTTATAGTGTGACCAGGCAAGGCTGAAATCAGAAAAAGGAGCCTGTCGGATATACTCTTTTTATGTCAGTCCAACTTACCTGACCGTAGATCCCTTACCTATTATGCAAGTGAGGGTATTGTAATGGTGGTGATTGGCTCAAGTTTTTCGAGTACAGGGAGGTCAGCTTATGGTTATGAAGACAGCTCAGCTGAGGCCCACGGTGGGAGACTGCAGCATACAGAGATTCCTCTGCCTGACTAAAGCCCAGACAAATCCCTCCAGAGGTGCCTCCTATGTTTACCAGTGCATAAGGGCAAAATGCCCTCATCAAAGTTGGCAGCCATGACTTCTAGGTGCTACAGCATAAATAGCCCAGAGAGTGGTCTAATGTCATCATTCCAACCCCTTTCCCTCAATCGACCAGAAGCACCATGTGCACCCTACGGAGCAGCTTTGCCTATGACAGAGGACAGGTGACAGGAACAGAGCCCAACCAACCTGTGTGAAAATTTAAAGCAAGAAAAAAATGACAAAGTAACAAGGAAGCTGACCACGCCATACTTCAAACCTCCCAGACACTTTAGGCAGATTTTTTTCCTAGTGAGAAAACACCACAATGCCTCAAAACCAACAGAAGGGCTCCCAGACTATTTAGCACATTTAGTAGCCAGAGATGTGGGATTGTGTCTGGGAGGGGCTGAACCCAGACGAATATTGCTCTGAGGCCGAGAAAGGGATATTGCTGCATATTCACTGGTGCATGAGGTATGAGGGAAAGAAGGAGAATACTGGGGGATGGTAACTTTTTTCTTTTATGCTATTTACTGGTCCTAAGGGAGTGGTTAGAGGCAGAGCCCTAGCACAGGCATGCCGCTTTGTTGGCACCAGGAAAGAAAACATTTAACTTACCAATCTTTTGTGGCTGCAATCTTCTCTCACTTTTAATCCAAATGACAATGGTCACCCAGACACATAGAGAGGGTAAACCTCCCTAAGGGGACACCAAAAGCAATAAAAACCTGGCTGGGCCTCTGACCACTCTAATCCAAAATCAAATGAAGCATTTTAGGCTAGTTACACTTTAAGTTTTCTTTATTAAATAATCACTCAGATTGTTTGTCCTAGCATCATTTTTATCAATTCGGTTCAAAGGAAACATTAAATATGTAATTATGGTCGCTCAAACCAATTAATTGAAGCACAAAATGATCCTTTTAGCCAGCTACAAATAAGAGCTTTAGATTCACTTTTGCAATTATGGGCAATGATATTGATCTAGAAAAGTCTTCCTTTGATATGAATTGAACAATCAGTTTCAACAATCAATTCATTAAATCATCAGACCAAAAAAAATTGACGTCTGTATGGACAATATTTCACTGATATACAATCACCAAATGCAGTGGAGTAGAGAAAAAGGGGTCAGGATGAACAGTTATGATGAAGTCGATTAAACACAAAACTTAAAGTTACAAAGTAAAACTTTTTTTCACTTAAACTGTTAAACTGTGTGCATAACAGGTAAATGTGAAAGATGTCAAAGCTCAATAAATTAGCTAAAATATGTAGAAAATATTGGAATCTGTGTACTGCCACTGTACAGGTTGCAGCACGCAGGTAGATAAGAACAAAATTCCTTGGGGAAGAGTGGAGGAAAACATGAATGTACAGGAATAAGTAATGCTGCCAAATGTTGCTTCACTTTCACATGTGTAAATAAAAATACTCAAATAACTGTTCTTTTTGCTGGTATTTAGTCTGGTGAATCATACATAGCAACAATTTACTATTTAAAACAGCCTTTCTCAGACAGGGTTCCTCTAGAACAGGCATTGCTAAATGGCGGATTGTGGTCTGGATCCGGACCTAATTGCTGTCCTATCCAGACCACCGTGGTTCCACCATTTAGTAGCTGGCTTTTCCCCCAAGCTTCGGCTGCTGTCATTCTCAGCAGAGAAGAGTGACAGGCTATACAGTTCTAAACAGTGGCCAAGGGCTGGAGCTTCAGTAGTTAACTTTTCAAATTTACCAGCAGGGGATTGGTTGCTAGGACACAGGGTGCTCCTAGCAACCAATCATCAGCTTGTTAAGAAGAAAAGCCACTCCCTCCCGCCATTCATAATTGTATATGCCTGCCGCTCTTCTCTGCTGAGAATGACAGGGGCCAGATCTTGGGGGGGAAAGCCGGCTCCTGCTCGCAGCTCAGAACAGTATGTCCTCCTGCTCTCCTCTGTGTAAGTAGGAGAGTAAAGGGGCAGAGGAGACCACTGTGATAGCTGTGATGTGAATGAGGGATATAGAGGACATTGCTGTGGGGGGGGGGGTATGTGAAGGGGGGCAGAGAACATCGCTGTGGGTAACGTGAAGGGAGGAAAGAGGACATCACTGTGGGGGGGGGGGGGGGGTAATGTGAAGGGAGGGCAGATGACACCACTGTAGGGGGGTAATGTGAAAGAGGACAAAGGGCACCGTTGTGGAGGGGGGGGGGGGGTTGTGTAAAGGACAGGGGACACCGCTGTGAATGGGTAATGTGAAGGGAGAAATAGAGGACACTTCCATTGGAAATCTTGCAATGGGGACACTGGTTCTGGTGACCCTGGTGACAACCAGGGATTCGTTCACTTTGGAGAGATTTCCACTCCCTTCCTGTTTTAGCTATGGGACAGGAAGTGAAGGGAAATCTCATCAATGAGATACAGAATAACAGATTACAAAAAATTAAACCTGATAGGGGTTATAACCCTCCCTTTCTCTATCAAATATGAAATTAAAAGAGAAGGGAGCAGGACGTGGTACCTGCTGTATACCATTTGTCTCACCTTGCCTGCTAATAAAATTGTACAGGTTTATTTTAAACAATAAATTTTCTGCATTCTGAAAATGTTAATCAAATAGAATCTTTTTGCCTAAATTTCTTTAATGCAGTTCTCATATATATTGTATCTTTCGTACTTACTGTGGTGGGTAATTCTTGAAGTTCATCCTTGTAGACACTGAGCTCAGTGATAAGACTGCTGGGAAAATAACCAACGAGTCCCTGCTGATCCCTGTACTGGTCACTATAAACCTGTCAGTAGTAAGAAGTAGAGTTACAACAAGGCACCTCTAGTTTGCACAGGCTCATACTAGTACAGAACAACACAGCTGTCACATCCACTCTACAGCCACTTGTTTTTCTCAGCATTCTTACACATGAATAGTCAAACAGATCTCACAAATTGTGTTGCTAGCCGAGCAGATGGACCACATGTGGCACCAATAAGCGGTAAATCACACCTCCGCCTTCAAGATCATTAATCGTGTACTGCAGAGGTTTTTCTTCTAACGTACATGTTTCATGCAGTATAGACTCTCATTAGGGGAACTTCAGCTGCTGCATCAGTTCAGACATCCAAACAGTGAGATAACTTCAATACCAACCTAAATATGAATTTACTACTTAATCAAACTGAGTTGTGAAGGTCTGAACAGAAACATATTTAGAATAATAATATTTATACCCTACAGGCATTGATGACTTACAGGGTCTTTACACACTGAACCTTAAATTGTGCTTTACTTGTGACTGTACTGCCTGTTTGCTGCAGGTGAACCAAATTAAAAGAATAACTGCAAAACATGTATGCTGCTAGGCTAGAACAAACAAAAAAGGTCCAACGTCAGTGGTTGGGCCTACAAATGCAAGAAACCGTGGACATTTGGGCCAGGCAGCCACCCATTTACTTCTATGGTTGACCACTTGACCAGCAGGCACTGACTCCCTTCTACGGTGGACTGTTATAGCGCATACACACGAACAGACTTTCCAGCAGAATATGGTGGGATAGACCGATCGTTTTTCTTTGAAAAATTTAGACGGACCTAGAAATAGAACATGTTTCAAATCTGTCCGACTCAATTCCTATCTGGAAAACCATTCATCTGTATGCTGGTCCAATGGACCAAATACGACACAAGGGCAGCTATTGGCTACTGGCTATTGAACTTCCTTTTCTAGTCCCGTCGTATGTCATCACGTTCAAAACGAACAGACTTTAGTCCGTTCGTGTGTGAACAAGTCCCTTAGTTCGGAAGTCCGTCATAACTCCATCGAAAGTCTGTCGGGAAGACCGGCGGACCTTTTCTGCTGGAAAGTCCAGTCGTGTGTACTCGGCATAACAGCTTGGCCCACCAGCCATTCATTAACTGCTGTAGTGAGACATGTCCTGGATCCGCAGGACTGCAGGATTCTGTTTAAATGTAGGGCACTTGGGGGCTTTGGAGATGAGAACCTGCATTAACAACAGGGGTCTGTGCCAGGATGGTTGTTTTGGTCCCATATAGTTTTGTGTTATATTGCAATGTATTTAATTATGTTATTAATATAGTGGCTTCTACGTGTACCAGTAGAGAGTGTGTTCCTCTAACTGCCCTCCATCCTTCATCTCCCCTCCCCTTCCCCCACCACTGATTTGTCTCTGGTCAGTACAGTCCCTAGCTAGACACCCCTGCTCTCTCGCACTTGCTCAGTTTAGTTTCACTTTCATTGCAGAGACAGGACTTAGGAAAGCCATATGGGTTGATTTACTAAAACTGGAGAGTGCAAAATCTGGTGCAGCTCTGCATAGAAACCAGTGTTGCCAACTGTCAGTATTTTTACTGGCAGCCAGTAAAAAAAACGTGCACTTTTTCTTCTGCCAGTATATGCCAGTGACAGGAAAAGTTTGCCAGTAAAAAAAATGGCTGTGATGCATGGCTCAGAATTGTGCATTCTGGTTCGGAGCCCACCGAGACCATCCAAGGGCCTGCTTTAGTGTGTTCGGGCAGTGCCAGTGGGAGTGGGTCTGGCGGGGGCAGTGCCGGAGCGTGTGGTGTGATGTCATGGGGCAAGGGAGCCGAGCGGAGTGACCAGAGCCTTGTTTGCAGGTCTGTAAGATGGGAGCAAGGCAAGCCGGGAGTGGGGCTGTCAGTGCCGTTTGGACTGGAGTGGAAGTGAAGAGAAGGGACCACCTGGGGTAGAGATTGTCACTCTGACTCGGGAGGGGACATGTCATGTGAGGTGTCATCATCTCTGCTGCTGCACACTGCTGTCAGTGTCACTGTATGTGTCAATTTCATGTGTCCTGTCCATGAGCTGCTTGCTTACTATATCGAGAAAAAAAAGAAAGAAATATCCTTTTTTCCTAAATATCTACCTTAAATCACATTGCTTTTAATAATAAAATTTTTATTTCTTTCAAACGTTTAAAAACATACAATTGCTCATTATATTTTACTTTTGTTTTTCATCACTCAACTGCTACTGTTTCTTGGCTCTTTTACTACTTTTCTTTCCCTCCTCAACCCCCCCCCCCCCCCCCCCCGGCCCCCTATATTTCCCATGGGGGGTATCCATTGGCAGTGAGCATACTATTTCCTGGTTTCCATCACTTATTGCTTTTGTCCCCCTTCCTTATTACTACACTTTACCAACACTCACAGGGGGTATTTCATCTTTTGTGTCCAGGGTTTCCACATCTTTACGAACTTATTAAATCACATTGCTAATTGCATATTGTACTGTATAGCCTAAATACTGAAATTTGCACTTAAAACTGTAATTTTGTAACTTTAGGAAATGCCTGTAAAAACTTAGCTGTGCCAGTAAATTTTGGGTGTTGTGTAAGTAAATTTCAATCTGGTAAGTTGGCAACACTGATAGAAACCAGTCAGCTTCCAGGGTTTTTGCCTTAATTGAACTGAATTTAGAAGCTGATTGGCAACCATGCATTTTAAACCAAGTCCATGTGGTGACCTAGCTTCGGATGTGGGGGTTCTAAGCATTAGATTTAACATAACTGTCCCTGATTTTGGGGGACTGTCCCTGATCTGTCCCTCTTTTCTCCTTAGCATTTTGGACTGATCTACAGTGGTGTGAAAAAGTGTTTGCCCCCTTCCTCATTTCCTGTTCCTTTGCATGTTTGTCACACTTAAGTGTTTCGGAACATCAAACCAATTTAAACAATAGTCAAGGACAACACAAGTAAACACAAAATGCAATTTGTAAATGAAGGTGTTTATTATTAAAGGTGAAAAAAAATCCAAACCATCATGGCCCTGTGTGAAAAAGTGATTGCCCCCCTTGTTAAAACATACTATAACTGTGGTTGTCCACACCTGAGTTCAATTTCTCTAGCCACACCCAGGCCTGATTATTGCCACACCTGTTCACAATCAAGGCATCACTTAAATAGGAGCTGCTTGACACAGTAAGGTCCACCAGAAGATCCTTAAAAGCTACACATCATGCCGAGACCCAAAGAAATTCAGGAACAATTGAGAAAGAAAGTAATTGAGATCTATCAGTCTGGAAAGGGTTATAAAGCCATTTCCAAAGCTTTGGGAATCCAGCTAACCACAGTGAGAGCCATTATCCACAAATGGCGAAGACATGGAACAGTGGTGAACCTTCCCAGGAGTGGCCGGCCGCCCAAAATTACCCCAAGAGCGCAGTGACGACTCATCCAAGAGGTCACAAAAGACCCCACAACAACGTCCAAGGAACTGCAGGCCTCACTTGCCTCAGTTAAGGTCAGCGTTCATGCCTCCACCATCAGGAAAAGACTGGGCAAAAATGGCCTGCATGGCAGAGTTCCAAGGAGAAAACCACTGCTGAGCAAAAAGAACATCAAAGCTCATCTCAATTTCTCCACAACACATCTTGATGATCCCCAAGACTTTTGGGACAACATTCTGTGGACCGATGAGACAAAAGTGGAACTCTTTGGAAGGTGTGTGTCCAAGTATATCTGGCGTAGAAGGAACACTGCATTTCATAAAAAGAACATTATACCAACAGTAAAATATGGTGGTGGTAGTGTGATGGTCTGGGGCTGTTTTGCTGCTTCAGGACCTGGAAGACTTGCCGTGATAAAAGGAACTATGAATTCTGCTGTCTACCAAGAGATCCTGAAGGAGAATGTCCGACCATCTGTTCGTGTACTCAAGCTGAAACGAACTTGGGTTCTGCAGCAGGACAATGATCCTAAACACACCAGCAAGTCCACCACTGAATGGCTGAAGAAAAACAAAATGAAGACTTTGGAGTGGCCTAGCCAAAGTCCTGACCTGAATCCTATTGAGATGTTGTGGTATGACCTTAAAAAGGCCATTCATGCTCGAAAACCCTCTAATGTAACTGAACTGAGTGGGCCAAAATTCCTCCAGGGCGCTGTAAAAGCCTCATTGCACGTTATCGCAAACGCTTTGTTGCAGTTGTTGCTGCTAAGGGTGGCCCAACCAGTTATTAGGTTTAGGGGGCAATCACTTTTTCACACAGGGCCATGATGGTTTGGATTTTTTTTCACCTTTAATAATAAACACCTTCATTTACAAATTGCATTTTGTGTTTACTTGTGTTGTCCTTGACTATTGTTTAAATTGGTTTGATGTTCCGAAACACTTAAGTGTGACAAACATGCAAAGGAACAGGAAATGAGGAGGGGGGCAAACACTTTTTCACACCACTGTATATAGTTGTATAGAAAATGCACATTTTTATCTTTCAAAACTTTTTTCCCAGTGCTAAACCTTTCATACAATTTCTAAATTGCTGCATTTGTAAATGTCAAAAGCCAGTTTAAAGGAATAATAGGGGTAAAAAGAGCACTTTCTATATAATTCTCCTTAAGGGGGGATGGCAAGGGGTTTGTCCTATGCCTACATACATTTCCTAATAGGTGTCCCTCGTTCCCATCTCAAAAAGTTGGGAGGTATGTAATTAATATATAATAGATTCAAATTAGCACAGGAACATACTGTAGAATAATACAAGTTTTTAGAGAGTTTTTGTAATATGTTCAACATTCAGAAACAAAGTGGCTATTCCTGGGAAAATAATTTACAGCAATTATGTCTAAAATTATACTTGCAGAGAAACGAACATTGCTGTATTTGAAAACCTGTACCAAGGAAGTCTAAATTAACACAACATTGTCCATCAATGACAATATAATATACTATAGTAAAACTTACACTTCCGGACCAGAATTCACCCGCGTCATCATCTTCCTTCACTAACTTGGTGTAGATGTAGACCAGCTCTCCTTTCTTAATGTTGACAAATCTGCAGTCTGGGGCATTGTAATCATCTTCAGCTCTACCAATTGATATAGCATCTGAGGAATGATCAGGACAGAATACTCAGCATGTTCCAGTACACAGGCCAAGAGCTTTTCTTTCAATTGGTATTCCTGATCATGATGCTTCTTATGTTTATAGAAATCTCTGATAAGTACAAATACATTTTCCTAATATCGTAAACCAATGTAAACTTGAATAGTGAAAATATGCTTCCCAGTGCTCCATAAACCAGCCAAATTTGACTTGATATTAGCCTCTTGTAATCCACTGTACAGTGGCATTAAGTTTGGGAGTGAGAAGGGCAGGACTAAGAGTGAATGTGGTGAGCTGCATGAAAATGTTTAGACAAGAAACACACTTATTCATGACCTTGTCAGTCGGTTATATTCTTTCTTTATCCAATCACAGGCTGAGTTGGAGAGAGGACAACAAGACAAATTGGGTTGAGTCTTATCTCAGGGGCAATAGCAAATAGCACAACTAGTGAAAAATATTCAATCCCTCTAGTAGAGCATATCCTTAACAGACAGGGCATCCCCTGGTTCTCATAAACCTAAAGCAACCTACAGACATCGGATGGTGGTTAGGTTTACAGGTACATTTCAACCAGGGTCGACAATCCTAGATCTGACTGTAACAAGCTGGCTAGAGCAAGCATATGTAAAGCTAAAATAACTGTATTTAGTTTAGTTTTAGCTAGGGTAGGAAAGGGTTTAAACCCCTGACTGTTTACAGGCAAACTCTACAAAGTGAGAGGAATTCATATCTTAAACAGTCACCAGTAGTAGTGTCCCATTGGAAGACTTCCCCTCCCATCTTGTTCTGATGAAAAATCAAAAATTTTAGATATCCCATAATTAAAATGAATTACTAGGACAAATAAGGAAGGTGAATAACCCTAGCTGGGATGCAATAAAAACCCCCAGGGGATTTGATGCCTTCCTGCCCTATCCAAAACTAAAATCCCTCAACTCCAAAGAAACAGAATGTGGTCATTCCCAACAAGACTGGTTCACCCCTGCTCACATTTTTTTACTAGTATAGAGACACTTGGTTTCTCCCTAAGCTCAGTGGGGTTGCAATTTCTCGCTGTCATTGCCAGTAGGTGCTTCTGGTACCACTGGCTATAGTAGGAGATTTCAATACTAAACTGCATTATGAATATTTATATTTACTCCAGCCAAACCAGTAGGTGGTTCATGATGGGGAACGGTATATATATTTGGGAAAGCCATATTCTGGCTCTCTCGCTTAAGGCTAAGGCCTGGGAAGTTGCTGCTGAACTGTCTATGTTGTTGGAACCTACAGCCTGATTGAGGTCCAGCATGTGCTGTGAGGAGAGCTTTACCCAAATAGCGTATGTGCTTCACCAGTTTGGGAAGCTGCAGTTCCTGAAGGCATGGCTGCTTATCAGGATTGATGTCCACTAGGGCCCCCGCTGTGGCAGAGCTGAGTGGCCTACACCTGCAACTACAGAGACTTCCCCTTGGAGGCTAAAACCTCACTAGAAGGTCACAGAAAGCTAATTCCGGGCAGCAATTTGGTGAAAAGACTGTTTGCTGATTCAAGTGATGTTGGTGCTTTTAAAGTCTTGTAAAAGTTTTACAGGAAGGGAGGGGGGGTGAGTCATAAGAGGGCCATTGAAAGCTGCAGAGCTGGAGGTATGCCTCTGAGTGTCTGCGTAAATCCAGGAAGTGAACAGGCAGCAGCTTCAGTGGAGGGAGATTTCTGCAGCTTATTTGGCAACTACAGAATCACAGTATATATAAAATAATATGCAAAGTGGAGGGAAGCTGGAGGGAAGCTCCAGAATGGCAAAGATGTTTGTGTTACAAATTATGTGAGCAGACTGCAATTCCTCTTTAAGGATATAAGAGCCAGTGTAGCTGTATGTGTTCATTTCACAGTGCCCCTGATCTGGCCATTTATTCCAGTCTCAGAGATTGGAAACACTATTTGTAGAACAGCGAAGTTAGTGCCCACTTTTATTGGAGCTAGAATTGATCTGAGTATCCCATGCCCTATACCCCTCCCCAGTTATAAATTTCTTAAGCATAAAGACTCAAAATACATCCCCATCCCCTGGTAATTGGTTCAGTGTGTATGGAACCACTGCTGTACGGTATGTGTGCTGGCAGCCTCTGCATGACCATCATTTATCCTGCTGCTACAAGGAAATATGCAGTGACTGTGCTTTTACTACATTTAATCATTCTCAACCAGCAGCCCTTACGGGGGTTACCGCCACATATACAGTGTTATATATAAATATATATATATATATACATTTTTTTTAATATATATATATATATATATATATATTAAGATAACAGACCTGACGATTGTCATTTATCACCTATACAGATATAAGGATCTGTATCAAACTTTCGTGTTACACATGGGCCATAAATGCACCCATACACATATATAGTGACCTTTGTTCAACCACATTTTTATCATTTTCAAAAGTCAAAAGGATGAGAAGAATGGGAAAATGACAAATTGGAGGTGATCACTTGTAGAATGTCTACCATATACACAATTTAAAGACTAGTTAAAGACAGTGATAACTCAGCTACAGGTTGGTGTCCTGTGTGATCACTTTCTAAGACTTTTTTTAAAGGCGATAAAAAATAAAATAAAATAAAAAACTGTAATTTTAAGAATCAAAAAACGAAACGTTTGTTTTATTACTAATCATGTTTGGCCTAATTAAAAACACAGTTCAAACAGCATAACTTAACCCATACTGTCTTGAACTCCTGAAACCTCAGTTTCCATTGGCTGTCGAGGCTTTTCTACATTGTAGAGTAACTTGGTAAAGTGTTATAAATTCAATATATCATATGAAACTTTGATACAGCATTATTTAATGCTTAGCAAATCCAGTTTGTTTTGTATAATATTTAGTATTTACTAAACTTCAGACTTGCACGTGATTTAATCTATCAAACAATTCCCCTGGGTACCTCTGAGAATTACCACGCGGTTACAATACCACTTGTTAAGAACCCCAAAAATGAGTGTTAAAACAAAAAAAATTCTGTAACTTAGTAGACTTAAAAATTAACAAAATAAATACATTAGAAGAGATAAAAAAACGAAAATAAAGATTTGCATTTTCGGCAAACTTACAAATGCATTCATCATCGGCGCAGAGCTTCTTATCTGACAACTTCTGCATGTAAACCCCATAGGCTCTTTGATGGATAAATCCCAGACATAAGACTATGACCGCAACATAAAAAGTCTTAGCCATTTTCCCCAGAGTTTCCTCCCAGGAGCTCGGTCAGTGTCTTAGAAGAGTGTACTGTGTATATTTTGAACCACTTACAGTACATTTATGCTGGAACTGAACATCTGGAAAAACAGAGGCAGCCAATAGGATTGACCTGCCCAGCATTCCATTCACACACATGGGCATGTGGATACAAGAGAGCTCCTGTGCAGTTGTTTATCAGAGACACTGAGTAGGAGCAATGCTCGGTATAGGAAGAGAACGCTGTAAGCACACAAAATAGACAGAAATATCTGGTCCAAAATATTAAAGAAAAACTCCACCGTTGTTGTGAATTGATATTTTTAGGTGAACCTGCGCATACCTAAGATATGCAAAAGACTTTAAAGCAGATTTCCATAAATGCTGTCTACTTATCTTCCTATTACTCAGGTTTGCTTTAAAGCAATATCAAATCCAAAAGAAATCATGCATTATATTGCAGCTTACCAATTCTTAGATATTATGACTGCATTTGATTTCTTTCCATTATTTTTACCCGATGATCTGGCAAGTAAGTTTGTTGTTTTTCAACAGAACAAGTTGTCCTGGACCAATTAGAAGCTTAAGACAAACCATTTACCACTGACAGGGGTGCTTACAATGATCAGCGTTTGTTTTATTTAGGTAAAACATTAATACCCTAAATCAGGCGTGTCAAACTTAATTTCATCAAGGAGCCACATAAGCAGTATGATTGTCCTGAAAGGGCCAACTCTTCTGGCACTGTCGTACAGCTGTTGTGCCCATCTACCAGAAGCTGGCAGCACTTGAAATGAAAGCCAATGTATTTGGGAACTGCCAGAGACTGGTTGGGCATCTGTGCATACGTCTTTTATTTAAAATTTGGCACGCGAACAAGGGATCAAGGGAGGCCATTCATATGTGGTAAAGGAATTATTTTTTTTTTTTTTAACCACTTGCTTACTGGGCACTTAAACCCCCCTCAGTCCCAGACCAATTTTCAGCTTTCAGCGCTGATGCACTTTGAGTGACAATTACGCGGTCATACAACACTGTACCCAAATGAAATTTTTATCATTTTTTTCCCACAAATAGAGCTTTCTTTTGGTGGTATTTAGTTACAGCTCGGAGTTTTATTTTTTGCTAAACAAACAAAAAAAGATGCAAAAAAAAAAAAAAAAAAAATCATGTTTTAATAGTTTGTTATAAAATTTTGCAAACGGGTCATTTTTCTCCTTCATTGAAGTGCGCTGATTAGGCGGCACTGATAGGCTGCATTGGTGGGCACTGATGGGCTGCATTGGTGGGCACTGATGGGCTGCATTGGTGGGCACTGATAGGCTGCACTGGTGGGCACTGATAGGCATAGTTAAGGCGGCACTAATAGGCACAGATAAGGCGGCACCGATGGGCAAAGATGGGCACAGATAAGATGGCACGGATGGGTGGCACGGATAAGTGGCACGGATGGGTGGCACGGATGGGCACTGATAGGTACCACAGATAGATGGGACTGATGGGCACTGATAGGTGCCACTGATAGGTGGCTCTGATAGGTGGCACTGCTGGGCACTGATGGGCGGCACTGCTGGGCACTGATGGGCGGCACTGCTGGGCACTGATGGGCGGCACTGGGGTGCAGCACCTTTGAGGCAGATTTTGGGTGGCACTGTGGGTGGCACTGCTGGGTGGCACTGTGGGTGGCACTGTGGGCACTGCTGGGTGGCACTGTGGGCACTGCTGGGTGGCACTGTGGGCACTATGGGCACTGCTGGGTGGCACTGACAGGGGGGCACTTACTTTATTTCAGGATGGCACTGCGGGTGGCAGGTGGGCACTGGCAGGGGGCAGGTGTCCGCTTGAATTGCTGGCCGTGATCGGGACTGATGTCCCGAACACGGCCGCCGGCGATCGGCTTTTATTTTTTCTCCTCGCGCTGTCAGCGCGAGGAGGAATACTAGCCGATTACCGGCTCCGTTTTATCACATGATCAGCTGTCATTGGCTGACAGCTGATCACGTGATAAGGGGTCGGGATCGACCCCTTACACGGATCGGTGATCAGGCGAGTCTCACGGACTCGCCGATCACAGAGCGCGCCGCGCGCGCCCCTCAGGGGGCGCGCAGGCCGCTCGTAACCGGGACGACGTCAATAGACGTAGTCCCGGCAATCTAGGTCCGCGCTAATGCCGTCATTCGGCAATAGCGCGGATCCCAAGTGGTTAAACAAACATGTTTTACCTACCTGCTCTGTGTAATGGCTTTGCACAGAGCGGCCCTAAAATTCATCTTCCTCACCGGCGCTCTCAGGTCCTCCTCTTCTCAGTGCGTTTCCATAGGAAGCTGCTTCCTATGGAGGTTCACCTGCATGCTCACTCCCCAGCCTGGCTGTGTGCATCTATAAACACATACAATGCAGGTCGGCCTTGCCCCCATCCTCTGCTCACAGGATTTGATTGACAGCAGCAGGAGCCAATGTCTCCCGCTGCTGCCCCTCTGTCCTGTGAATGCAGGGAGAGAAGAGATGGCCACTACAGATGGGCACTGCACCTGATTAGTACAGTGGTGTGAAAAAGTGTTTGCCCCCTTCCTCATTTCCTGTTCCTTTGCATGTTTGTCACACTTAAGTGTTTCGGAACATCAAACCAATTTAAACAATAGTCAAGGACAACACAAGTAAACACAAAATGCATTTTGTAAATGAAGGTGTTTATTATTAAAGGTGAAAAAAAATCCAAACCATCATGGCCCTGTGTGAAAAAGTGATTGCTCCCTAAACCTAATAACTGGTTGGGCCACCCTTAGCAGCAACAACTGCAACCAAGCGTTTGCGATAACGTGCAATGAGGCTTTTACAGCGTCCTGGAGGAATTTTGGCCCACTCATCTTTGCAGAATTGTCCTAATTCAGTTACATTGGAGGGTTTTGCGAGCATGAACGGCCTTTTTAAGGTCATACCACAACATCTCAATAGGATTCAGGTCAGGACTTTGGCTAGGCCACTCCAAAGTCTTCATTTTGTTTTTCTTCAGCCATTCGGTGATGGACTTGCTGGTGTGTTTAGGATCATTGTCCTGCTGCAGAACCCAAGTTCGTTTCAGCTTGAGTACACGAACAGATGGTCAGACATTCTCCTTCAGGATCTCTTGGTAGACAGCAGAATTCATAGTTCCTTTTATCACGGCAAGTCTTCCAGGTCCTGAAGCAGCAAAACAGCCCCAGACCATCACACTACCACCACCATATTTTACTGTTGGTATAATGTTCTTTTTATGAAATGCAGTGTTCCTTCTACGCCAGATATACTTGGACACACACCTTCCAAAGAGTTCCACTTTTGTCTCATCGGTCCACAGAATGTTGTCCAAAAAGTCTTGGGGATCATCAAGATGTGTTGTGGAGAAATTGAGACGAGCTTTGATGTTCTTTTTGCTCAGCAGTGGTTTTCTCCTTGGAACTCTGCCATGCAGGCCATTTTTGCCCAGTCTTTTCCTGATGGTGGAGGCATGAACGCTGACCTTAACTGAGGCAAGTGAGGCCTGCAGTTCCTTGGATGTTGTTGTGGGGTCTTTTGTGACCTCTTTGATGAGTCGTCGCTGCGCTCTTGGGGTAATTTTAGGCGGCCGGCCACTCCTGGGAAGGTTCACCACTGTTCCATGTCTTCGCCATTTGTGGATAATGGCTCTCACTGTGGTTCGCTGGATTCCCAAAGCTTTGGAAATGGCTTTATAACCCTTTCCAGACTGATAGATCTCAATTACTTTCTTTCTCAATTGTTCCTGAATTTCTTTGGGTCTCGGCATGATGTGTAGCTTTTAAGGATCTTCTGGTGGACCTTACTGTGTCAAGCAGCTCCTATTTAAGTGATGCCTTGATTGTGAACAGGTGTGGCAATAATCAGGCCTGGGTGTGGCTAGAGAAATTGAACTCAGGTGTGGACAACCACAGTTATAGTATGTTTTAACAAGGGGGGCAATCACTTTTTCACACAGGGCCATGATGGTTTGGATTTTTTTTCACCTTTAATAATAAACACCTTCATTTACAAATTGCATTTTGTGTTTACTTGTGTTGTCCTTGACTATTGTTTAAATTGGTTTGATGTTCCGAAACACTTAAGTGTGACAAACATGCAAAGGAACAGGAAATGAGGAAGGGGGCAAACACTTTTTCACACCACTGTATGTATTTTTGAGACATTTGTACATTTTTTACCTTAAAGTTGATGTAAACCCAAATTTTTTTTTGTTTTGTTTTTATGTCATGATGTAGAGTATAAGATTTCCTATCATTTGAACCCAGTCTTGCCACAAAGAGTTAATCCAGCTCTGAGCAATCCTCTTTTATTGTTCAGTGAGATAAAGCTTGACAAACAGAGAAAAACTTTGTCAAATCCTCCCTCTTGTTGTGAGTGACAGGTGATTTACAGGCATACCCCACTTTTAAGTACACAATGGAGTTTATTTACTAAAGCTGTAAAGTGCAAAATCAGGCTCACTTCTGCATAGAAACCAATGAGCTTCTAACCCCAGATTGTTCAATTAAGCTTTGGTAATAAAACCTGGAAGCTCATTGGTTTCTATGCAAAAGTGAGCCTGATTTTGCACTTTCCATCTTTAGTAAATAAACAACATTGTGTACTTAAAAGTGGGGTATGCCTGTACATATCTTGTGCACTAGCCTAAGAGACATGCATTATTTTTTAATGCCCTCCCACTCGTTTCTTTTGCTGCTCTGCAAGGATTGGCTGTTCCACATCTCAGCATGATTTGCCATGCTGAAGTCATGTGGAGACTTTTTGGGGTTTTGACTGGATGTTAGTGATCATAGCAGAAATTCAGTGTAAGAAATACACAGGAGAAAATGCATGTTGATAAGGGGGAGTGTAAAGGTGGGCAGGGAGTCTAGTGACATCACGACTCCACCCACTGAGCTCTGGAAAACAGACCTACCCACAAAATCTGCAGTTTTGTGGGTCTCATAGCAGACAGAGGGGAGACATTTGACAGATAAGTATACATGCAGGAGGCATGTATATCCTTCTAGATAACCAATATTGCAGTAGTTTAGAAAGGATGAGAGTGGGTTTACATCCACTTTAATGCAGGGAATGCATTGGGGTAAAATGTCTAGCCTGTAAAACTACTTTAGGTTCTGCTTTAACTAATTAGGAATACTAGGCAGGGTCCCTACAGTTGTATCAATGTTTCCTGTTCAGCAATTACCATGATTTTGTTAGATAATATATTGCAAAAATCATTCATTACACATAGCAGATCTGTAGCCTTTCTACATACATACATACAAGGCAGATAGTATGCCTCTTAATTCAGCATCCGCTCCTGCACAATGTAGCACATTTTATAGCAGATGCTCTGGCTTTTATTAAAGATGTGTAAAGTCAGCAGAATTCTAAGTTAAAAGACAATGTAAGTGGCTCTGAAGAGCTGACTTGGTAAAATTAAGAGAAGAGTGTCTGACAAAGTCATGTGGGTAAAGGTAACAAAGTTGAATAACTGCAATACTCTACAATAAACTCGGCAGCTTTTCTATAACTGCACCTTACTCACTTTTGTGACTTGCAGTAGACATTAGCATTGTACAGATTTAAAGCTGAACTCCACATATGGATTATTTGCATAATTACATTGGTCCAGCCTGGACCAATGTGAGAATATATATGCCATACCTGTAGGGTTGCCAGCTTTTCTTCAAGTCAAACCTGAACACTTTAGCGGCGCAAGGCAATTTTTTTTTTTTTATAGTCAAAACGATACATATATTTTGCTATTAAATAACATTTCTAATCATATGAAGTTAAGAACAACAGTCCCCCTTTAAATCAGAGTCCACAGCGTTCCCTTTTTACATCTGAACTCGCAGAGTTCCCTTTCACTGTAAGGGGGGACTCTGCAGACTGATGTAAGGGAGAACTCTGGGGCCTCTAACATAAGGGATTTTCTGGGAACCCTGACTTAAGGGGGAACACTGAGAACTCTGATGTACGGAGAAGACTCTGATGTAAGGGGAAACACTGTGGCCTCTGGTGTAAAGGAGAAATCTGATGTAAGGGGTGCTCTGGGAACCCTGATTTACCTTAGTGTACTTACTCAGAGGCAGGAGAGAGAAGGGGGAGACTTCGGCCAGCCACTGAGAGCCTGAGCCGGTCGATCCCTCCCCCTCCACATCTCAGTGCTCCAGTGAGCGTGGGAGTGGCAGAACAGAGAGCTGCTGACTGACAGACAGCATCTCTCTGCTCAGGGTACTGTGAGAACCGAGCAACCAGCGATGTTTGATCTCTCGGTTCCCAGTGTTAGAGCCGACGGGGGACAGATGCAGCATTGGACCAATGCTCCATCCACCTAGGTAAGTATGATTAAAAAAAGAAAAGTATACCCATACTTCTCTTTTAAAAGTATGCTTAAAGAGAATACCTCCTAACTTTAGAATTTAAGAACTTCTTTAGAACTTGAGAACTTCAGGGAGAAAGTGTATTTAGACTTTTTGTGTGCCACAGCAAAAAGTAGCTGTGGGTAAATTATGACAGCCATGAAGGCATTGTTTGAATTTCAACCCTTTCATGACTAAGCCTATTTTTGGCATTACAAGTTAAAATCCATATTTTTTGCTAGAAAATTACTTGGAACCCCCAAACATTATATATATTTTTTTAGCAGAGACTCTAGAGAATAAAACGGCGATTGTTGCAATATTTTATGTCACACGGTATTTGCGCAGTGGTGTTTTAAATGCAACTTTTTGGGAAAAGGGACACTTTCATGAATTTAAAAAAAACTAAACAGTAAAATTAGCCCAATTCTTTTGCATAATGTGAAAGCCGAGTAAATAGATACCAAACATGTCACACTTTATAATTGCACGCACTCCTGGAATGATGGCAAAGTACGGCACCTAAAAATCTCAATAGGCGACGCTTTAAAAAAAAATTACGGTTACCAGGTTAGCGTTACAGAGGAGGTCTAGTGCTAGAATTATTGCTCTTGCTCTGACGATCGCGGCGATACCTCACATGTGTGATTTGAACACCGTTTACATATGCGGGCGTGACTTCCGTATGCATTTTCTTTGCTTCGCGAGCTTGCGGGGACGGCGGGCGCTTTAAAAAAAATGTTTTATTATTTATTTATTTTATTTATTTTAAAATGAATAAATTGTTTTAAAAAAAAAAAAATATTTGATCACTTTTATTGCTGTCATAAGGAATGTAAACATCCCTTGTGACAGTAATAGGTGGTGACAGGTACTCTTTATGGAGGGACCCCCGATCTCTCCTTTACACTTCAAAGTATTCAGATCGCCTAAAACGGCGATTCTGAATACTGTATATTTTTTTAAAACCGCCGCCCATGGCAGCCGAGTAAACGGGAAGTGACGTCATGACGTCGCTTCCGTGTTTACTATTAGGAGACTGGAACAAAGCCGATTACGGTTTTGTTCCAGTTCCTCCCCAGGAGCCGGAGGCATTGGATGTGTGATGGGTGCTCCCGATTGAACGGGAGCACCGGGAGGCAGCGGGAGGGGGGACGTCCCCTCCCGTTCCTCCGGCATAACAGCCGAGCGGCTTTTAGCCGGTTCGGTTGTTATGGCTGGATAGCCAATTGCCTGCTGTAAAAAATGGTACCGGGATGATGCCTGCAGGTGCGGGAATCATCCCGGTATACCCCCGGAAGCCGAGTACGCACATCTGCGTACGCTCGGCGGGAAGGGGTTAAAAACAAGGAAGGCACCTTTGGGCATCTCAGGGAGAGTAGTAATGCAGCATACATGTGGACAGTGTGGGCAAACTGTTAACAGTGGGAGGGGCTTAAGGAGTATGAATAAGGCCCCTTTCACACTGGGGCGGTGGGTGTGCCAGTGGTAAAACACCACTATCTTTAGCAGCACTTTACCGCCAATTTCGCTGCACTATTCGGTAAAAGCGCCCTGCTAGCGGCCGAGAGATTGAAAACCACTGCAAATCGCTGCTGCAGTAGCACTATGTCGGCGGTACAACCATGCTGCCCCGTTGATTTCAATGTGCAGGAACTGTGAAGGAGCATGGTACACACCGCTCCTTCACAGCTCCAAAGATGCTGCTAGCAGGACTTTTTTTTAGCATCCTGCAAGTGCACTGCTCCAGTGTGAAAGCCCTCGGGCTTTCACACTGGAGACAGCAGCGGCTCTTTCAGGGCGCCCCAGTGTGAAAGGGGTCTAAACAAAACCCGGGCTTGCTTTTACCTATAAAAAAAATGCTCTGATTGCTGAGCCACAAGCAAGAGTCTCACAGATACATATAAACACAATCATCAGAAAAATGCTTCCATGGCATATGATTTTGTGTACACTGAAAATAGACAGAGCGCTAACATTTTGTCTACCTTAAGGCTTGGTTCACACCTATGTGATTTGGATGTGGGTGTCCCTGCAGCCAATTCACATAGCAGGAGATTGTGACCACCTCTCTATGTAACCGGTTCACACATCTGCGCAGTGGCTTCGGAGCGAATTGCACAGGATCCCTGTGCGTCTTTTGATCCATTTTTGGTCCGAATTCAGCCCAAAATTTGGGATGAAATCGGATCTGAAACGGTGAATGGAGATGCACCCAACTCCTGCTGTGAGCCGCCTGCAGCTTAGATGTGAACCCAGCCTAAAGAAGAACTTTAACCACTTGCCTACTGGGCACTTTTACCCCCTTCCTGCCCAGGCCAATTTTCAGCTTATAGCGCTGTCACAGTTTGAATGACAATTGCGCAGTCATGCAACACTGTACTCATGTGACATTTTTATTATTTTTTTAACACAAATTAAGCTTTCTTTTGGTGGTATTTAATTACCACTGGGATTTTAATTTTTTGCTAAACAAATGAAAATTTAGAAAAATAAAATAAAATCAATGTTATAAAATTTTGCAAACAAGTAATTTTTGTCCTTCATTGATGTGCTCAGAGAAGGCTTCACTGATAGGTGGCATTTATGAGGTGGCACTGATGGGCACTGATAGGTGGCACTGATGAGGAGTCACTTATGAGGCTGCACTAATTGGCAGGACTGATGGGCACTGATAGGTGGCACCAAAGGGCACTGAAAGGTGGCAATGATAGGCATCACTGATGGGCTCTGACAGGTGGCACTGATAGACAGCACTGATATATGACACTGATGAGGAGGCACTGATTGGCAGCACTGATTGGCACTGATAGACGGCACTGGTGGGCACTGATTGGCAGCACTGGTGGGACTGCACTGAATCAGGATACTGATAATAAGTGCCCTGATTATCAGTGTCAATGTCCCTTTAACAAAACTGGTTATCGGCTCTCTTCAGCATTAGGAACTGGCGTGTGTTTACATCCTGTGATCAGCTGTCATTGGACACAGCTGATCACGTGGTAAAGGGCTGCTGTGATTGGCACTTTAACCTGATCGATGATCAGTTGAGCCCAAAGGACTCGGTGATCACAGAGTGCATATACACCCAATGCATGGGCAGGACATGGATGCCCTACCGGCAAACTAAGTCCATGCTGTAGCCGTCTTTCATGTATAGCATGGGCAGGAAGTAATTAAAATAGTCAGGGGCTGCTTAACAACCAGCAACCTGCAATCAGGTTTGGGAATACATAACAGAGTGCAGAGAGTCAGGGGTGTGTAATGTGTTCAAGGATCAGGAGTATATAACACACAGTGCTGCAGTCAGTGCCGGGTTTAGGTGTATATGACACACGCAGAGCAGCCCCCAAAATATTCCCTCCCAGTACAAATTCTCATCCTCCCCCCTTCCAGCATGATCCCCTCTTCTTCTTCATCCCAGCATAAATCCCTGCCCTACCCCACAAATCCCCCCCCCCCCATTTCCTCCTAAAAATCTCCCGCAACACAAATCCCCCCCCCCAATCCACCCTCCCAGGATAAATACTCTTCCTCTAAAAGAACCCCAGATGAGTGTAAAACCTAACAGGGTATAGACACACTTTAAAGATAATCTTTGATTTGCCAACAGGTTACCATTTTTTATCACTGTGTAAAGAGCAGAGCTGTAGGAGGGGCCCAGTAGATATAGCCGTCAGATATGGCGACCCGTCAGAATTGGTAACAGAAGTGACGTTTTGTCACCGCCATCTTGCTACACCCTGCACTGCTCCACAGTATTTCACCTTATAAACTCTGCTTTCTGTTAAAAATAACTGTGAAATGCAAAACTTTGGTGGATGTAACAAGATGTCCGCTTGCCCCTTTCTACGGTATTGTTACTGTGGAGGAGTGCGGGGTGTAGCAAGATGGCGGTGATGGAACGTCACTTTCGTTACCAATTCTGATGGGTCGCCTAATATGATGGAACACCTGCAGAAAACTAGAGGAGGGGGCAGAGAAAAGACCAGTCACCTTGCACAAGATGAGAGCGCAGCAGTAACAGGTCTTGTAGGGGGTTGTAAACCCTTGTTTTTCTTCAATAACAAACATATTATACTTACCTCCACTGTGCAGTTCATTTTGCACAGAGTGGCCCCAATCCTCGTCTTCTGGGGTCCCCCAAGGACGCTTGCGGCTCCTCCCCACATCGGGAAACCACCTAGGAGATGTTCTCTCCCTTGAGGTTACAGTGCGGGCACGCTCCCGAGTCCAGCATATGCGTCCAGAGACACAGAATGCCGAACCCGGCCCCGCACCCGGGCACCCGCGTCATTGGATTTAAATGACAGCAGCTAGAGCCAATGGCTGTGCTGCTATCAATCTATCCAATCAAGAGCCGAGACCCTGGCTAGAGGGGGTTTGCACGTCTCTGGGGTGGGAACGAATGGGCTCAGGTAAGTAAAACAGGGAAGCTGTTTTTTTGTGATATGGCGCTGCATCGCTTTAACTGATAATTGCGTGGTTGTGCGACATTGTACCCAAACAAAATTCATGTCCTTTTTTCCCCACAAATAGAGATTTCTTTAGGTGGTATTTGATCACCTCTGCGTTTTTTATTTTTTGCGCTATAAACAAAAAAACAGCAATTTTGAAAAAAAATATTTTGTACAATTTACTATAATAAATATCCCAAAAAAAAAAAAAAAAAAAAAAAAAAAAATATATATATATATATATATATATATATATATATATATATATATTCTTCATCAGTTTATGTCATTATGTATTCTTCTGCATATCTACTTAGTAGGAGCACACGATCTGTCTCCTCTCCCCTGAGAGAACTGGGATTTGTGTGTTTACACACAGATCCCGGTTCTCGCTCTGTCACGAGCAATCGTAGGTGCCTGGCGGTCATTGTGCCTGCCGGGCAGGCGCATCGGCTCCGGGGACACGCTGCTACGACGGCTGGCGCAGGGGAGCCAACCTGCGCTGGTCTGGAAGGGGTTAATGCATAGGATGCATTTAGGTGAAAAAGCAACCCCGTTTCACCAAGGATTACTACACAGATTATGAAAAAATACACAGTATTCATCAAGGAAGAATACATATGTCTCTTGTATTAAGAGTTTTAGAACAATATTTGTCTATCCTGGAGTTTAGCTTTAAAGTGGTATTAAACCAAACGGCAAAATTTAATTTATTGCAGCTTACCACTCAAAATGTGGTGGCTGTATTTGTTTTGTTTTTTTTTTCAGTTTTTTTCCCTCTGTATATATCTGGTGATCTGGCTAGTAACACACTCTGGATGAAGGAACAAATTTGGGGTTTGGGGGAATATTAGATGTACTAGCAGATTTAGGTTCACTAACAAATTAAAGTCAAACTCCAGCTCATACTTTATTAGCCGTTACAGACATTTTTTTTTACCTTTTGGGATAAAGGTTTTACATAAATAAATAAAAGCTGATCATTGTAAGCACTCCTGTCAGTGGTGAATGGCTTGTCTCCACCCTCGAAACTGCTACAGCTGCAGGAAAGCTTAACTTGATCTTAAGCTTGTTAACTTAAAGTGTTACTAAATCCACAACAGTAAAATCTGTCTGTATATACAGAATAGCATGCTTGTTATACTCACTGTGGAACGTAAGGGATTAATCCTCTGCATTTTATAAAAAGGATTTTTGATCCTGTATGCACAGATCTTCCTATCCTCTAGGGCAGTGATGGCGAACCTTGGCACCCCAGATGTTTTGGAACTACATTTCCCATGATGCTCAAGCACACCGCAGTGTAATTGAGCAGCATGGGAAATGTAGTTCCAAAGCATCTGGGGTGCCAAGGTTCGCCATCACTGCTCTAGGGTCACTCCTCCTGACAGGGCCAGATAAGACACAGTGAGGGTAGTACTGCTGCACATGCTCTGTTTAACTATTAACTATTTTCATATTACTGGGTTTATTAACACTTTAAGCTAGGTTCACACTGGTGGAGGCTGGAAGGTGTGTAGCTGCCCTGGGACATTGTGAGGACTGACCTGCATTCAAGATCCTAGTGATTGTGTTCTGTTCTACTTTTGGGGTGCCAGCAGTAGCTTTCTCTGAGACAGCTCTTACAGGGTCTCAGTTCTGGCCTTCTCCTACTGATCAAAGAAGTTTCAGTGAAATGTGTCCTGTTACAAGTTTTTGGATAATCCCATAACATCCCAAACCCTCTCTTTTTACAAGTTCTACAAGCAATAAATCTTAAAACGCCATTCCCTAGACTGTTTAACCTCTTGCCGCCTCGCCGCAGTACATATACTGCAGCAGGTCATCTTGTACAGGCACCATAACGTACCTGTATGTTGCAGCTTTCTTCTAGGTCCGCGTACATCCATATTCTTGAGCTGCCATTTGCTGCAGCACAAGCCAATCAGCGGGTCCCGGGCAATGATGAACCAACACACTGCTTAGTGAAACCAGCACACATTACACACACCATGTTTCCCCAAAAATAAGGCCTACCCTGAAAATAAGATTTTCAGGGAGGGCGGTAATATAGGCCCTACCACAAAAATAAGCCCTAGTTTAAAGTGGTTTTAAGATCCTAGAATTCACACTATTACAGTATTGTAATGTAAGTGTATTAGTGCAGTGATTCCCCCGAAGGGGCAGGTTAAGTATGTTCAGTCTGTTACTCTGCCTCTCTAGTAAAGGCCTCAGCCCCCTCTGGCACACCTGGCAATAGTGTGACACGTTATGATAAAACACAGAAATTGTCTTTGCTGCAATATTTCTGTGGAAGGATAGCAGACAGTAACAATATATAATCAAGTGATCAACTAGAGATCAATAACTGAGATTTAAGAGGAATATAGCTCTCAATCCTAGATTCAAGCTGCTTTCAAGGGATTCCAAACCTGAGAATGTCCCCAAGAGCGGAGGCACACTTTAACAGTAAATAAAACACAATATGACACTTTAAATTGGATTGGTTACCTTTACTCAGATGGTCCCTATGAGTCCAGGCAGGAGGAGAGCAGAGGAATGACTCCCTTTGTGTCAGGCCTCTCTCTCCTGTCCCCTGACACCACAGACCCAACTTTACACACCTATTGGTGACAGGTACTTGGGTACTCTGATGGGCTGGTGACAGGTACTCAGGGTACTCTGATGAGCTGGAGACTGCTACTTGGGTACTCTTATGGGCTGGTGATAGGTACTCAGGTACTCTGGTGGGCTGGTGATAGGTACTCGGATACTCATGTGGGCTAATGATAGGTACTCGGGTACTCTGGTGGGCTAGTGATAGGTACAGTACACGGGTACTCTGGTGGGCTGGTGACAGGTGCTCGGGTACTCTGGTGGGCTGGTGACAGGTACTCGGGTACTCTGGTGGGCTGGTGACAGGTACTCGGGTACTCTGGTGGGCTGCTAACAGGTACTCAGATACTCTGATGGGCTGATGTTAGGTACTCGGATACTCTGATGAGCTGGTGATAGGTACTCAGATGGGCTGGGACAGGTACTCAGGTACTCTGATGGGCTGGTGACAGGTACTTGGGTACCCTAATGAGCTGGTGACAGGTACACGGGTACTCTGATGAGCTGGTGACAGGTACTCGGGTACTGTGATGGGCTGGTGACAGGTACCCGGGTACTCTAAAACTGATGAGCTGGTGATAGGTACTCAGGTGGGCCATGACGGGTACTGTGGGGATGGTGACAGATACTCTGGGGCTGGTGACAGGTACTCTGATGCTGGTGATGGGTACTCTAATGCTGGTGACAGGTACACTGATGGGCTGTGAAAGGTAGTCCTGATGGGCTGGGACAGGTCCTTTTTATTTGAGGGGGCAATCCGGCACATTCTTGCACTATTTCAGCCAGGTCTCCTCCTCACACACTGAATAGGAGAACCTAGAAACAGTGCTACAGCCGTTTGTTAACGACTAATTGGACACAGCCAGTCACGTGGTAAAGAGACAATTTAATTGGCTCTTTAATCTGATGGGGGATGAGCGAGAAGCTGAGGCCGTCATATAACATCCACCAGGGATGGCAGGGTGTTTTTGCGGATGTCATTTAACAATGGCCTGGTATGCAAGTGGTTAAACTCCTGTATAGCGGGCCCAAACAACACAACTGGCCCAGATTTTCAGGTGAAACAGGCAGGGTTTTGTTCAACAAGGTGAGAGGGCAATGGTGTCTGTATACATTGTCCCAAAAATGGGTAGCCTTATTCTTTATCCCTGTGGTACTACAAGTGTCAGCAAGATGACTACCAGCAACGATGTCTGTATACAGTGTTCAAATAACCTCTTCTGTAGTGCAGTGTCTCTGTTCCCTGCAGATGGGCAGAAATACCCAATCCTGCAATTAAGATCCAAACAAATGTCCTGGAACAGACAGGCTCTCTTGGCAACCCGACTAATCACCTCACACTGGAACGATTTACCGTTGGTGCATTTGCCTCTATATGCACCTGGGTTCCCCCTCTCTTAGGCTGGATGTCCCGATTGGTAGCGGAGGCCCGGAATTGCGCAGAGAGATCATCTGAGAGACAGCACCTCTGCTTCAGATCTGGTCTCTTTACTCCCTCATCGCTGACTGAACTTTTCTTCAGGACACAAAATGGAGTCTTTTACTTTCCTGCCAGCAAAGCATCCTGGGCTTTTTGTAGTTCCTTCCTGAATACCAGGCTATAGAGCCGCGTTGTGAGGGATCTGCATGGCACAGAATCCATTGCAGCTGCTTCATGCAGCTTAGTACAATCTCTCTCATTGGCTGCTGTAACTGTGCCTTTAATTGTCTTATTTCTTCCTGCCAATATGGGCACAAGAGAGGCTACTGAATGCACAGATCTTTGTGTGTGTTCTCATATTACAACAAACTCAGTCTGTGAACAGGGAGAATGAGGGGGGAGGGTGAAAATCCCCATTGCAGCTGCTGGCAGGCAGCTCTCCCTAACTCAAGCTGGAAGGCCTGTGTACATTGTTCTGGCCAGCTTGGCGGGGTTGTGGGTTATAGAGTTAGACACCCGCTACATAATGTAAAATGTGTATGTTTCTGTAATAGAATTGTGCCAAATAGCTTCGGTACAGCGGCTCTTGGCGCTCAGCTGACCTCCCGCTGCTCTCCCCCTCTTCTCCCAAGAGATCTGGCCTTCCCCCTCAGTGCTCAGATCGGGGAAGAGAGCTCTGGCGGGTCACAGAAGCGCCAATTGGCGCTATAAGAAGGTATTTGGCACAATTATATTACAGAAACATACACAGTTTACATTATATAATACAGTAATAGAGTGGATTCTAGGATTTTACAACCACTTTTAATCCGTTCCACTTGGGATTTCTGACAGACGGGGAGGGAGAGGGGGAGAAGACAGCACATGACAGAAAACATACTTTTGTTGCCAAAATGAATATAAGACCCGGGCTTATTTTTGGGAAAACATTGTTAGGAACACAGTTAACCCCTTGATTGCCCCTAAATGTTAACCCCTTCCCAATCAGTGGCATTAGTAAAGTGACAGTGTATATGATTAGTGCTGATCACTGTATTAGTATCACTGGTGATGTCAATGTTAGTTAGTCAGTCCCCTCCTCCCTCCAGCATCAGTTAGTGTCAGAGTGCCCACTGCACTATTGCAGTCCCACTATAATTGCTGATCACCGCCATTACTAGTATAAAAAAAAAAATCCAGTATCTATACCATAGTTTATAGATGCTATAACATTCATGCAAACCAATCAATATACGCTTATTGGGATTAATAAAAGTCATAGCAGAATATATTTTGGTTATTTTATTTTTTTCAAAATTTTAGATTATTTTTCATTCATATCACAAGAAAAAAAAAACAGTGGTGAACAGATACCACAAAAAAGCTCTTTGTGTGAAAAACATGTATATAAATTTTTTTGGGGTACAGCATTGCATGACCGCACAATTACCACTTAAAGTAGAAAAAATGCCCTTGTCATGAATGGGGTAAAACCTTTTCGGAGCTTAAGTGGTTATTGGAATTTATGTTCTGTTGCCTGTGTGATTGGTAGCCTCTACACTGTTTGGGGAAGAACCAGTTAAAATCAGCAGCTCCTACAGGTGTAGCGCAACACAGGCTTTAAAAGAAGAATGTAGCAATAAATTAATGAAACAAAGCTGGCTTCCGTCTCCAACAAACACAATTTTCTATTTTTATTTTTTTGTTAAATGCCATTTTTCAAATCCTGAAATGTGGGAGCATTGAGAGCGCAGAGACCTTGCGTATGTCATAATCACAAAGGATCGTTTTTAAAGAAGACCTCAGAGGAATTTCAGCTGCGGATAAACTTTCAAGGCTGTGATCATGTGTGTGTGGCTGAATGACATGGAAGAACTGTTCCTTCTTGAAGGGCACACACACTGAGATTCTGCATAATCACAAAGTTTCTGCCCTTAATTTATTTACAAGGAGCAAAGAAGAGAGCCTGAAACTGCAAGTGAAGCGTAAAAGACCGCGTTTAGTATGCAAGAGTGGCTAAGCAAACACAAACTATGTTAAGAAGACAAAAAAGTTATTGAAAAAAAGTTTGTAAAGTATATACTTCAGGTTATAACTGTTTAAACAAGAAAAAATTAGCTCAGTGAATTGTGTAAAAAAAAAAGAAGGAAAAAGTTAAAAGCCGGAGACAGCAGGGTACAGTTCATTTACACATGAGCGACTTGTGTAAATTCTGACAGGTGTCAAAATGTGATTGAACAATGGCACCAGTCACATTGTACACTGAAGAGCAGCGTCGTAGAACATTTTAATAAGGCACTGAGAAACCAGAATTTAAAGTCACAGAATATATATATATATATATATATATATATATATATATATATATATATATAGATAGATAGATAGATAGATAGATAGAGAGAGATTATTAGAAATCTAGTGGGGGAAGCAGCTATAAGATACTAATGCCACGTACACGCGACCGGACTTTTCGACGGACTAGGTCCGACAGTCTTCGCGACAGACTTTCGGCGCAGTTCCGACTGACTTTTCCGAATGAACGGACTTGGCCACCCACAATCACACCAAAGTCCGACGTGATGGCTGCATTATTTTCCTTTTATTTTCCTTTTTAAGGCTTTCACCTGGTGATTCAGCTAGCACGTCTGCTGTTTTTCACAAGCTCAATCACTCCAGCAGAATGTATCAGTTTACATGAGCAGCTACAAAAAGCATAGCTGCTGACTTTTAAGAAACCAACAGTTACCTGTCCCATGGTCCAGCGATCCAGCCGCCCGGAGCCTCTCTCCTTTCCCCCTCCTTTCCTTGGCGCCATCATTGCAACTGTGGGCACCCGGCTGTGACAGCTTACGACTTCACGGCATGCGCAAGTCACGCTGCGCTCTGCTATTGGCCAAATAAATTTAATTTTATTTATTCATGCAAAACCTTTATCCCAAAAGGCTATAACTGATCATAACGCGTGAGCTAGAGTTTGGCTGGCTTTAATTTGTTAGTGTACCTAAATCTGCTACTACATTTAACAATACCCCCCCCCCCCCCCCCAGGGGCGTAACTAGAAATCACAGGCCCCATAGCAAAATGTTGTATTGCGGAATGTCACCTGCTACATGTTGCGGATTGTCCACTTGCCACGTCCTGGATTGTCACTTGCCACACATTACGGATTGTTACTTGTCACGTCACCTGCCACACTTTATGGATTGCCACTTGCCACATCACCTGCCACACACTGCGGATTATCCACTTGCCACGTTGCCTGCCACCAGATGCAGATTGTCACTTGTCACATGGTGCGGATTGTCCACTTGCCACGTCACCTGCCACACATTATGGATTGTCACTTGCTGTGTCACTTTCCTGCTGTATCACAGAGTCAGGCAGCAGATTATCAGGCAGCAAAGCGATAATGTCATCTCTCTGCTTCCCAGCTGCCTGCACAGTGAGGGGGGAACTGCACTGCATGGATGTAGGGTCGGGCGCGGGGTGGTGAGAGATGATGTCATCTCTCTGCTCCCCCGCCCGCCTGCTCCCTGGTTGACCAGCCCACGCTCTTACCATGTACAATGTAGTAAGACACACAGACAGTGGCGGGACTAATGCCATAGCGACTCACGCCCGTGCTCTCACCTGCAGAGCCTGTCCTCACAGGGCCCCGCTCGGCTGTGGGCCCCATAGCGCCTGCGTGTGTCGCTATGGCGGTAGTTCCGCCACTGCCCCCGCTCTCCCCAAGAATCACAATGCTGCTGTCAGCTGTGTCTCCTGTGCTAATTCCCACAGATTTGTCTTACTAATGTGAATGCAGCTACCATATGTAATGATTGGTAATTTTCAAAAGAATACATTTTTGATTTTGGGTTTAATACAGCTGTAAGCTATGTTAAATGAGTTGTAAACCCTCAAGGTTTTTCACCTTATTCTATGCATTAAGGTGAAAAACCTTCTGCGCTGCCCCCCAGAGCCCCCCTCTTACTTACCTGAACCCGAATGTTTCAGCGACGAGCACGTGCCCATTTTGTAGAAGCTATACATTTTGCACAAACCAATCAATATACACTTATTGTGTTTTTTTTTTTACAAAAAGTATGTAGAAGAATACATATAGGCCTAAACTGAGTAAATTTTTTTTTTTTATATACATTTTTCGGGGATATTTATTATAGCAAAAAGTTAAAAATATTGCGTGTTTTTCAAAATTGTTGCTGTTTTTTTGTTTATAGCGCAAAAAATAAAAACTCCAGAGGCGATCAAATACCAAAGGAAAGCTCTATTTGTGGGGGAAAAAAAAGGACATCAATTTTGTTTGGGTACAACGTCGCATGACCGTGCAGTTGTCGGTTAAAGCGACGCAGTGCTGAATCGCAAAAAGTGCTCTGGTCAGGAAAGGGGTAAAATCTCCGGGCCACTGTCTCGGCTCCACATTGGATAGATTGATAGCAGTAGGAGGATGGAGGCCGCTCTGTGCAAAATCCTTGCAGAAAAAATCTGAAGACAAAAAAGTCTCTCCCAACCATCCATCCTAACAGTCTTGTTTGACTTACATATCTGGGTCCTCCAGTTCCCAGAGCACCAAAGCTAGTGTTGTCTAGATTATTGGGTGCAATATTCAGCTATAATTCCTGGGTCCAGACTGGAGAAAGCCATATCTTGACGGAAACACCCAAGCTTGGTGCAGGAAGGTTCCATCATATTAACTAAAACCTTTAGTCTCTTCCACCCAGCCATTCTAACAGCCTTGTTTTACTTACCTGAGCCCACCATTATGTAACCCACGACATTATAGTCATGGAAACCATAATCTGCTGCTGAAAAACAAACAGTCTTTGTGACACCCCCACATCACAGATTTGCAGCTTTAGAAAAGAAAATTGGGATATTTAGGTCTTTCTTTCTTTTTTTTAACTAATCAGAAAATCAGCTGTAATGGAAATCTTTGCTATAAAAAAATGGTGGTCACTTGGCTGTCATGCTAATCCAAAGGCCTAGAAGCGTTCAGCCAGTGATCCAAACAAGTACATATATAGATCCGAAGTTATGAATACACCTCTCACTTCACTTGCTGCACTTGTTCCAGGTACCTCACAAAACACTGAAGCCAGAGATGCAACATGGCTGGCAAACAACATATGGTCATTAAATCTCAGGAAATACCAACTTTGGCAGTTTTGTTATTTCATTAGATAATCAGTGACACACATTGAGCAGGATAGACATGTGGTGTCGGATTTTCCGAGCGTGTGTACACAAGTCCTTGAGACAAAAGTCCAAAGTCCAAACTCGCATTCTCAGAAGTAAGGAAGAGCCAGAAGTGGTTGGTCTTGTAAACTAGTATTCGTAATGGAGAATTAACATTCGTGATGTGGCAAATTATGAAATCTCGAAATGCAGCGCACAATTCTCTTCTTTAACCGCTTGCCGACCAGCGCACACCTATGTACGTCGGCAGAATGGCGCTGGTAGGCAAGCGTACACCGCTTCTTAAAGAGGACCTACCTGTAAGGGTGTACAGGTAGGTCCCCTTTAAGAAGCGGTGTCGCAGGCGTGTGCCCGCCGGATGCCCGCTATTGTGTCACGGAGAGGACGAATGGGGAGATGCTTTTGTAAACAAAGCATTTCCCCGTTCTGCCTAGGGACAGGACGGAGATCACAGCTCTCTGTCATCAAGAGCAGTGATCACTGTCCTGTGTGTTAAAGCCCAGTCCCCTAGCAGTTAGAATCACTCCCTAGGACATACTTCACCCCTTCACTTTCCCTTAGTGGTTGACCCCTTCACTGCCAGTGTCATTTACACAGTAATCAATGCATTTTTATAGCATATAAAAGACAATGGTCCCAAAATAGTGTCAAAAATGTCCAATGTGTCCACCAGAATGTCGCAGTCCCAATAAAAATCGCAGATCTCCATCATAAGTATGTAGAAGAATACATATCGGCCTAAACTGAGTAAAAAATAAAAATTTTCATACATTTTTGGGGGATATTTATTATAGCAAAAAGTTAAAAAATATTGCATATTTTTCAAAATTGTCGTTTTTTTTTTTTGTTTATAGCGCAAAAAATAAAAACTGCAGAGGCGATCAAATACCAAAGGAAAGCTCTATTTGTGGGAAAGAAAAAAAGAGGACATCAATTTTGTTTGGGTACAATGTCGCATGACCGTGCAATTGTCGGTTAAAGTGACGCAGTGCTGAATCGCAAAAAGTGCTCTGGTCAGGAAAGGGGTCAAATCTCCGGGGCTGAAGTGGTTAATAGGATAATAATGAAGTTGCTTTGCTGGTGATACTGATGGAGTTATGGCAAACTAATTTTCAAATTTTTTTTTCTAGTGATATCAAGAATATTATTATTATGCTTGTTATTTTTTTTTTTTGGTGCAAGTTACCACAACACCATTATCCCGTAGTTTTCAAGATCAAAAATACAACTACGTTGGTGTCCCTTGTTAATTTTGCATTGTATTTTTTTTAAATGTAACTGCCTACTCCCAAACTGTAATTTGAAGTAAAACACATAGCCAAGTATTATTCTACAAAATTTTTTTAATTGTGCATTAAAAAAAGATAAAAATAAAATTAGACATGCCATCTGCCAATAGGACTTAACCAAAAAGTGCATTGTATGCATCCAAAAATATAGATAATGGATAAAATAACAATAAATTAATGAAAGATTTTCCTAATAATAATATATGAATAATTAATATATGGGTAATTTAAATTTAATAATGACTACTAAGGACTGAAGTATAGCCACATTGGTGCAACCAAATTACATTTTATTAGCATAATTCCTGTTTGGTTTACTTGTCTATTATAATTAATTTTATTTAATTTTTTTATTTATTTTTTATTAAAATTACCTTATTCCCCAAGTCAACATTAGCCAAAATCACTATAACAAGATGCGGGCACATTACGGTGGCCTATTTAATATCTTGGCATTTTACAGTGCTGCCTGGCCATATATTATGTTGGGGGAGGGGGGGAATAAAATCATGTATGTGTCCTGCTTCTTAATATAGGGGGGTCAACAATGGCAAGAGTTGGTGAAAGTAGGGGTCCGTCAATCCGGAGTTAATTCTGGAGATAATCTGGATTATTCTCCCGGAGCTCCCGCAACAATGGCATATGACATAATTGGTCTACACATGATCGGAATTTATGAAATCGGATTTTGTTGTCGGAAAATTTTAGATCCTGCTCTCAAACTTTGTGCGTCGGAAAATCCGACAGAAAAAGTCAGATAGAGCCCACATACAATCGTATTTTCCAACAACATAATCCGATCTGACTTTTTCCATCTGAATTTCCAACCATGTGTACAGGGTATTAGCCATGTTCTTAGTCTAATTCTCTTCAGCAAACTGTTTGCGGGCTTTCATGTACATCATCTTTAGAAGAGGTTTACTTCTGGGATGACAGCCATGCAGACCAATTTGATGCTGTGTGCGGCGTATGGTCTGAGCCCCGACAGGATGACCCCCACCTCCCCTCCACCCTTTGCAGCAATGCTGGCAGCACCCATACATCTATTTCTCAAAGACAACTCTGGATATGATGCTGAGCACCTGCACACAACTTCTTTGGTTGACCATGGCGTGGCTTGTTCTGAGTGGAACCTGTCCTGTTAAACCGCTGTATGGTCTTGGCCACTGCGCTGCAGCTCAGTTTCAGGGTCTTGGCAATCTTCTAATAAATAGCCTAGGGCTAAGCCATCTTTATGTAGAGCAACAATTCTTTCTTTTTTCAGATCCTTATGCCCCATACACACTATCAGTTTTTCTGCTGAGTTTTTCCTTCAGGTTTACCAAAACCATGTAGTAGAAGGGTCTGCCTGATTGCATACAAATTGAAACTCCTAAGGTTTGACCTCATATTATATGGTTTTGGTAAATCTGAAGGAAAAACTCAGCAGAAAAACTGATAGTGTGTATGGGGCATTAGAGTTCTTTGCCATGAGGTGCCATGTTGAACTTTCAGTGACCACTATGAGAGAGTGAGAGCGATAACACCAAATATAACACACCTGCTCCCCATTCACACTTGAGACCTTGTAACACTAATGAGTCACATGACACTGGGGAGGGAAAATGGTTAATTGGGCCCAATTTGGACATTTTCACTTAGCCCTTGTACACACGGTCGGAGATTCCGACAACCAAATCCCTCAGAGTTATTCCGACGGATTAATTCCGGAAGAGGTCCGGAATTAATCCGGAAGAAGTTGTCGGGAAAATCCGATTGTACATAACATGATGACGTTATTTCGTTATGATGGGACTATGTTCAGGCTAGTAGCCAATAGCTTTGGTCTAGGAATTTGATCTGAGCATGCGTGGCACTTTGTCCGTCAGAGTAGGCTACACATGATCAGAGTATGTCTGATCGGAGCATTTTGTCGTAAAATTTTACCGGCAAGTTGGAAAAGTTGGTCCGTCGGATATTCCGACGGAAACAGTCCGATGCAGACCTCACACAGTCGGAATATCCAACAAAACGGTCCGATAGGAAAGATTCTAATGGAATTTCCGACAGTGTGTACAAGGGCTTAGGGGTGTACTCACTTTTGTTGCCAGCAGATTAGACATTAATAGCTGTGTGTTGAGTTATATTGAGGGGACAGCAAATGTACACTGTTATACAAGCTGTACACTCACTACTTTACATTGTAGCAAATTAATTAATTCAGTGTTGTCACATGAAAAGATATAATAAAATATTTACAAAAATGGGAGGGGTGTACTTACTTTTGTGAGATACTGTATATGCCTAACATTTTTCTCACTATATGCGGCCTCTATTTTCTTCCTCCAATGTGGTTGATACAAATGGTCTGGGTTTGTATACTTGGAGCTGCTCAGCTTGATTGTTGGATGAGGACCACCACAGGATATACCTGTCATGGCACATGCTTGATTGATCTCTGTTACTGGAGATCCTTAGCACCCAACAAGAGGCTCATTTGTGGTGGAGGGCACAAGCTTGGAGTGTTTCCTTCACCATAAATCACTCTGCTGTGGGTGAACCCAGGAACCTGCATATTTCATTGATATTTGGTGGATGGACTTTTATTTCTTACTTTTTCCACTTGTTATTTATATTGGACTTTTGATTGGTCACATATATTTGATTTTTAACACATCAAATTATTCAGTTGGCAGTGTACTTCATATGTAATCCATTGGATTGGTCACATTCACTTGTTTTTTTTTAGCGCTCATTTAAATTTATTCAATTGCAACTATACGGCCGCCTGCAAAACTTTGCGGCCAAAACAGGCATCAGCCGATGCACTGACGTCTACCTTGTAGAACTTAGTAAACGTGTGGACAGATGACCAGGTCGCCGCTTTACACACCTGCACGACAGATGCTTGGTGTCGGAAGGCCCAAGACGTTCCGATTGCCCTTGTGGAGTGGGCCGTGCCCGGAAAAGGGGGGCACCTGCCCCTTCAAGGCGTAGGCTTGTACTGCAATCTGTCTGAACCATCTGAAAATGGTGGCAGACGAGACCGCCATGCCTTTCTTTGGACCAGCCACCGAAACAATGAGTCTGACTTCCGAAAGGGAGCAGTGGCAGACAAATACACCTCAAGAGCCCGAACCACATCCAAAGCGTGAAGGGCCACCTCCTTAGGGTGTTTCGGCTTAGGACACAGAGATGGTAACACAATGTCCTCATTGATATGAAAAGCCAAGACCACATTCGGCAGAAAAGACAGTTGCGGACGCAACATGTCCTTATCCTTGTAAATAACCAGATAAGGCGACTTGCAGGACAAAGCCACCAGTTCGACACCCTCCTGGCCGATGTGATGGCCACTAGAAAGACCACTTTCTGGGAAAGAGTCAACAGGGGAACCTCCCTGATATTTTTAAATGGCGGTTTTTGTAGTGCCGATAACACCAGGTTTAAATCCCACGGGGTTAACGGTGGACGCACCGGAGGGACTAAATGTCGCACCTCCTGAACAAAGGTACTCACAAAGGAGTGAGACACCAGGGGTCGCTGGGGAAAAAAAAAAAAAAGACAACCAAGGCTGAAATTTGCCCCTTAATGGTGCTTAACGCCAATTTATGGTCTACTCCTTGCTGAAGAAACAGCAGGATCCTGGATATGGAAAAGGAGCGCGAATGGCATCCTTTCTCCTCACACATGGAGACATAGGCCTTCCAGGTACGATGATGTATCTTCCGAGAAGAAGATTTCTGCGCCTTCAACATAGTTGGGATCACGAGTCCGATAGAGCCCATTTCCTCAACACCTGGCTCTCAATAGCCATGCCGTTAAAGCCAGCGATGGTAAAGCAGGATGGAGAATCGGACCTCAAGACAGAAGGTCCTCTCGCAACAGCAGTCGCCATGGGGTGTCCACCATAAGGTGCTCTAGGTCTGCGTACCAAGGACGCTAAGGCCAATCCGGTGCAATCAGTATTACGGGGATCCCCTTGACTTCCACTCTGCGAAGCAGATGTGGTAACAGTTTTAGTGGAGGAAATGCGTAGATCAGCTGGTACTGATCCCACGGAGCCACCAGCGCGTCTGACCACGGATCTCTTGTCCTGGACATGAATCTCTGCACCTTCCGATTGAGACAGGAGGCCAGAAGATCAACGTCTGGTGTGCCCCACCTCAGGCACAGTAGCCTGAATATCTCCGGATGCAACGCCCATTCTCCTGGGTCCAGCATCTGGCGACTTAAGATAGTCCGCCTGCCAGTTCTCCACTCCCGGGATGTAAATGGCCGTCAGGGCTGGTACGTGTCGCTCTGCCCACCGAAGTATGTGAGCGACCTCCCGTGCGGCGGCTGAGCTTCTTGTTCCCCCTTGGTGATTGACGTATGCCACAGTCGTGGCGTTGGCTGACTGGATCCTAATCGGATGCCCCTGAAGTCTCATCGACCACAAGGAGAGGCACAGCCTGATCGCTCTTAGCTCGAGCAGATTGATCAGCAACTTGGATTCTTCCACCGACCAGAGGCCCTGAGCCGACTGAACCCCCATCACTCCACCCCAGCCAGATAGGCTGGCGTAAGTTGTGATCACTGTCCACTTCAGAGGTAGTAACGACTTCCCGGACTGAATCACCGGGGACCTCAGCCACCAGATTAGTGAATCTCTGACTGACTGACTGGCTCACCTGGATCTGTCGATCCAGGGACAACTTTGATTTGTCCCATTTTGTCAAAATCTCCTTCTGCAGCACTCTGGTGAGGAACTGGGCATATGGTACTGCCTTGAAGGAAGCTACCATGAGCCCGAGGACTTGCATGCAGAATCGGAGCGATGACCTCTTGCTGTTCATCAGCAGTTTTACCACGGATCTGAGAGTCTGCAGTTTGTCTGAAGGGAGAAACAAACAGTCTCGCTTCCCTGGACTCCAGCAGCAAGCCCAAGTACTCCAGATGCTGGGTCGGTACAATCTCGACTTCTTTAGGTTCAACAGCCACCCAAATTCTTTCAGGGTCTGCATGGTGATCTCCACATCCTCCTCTAATTCTGAGGAAGAAGATGCCCTCAGGAGAAGATCGTCTAGGTATCCCACGATCACGATCCCACGTTGCTGCAGCAATGCCAAAACTGGAGCCAATACCTCGGTAAAGACTCGGGGGGCTGATGCCAGACCAAAAGGGAGAGCCACAAACTGGTAGTGGGCTTCCCTGACTGCAAATCACAGAAACATTTGATGCCGAAGGCATATGGGTATATGCATGTACGCATCCTGGATGTCTAAGGATGCCAGGGAGTCCCCTTGATGGAGTGCAGTGACTACTGAGCAAACTGATTCCATTCTGAACTTCTGCACTTTCACAAAGTGATTGAGGGCTTTTAGGTCCAAGATTGTAGTTCCCAAGAAGGAAGGGGTACATCCAAACAGATTTGAGTAGAATCCGTGGAAACGTTCCAATTCCGGAACCGGTACAACAGGTCCCTTACTGCAACCAAGAGGGCCTCGCAGCAAGCCGGGGATACGGGTATGTTGGAGGGGAAGAATCTGTTTGGAGGCCAAGAAGGAAACCATCTTGTAGCCGGAGGAAATCAGATCGCAGACCCATTGGTCAGATAGTCGAGAGGACCACCGAGCTGCAAACGCCCTAAGGTGACCCCCCAACCGAGGGTGGGGGAAAACCTTCATGCAGTAGCACTTTTGTTCGCAGGCTTGGGGTTCCAGGGACATTTTTGTCCTTCCGTGGTCGTCCTGTCGGGCTGGGGGCATTTAACCGAAGCTCCGGGCAGACGAAAAAGCCGTTTGTGAGCGGAAAAAGAGGGCCCTTGTCTATGGCGTGGCTCCTTAGCCTTCCTGGTCTGTGGGAGTAGGGTACACTTATCACCAGTGGCATTTGTAATAATGTCATCCAAAGAGGCTGCAAAGAGCCGGTCACCAAGGAAGGGAAGATCCGTCAGGGCTTTTTTGGATGCCTGGTCAGCAGACCAGCATTTTAACCAAATCAGGCGCTTCAGCACCACTGCTGACACTGAAGCCCTGGATAACAGAGGAAGAGTATCCAGGGCCACGTCACAAAACGTACTTAAGGTCTTGCACCAGTTGGTCTGCTAGTTCCACGCAGACAGGAGAAGCCTGTTGCTCTCCCAATTCGCAGTGCAACAGTTTTGCCCACTCAGTTAGTGTCTACGACACAAGTGCAGACGCCAGTACTGGTCGCACGGCGGACCCCACCACCATAAACAAGGAACGAGTCACTGCCTCTGCCTTCCTGTCCACGGGATCCTTAAATGCAGGAGTCCCCTCGGGATCCTGGTTACTTTATTTAACCTGGATACTGGGGGGTCCACGACCAGAGGAGCCAACCATTTTTTGAGAAGGCTTTCCTCAAAAGGGTAACGCACCGACATGGATTTGGGGACCGAAATGAACTTGTCAAAATAAGTCAGATATGGGAACTCCTTAGGTGAACTTGCTGGCTTGCAGGACCCAAAAGGGACCGGTACACCAGCAGAGGGATCTGCTGGCTCCTGAATCTTCAGGGTATCACGCACAGCTGTGATAAGTGCTCCAACAAGCGCTTTGTCGCGCACGGACCCAGACAGGGACTCATCATCACTGTCCTAACAGTCCTGGTCAGCGTCATCTGAGAAGACAGAGCAGGGGTCACCAGCCTCAGTAGGACCCGAGTCTGCGTCAGAGCTCTCCTCAGAGGATGGGGGGGCAGGGGCCCCTTTTTTGCACCCTTTTTCCCACGTGCCGCCTCCATCTTGGCAACGAACGAATTGAGGACCGCCGTCAGGATGTCCATAGGCACTGCGCAGTCCACAGGCGACCGGTTGCAATTGCTTGGATTTCGGGGGAACACACACCAGTTTCTGAAGCCATGCTGACCCTAACCTGTCTGCCACCTGAAGGGGACTTAGGACAGTGACAGTCCCACCCTCCTTACTGCCGCTGGCTGAGGGGCTCTTTCCCGCTGGACTCCCCACCCTGAGGAGTTCTGCGCTATTCAGCAGGTAGTGCCTGTAGTCCCTGTTGGCTCCCAGGTGCAGAGAAAACAGTGCTGTGTCGGTGGAACCAGCTGCAAATGGCGCTAAAACCGCTCTGAAGTGTGCTCAGGCTTCAAGAAAATGGCCATCCAGCACAAGGCCATAAAACACAGGGAAAATGGCTGTGAGGGCAAAAGAGCACATGCTGCCGCTAGAGAACACTCAAACGTGTTCAGGCTACAAGAAATGGCAGCTGGTGTCTTGAATAGGAAATCACCAGGAAAATGGCCGCTGAAGCCCAAGAGAGCATGCTGCCCTTGCCCACACCTAAAAGGGCTGCCGAAAGCATTTCCATGAGGTAGACCGAGAAATCAATGGCGGTGAGCACAGCGCTGCACAGGACATCAGCATGGCCCCACAGACACCTTCCAGGGGCATGAAGAACAGGACACAGCTAGCCAGCGCAACCTCCCAGGTGAGAGTCCCCCCGGAGAGCCCCTGCATAGCGCACACACACACCGCTCGGCAGTCACATGCAGCATCCCCCACAGGGAGGGAATATAGGGAGGTGAGGGACCCCCGAATCGACCTCCCAGGGAATGCCCAGCTGCTCAGCCCCGCCGAGGCAGAGGGAGCTGTACTTACCAGTCCTGAAGAGCTGGGAGACATTCCATCACAGACCCACTCACTGATCAGTTCAGGGTGGCTGCTGGCCCGGCCTACTGTGACGCAGACATCAGTAGCCCGGTCATATGTATGCCCCAGAGGATAAAGCTCACGACTACCTCTGGAGCTGAGGTTTTGTCGTGGCCTGCCTAGCGCGTAGCTGAGGCCTGCACACGCTCGATGGCTGGACTGGGGAGACTACAAGGATAAGAGTATCCAGCCTGTCACCCAGCCGGCTGTTGATAGTAGATCACAGGATCAATCATCTTCGCAAAAATTCACGCTTCTGCAGAAAAAAAGCACGGACCAATGGGGCCGCAGAGTTCCTAGGTCCTTCTCCTTCCCTAGGAAAAATAAAACTGAAGGCTGCATGGCAGGCTGGAGGGTTGTTGTCCAAGGGACCACCCCCTGGGCGGAAATAAGTTCTTTCCCGCGTGGGCCTCTGATCTGACGGGATCGTTATGACTTCCCCCTATCCAGGGAGAGGGGGAAAGCTCTTTCCAGGTGGGGTGTGTTTTTTTTGTAAGAAACTCCCAATCATACCGGAGGCCTGGGCTGCTAGCCGGATGGAGATCTGCAGCTTCTGCTGAGACAGCGTGATCTTTGAGGAAGCATGACAAGGTACGTGCTCTATACAGCCCCCAGTGGCGACTTTTAGGCATGCAACATTTACTTTTTAAAGGAGACAGTTCATAAGAAGCTTAAAAATTCCTTAAAAATCTCCACTTACCTTTCCAGCCACAGGGTTTTCTGTGGTAAAACCAACAGACCCAATCTTCACCCTTTGCGTTGGGCTCCGTTTAAAAAAACCTTCAGGAACCAGGGCCCTTTTTATGGGGGGATCCGCACTCCCAGACCCGTAATAGCACCCAGTCAGAAAAAACGTATGGCTGAAAAAAACAAAAACACTGGATCCCGGGGTCCAGCTCTCTAGAAAGAGAAGCGTTACAGGCTAAACCTGTTTCTTCTGCCACGAGGCCCGGGTACCATTCAATTCGGTCTAAAAAGACACTTTGAATTGATCCGGCTGCATAGGTAGCCCCAGCAAGGATTGCTCCAGTGGATGTGCTGTGCTGAACTCTTTACTCATGACCAACACCTTAGACACTGGCAAAAAAACTGAGGTACTCCAAGTAGTGGGAGGGATTATATAGGGAGTGGACCTGTCTTAGGGTGTGCCAGTGTCCATCACCCGAAGGTGGCCTATAACCCAAATAGTAATTGCTATGGCTCTGTGTTCCGTGATGTACGATTAAGAAAGCTTAATTTGGGTACAGCGTTTCATGACTGAGTAATTGTCAAAGAGTGACAGTGCTGAAAGCGGAAAATTGGCCTGGGCAGGAAGGAGATGAAATGATATTGAGGTGGTTAAAGTAAAACTACTGCTTCCTTCTAAAAAATGTGATGCTCCGCCTAAGAATAGGTGTATCTCCACTTGGTTAATAGTTGTTTAGTCCCACAAATACCTTTTGATTTTGCCAATGAAATCCACCGGATGGCAACAATGCTGCACTGGTCCCGAGTGCTCAGAGAAAAGTTGCCATTCTCATGTAGTCTGTCCCTGCTTACCCTACAGCAGGATAATACCTGTTGCAGGGAGGCCCGATTATCAGTATTGTTGCTGCTGAATCACAAGCCTGTAGCTTGGAAATGTGCATCTAGTCCTGCCCACTTCTATATAAATTGACAGTGCTGCCTCTGTTGCTTACTCCCTCATACTGTGTGCTGCAGTTTCTGGAAGGGCAAGTGTGAGACACAAATAAACAAGCACTTGATTCAATCAGGCAAGGCTCATGGCCTTCAGGCTGTTCTGGAACTACAAGTCCCATCGTGTCTCTGCCTTTGGGAGTCATGCTTGTCATGCTTGTAACTGTCAGCCTTGCAATGCGTCGTGTGACTTATAGTTCTGCAATAGCTAGAAGGCCACAGGTTAAGCACCCATGGTTAGATTACGAGGTTGTGCATCACACAGTAACTCAAGTTGGTACTTTCTTACAAATGACAAACAGGAACCTGCATGACTTAAAAAGATTTTCCTGGGGGAACACTATGGATATCTTCTTGCAGTTGCCTAAAATAATTGTGCAGTTTTATGGAAACTTATTCTAATCACCCCATGGCTATCCTTGCATTAGTGAATAGATGGAGAAAAAAAAAAGTTTAGGAAAATTATTTGCTTCCGTGAATGGATGGGTTCTCAAGGAGTGCTTACCATTACCATAACTTACCCAAATCAATCCTGACAGTAATACACTGTCAGATGACTATACATATTAGCAGCAGTGAGAAGAGTGCCAAAGGCAATGCAGGCCTTGCTTTTGCTGATTTAGCAATCTCAATTTTCTCCAAAACCCACTGCTATCTGGAATAGGCAGTTATGAATGCAAGCAGTCTTGTCCAGTAAGGTAGCATGAACAGCAAAATACATACGAACTAGGGCTGCAACTAATGATTATTTTCATAATCGATTAGTTGGCTGATTGTTAAGATTAATAACCTTAAAAAAAAAAAAAAAAAAAAAAGTGGGTCAAATCGACATTCATTTTCAACCACAGTGACGGGAAAATTTGGAAATAGAAAACTTCTTAGTCAAAGGAATTTTCAGACAGTGTATGTGGTTTTCGTTCAGAAATTACATTCATTTTAAAAACAGAATGTTAAAAACAAGTGAAAATTTCAAACAAAATTCTTTCATTCAGTGAATGTACAAAGATTTTTCGTCTGAATATTCTGATCTGAAAACTGATCCATGTGGCCAGCATACAGCTCGGTACACACCTATGCAGTTTGGTCTGTTTCTGCAGTGCTTTTTGCAGCGCATTTCATTTTTGCGCACGTGATTTTACTGCAATGCATTGCATGGTTTTCTGCAACTTCTCCATTGAAGTATATTGAACCAATAAAGCACCATTTTGCATTAAAAGTCCCTGACCTTTTCGGATGTGAACGTGTCCCATAAGAAACCATGTATACGAACTGTAGTGCGTTTCTGCAAAAAGCACCAATAAACACATAAATGTGAACCAGGTGTAAGACGTTTAGTAACATAATGGTTTAAAAAAAAAATAAAAAAAAACTAAAATTAGTACAAAAAAAGCAAACAATCACTACTGTAAGCGTTTTTTTTACTGTAGAACAGTGACAGTAATATTTACAGTAGCGATTTGCTCTTTTTGTACTATAAATGGCTCATTTTAGTTTTTTTAACCCCATTATGTTACTGGCTGATTAATCGATTATGAAAATAGTAATCAATTAATTTGATAATCGATTAGTTGTTTCAGCCCTAATACGAACAGTAAAAAGTTTAGATAAATCTAAGTTACTAGATGGTTGGAAAAACCCATTAGAGTAAATTACTTGTTAGGGAAATCAAAATCCAGATTATTTTAATTCCAACTATATAAAAGCTATAAAATGGCAAGTAAGGCCCCTTTAACACTGGGGCGGTGGGTCAGTTGGCTGTAAAGCGCTGATATGTTTAGGAGCACTTAAACATCATATTTGCGGAGGTATTCAGCCGCTAGCAGGGAGCTTTTAAACGGGTTAAACCACCCGTAAAACGCTGCTGCATTGATTTCAATGGGCAGGAGTGGTATACACAGCGTTACTCAATAGGTGATCAGGATCAAAGTCCTGCATCTTCTTGCTATATTTTAAAGCAGTATTAAACCCAAAACCAAAGATGTAATATATCGCAGTTTACCAAACCTTAGATGGGTTGGTTGCATTAGTTTTCTTTTTTAGGCCCCCCTCCCCTCTCTGGTTTTACCTGGTGATCTGGCCAGTAATACACCTCTGCATTAGAGTGCCCCCCGCCCTCGATGAATGAGCAGAGAGGGCACAGCTGACATCTGTGGGAGAGGAGTGGTACATTTACTGGCAGATTTAACCACTTGCCGACCAGCCGCCGCAGTTGTATTGCGGCACAATGGCACGGCTGGGCGAAACAACATTATGTTATGTCGCTTCGCCCTGTGGCCACTAGGGGCGCGCGCATCAGGCTCCTGCGATCACTCTAGGGACACGGCGAACCAGAATCTGTGTGTGTGTGTGTAAACAGTTTCCAGTTCTCTGACAAGAAAAAAAAACTACAGATCGTCTGTTCAGAGTATGAACAGCGATCTATCTCTTCCCCTACACAGTCCCCTCCCCCCATCAGTTATAAAACACACACGAGGGAACACATTAACCCCCTTCATTGCCCGTTAGTGTTAACCCCTTCCCTGCCGGTGACATTTTTACAGTAATCAATGCATTTTTATAGCACTGATCGCTATAAAAATCACAATGGTCCCAAAAATATATACGCTTGATTGATTTTTTTTTACCAACAAAAATGTAGAAGAATACATATCGGCCTAAACTGAGGAAAACATTTTTTTGGGGGATATTTATTATAGCAAAAAGTTAAAAAAAAAAAAAAAGTTTTTTTTTTTTTTTAAAATTGTTGCTCTTGTTTATAGCACACAAAATAAAAAAAACGCAGAGGTGATCAAATGCCACCAAAAGAAAGCTCTATTTGTGGGGGGGGGGGGGGGAGGACATCAATTTTGTTTTGGTGCAACATCACACAACCACGCAATTGTCAGTTAAAGCGATGCAGTGCCGAATCGCAAAAAGTGCTCTGGTCAGGAAGGGGGTAAAATCTTCCGGGGCTGAAGCGGTTAAACAGATTGAAGCCAAACTACAGCTATAAATATTCAGATGCAGCACTTTTTTCCTTTTGGGTTAAATGTTTTTGTATGAATACAAGCTAATCATTGTAAGCACCCCTACCAGTATTAAATGTTTTGTCTCATTCCTGTAAACTGATACATCTGGAAGAGAGTTTGTTCTTATTGGCCATATCACCAGATGAAAAACCAGAAGAAAAAAAAAAAAAAAAAAAAAAACATAAAAAAGAAAAGGAATACAACCATCACATCTAAGAATTGGTAAGCTGCAATATAATAAATGTTCGCATTTGGGTTTATTACTGCTTTTATTGCCAGTACATACTGATGCGGTGCGGTATCTGCAGCGATTCCTGTGCGTTTCCCATATCACAAAAGCACTGCATTCATGCGGACAGCTGCAGGTGCGTATGTTAACGACACAGCAAAAACCGTTCGTAAAATGCAGCACGCTTGGCTGAATAAGATTGCATGGGTGTGATCACCCATGTGATCAAATGCCAGTGCTGGGGAAGAAAAAAAAAAAAAATAAATAAAAAAAAAAGAAAGAAAGGGGGGCCTGCACCTTTCCTGTGGGTGCAGTATGATTTGAGCCATACAAATGGAATGATCCAAATCGAACTGCAAAAAAAATAAAATAAAAATAAAACGCATGGGACTTGAAGAATGCAGTGCGATTCCTATCAGAATCATATATGGTTTCCAGCATCACAATAGTGTGAATCGGGACTTAAAGTATAACTAAAAGACAAAACTTATTTTAGTTTTAATAGAGTGGAGTGGGGTTAGGACACGTTTTAGGGAGATTCGCCCTCTCTATTTGTCCTGATGACAGTTATCAATGAAGTGAAAGCAAAAGAAAATCTAAAATTTTCAGATGTCCAGAGAACAGTAATAGAAGGGAAATCTTCAAATGGGGTCCACCAGTTCTAGTGACAACCAGGGATTTCTTCACTTCGGAAGGATTTCTGCTCTGGGGAGGATACGAGTTAAAATGGAACTCCAGACACAAACACTCAAAGTACATTCCTTAATAGCCACAAGGAATACAAATCCACTTTGTGTGCAACCGACCCCTTTGCAAACTCAGGATTACCCTGTATACATTTTTGTGACATCATATGTGTGATAAACATAGCATATGTATAGAAAGGAGCTGTAGGTGTGACCCAGCAAGTCATCTAACTGCAGAAAACATCTAATGCAGATACAAAGCCAGTCATCCTGCTCAAGGAAAAAGAGCAGCAAAAGTGGGTCTACTGCAGGACACTTCTGCACAGAAGTAAAATACTGCACAGATCTGGACGAAATATTTAACCGCTTGCCGACCGCCTCACGCTGACATACATCAACAGAAGAGCTCGTACTGTACATTGCCCTTTAAGATGCGGCCTGCGGGCGCGTGGCAAGCTCCACGAGTCGCATCGCCAGTCCCGTAGACTCGATCGCCGCAGGGATACCCAGGTTCAGAACGGGGAGATGCTAATGTAAACAAGCACCTCTACGTTCTGCCTAGTGACACTGTCGCTGATCTCTGCTCCCTGTGATCGGGAGCAGAGATCAGTGACATGTCACACATAGCCACGCCCCCCCAGTTAGAAACACTCCCCAGGACACTTGACCGCTTAACTGCCTCCTAGTGGTTAACCTCTTCACTGCCAGTGTCATTTACACAGGAATCAGTGTGTTTGTATAGCACTGATCGCTGTATAAAATACAATGGTCCCGAAAAGTTGTCAAAAATGGCCGATGTGTCCGCCATAATGTCTTTTTATATATCGTCGCCATTACTAGTTAAAAAAAGAATAAAAATGGCATAAAACTATCTTCTATTTTGTAAATTCTATAACTTTTGCACAAACCAATCGAGAAACGCTTATTGCAATGTTTTTTTTTTACCAAAAATATGTAGAATACGTATCGGCCTAAACGGAGGAAAAATTATTATTTTTTTATATATATTTTTGGAGGATATTTATTATAGCAAAATGTAAAAAATTAAGCGTTTTTTTTTTCAAAATTGTCACTTTTTTTGTTTATAGTGCAAAAAATAAAAGGGGTGATCAAATACCACCAAAAGAAATCTCTATTTTTGGGAAAAAAAAGACGTCAATTTTGTTTGGGAGCCACGTTGCACGACCGTGCAATTGTCCCTTAAAGCGACGCAGTGCCGAATCGCAAAAAGTTCTCTGGTCAGGAAGAGGGTACATTTTTTCAGGGCTGAAGTGGTTAAAGGGCACCAATATTAAGAATAGATACGTGGCTCTGGAAGCTAAAAAAAATGTTGTCCCAGATTTTAGCTTTAGGCAAATGGAGTAAAAAAAACAAAAACATTTATTTGTACAAAAATGGCAATCTGACATAAACCAATACCTATAGAAGTTCAATGTTTGAACAGCAAATATGAATTCTTGAAGAACTAAAAGCCATGAATAAAGTCCAGAAATTGCAACGGTTTTCACTTTTTAGCATATGTGATCTTCATTGCATGTGATGGCGTAATCTTAAAACCTTGAAGTGCATCCCGAGCAGAGCCTGCCTGGTTCTCATTCTCAAACTCTACAAAGGCAATATCATGTCTTCCGGGAACTAGGCGAACCTCTTTGAAGCCAGGGAATCTGCAGTAAAAGATAGTAAAGTCAGCTGCTAGATCACAAAATAGAAAGTAACACTGATCCCTTCTCTGATTTAAAACAATAGTTCTCTAGCACAGGAACCATCTGGAAACACTCTAAATGAGCAATACTGCAAAACGATACTCGCATTTTTGCCTTTGTCTTTATTTTCACCTGGTGAACCGGGCAGTAAGGCTCCATTCACATATGGCATTTTGGGATCTTAAGCAAAATCATGCGATTCTGTTGGCAACCTCAAATCGCACTACACTTTAAAAAACGCATGTTAGGGAGCCATTCATTTTCAATGTCGCCCTAAACACGGTACAGTTTTTTTGCCAGTCAATAAATCACACGGCAAGGCGCAACCAGCACACCTTGTCACCAAAGAAGACCAGGAGCTTCTCTTGGGAAACAAACTTTGTGCGTTAGGATTCGTTGCAATAACTGTGGCAAAACTGCACTGCGTTTTAGGTGCCATTAAAATAATGGCACCCAAACCAGCTTTTTGCAAATGTAGTGTGATTTAAAATCATGGGCAAAGTGTCAGCGATTCTGTCCAAGATGCCAAAATGCCGCATGTGAACGGAGCCTTACAGACCAAGCTATCTAATAAAATGGTAGAGGATTGATATAAACCAAATACCACTGACCGTGGAGCTTACAATGGTCAGCTTTTATTTGAAGAAAACCTTTGTCCCAAAGGGGGAAACAAATTGTTGCTGTATCTGTTTAGAAAGTGTTCATTGGTCAGGTAAAAAAGGGGAAAAAAGCTTTAAAAAGATGAAATCAAATACAGCAACCACACACCAAGGAAGCTGCAACTTATTAAATGTTTGTATTGGGGTTTAATACAACTTTAAGGTTGTGCTGAGTGCAGACATGGATATATAAGCTCATTGTATTCAGCTAATACCTGTTGGGATAGAAAAGTGAAGAGAAAAAAGGAGCTGCAATGAATTAGATGGATGCAGAGTAAAAACTAGTAATTACAAGCATCACTCAACTTTTTCTACCCAGTTTTCATCTGCAGCTTTTACTCCCTTCTTACTAGATGTTTAAAAATGACAGTCGGTGCCTTAAACTAACATCACCATAAAGCTATTTAAACAGGTTGGAGAGGGTAAAAGTAAAAAGGAACTCCAAAGAACACAATGTATATAGAATAGGGAAATATTAAAACTCTTGTCAGGTTTTACTGCTGTCTGAGGCTCTATTAAAAAGATGTTCCCTTCCTTCCCGTCCTGGTGACACTTTTTTTTTGTAAACCAGTTTAGAAGTGAGGGCAAAATGTGCAGCAAGGAAACGGACAAAAAAAAAAAAAAAAAAAAGCTGTTAGGAATTTTAGCATTTCCCTTCTTGAAAGGGGAAGTATAGCCAAAGATATTTTAGCTATACTTCTGTAGGTCACAGGAGTTTGTACTGCACTCCTGTGACCCGTTTAGCCAACAGTGGGCTAAAGCTCGGGAAAGATTCCTGTACCGGCACCTGGCTCAGCCTCTCACCGATACACTGAGCCAGCCCCTAACCACCTCCCCCCCACAACCCAGCGCTCAAATGGGTGCTAGGGAGGAGGTGGGGAATAGTTGAGAGCCAGTGACTGAGCCAACTCAGAGCAAAGGGGGTGAACTGAGTGATCAGCATAGTTTGATCTCTCACACTTCAGAGGCAGAGGGGGACAGAAACAGCATCAGATCAATGCTGCATCCCCCTAGGGGAGTATAAATGTTTTTTTTTTCATACTTCTCTTTTAACCTAATTTTACTTCTGTCTGTATTACTGCTGGAGGGTATTACTCACTCCCAGTATGGAAAAGTGGTGTCACCAACAGGAAGTGAGGGAAAATCTCCCTAACAGAGCTTTGAAGAGCAGTAAGACATGACTGGGTCTTGATCCAAAACTAGAAAAAAAAAATGCCTATAGATACACATACAAAATATATGAAATCCTAAATATCTTGCCGCCCCTTGTATTATCTTCGGACACCCAAAAGTGCTATGCACAAAGCTTGTAAGAGTAGCAGCATCAACATGAAAAGACCTGATGGCTATTGATCTTCCGATGGATTGCAGTTAGTCTCACACAGACAAGGAATTACTATGGTTGTTCTCTAGAGAAATCAATTAGCAAGTGCAAGAATTGTGCAGATCTCAGTAGGAAAAAAAAAAAAAAAAAAAAAAAAAATTCTTACAATTTTACAAAATGTGTTTAACTCTTGCAGCTAAAAATCTGGGGGCCACTTATATAACGATTGATAAAGCTTTTAACCACTAATGGCAGGAGGCATACACTGCAAGATATTTGGGAGTATTCTGCAGGTATACTACAACTCCATCACAGCTTATAGCGCTGAAGAGAATCTTAGTACAGCTGCAAAATGCTGTAAAGTTCCAGTGTGAATGGATGATAAGCCTTCTTTGGTACAATTTGTGCGATAAGCAGTTATCAGAATGCAAACTCAAACTACACTACCTGCCTGGAGATTACATGTTCTTTTTGTGCCTGCGTAGGTTTTATTCCAAAAAGGTACGGCGTTGGGTTAATTGTCTCCTGTTTAAATTGGCCCTAGTATGTATATGTGAGTTAGGGGCCTTAGATTGTAAGCTCCTCGAGGGCAGGGATGGATGTGAATGTACAATACATGTGTAAATAATAATAAAAAGTTAAATTTTGCTAGTAGAGCAAGCAGGAATTCTTTAAAGTCCCATGCAGGCAATAGGGGGCAACACATCGCTCAACGGCCAATGTGGTCAAACTGTGGAGCACTACTATGTACACTGTATTCTCCTGAATGCATCATCATGCACAATACTAACACTTTACAGGGTAAGAAGATTTTTACGGACAGGTCACATTAAATGTTACACTTTAGAAATACATTCCAGTCTTCAAAGTCCACACAACATATATAATTATAAAGCCTACCTTTTCTCTCATTGTGACAAGATGCCATTAAGTGCAAGGATGAAAACTTCATCCCTATTTACTGATGTTTTTATTTCAGGAATTTAAAATAGAATACGTTTCTAATTTTCATTCTCTACACCCCTCCTCATTTCCATGATTGTAATATTTAAAAGAGGAGAAGTAAAGCCAAAGCTTGTTTGGCTGTACTTCTCCTTTGGATCACAGGAGTGCAGTTCCTTCTTACTCCTGTGACCCATTTTCAGCAGACAGCAGACGGAAGCCCGCTGACGTCAGAGAGCCAGTCCAGGCTCAAGCAAGATTACGACAATGGAGTTGGGATCCGCCCACATGCCTGGACCAACACCCGGCTGAGCCTCTCAGCAAACCGCTAAGAGGCTGTGCTGGCCGCTCCTGCCTCCTCCACAGCTCAGCGCTCCAGCCACCAGCTCTCTGCTCAGGGAGCACTGAGAACTGAGGAATGTAAAGCCTCGTAAACACGATCAGATTTTCTAACGTCCATTTTTTGTGGCATGCTAGTCTCATGTCAAAAGTGAAAAGGTTACTCACAACACGAAAATTTTAAATTTTCATGACAGAATACGTCGTCAGAAGTGGCATAATGTGTTGAGTAGTTTTGTATGCATTCTTTCGCTTGAGCATGCGTAGCATTGCGCTTAGGATTTTTTTCGTACTAAATCCATACTAATGAAAACAAAAATCAGATATGGAATTCACAGCCGACAAAGATATCCAGCTTTTGTCTGACGATAAAGCAAAATCAGCTGTCGAAAACACCATACCAACAATCTGAAAATCAGCAGACAGCTCATCGTACAAATTTTTCCATCCGATTCTCGTATCATGTGTACGGGGCTTTAGAGTCGGCAGAGGATCGTTCAATGCTGCATCCACCCATGTAAGTAGAGTTCTAAACTAAACAAAGTCCATACTTCTCTTTTAAGTAAAACATATTTAGCCAATATACTGACTGGTATTCTGTATGCTGGAATTTAAATTCTAACCTTTGATAGTCCTGTAAAAGATATCCACCTATCTGCTGTTTATCAGCACTGATATGTTTAACGCTAAAACATTTATAGAACATTTCCTTATGGTTTATCCAATACAGACCTTTACATACTTTATGCATTTACAGTACTACTGTGCTTTCCTTCTCCCAAATGGCTGGAGGTCATGTTTAACAAACCATTTCTTATGATGCATCTTTACAATGATGTCAGGAAATCTAATCCTCCAAAGTTTAACGATTGTGAGCAATCACATACTTGTTACCCCTCAAAGTTATTCATCTTTGCAGACCAACTACCTAATATTACACTGTGCATCTATTTTGTTTGTGAAAGTGTGTTGGCATATGGAATTTCTCTCTAGGTTTTTAAAACAAATAAACTTTATTCTCTAACAAAATCGGCAAGCCTGCACGCCTGACCCACACCAACCATAATCTTAAACCAGAAAGCTGGTCATTGCTTCTGCATGCATAGTTTCCCAACTCAGTAAAATATTTCAATTTATTTAAAATGGGAGGGAGAAGAGAAGAGAGATCCTCATGGCAATGCATCAAAACAAATAGACTATAAAAAGCAATTATCCACCATCTGAAATACAATGAGTAAATTCACGTGAAAAGTTTCTTTAACTTAAAATATCCTAGTAAGAGATTTGAAACACCTTAGTGCAGGTATCTGAAACTACAGAACACTACTTCACAATGGTGAGATAAAATGGACAATACTCACTGGTTAAACAACATTGACAACATCATCTCATTGGTTTCTTCAGGTAAATTATTCAAGAATAAGATGTAATTTGGTGGGTTGTCAGGCACCTAATAAAAAATAAAATAAAAAAATAAAATTCAATAATCGTTCACAATTACGTATACATTTCGTACTACATATTACCTGTTGTACTGAAAATGCTAAGTTTCCTTGTCCATGAAGTGCCCAAAGATCATTTCAGATTTAGCTGCAGCAGCACATTTCTGACAGCTTACATCAGAGATCTTCAAACTGCAGCCTGGGGTCCAAATATGGGCTTTTGCATGCCTTTATTTAGCACGGGTTCCCACTGATATAAAGCTCTAACCCTCCCACTGACACCAACAATGGGGCACTATTCCTCCCACCGACACCAGCAATAGGTAAAAATTCCTCCTACAGCTACAGGCATCATTCAGATATCTTCTTTTAGAGAAGGCAAATCTCTGCACCGTAACAATCATATTGGCTGTTCAGCCACTTGATCGTTCTTACAGGCAGCGGGAGGGGACGACCACCCCCTCCCGCCACTCTCTTGTGCTTCTCCTGGCTCGCTCGTACAACTGGCAAAAGGGAGAAGGAGTTGGCCCATGCTGGAAGTTTACCATAGAATATCCAGCGGGCCAGATGGCCCCCGGACGTCTCCATGATCTTTTTCAGAGGCTGGGTGCAATGTTATAACATCACGCTCCGCCTCTGCATTTGAAAAAATGTCTCTGCCTCAGTTGGGAAGTGATGACTGTTTTTCCAGTCTTTACAGCCTAGAGACGAGATGTGGGGACTTACACCATGTCTCGTTTTAAAGAGCAATAAATTCTAGCACCAAACCTCCTCTTTAACTATAAAACACGTAACCTGTAAAAAAATAAAAAATGTAATCTTTGCCTATGGGGATTTTTAAGTACTGAAGTTGGGCGCCATTACATGAGTGTATGCAATTTCAAAGCATGACATGTTGGGTATCTATTTACTCAGTGCAACATCATCATCATACATTATGCAAACAAATTAGCCAACTTTGATGCATAAAAAAAAAAAAAAAAATAAGTAAACTTTTTTTTCCAAAACAAAATGCATTTGAAAAACGACTGTGCAAATATCGTGCGAGATAAAAAAAAAAAAAAGTTGCAACGACAACCATTTTATTCCCTAGGGCAGTGATGGCGAACCTTGGCACCCCAGATGTTTTGGAACTACATTTCCCATGATGCTCAACCACACTGCAGAGTGCATGAGCATGATGGGAAATGTAGTTCCAAAACATCTGGGGTGCCAAGGTTTGCCATCACTGCCCTAGGGTCTCTGCTTAAAAAAACAACAAAACAAAAAAAACACACAATGTATGGGGGTTTTGAGTAATTTTCCAGCAAAAATAAATAAATAAAAAGATGATGATTTTTACATGTGGGAGCAAAATGTTAGAATTGGTCTGGGTAGGCAAGTGGTTAATAAAAAACAAAAGTAAAAATAATTTTTTTCACAATGGTTTGGCAGTAATGTGACTTCTGGAACCCACTGTCTCCCCAGCTCTACTGGTTGGAGGAAAGAGGGTTGTAGGAGGGGAATGGGAGGCTTCCACTAATTTACCAGATGCCTGTTTTTTTTTTTGCTCTACGGAGACCCAAGAAGTGTCTTCAGGCCGTAGGCAGGGATGACTGCAATCATTTGACACACCGTACCTACAGCAGTGTGCAAAATAGTGAATACACTGTGTATGACTGTCAATGCACTATGGGTTTGCTTTGAAATAAAAGAGGAAAATTACTTGCACACAGGATACTGGCAGGATCACAAGGTATTTGTTTAAGATGAAGTTTTTCTCAGCCTCTATGACAATAAGAAAGCTACCGCATCACCTGATATGCTGTTGCTTTTGTTTACCTATCAATGTTAAATTGCAATGTGACACAGAAAATGTTATCACTGTGTATGAGGGAAATTGGGAGGAAGTTTCGGATATCATTAGCACAGTGGACAAGGCTCATGCAATTTAAAGTGTTACTAAACCCAGGACCCTGAAATAACTATCTGGTCTTCCGCAGAACATGGAAATGAAATGGTAAATATAAACTGCTAAATACTTTCTCATCAGCAGTATATAGCAGTCTTGTGACTTGTATCAGTGTTCAGCCGAGCCTAGGTTGAAGCTTGTAGGAGGAGTTTTCATTCTCACCGATTGTCCTATGAGGCTGCATGACCCCTGACCCTCTGGACAGTGCCCATTGGCCCTGTGCTGATCACATGCCCTCTCCCAAGAAGAAAAAACTCTTTCGCAATACACACTAAACTGAGCATGTGCAGCTTGCCCCCAATGCTCTGTACTAGCAGGAGATTGGTTGGGGACTGTGGAAGAAGGGGAGGATCAGTAAAGACAGGATCTAACAGCATTTATACACAATGCAGAGGATTAACCCCCTAGGTTCCAGTGAGTATAACAAGCATGCTTTACTGCATATACAGACCAATTTTACTGTTGTGGGTTTAGTAACACTTAAAAATGTAAAAATCACCTGCATTACCCCTCAGACAAGTTTGCTTTTTATGGGCCTCATGCCCAGTGCTACCGATATGGTGAATCTCATGTTACTTTATACCATGTGTTGTGAACCTGCCCATGTACTACCAGATTTTGGGATGTGCTACTCTCCAAAATGGAATCCCGCTGAGTTCTACTGGCCCTAGAACCTCTGAAATCTGTCTTTTAGGTATTTAGGTATTTTGTACCCCTAACAAGAGCGCATTATGTTTTGCTTAATACTTTTACAAGTAAGGAAGTCTACACTAAACTGGAAAAATCCAACCATCCAACACTGGCAACAAGTATTTTGCCTGATCAATGTGGATCTCACCAAATATAAAATAATTTACAATGGCAAAGCCTGTCCTAATAAATGTCAAAAGACCTGGAATCTGTGGACGGAGTCCCCTGCAGCACGCAGTCTAGATGTACCTATCTTAATCAAGTGTGGACTTTCACTGACCTAGGATGTTGGCTGATATTGTCTGGGTATTAAATTTACTTCCTCAGCACCAGTTAACATTAAAGTGACTGTAAAGGAAAATTAATAAACAACAAACATGTCTATACTTACCTGCCCCATGGAGGCACTTGTGTCTACTCATACCTGAGCCTGGATGCTACATCTATTGGCACAGGAATGGGGACTCGGCCCGCCCCCTCGTCACTGGCTTTGATTGACAGCACTGGGAGCCAACAACTCCTGATGCCCCAGCAAAGCCAGCGAGACCAAGACGCAAGGGAAGAGAAGAGCTGCAGACGTGCACAGCGCTGGATGGAATGAGGGCTCAGGTAAGTAAAAGGGAGAGGGGGGTTGCTGACACCTAAAACATTTTTTACCCTATTGGAAGGAATGCATTAAGGTAAAAAAATGTTTAGGCTTTACAACCAGTTCAAAACAAATATCAGATAATAAGCAAGCAAAGATAAAAAAGGAGCCTCAGGTTTTTATGGATAGATTTAAAAACTGTAAACAAATTCCATCATATATATAGGACACACAAGATATAGGCCGAAAATAGCATTCTATAGCAGGAAACATGGCATGGACAGAGATATACTAAATGAAGAATTGGTAATGTTTTCCTGTCTCCTGGGAAATAGATGACCAACTACTAATGGGTACTTTATTTTACACTGTAAGTGCTCTTTAATAGACTAATGTCACTGAACGCTGCAGTTGCCTGAATTTTACACTGAAAGCATTGCCTTTTCCAAGCATAACCCAAAAGCAAGTAATTTTATCTAAAAGCATAACAGAGACCACGTTTCTTTGTGTAAGCCATACACGTGCTTTATTACCTGCTGGCTCTGTGCTGATCCTGGCGCTGCAGTGTCCGTTTCCTGTCCTGGAACCTGTAAAGAACATCAACAATAAGCACGCCAAAGCATAGAACAATAAAAAATAACTAATAGGTAACCCAGACCTTGTACAGGTTTTTATATCCATGTCAAGCAGTTGATGAAAAATATTTTAGCACTTTTTGTTATAATAGTCATTATAAAAAGATTCAGGATAACCAAATATCTGGATAGAGATCAGTACTGTGAAATGTCCAACACGCTACAAGCCCATTTGCAGGTATTTTCTTATACAGGTCAAGATGTTCTCTGGGTTGTAGCTGAATTATCGTTGGGGTCTGACACTTGAAATTACTATATCCTATACAGCAGTGGTCATCAACCCTGTCCTCAGGGCCCACTAACAAGCCACGTTTTATGTATTACCTTGGGGAGATGCAGACTAGAATAGTGCAATCACTGAGCAGCAAATGATATCACTTGTGATGTATTTCAGTTATCTTGCAAACCTGGCCTGTTAGTGGGCCCTGAGGACAGGGTTGATGACCACTGCTATACAACATTAAAAAGCCAGATTGTCAGTTTCATTGTCTAAGGCCCCTTTCACACCGAGGCGGTTTTCAGGTGCTATAGTGCTAAAAATAGCGCCTGGAAAAAACGGCCCCTTTCACTCCAGTGTGAAAGCCGGATGGCTTTCACACTGGAGTGGTGCGCTGGCAGGACGGTGAAAAAAGTCCAGCTAGCTGCATCTTTGCAGCGGTGAAAGAGCGGTGTATTCACCGCTCCTACCCATTGAAATTAATAGGGTAACGCGGCTATACCACCGGCAAAGCGCCGCTGCAGTGGCGCTTTGCGGGTGGTTTTAACCCTTTTTCGACTGCTAGCGGGGGTTAAAACCGCCCCGTTAGTGGCCGCATACCGCCGCTAAAACGACGGTAAAGCGCCACTAAAAATAGCGGCGCTTCACCGCCAACGCCCGCACAGCCCCAGTGTGAAAGGGGCCTTAATGGGGGTAATGCCTCCAGTCTTGAAATCAACTGAACATCAGCCAAACACCCCTTAACTTATCTCAGGGTGCTGAAGCACCCTTCATAGAATACACTTAGAAAACAGCATCTAGAAGTATATCTGAATATGCAGTTATATCCACAAGACCCTTTATTTACAAAATCACCCACATATAGTTCAGTAGCTTACCAATCTAGTAACCCTGTATTCAATACAAAACAGGGGCCATTACATGGTACATCACTTGAAGCAAACTGGTAACTAAAAAGAATACTTTTGCTCACATTATAGTGTATTCCTCGTATACATTTTTAGTCCATTTTACAATGTTTTAAAACACAATAATATGATTTCCAATTCAGACATTTAAAAAGCAGCCTGTTGCCACATATCTGGAACTATAATGGACAATAGCTCACAGATGGGAACTGAATGGCTTGCCTGTGCTGAGAGCAGATGGGACAATGTTTTCATCTGCTAGAAACCAGGAGGATGAGAACAGCAAATGAGGATGTAGGCAGATGAAAACATACAGAAAACCTTATCCTTGTAAACATCATAATTCCCAGCAGCTCAGTAGAAATAAAAACTCTACATGTCAGAGACAGATTACAAAATGGCTGGAAACATGCATTTTGTTTTTCCATAGTTGTCGCATCCTAAAATTTATATACTTTTCTGTTGCAAAACCAAATGGCAATTGCGTTGTAGCTGTTGATTTTTAGCAACTGCGACTGTTTTGCAAATACCTGCAGATCCAATTTGCAACTGAAATGTTGTCGAATAAAAATAAATAAAAATGGTATTGAGCAGGTTTTTACTTATAATCCTAATGCAAATCCCAAGTGGACACCCCATGCTGTCAGAATGCTCCTCTCCCAGCTGTGACCCAAAACCCCCAATCCCCGGTAGAATACTCCATTCTCAACCACACATCCACTGTCAGAATGGCCCAAGATCAGAACGTTCCCCTCCCGGGGAGCGTCGCCCCGGGATCAGAACGTTCCCCTCCCGGGGAGCGTCTCCACGGGATCAGAACGTTCCCCTCCCGGGGAGCGTCTCCACAGGATCAGAACGTTCCCCTCCCGGGGAGCGTCTCCACAGGATCAGAACGTTCCCCTCCCGGGGAGCGTCTCCACAGGATCAGAACGTTCCCCTCCCGGGGAGCGTCTCCACAGGATCAGAACTTCCCCTCCCGGGGAGCGTCTCCACAGGATCAGAACTTCCCCTCCCGGGGAGCGTCTCCCCAAGATCAGAACGTTTCCCTCCCGGGGAGCGTCTCCCCAGGATCAGAACGTTCCCCTCCCGGGGAGCGTCGCCCGGGATCAAATTCTTTTTCCAGTTATTTTCACCGCTGTTAAATTGTTTCTCTAGTTGTCGGGTCCAAGCTGTCATAATGCTCCTCTTCCCAAATGTTCTTCCACCCCTGTCAAAACTCTCCTCTACTTCTCTGTTCAGACACATACAGCACCTATATTTGCTGGTTGCTGAAGATTTAAGTCATAATGGACTTAAATCTTCAGGGATGGGATGGCACAGCCTTATTAGCAGCCGAAAACTTATATGATCTATGTGACAATACACTTTACTTGTTGCACTTTTGCAGCAACTTTTTTTTTTATTTTTATTTTTTTATTTTTTTTTTTTATGAAGAGCAGCTTTCTGTAAGGTGTCACCAATAAATTAGTAAATCAGTCAAATTTTGCAACTAAACTGTGTGTTGCAGTTAATGCAACAAGTTTGGAAAATATACCCCAATAAATGTCAAAAATCTGCATCCCTTTACAGCACGCATTGACTCACCTGTACAGGTTTTTTATTTGCTGCATTTGCAGCCTGGTCTTGGGGTTTGTTCTTTTTCTTTTCCTTCTTTTTCTCTTTATCTGCAAATGTTCCACGCATCTTGGATACTAAATCAGAGTCAGACTTTGCATACTGAATTCGCTGCAGGATGTAAGAATTTAGTTATTAATTGAAAATGCACAATATCAGTAGCTAGACTAAGTTGTGTTTACATAACCACCTATATGATAAAAGCTGGTCTAGTGGAAGATTCAGAATTTCACAAGCTTAACATTAACTGCAGAAGTTTGTACTTTTTTTGACTGGTACCCTCTGCAAGGATGCTGCATTTTGGAGGTTTCCACCAATAGCTAGCTATAAATATACCTGTGCTACAGTTTTGTGACCAGCCATATTTGCTGTGACTAATTTATCAGTTTGATATCAAACCTGAGAACTAGGAACACACAGAGTTCTGAATTAGTAGCCATTTGCTGCACAGCTATCAGCAAAGTCAATGTGCTTACATCAAGAGACATTTTTCATGTGAACTAAAAATGCCATCACAAAGCGTTTAATCAGCAAAGCAATTTCTGCCTGTGGAACCCCTGTCCCCAAAAGTCCAATTCAAGGATGGCAGTGGATGCACAAATTAATTTGAATGTATTTTAGGACCGACAGGCTCACTTTAAAGTACAATCAGTATCAGCTATGAATACATTATGAAAATAGCCTAAGAGATTTCCAACAGGACCTTTTGGCTGCCATCTACAAAACTGGAGTGACCAGGTCACCAATATTTCATGGAAAAAAAAAAAAAGAAGAAAAAAAAAAAAAAAAGAAGAGAAAAAAGGTGTAGTTTAAGGCCTCTTTCACACTGACGTCCCGTTCAGGCCCGCCTGTCAGTTTTTCAGGCGGACCTGAACGGGTGCTCCATAGAGCTCTATGGAGCGTCGGATGTCAGCGGTGACATGTCCGCTGACATCCGACCCGCTCCGATCCGAAAAAGTGTAACGGAGGAAAAAGCTATTTTTCCATCCGTCTGCGGATCGGATCGGGTGACGACGGGCACTGCGGTCCGTCGTCATCCGATCTCCCATAGGGGAGAGCGGCGCTGTGACAGGTCCGTCCCTGCGCAGTGTGCAGAGACGGAGCTGTCATCTCCCTGCTCAGCGGGGATCGGCGGAGTGATCCCCGCTGAGCAAACGGATATGCACGGGGCGGATCAGAACTGATCCGCCCCGTGTGAAAGGACCCTAAATGTTTTTTTCTCCTATAAAACTTTTTTTTTCACAATTTAAAACGTGCCTTTGAATTTTCGAAAAAAACAAACAAAATGGAAGAACCAATTCCCTAGCACAGTCCCCTCCCTCCTCCTTGCTCATCATAATCTACTCTTTATAATATTTGTTAGATTTCACGTTTAGGTGTAGGCTGGGCTGCTGCCTCCCCCAAGGGGCTCTAACTGGAGTACCAATAGTAAAAATGATATGAATATAGGGGTGGGTGGCACTGGCCATCACCTGAAGAGTGCTCCTCCGCAATGGGTTACTCTTTCCAGGTGAATGTACAATAAATAGGTAAAAAGACACTGCTGTCACCTGAAGGGTAATCCTCCACAGTGAATCACTTAAGGATAAGTAGTGAGTGCTAAATAGTGTGGTTAAGCTCAAAATAAAATAAATATCATGACGGGTGTTCTCACCCTGTATTTAAAGGCAATTTTGTACAAATAAAGCCCTAATAGTGGTGCTAATTGTAAACTGGTGTATCAGCTTGCAATGTGAAAGTGAATGTGCTTAATGTAATGATTAGTGTCTCACTCAATCAGCAATTATAACCAAATTTCATCCTAAACAATTCATCTCAAAAGCTATATCATAAATGTGCAACATGAGTTAATTATATCCAAATCATTAAATGAACAAAAATAAGTGAATTAACCCAGTCTATTAAAAATGAATTTTTCTGTGAAAAAAAAAAATATATATTATAAAATTGATTGTAAGTTCAGCCTTTTAGTAGTGCAAAAAATGGCAAGGCTTCAAGTGACTTGTGCTGGTCCAAAAGTGACTCCTGCCTATGTAGCAATTTAGGCAACTTCCGTGCTCCCCTTCAGTTCCCCACTCACCAGAACCCTGCAGGAGTATATCGCATGCAGAGATTGTAGTAGCAGTCCTCAGGGCTATAACCTCCTCCTTAGCTCAGCACCTAACGGGGCATCCTTGAGCCTCTCCAGGGGTAAGCCATTCCCAATATATTAGATTGTAGTAGTTACCGCCTCTGTGGTAAACCACAGGTTACCCTCATGGACAAAAGAGATGAGTACTAGTAGTGTAAATCAGGATGATTTTACTAAAACTTAAAAGTTTAAAAAACAACACTTGACACATTCAAGTATGCAAGCTAGCATAGCTTGATTGCAATACAGGAGCTTTGAACTTGGCTTGCATTCCACTGACCAGAGCTCTGCAACCGGAAATGATGCGAGTGCGTACCAAGCTCCACCTACTACGAGTACCCATCTCTTTTGTCCATGAGGATAACCCGTGGTTTACCACGGAGGAGGTAACTACTACAATCAAATCTTTTGGGAGCGGCTTACCCCCGGAGAGGCTCAAGGATCTGGATGCCCCATTAGGTGCTGAGCTAAGGAGGAGTTGATTGCCCCGAGGATAGCTACTACACTCACTGCATGTGATTTACTCCTGCAGGGATCTGGTGAGTGGGGAACTGAAGGGGAGCATGGAAGTTTAGAATTTAAATGGAAGTATTTTTTTTTTTTTTTTTTTTTTAAGCTTTTCATGATATTAAAACGTTGAATACAATTATATGTAAAAATATATAATTTTTTTTAAACTGTCATTTTTGCAATTTATGCTTTCGGTACGAAAATTGTCATTTTGGTGCACCTCTAGTAAAGAAAACTACCGCTTTGCGCTTAAGTATTTGTAACCCAGCACATTTCATATGTTTATGTTCTTTCTTTCTTCTTTAAAGTAAAGCTGTAATGAGCGATATACAATGCCTGACATTGTTGACCTGCTTCTGAAAATAAAAAATGACCAACTCTCATGCTTTCCAGTGGCTTCAATACTTTGAGTCACTAGCCCACACAAATCTTGCAGATTAGGAATGTCAATCTGGAGTCAGAGCTCCCAATCTGTATGTTTTCTTGGGTCAGTTGCACAAAATATTGACACTGCTGATTCATTATGACAGCCAGACGTGCTTTCAGCAGGTCAGCAAGGGTGGGCGGCTCAGAACCTCAGTAGATGGTCCCTACTCAGTAATTGTGCAAGCATATAGCAAAGAATATTTAATATCCCAACTACATGTACAATACCCATCTCATACCAAATGGTGTTTCTTTACCTAGGAACTCTCTGACTCAGGACAAGCATAAATGAGTGATAGAACCAAGAAATTAAGAATATTGTACACAAGGACATTTTTCTGCATTAAAGCGCCTTTTCTCCGCCTACAAGGTCAGAAGCAGCTCTGGAGGAACTCAGCAAGATCACAAACACAAGATGAGTGCAATTGCAAGCATGCTGCATTTTTTCAAATACACAATCCCTAAAGATGAGAACAGCCCTGGAGATTGGACCTTAAAAAAACAAGTGCACAGTATCAGCTCCAAATGTCCTCTTCTAATGGGAAATTTCCACCAGGTGTGAGAAATCATGGTGGCTAAGATATGACATACCATTGGTTTATCAAAAAATGGAAATCCTTGTAGTTGTCTTAAAGCATTGGTAGATGAACTGAGCTCCTTAAATATTACAAAGGCTTGTCCCCTCATCTTCGTTGTTTTTAAAGCCACAATGTCCATTACATGACCAAACTGGGAGAAGAGTGCATACAGAGATCTCTTCAGTTCTAGAAACAAAAAAATAAATAAAATATTACAACTGGTCTGATAAACAAGACAGACAGTCATTTACATAACAAATTACCCCAAAGATAATTTTACACTAATCAACATATACCAAACTGTGATGATAAATACTCTCCTTATTACAGAATGTCTTATTTCAAAGGTTGTGCATGCAAATATAAAAATACTAAAATCATATGGCATTAAATTCCAACAATACAAATTTAAGACTATAGGGTTTTGTTTTTAAATTAGTAATATTCATATAGTAATACAGGAACCCCTACTGCATATATTTATCTCACTATGCCATTTGCCTTTACCCTACTTCTCTCCTCAGTATTCCAAAAACCTTCTAAAACACTGGGGACTATTTATAAAGCATCAGTAAGAAAAAAGGAATAAAACAAAAAAGGATTCTGCATTTATGTATGGTCTCTAAATGTAGGAGGGCCTTGTCACATCATCTGTCAAAGTCGGGTAGGAAGCACCTAGCTCTCTCTGTTGTGGGTTAAATGCAGGACACAGTTGTAAGGTATACTGTGGTATATAGTGGAGAACACATCAGTATATCTGCTCTCCATTATAAATGTCCAGCCAATGTCTATTCTCACCAAAATCACATGTGGTGGCATCCATTTACCCCTTACCACCAGCTCCTGATGGCATTTTAAAGGGTTATTAAGGTCAGAGATATTTCCTGGGCACATGGGCACCTGATCATATGTTCACTGTGACAGCCATCCTACTGGCCTCTAATTAGTAATAACATCCGAGAGCTGTAACAGCGCTGTCATGGTGCTGGTGCTAAAAAAGTAGATATTGAATACAAGGTGTACCCATAACACCAATATCCCTGAGCATTATGGGTTTGCTAAAGAGAAACAATAGTAAAGGCTGTTTACTTTCAGGCTGTCTTTTAATAATTTAGCAATTAAAGTGGAGCTAAAGTTTAATTGGTCCCTCACCATCTTCTACCTGGCTACTTTCAGGTGCAAGTATTCTGCCATGACGATTGGCCGTGGAGGATCACTGTGACTCTTACTCATGCACAGGAGTGCAGTCATTGCAGCATATAGGCACAGCTCAGTGTACATTCTACTTACCAGCGAACACGCAGGTAAGTAGAGAAACACTAAATGTCTCTTCAGCAATAAATTACCCGCCTGTTTTGCAACTTTAGTTCTGCTTTAACCACTTAACAACCGGCCCATAGCCGAATGACGGCTACATGGCGGTTGTTTAACTCTGGGAGGAGGTCATATGACGTCCTCCCAGAATTCCGCCCTAGGGCGCGCACTCGAGAGCATCACGGATCACGGTAAATGGCCGCTCATCGTGGACGTTTACCATGTGATCGCTCCGTCAAATGACGGAGTGATCACTTGTAAATAAACCGGCATCATGTTATGACGCCGGTTCCTCCCTCCCCCTCTCTGTACCGATCGGTACAGCGGAGGGGGAAGAGATCGGTGTCAGCAGTGCTGTGGGCTGCATCTGCAGTGCCCACATCGCTGTTCACCGAAAATTAACCCCTCAATTCCCTGCCATTAATCTGCAATGCCCTGCAACACCCGCCAATACCCTGCAATGCTCTGCAACACCCACTAATACCCTGCAATGCTCTGCAACACCATACTCTGAGATACCCAGCCATAGACAACCCCCCTCCTGCCGCCCTCCGGTGCTTCTACCGACTCACCAATACGATCAAAGCCAGAATCTTTTTTTTTATTTATTTTTATTTTTTCAGGCTTCCCAGCTTAGAGGTGAGATGCGGGGTCTTATTGACCCCATATCTCACTGTAAAGAGGCCCTGTCATGCCATATTCCTATTGCAAGGGATGTTTACATTCCTTGTAATAGGAATAAAAGTGATCAAAAAAATTATTTTTGGGGAAAAGAAATGTCAAACTAAAATAAAGTAAAATGAACAATAAAAAAAAAAAAAAATGTTTGTGCTTGCATGCAGAAGCGAACGCATACGTAAGTCCCGCCCACATATGAAAACAGTGTTCAAACCACACATGTGAGGTATCGCTGCGAACGTTAGAGCGAGAGCAATAATTCTAGCCCTAGACCTCCTCTGTAACTCAAAACATATAACCATTAAAAGAAATTTAAATTGTCGCCTTTGGGGATTTTTAAGTAGCGACGTTTGGCGCCATTCCACGAGAGTGTGCAATTTTCAAGAGTGACATGTTAGGTATCGATTTACTCAGCGTAACTTCATCTTTCACATTATGCAAAAATTGGGCTAACTTTACTGTGGTTTTTTTTTTTTTTTTTTTTAAAGCATTCGAAAAATTGCTGCACAAATACCGTGCGAGATAAAAAGTTGCAACGACCACCATTGTATTCTCCAGGGTGTTTGCTAAAAAAACATATATAATGTTTTGGGATTCTAAGTAATTTTCTAGCAAATAAGTTATGATATTTACATGTAGGAGAGAAATGTCAGAATTGTCCTGGGTGCTCCAGAACGCCTGATGGCGCTCCATGCATGTTGGGCCTCTGTATGTGGCCACACTGTGTAAAAGTCTCACACATGTGGTATCGCCGTACTCGGGAGTAATAGCAGAATGTGTTTTGGGGTGTAATTTGTGGTATGCATATGCTGCGTGTGAGAAATAAACTGATAATATGAAAATTTAGTGAAAAAAAAAAAAAAAAGTAAAAAAAAAAAAAAGTAAAAAAAAAAAAATCTTGATTTTGCAAAGAATTGTGGGAAAAAATGACAACTTCAAAAAAACTCATCATGCCTCTTATTAAATACCTTGGAATGTCTTCTTTCCAAAAAGGGGTAATTTGGGGGGTATTTGTACTTTTCTGGCATGTTAGGGTCTCAAGAATTCAAATAGGCCGTCAGTACTTCAGGTGTGATCAATTTTCAGATATTGGCGCCATAGCTTGTGGACTCTATAACTTTCACAAAGACCAAATAATATCCACCAATTTGTACTTATTTTTACCAAAGATATGTAGTAGTATAAATTTTGGCCAAAATTTATGAAGAAAAAATTACTAATCTGCTAAATTTTATAACAGAAACAAAGAAAAATTAATTTTTTTTACAGAATTTTCTGTATTTTTTCTTTTATAGCACAAAAAATAAAAAACCGAGCGGTGATTAAATACCACCAAAAGAAAGCTCCATTTGTGTGAAAAAAAAAAAAAAAAAAAAAAAAAGGACAAAAATTTCATATGGGTACAGCGTTGCATGACTAATTGTCATTCAAAATGTGAGAGCACCGAAAGCTGAAAATTGGTCTGGTTATTAAGGGTGTTTAAGTGCCCAGTGGTCAAGTGGTTAATATCAGACTGGTAAATCCATTAAGGTGCTTAGAGAGGTTTGCTTTCTCTCATACTGTCTCTGTCTAACTGAAAGTCTCTTTATAGACATACCGTACAGTACATAACTGACTCATTCAAGCATGTGTGTAATTAGAACATTAGTCACTTGTAAACAGACTTTTTTTCCCAACAAAGCAGTCAAGTTTAGCCTTGTAAACTTGTGAAATAATGCCTAGTACACACGGTGAGAAAAACAAATGAAAATGACCACTTTTGGAACTATTGTCTGATAATCTGATCTGATAATCTGAGTGCACAGCTTTCAAGAGCCGATCATGACAGTTCATGCGAAAATAATCAAAAGGGACCAACACAAAAATTTCTTATGCGATAACAGAACAAACAATTTTCTTGTAATTGGTATGGTATTTGTACCAATAAAAAATAAAAAAATAGTGCGACAAAGACTGCACATGCTCGGAAATTAAATACAATACATTACTTTCGAGGTTGTATTTTGTCATACTAGAATTTTGTTAACTTTAGTAACCTATTGGTTTTTGATATATAAGCCCAAGAAAAGAAAAAGAAAAAAAAAAAAAGAAAAAAAGAAAAAAAACTAACGACGGACGATCATTCATCCGATATTTTTACTGTGTGTAGGAGGCTTAAGGCAGAAAGAAGGGGAGAGTTTGAGTCACTCCTCAGACTCAATTAGCTGTTTTTGCAATGCGAACTTCAGCCATTCAGCATGGTAAATAATAGTTTATGTTTAAAGGAGTTGTAAAAGCACAAGGTTTTTTTTTATCTTAATGCATTCTATGCATTAAGATAAAAAACCTTCTGTGTGTGTAGCAGCCCCCACAGCACCCCCTAATCACTTACCTGAGCCCCATCTCTCTCCAACGATGTCCACAAATGTCTAAGCTGTCTGGGACACTGCTGATTGGCTGAGACACAGCAGCAGTGCCATTGCCACTTACAGCTGTCAAAGTCAGTCAGCCAGCCAATCAGGGGAGAGAGGGGGCAGGGACGGGGCTGAATGGACACACAGAGCTGTACCTCGGCTCCAGTGCCCTCATAGGAAGCTGCTGACTGTGGGGGCACTCGATAGGAGGGAGAGGACACAAGCAGCAAAGAAGGGCCCAAGAAGAGGAGGATCTGGGATGCTCTGTGCAAAACCAACTGTATAGAGCAGGTAAGTATAACATGTTTGGTTTTATTTATTTAAAACAAGACTTTACAATCACTTTAATCATTTAGAACAGAGCAGTCTCTGTTCAACAGCAGTCGACCATTAGATCAAAACATGCCCAAATACAATGTTTGAGCAGAGGGTGGATTCCTCTAGCCACCTCTCGTGTGTGGGTGGAGGAATTGGTGTACTTTTTTTTGGTTTCGTTCAGCCCGTCAGATGAAAAAAAATAAAATAGATAAATGACCAGTCTATAGTCAGCTTAACCACTTGGGTACCGCGCTATTGCAAAATGACGGCAACAGCGCGGACCCACATTTCCGGGACTACGTCTATTGACGTCATCCCGGATACGAGCGGCCTGCGCGCCCCCTGAGGGGCGCGCGCGGCGCACTGTGATCGGCGAGTCCGTGAGACTCGCCTGATCACCGATCCGTGTAAGGGGTCGATCCCGACCCCTTATCACGTGATCAGCTGTCAGCCAATGACAGCTGATCATGTGATAAAACGGAGCCGGTAATCGGCTAGTATTCCCCCTCGCGCTGACAGCGCGAGGAGAAAAAAAAAAAGCCGATCGCCGGCGGCCGTGTTCGGGACATCAGTCCCGATCACGGCCAGAAATTTAAGCGGACACCTGCCCCCTGCCAGTGCCCACCTGCCACCCGCAGTGCCATCCTGAAATAAAGTAAGTGCCCCCCTGTCAGTGCCACCCAGCAGTGCCCATAGTGCCCACAGTGCCACCCAGCAGTGCCCACAGTGCCACCCACAGTGCCACCCAGCAGTGCCACCCACAGTGCCACCCACAGTGCCACCCAAAATCTGCCTCAAAGGTGCTGCACCCCAGTGCCGCCCATCAGTGCCCAGCAGTGCCGCCCATCACTGCCCAGCAGTGCCGCCCATCAGTGCCCAGCAGTGCCGCCCATCAGTGCCCAGCAGTGCCACCTATCAGTGCCCATCAGTCCCATCTATCTGTGGTACCTATCAGTGCCCATCCGTGCCACCCATCCGTGCCACTTATCCGTGCCACCCATCCGTGCCATCTTATCTGTGCCCATCTTTGCCCATCAGTGCCGCCTTATCTGTGCCTATTAGTGCCGCCTTAACTGTGCCTATCAGTGCCCACCAGTGCAGCCCATCAGTGCCCACCAGTGCAGCCCATCAGTGCCCACCAATGCAGCCCATCAGTGCCCACCAATGCAGCCCATCAGTGCCCACCAATGCAGCCCATCAGTGCCCACCAATGCAGCCCATCAGTGCCCACCAATGCAGCCCATCAGTGCCCACCAATGCAGCCCATCAGTGCCCACCAATGCAGCCCATCAGTGCCCACCAATGCAGCCCATCAGTGCCCACCAATGCAGCCCATCAGTGCCCACCAATGCAGCCCATCAGTGCCCACCAATGCAGCCCATCAGTGCCCACCAATGCAGCCCATCAGTGCCCACCAATGCAGCCCATCAGTGCCCACCAATGCAGCCCATCAGTGCCCACCAATGCAGCCCATCAGTGCCCACCAATGCAGCCCATCAGTGCCCACCAATGCAGCCCATCAGTGCCCACCAATGCAGCCCATCAGTGCCCACCAATGCAGCCCATCAGTGCCCACCAATGCAGCCTATCAGTGCCGCCTAATCAGCGCACTTCAATGAAGGAGAAAAATGACCCGTTTGCAAAATTTTATAACAAACTATTAAAACATGATTTTTTTTTTTTTTTTGCATCTTTTTTTGTTTGTTTAGCAAAAAATAAAACTCCGAGCTGTAACTAAATACCACCAAAAGAAAGCTCTATTTGTGGGAAAAAAATGATAAAAATTTCATTTGGGTACAGTGTTGTATGACCGCGCAATTGTCATTCAAAGTGCATCAGCGCTGAAAGCTGAAAATTGGTCTGGGACTGAGGGGGGTTTAAGTGCCCAGTAAGCAAGTGGTTAAAGGATAAGTTCATCTTTTGTAACATGTAACATGTTCCAGTAGCTGCAGCCTCTCCCTCCACCCCCCCCCCCCCCCCCACCCAAATGACAGTGAGCTGGGAACACCACTGGGCAACCGCTGTCCCTATTTGAAAAGATAACGAGCCATTCATTAACAGTTTCTTGTGAATGACTTGAACTACAAATATCCTCAACCTTTGTGGCTGACAGCTTGTAGTTCTGAATGGACTGCAAAGTTGCTAATGAGCAGCCTCATAGTTCATTCACAAGCTCTGCGGCTTGTATACAGCCAGACCGGATGCAGGTAAGGGCTGAAAGTTGCAGGGCTTGTTCGCAGTAGTCTGGCATTACACCACTGACCATGGGTGCAGGGTGCAATGGTTTCCAGGGAAAAATAAATGCCCATTTTGATCCTGCAAAAATATGTGCATTTATTATTTTTCCCCATAACGTGAACTTATCCTTTCAAGCGTAACTTTGCCCATAACAACTTGATACAAATAATGTTCTTTAGCAAAGAACAAACATTTCACATTAATATTCATGCTACCAAAATTAGTGTGCTATAAATTGTCTTCAGCATTGCTATTGTTTCTTCTCTGGAGGCTGTAATTTTGCTGAAGCCCTGAGCATCAGTAAACCTTTAGACTGTCAGCAGATCGGCTTCTACAAGTTTAGCACAGTGCCCAAAACTGGAGAGCAACTGAGCATGTGCAGAGCAGGGCGAGACAGTGTATTACTGGAATTTAAACAGTAAAGGGCACTTGCTTTGAATGGTTTACATAGCTATACCTACAAAAGGGGCAAGCATGAATTAATCTAGCAGACTTCATTTTCTGATTAACGTTCCACTTTAAAGGAAACATTGGGAAAATTAGTCTAGAGTTCACCTGCTGGCTACAAATAGGGAATCTGAAAGGTCCATATTTAGCAGAGTAAAATTAAAACATTTTATATAGTTAATTTTAGTCCTGAACATAAGAAAAATATCTACAATTTACTCATCCCCTTTCCAGTAAAGCTTGACCTTTCCTTACCGTCCTTCTTAACTTTGTCATTTAAGTTGTTAATATAAACAGTATGATTCGGCCGGATATCCATTTTTTTCAATTCTTTTTAAACCTGAAGACAAACATAGCGTGATTACTATAATACAAAGGGAAGCAAATGCACAACACAACAAATACAACGTAACAGCAGTTTACATACTTTTTTTTTTTTATTAGGATCTTTCACTTGGACAGCATATGTTCCAATCAGCAGGGGATACAAACAGATCCCCCACTGAATCCGAACAGAAGTCCCTTTTGTGACATTAAAGGTAGACAAAGGGGGAATTTACTAAGACTGGAGCACACAGAATTTGGATCAGCTGTGCATGGCAACCAACCAATCAGCTTCTTCAGGTAATTTCCCACTAGATGTTTTTCCCCTCCCTTACCTTGTCAAGCCAGATATACTTACCTGAGTTCCCCCTCAACACTGCCAGTTCTAGGTGCTAAGGATAATGAATCAGCAGTGTGAATGAAGCCCAGGATCGCTAGTCATCCACAGTCCCAACTGTGATGATGTCAGTCCTCCTCTGGATCCTGAGAGATCCCTGCTGCTGGATATCCAATAAAAAGTGTAATTTAAAGACCCAAGCAGGAAATAAACAAAAGTGAAGTCTCTGGGCTGTGGCATTGCATAACCATGGCAAAATTTGTAAAGTCACACTGTAATTTTACTGGTGTGCCCTCTGAATTATACAGTTACTAACAGTTATGCAGAAAAAAAAAAAAAAAACACTACAGTTACTAACTGCATAATCTAGAGGGGAAACAAGTATTTTTGCTGCATATTGCAGCTGAATAGTAGCAGGAGGGGCAGAGAGGAGAGCCGATCTCACGTTGATGTGCGGGGGGGGGGGAGAGATTCAAAGCAGAGAGCGGGCTGAAGGGAGGCATGTAAACGGACTACGGGGTCATGGCTCGGCAGCCATTACTGTGGTCAGCACACTAAGGACACAGGAACAGGCAGGATCAACCAGGTATATTACAACATAGAAGGGGGCAAATTACATGGCACAAGCACTGCGCTATAGATCAGTGGTCATCAACCCTGTCCTCAGGGCCCACTAACAGGCCAGGTTTGCAAGATAACTGAAATACATCACTGGTGATATCATTATTCTAGTCTGCATCTCCCCAAGGTAATACATAAAACCTGGCCTGTTAGTGGGCCCTGAGGACAGGGTTGATGATCACTGCTATAGATCATGCCTTAAAGAAACTGGATTTTTTTTTTTTTTTTTTTTGTTACAACAACTTTAAGGTGAAAAGGGACACGATTTATCTTCAGCTATGTAGTGCTAGAGCCAGCCTGACTGCATACAAATTGAAAGTGTTTAGGTCTGACCTCGTATTATACGGTTTTAGTAAATCTAAAAGGAAACTTGTACAAGAAAATCGTATATTGTATGGCCAGTCTTAGCATGGGATTTTCTATTTGATCCAACAGTCACAAAATTATCCTGGGGGATGACTTTAGGCTTTGAACCTAGAAGCTGTTTGGTTACTATGCACAACTGCTCCAGATTCTACTTGCTTCAGTCTTAGTAAATTCCTCTCATAGTCTTTGCAACATTAAAGGCATAGACCAAAAAAAAAAAAAGAATAAAATCGACCCACATTAATAAAAGAAACAAAAAATAGCATTTATCAAGTGTTTCCATTGAAGTCCTGCAGAGCATTACAACAGTGATCCATATGCTGCGGCGGGTACAATGCATTGCTTACACCCCAGCCCCAGATCCGTACAGAGGAATGGACCTATCATCATGGAGCTGGAGGGAGTAATCAATAGACTACCCGTGCAGTCACCTCATCACCTCACTGTACTTGTGCCGGTGTGATCAATCACCGTGGCAAATGGGATTTTTTTTAATCGTTTCTTACTTTCCAGCTATGAAGTGCAAGGGCTTGGATACAAAGCGGACGGTGTGTACACCCATTACATCTAAATAAATCTAATGGAGAGTGTATGCATGGCGGAGCGAGTCCCGATTCACATTTTATGCGGGGACCAGCGAGATTCCTGGGCGGGTTCCCGATTCTCATCTCACACTGCCGTATGCGAACCGATGCGGGTGTCGCTGTAAAGTTAAAGTGGTGTTCTGGCCGCAATTTTTTTATTATTTTTTTTAAGTCAGCAGCTACAAACACTGTAGCTGCTGACTTTTAATAAGGACACGTACCTGTCCAGCAAGCCCGTGATGTCGGCCACCCGAGGCCGATTCGGCCATTGGATCGGCTGCCGGCGCCTCCATCTTAACGAAGAGAAACATTCAGTGGAGCCTTGCGGCTTCACTGCCCGTTTCCTACTGAGCATGCGCGAGTCACACTGCGCTTTGTGAATGGCTCCATTTTTTTTCTGGGCCACTCGCTAAAGAGAAGGAAGCGCTGCGGAATAGGAAGAGGCAGATTAGGAAGCCTAGCAACAGCGGTTTCAGGTAAGTTAAAAAAAATATTTTGAAAATATTAACTTTTTTTATTTTAGGCTGGCCCTCGACTTTAATGATAACCCCAAATTGGTTTGCAGAGCGAACTGTGAAATCAGATCGCATAGCTGTTCACACCCATGCGATCCGATTCCAGCGTGGACCTCACAAAAGGTCCGGCACCATTTGGTGCGAATGCAATGAGATTTCTGCCAGTTTGTACGGCTGAATTTGCATCGCCCAGACATCGCATGTGATGCACACAGCAATGCAGGGCAACTTACATGCGATGTCTGGCATCACATTAGTGTGAAGTTGCCCTGGGGGAGATCGTACAAATCAAGATGTCCATCCTCATCACCCCCCAATCAGTCATTGTCCCCCCCCCCCCCCCATACACGAGCAGCTGCTCCCCCAGCACTCTGATGATCGGTGTAGGTGATATCCCGGGCTCTGGGCTCCTCACAAACTACACAAGCCATCCCCTGAGATGTACCGTCCATTCATGAACACACACTGTTTACTTCCTGTACTACACAGCGGGGAAAAACGTGACTGAGTGGAATACCGGTGACCGGTTCTCTTTAGTCCGTATTCACCGATAGAAGTTCTTTGCTTCCACCCTCAGCCCGGTGCACTACCGTCTCCCGCCCGCACAATAAACGTGGACATAAACAGCACATACTACATATAAATCTCCCTCTACTCACCGGGTACACACGCTTCCTGGCGCTTTACGGCAACGCGCTGACGTCATGCGCCAACTTTCCGTCATTTGCACAAGCTGCGGCAGGAGACGTATAGGACGTGTAAGGCTCGTGAAACTGCTGCGGCCATATTTGTTTCTGGCACGAACATCTCAGTGTTGTAGAAATATCAGTTCTGTACCTTTTGTAATTTCCAAATTAGCCCAGTAAGGAGGGGGGCTTATATGACATGTCATTCTCTAATGTACTGCAATCAATACACTAAGACCCCTTTCATACTGGGGGCGCTTTTCAGGTGTTTTAGCGCTAAAAATAGCGCCTGTAAAGCATCTCTCAAGCCACCCCAGTGTGAAAGCCCAAGTGCTTTTAGGCCCCTTTCACACGGGGCGGATCAGTAATGATCCGCCCCGTGATGATCCGCTCGCTCAGTGGGGATCGCTCCGTTGTCCCAGCTGAGCCGGCGGCGGATAGGGTGGTCTCCACACACTGTGCAGGGACCGCCCTGTCAGCTCTCCGCTCTCCTCTATGGGGATCAGATGAGCACGGACCGTCTGTCCGTGTTCATCCAATCCGCTTTGCAGACGGATAGAAAAATAGGATTTTCCTCCGTCTGCAGAATCAGACCATAGCGGAGGCGGACAATAGCGGGTGTCTGCTAGGGTTGCCACCTTTTCTTCAAGTCAAACCCGAACACTTTAGCGCAACAAAACAATTTTTTTTACAGTATAAACTATACATATATTTTGCGATTAAATAACATTTCCAATCATATAAAGTTAATCACAAGAGTCCCCCTTTACACTGGAATCCGCAGAGTTCCCTTTTTATATCTGAACTAGCAGAGTTTCGTTACACTCTAAGGGGGGATCCTGCAGACTCTGATGTAAGGGAGAACTTTGGGGACTCTGTCATAAGGGATGCTCTGGGAACCTTATTTAAGGGGGTACACTGAGAGCTCTGATGTACGGAGTGGACTCTGATGTAAGGAAAAACACTGTGGCCTCTGGTGTAAACGGGAACTCTGATGTAAGGGGTGTTCTGAGAACTCTGATTCACCTTAGAGTACTCACTCAGAGGCAGGAGAGAGAGGGGGGAAGACTTCAGTCACAGACAGGGATGGATGGTGAGCTCACTCACCCCTTGGCAGTCAGCACCTCTCATCCAGATGTATCTGCGACTGCTGGGCTTCAAATTTCCCACCCCCTGTTTCATTTTCTGAGGCACAGAGCCAGGGATTGGAATGTGGTTAGACACAGAGGGGTATGGATGGGAGGAAGAGGAGCAGATCGAGCCCTTTCCCCTCTCCTGTCAGTGTAGGGGGCGTGGATTGTTAGTGCTGGCTTTGGGCAGTGTGAAAGAGAGTGTAATAGACTCTCAGCTTAGACAACTGCAGCCAGCAACCCTGCTAGGAAGTCATAGTCTGGTCTGAATAATGTGTCCGGGTTTTAGGTGGTCTAAAACCCGGACACAGGATTCAAAACCCGAACTGTCCGGGTGAATCCTGGACAGGTGGCAACCCTAGTGTCTGCGGATATGCATCCGCAGACACCCGCTATCCCATAGGGATGCATGTATGTCCGTATTTCATCCGCAAACGGATGGATGAAATACGGACATACTGTCCGCATGTGTGAAAGGGGCCTAACACTGGGGTGGTGCTCTTGCAGGACAGGAAAAAAAAAGTCCTGCAAGCAGTATCTTTGGGACGGTGTCTACAGCACTCCTACACTGCCCCTGTCCATCGCAAAGCACTTCAGCAGCCCCGCAAAACGGTCAATAATAACCCTTTCCTCACCCGTTACAGGGGGTTAAAAGCACGTCCGCTAGTGGCCGAAAACAAAAGAAATAAAGTGCAGCGCTTGGCCACTAAATATGAATGTGGCCTAATAAATATAAAACAAAGAAAACCGTGAAATCAAAATATAAATGTTGTGAAAAAACATTAATATAAATATTGTGAAAAACATTAATATAAGATGCTTTTGAAACTCAAGTGTCCAATAGAGTCAAAAATGTTTCCGAAACTCAAGTGTCCAATAGAATGAAAAACGAACTGTGAATCCAAATGATCATAAATAAATTGATGCAACAAAATAATATAAATAATGTCCCATGTGAATATGAAACAAAAGTAGCTAATCTTGTTTGTTCAAAAACAATAATAATACTTGACCACGTGGATCCTTTACCTCTATAAACCAGTAATAAATGGAGGCTTACCAGATCCCCAGTGACACCCTGTTAAGGGAGGTCAGACTGCGCAGATTTGATCACAAATCACATAGACGTCTCGATACAGGATGCCGGATATTTACCCAATCGTTCGGATGTCACGTGATCTTCAAATCCGCTCGGATCCTCTCACAGGGCTTAAAGACGTATCACCAAAAGAAACAAAAATGCGCCAAATCGTGTAATATAGTGGCCGAAAAGCACAGCTAAATCTAGCATCGCTTTACCGCTAATGGAGCCGCCACCCCAGTGTGAAAGGGGTCTAATATTACTGCAATAATGGTCATCCATCTTCAGGGATAAACACCAAGTTAAAGATGAAGTAAACCCTGATGGGTTTACTTCCTCTTTCATTCCCTGCAAAGGCAAAGCATAATGGACTATTATGTCCCCTGTAGTCCGGCGCATCCATCTTCTCGGTGGGGTCTCACAGCTCCGCCGCTGTCATTCGGCGAATCCGCGATGACGTCACTCCTGCGCATGCGCACGGGAGCCGACACACGCGGTATCTTCGTTGTTGACGATGCCGCGCTCAGTGCGCCTGCGCGCCGCTGTCTATGCCGCATGCGCCGTAGACAGCGGTGCCTGTCTTCGGGCAAATATCTCCTAAACCGTATAGGTTTAGGAGATATTTCTTGGACCTACAGGTAAGCCTTAATCTAGGCTTACCTGTAGGTCAAAGTGTGTTGTAAGGGTTTACAACCACTTTAACCACGAGTTAAAAACATTTTTTTTTCTAGAAAATTACTTAGAACCCCCAAACATGTTTTTTTCTAACAGCCTAGAAAATAAAATGGCGGTCATTGCAATACTTTCTGTCACACCGTATTTGCACAGCAGTCTTACAAGCATACTTTTTTGGGAAAAAATACACTTTTTTAAATAAAAAAATTAGACAACAGTAAAGTTAGCCCGATTGTTTCTATATTGTGAAAGATAATGTTACGCCGAGTAAATTGAAACCCAACATGTCACGCTTCAAAATTGCGCCCACTGGTGGAATGGCGACAAACTTTTACCCTTAAAAATCTCCATAGGCTATGTTTAAAAAATTCTACAGGTTGCATGTAAGGGTGAGCTCAGGCGTGTTCGCAAACAGCACGTGCAGAGCCCGCCGGGAAGTCTGCACTGCGGAGCGCTAATCACAAGCAGTGAGACATTGTCCCAATGCGCGGCTGCAGAGATCGGGAAATGTTGCACTGTCTGTGATTAGCGCTGTGCAGTGCCGACTTCCTGGCGGGCTCTGCACGTGCTGTTTGCGAACACGCCTGAGCTCATCCTTATTTGCATGTTTTATTTTTATTTTTTTTATTTTTTCCATGAATATTTTATTGAAGAAAAAAAAAGGGAAGTAACAGCTCAATAAGTAACATTACAGAAGTAAGCAGCTTTACAGAGGGTACAGTCATGACGTTTATCCAAGACAGGACGTTTTTGTGCAACAAAGCAACATTGTGGGCGAAAGAAAGCAACCATAGATATAATGAAATATTAGCGTGATAGATGAAGTAGGGTACACTGTAGAGTCGTTTGTGTGTGAGTTATCAACCTTCCTGGTCTGAATGTATTAGCCCCTGCATTGGGCCTAATGTGTCATATTCATTTGCTCTTATGCTCATATGTCTGCAGTGTATCGAGGAGCGGCTTGGGAGAAAGTTCTTTAAATTTAACGCCTTTGGGAACAGTTCATTCTATCTAGGATGGGTCTGGATTGGATGTCATACTTCTGTATAGGAATTATGGGTGTCGGTGAGGGTATAAATAGGGAGATGAATTAACAGGGGGTGGGTAGGGGAATGGAGGCGGTTAGGAGCAGGGGGATATTTGCATGTTTTAAGTTACAGAGAAGGTCTAGGAGTAGAATTATTGCTCTCGCTCTACTGATCGCGTTGATACCTCACATGTGTGGTTTCAACACCTTCATTATATGCGTGCGCTACTCACGTATGCGTTTGCTTCTGCATGTGAGCTTGGCAAGACGGGGTGCGCTTAAAACAATTTACTTTTTTTTTCTTATATATTTTACCTTTTATTTTTTATTTTTAGACAGTTTTTTTTTTTTTTAAAGTGTCACTTTTATTCCTATTACTATTGTGAATGTAAACATCCCTTGTAATAGAAAAAAAGCATGACAGGACCTCTTAAATATGAGATCTGGGGTCAAAAAGACCTCAGATCTCATATTTACACTTAAATACAATAAAAACATTTTTTGTCATTTAAAAAAATAATTAAAAAAATTGACCTTTAAGAGCTATGGGCGGAAGTGACGTTTTGATGTCGCTTCCGCCCTGCATTGTTATGGAAATGGGGGCCATCTTCCCCTCACTCGTCTCCATGCTCAGCAAGGGTGAAGATCCGATCTGCTGCTGCCGACGGCTCCGGTAAGTGGCGGAGGACACCAGAGCACCGGGGGGGAGCCCTCTCCCATCGCCGATAAAAGTGATCTTGCGGTGAATCCACCACACCACTACCCCTTCAAAGTAAGGACGTATATTGGCGTCCGGCGGTCCGGAAGTGATTAAAGTGATTGTAAACGATCACCTTGTAAAACAAACCATTCAGACTGAGGCTGGGTCCACACTGTCTTCGCATGAAGCTCAAGGCAAGGGTTCAGTTCGTTCCTGCTCTTCATTTCAGGGACGAATCAGGTCCGAATTTTTGCCAGAATTGAAGCCTGAAATGGAGCCAAAAAAGCACAGGACCCCTGTGCAATCCGCTCCCCAGCCGCCCAGGAGAGTCAATCACAATCTCCTGTCATGCAAATTGGATGCGGGGAAACCCTCATCCAATTCACGCTAGGAGGTAACCCAGCCTAAAATAGAAGTGAAAGGCAAAACATTTTTGTATAGATATGAAAAAACATTATAAATACATTCTTTCCCTTTTGTGATCACATTCCCTCTGTTCTCACCTGCATAAGAGCTGATGGAGGAGAAGGAACAGCACACTGATCTTCCCAATGAGAGACTATGCAGCAAGGGCGTATCAGGACAAGTCTGATCATTGGAGAAGAGCGCATGGGTAAAAAGTGTAGTGCTAAAAATGAATGAACATAAAGAGGAGCTGTCTGGTCAGAGATGTATACATAAATCAGTCCCTCATAATGAAGAGCGTGACAACATAAATAATAAATCACAGCATGGGAAAGACCCCATGCAACAGTGTGTGGCAGGAGAATCGCAACATTCAAATTATAAAAATAGAATGAAAATCATAGTATCGTATGGAAGTGCTTGGTAAGATGAACTTCCATATAATCCAACCAATGCAAACATGGAGTAAAGTGACCTCAAAGTAATAGTGATAGTGACTTGTTAAAGAGAAACACACTATTCTATGCACATAAAGGAGACAGACCCATATACAATCATGGGTATGTCAAATAGCACAATGCTAATTACAATTGTAAAAAAGGTGACAAATGAATATAAAAATGTACTAGTCCAAAAGGTATCAAAGTTACATAGTGATGATTATAAAAATGCAATTGCTGCAAATATATGACAGTCTTTGGAGTAGATGTGTTCAGTGATGGATATACACACCCGGGAGTGCCTTCACGTTCCAAGCAGAGGGGAGAGAAAAATGTACTCTTTCCAAAAATAGTGGACCCAACTCACAGTACGGTGGTGGATCTATCAGGCCTGGAACTGGAGTCAGGCTTCCAGGATGGGCCACAGAGTAACCTCTTCCGCAGGCCAAAGGAGATCCAAAATGCCAATCTTTATGGAGATGGGTGGAACTCTCCAAAGGAAAGCAGTAGCGATTCACGGAACCGCCTCCTCCAGGTAGAGGGTATTAAAGTCAAGGCATATAAGAGATAAAAAAACACCACATGGTGTAAATCCGTTTAATGGAATTTATTGCAGTAAAAAAGGATATTTAAGCAAATAGAAATATTGATAAAAACAGTTCAATTGAACAATAAAAATCAGCGCAGTATGAAGTGGCAAGGGCCGGCGTGCTAACCCTACGCGTTTTGTCTTAAGGGACTTCAACTAGGGTACACGCCAGCCGTCCACCTCCTGCACTTATATATAGTTGGTAATTACAGTGATTACAAGCCTGTGTGACCGGCCGGGATTCCGGCTTCCGGTTCCCGATTGCGTTCCAAACTTTGTGACGTCACATGACACTATACGTCAACGTGATTCACATCTGCGTTCCAAGCGTCATGACGTCACACACCATGACGCCATACCATAGATGAATGTAACTACAGGATGTGTGGCCAATGTCCCGATTGCGTTCCAAACATCGTGGCAGCACGTGACCTTATACGTCAACATGAGTCACAGCTGCGCTCCAAGCGTCACGACGTTACACGCCACAACGCCATACCGTAGATGGATGTAACAACAGGATGTGTGGCAAATGGTGATGTGCCATGACCAAGCCTCCATATGGATCACCAATAGCGCCAATGTCCTGAGCCACGTGACCACCATGCCATTGGCCGGACACACCACAACTTCTGACCCAGGGATATGCCTTCAGCTAGAAAATCCCTGATTGCACTAGTGGGGTGTGTAAACGTGTAACTCAGAGCGGCGCAAGCCACATATGATGTGGCAATGACTCATTAGGGGTGGACCACAAATTATCACACCAGGCACATACAACACAGCCTAGTGGTATCAACATAAAATGACTAAATGGGGGAATGAGTTAAAAGTCTCAAAATCTGTTTGACCAACGTACTATGGTGACACTGAGTACTTGCAATTTAAAATAACTGGTCAGAATACAAATGTGATCCAAACCGGCTAGCTGAATTGACAGCTTTAAGTATTCTAAAATGTGAATATATAGAAAATAATTTATTAAACAATTTGGTAAGGCCACACAAGCTTGTACATGAACAGTTTTTTCAATAAAAACATATGTAAAAACATATTTAAAAAAACATATAAAGGAAATTGTATGATAGAGTGAAGAACATATAGATGTAAACACTCATACTATTATATTGATCTGAAGAATAATATCGACCTGAGAGCAGAATATAGATAATCATATACATAAAAAGAATATAAATAAGAATGGTTGATCTAAGCATTAAGATCCATATCATACATAACGTGCCAAAACAACTATGTGTTACAAGTTTATCGTGCTGTATGAATGAAATTAAAGTGCTCATCACAATATGGCTGCATGTAATGTACATCCTGTACAGATGGTATTATTATAAATCCTAATCAAAGGATAAAACTGATGATGAATAATCCAATAGCCAGGAAAAGAAAGCGAGAAAAATATTTTATGTAACTACAGTGTAAAAAACATATTAGTCATATCAGGGGCAGCGTAATAAAAAAAAAAAAAATCTGCCCTGAAAAGACTAATTAGCATCATTGCACATATAGCAATGTCTGAAACAAAGATAGGGTAGTGGGCTCAAGCTTGATTAATGTAGGCATTAATATCCCAGTCTACATTTATATAAGGGCTGGCTTATCCCTTCCTTCTCTGGGTTTGCTGCTCAGCTGTCAGCTAATTGCCAGCTCTCATCTCTCTCCACAGTCACCCAGCTGTTCCTTATCCAGCTCGTCTGACCTGCCTACTTAAAGCTGTCCAGCTCACTTCATATCTGCCTTCGCCTTGGTCACATCCCAAGAAACCATCTCCTGCGGTTCTGTTGAAAGACTGGATTACTGACATCCCTTCTGGCTCCTTATCCTGCTTGCTGTTGCTCCACTTGGATCTCTGACTTCTGGCCTGGCCGATTACCCGATCTGGTTATTGAACTCTGGACTGGCTGACTACTCGATCCGGTTACTGGACTCTTGCTATGCTTTGAATACGCTTACTCTATTTACCTTTTTATTTTTATTAAAGCGGGGTTCCACCCTAAAGTGGAACCTCCGCTGATCGGAACCCTCCCCCCCTGTCAGACCCACGTACCTGACAGGTGAGCCCGAAATAGCAGGGGAAGGTCTCCCTTACGGGTCTGGTTCACGGCCCCTGATAGGATGGACAGGAGGCACGGGAGCGCAGACGGGTATGAGAGCCTGGCGGGTTAGTTGCTGAAGGAGGGATCCGACGGCAGGGTTCAGACAGGTAGACAGTCCCTCATGGCTAGATGCAGGAACAGATGCAAGCAGAAGGTGGGAGCAGGTCCAGCCACAGGCACAGATGACAGCAGGCAGGTAGTGCAGAAAAGGGATAAGCAAGTTCGAGTCCGGGTCACAAGCAGGGTTGGCAACAGGCGGGCAGCGTGGTACAAGGAGCAGGCAGATGCAAGGTCAGAGACAGGCCGAGGTCAAAGGCAGGCAGCAGACAGGGAAATCCAAGGGACGAGCCGGGTAAACAGGAGTTCAGGAACACAAGCGAAGTCACAGGTCACAGGGTACAGGAAGCTGCAGATCGGACAGCACCGAGCACACCACGGGGGAACACTTAAGTAGGCCGATTGGCGCCAACGCGCACCGACGCACGCGAACGCTCACGCGAACGCGCAACCGCATGCGCCCAGCAGCGCCAGCGCGCACCAGCACACACCGACGCCCCGCAGCACGCCCAGTGACAAGTCCGCTACGGGCAACTCTCTGACACCCCCTCCGGTGTCACAATTGGCACCTTTCAGGGGGGAGGGGGGTGGAGATACCTGTCAAAGACAGGTATTTACACCCACTTCCGGGCATAGACTCCCATGGGAGTCTACGCCATTTCCTGTCCTGCCGCGCTGTCTGCTGGGGGACACACGGGTCTCAGAGACAGCGCGGACAATTCCTATTGCGCTGCGCGACTCGCGCATGCGCAGTAGGGAACCGGGAAGTGAAGCCGATTCGCTTCACTTCCTGATTCCCTCACCTAGAATGGTGGCGGCAACAGCCAAGAGCCGAGCGATCGCTCGGCCTCGGCTGCCGGCATCGCTGGAACCCGGGACAGGTGAGTGTCCATTTATTAAAAGTCAGCAGCTGTAGTATTTATAGCTGCTGGCTTTTAATATTTTTTTTGTAGGTGGAATCCCTCTTTAATAAACAAGTGCGATTTAATTGTACTTCTGTCTCGATCTGATTCATGGTTTCTGACAATTTAACCCATACGGTCTATAACATTTTAGCTGGTATATCCAGAAAGTTTCTAGTCTAGAGACACCTCTGAGACATTGGAGAAGAGCACGCTGAGTTCCCAGCATAGCTAGAGAACTGGCCACGGTGTGCTCTCCTGCATAGTGTGGTCAGTTTTTAATAGTAAAGCAAGGAGCCTGGCAGGAACACAAGGAATTTCACATAAGAGAAGCAATGCAAAGAGAACAGGAGACTTTCTTATACTTTCTTATTTCTTGTACAGCAGCCACATATCAGGCATATGAAGTGTTGGGATAATAAATTATTTAAAAGGGACCTTTAAAAAAATAAATTAAAATATATTATTATATAAATTGTTTTATTTCATAAGAGTTTTGTGCTGCAACATGCAGCACTTCCTTCTTTCTTGCATAGGTGAGGATGAACCCCCCCTTGATGAAGCACCGTAGGGCTTCAGATCCCAGCAGAGTCCTGCGGTACATCTGTCTACACCCGGGTTTCCTGCACATGCACAAAGACAGCAAAAATATGGAAGTCTCAAAGCTTGGCATGACTGTATATGTCTATAAACCTCCCAGCTTGGCACATCTCCACACATACAGGGGATTTCCACACATGTACCACAGGCTTCTACCAGGACCAAAGTCTAGACAGGGTCCTTTGGCACATCTGTACAGGTCCCAGACTAACAATCTAGACCCCAGCATAACTGCACAGTCTCCAGACTAACTGAATCCAACATTGCTCTGCCTTATTCTGCCACTGCACTGCCATACACTGGATCTTGCTCCGCCATCTTAAAGCCCAACTCCGGTCCCATTTTTTTTCTCCCATGCATGGGTTAACTCATTGTTTTGTCTAGGGGTGAACACAGCACCTATACTCACCCAATCCTTAGATCCTCTGGAAAACGGCGCTCCCCCACTGTCATGGTTATGCAATAGAGTTTATCTGCTTACCTGTTTCCATGTGTTCATCTCTAGAGACCAGCCGACCCTCACCTGACTGCTTTTGTAATCCATCCTCTGGCATGACTCCACACTAGCTCCAATCAGAGAACTCTATATTAACCTGTGCACTGCAGGCCAACCCTGCTGATCAACCATTGTGTATTCCTTTGTGTGTTTAGCTTCCTGTTACCTGCTCTTCTGTTGTTTCGTTACTGACTTTGGCGTGTCCTTGACTATCCCTGTTTGCCTGTGATCCTGACCTATTGGCGTGTCCCTGACTATTCCCGTCTGCTTGTGGCCCCGACCTTGGCTTTATCCCTCACTATCCCTATCCTCCTGTTGCCTACTGTGGGAGCGAGCTGGGGGACCCTGGGGGTTGTGACCTGGAGCCAGTTGCAGCCAAGTCCATCCTTACCACTAGAGGCTCTGGTGAACACCTGCTGGCTCTTAGACTCTGCGCCCCAGGGAATCTTACGCTCTAACCTCGGTGGGATCTGTCTCCCTTCTGCAGCAGTCAGCCTTAGGGTCCACAACCTTGCGGTGCACTCCTGATCCCTTCGGTGTGCATCTGTCACCTCGCCTCAAGGTGACCTGACAGTTTGATCAGCCATGGACCCAGCTGATGTGCCGCTATCTGCAGATGACCCATCGCAGGGCTTAGTTCGCAGACTTGAGACCCAAGAATCGCATCAGACCCAGGTGATGTGATTCCTTCAGGATTTGGCATCCCGTGTTGAACAGGTTCAGGCCTCATTAGGACCCTCGGTTCGACAACCTCAACCGCTATCTGCCGCTGCACCTATCGCATCAGTCGCAGCCACACATTCATTGCAACTACCAGCTCCGGCCCGTTTCTCTGGGGACTCCAAGGCTTGCAGGGGGTTCCTTAGCTAGTGCACAATTCATTTTGAACTTCAGCCCCAAAACTTCCTGTCCGATCAGGCGAAAGTAGCATATATTATATCCCTCCTGTCCAGTGAGGTGCTAGCTTGGGCTGCCCCTCTGTGGGAACTGAATGATCCAGTGGTTTCTAGCCTGTCTGATTTCTTGAAACTTTTTCGCAATATCTTCGAGGAACCGGGTCGTGTCTCCTCAGCGTCTAGCGCTCTTTTACGTCTCTCTGTCAAGAGTATGCTTCTGTGGGACAGTATGCTCTTCAGTACCGTATCCTTACAGCTGAATTGAGCTGGAATAATGAGGCCCTAGTTGCAACCTTTTTACATGACCTCTCTGATAGAGTGAAGGATGAATTAGCAGGAAGATCCCTTCCTGCTGATCTGGACAGTGTCATCACCTTGTGTAACCAGATCGATATTCGCTTTCAGGAGAGGGCCCTGGAAAAAAGACGCCAGCACTCCCCGTTCTTTAGGCAGCCTGAGCCCCCAGTCCCTTCTCTTCGATCCGAGGAGCACCCCCTGCCTACTGAGGAACCTATGCAGTTGGGCTGGACTAAGTTATCTCCCGAAGAACGCGCTAGACGCAGAACTCTGGGCCTATGCCTCTATTGTGGGGCCAAAGGTCATTTCCGTGACACTTGTTCTCTTCGTCCGGAAAAACGCTCAGGGCTAGAAATGTGCAAAAGGAAAAAATTTGTTTAGTTTGGTTTCGTTTTAATTCGTTAATTCATTAATTTCGTTTAGTTATATTCGTTAACTTCCTTAAATTCGTTTTCGGATTTCGTTTAGTTTTCTACCGACTTCGAAAAATCGGCCACATTCGAAAATATTTCAACAAAATTTGAAAATATTTCTACCGGATTCGAAATAATTTCAACATGATTCGACATTATTTCAACCACATTCGAAAATATTTTGTGACCCGACTTTAGGGCCATGTATCTCGGGGTCACTTGGTGCTAGACACTTCAAATTTGGATATGTTGTAGTGCTAGTACCATTGTGTTTGCATACCAAATTTGGGGTTTCTAGCTATAAGTGACCCCGATATATGTGGCCCCAAAATCGGGTTGCAAAATGTCATTCTCTGCTCTATTAACTAATAACATTTTGCGACCCGATTTTGGGGCCACATATCTCGGGGTCACTTATAGCTAGAAACCCCAAATTTGGTATGCAAACACAATGGTACTAGCACTACAACATATCCAAATCCGAAGTGTCTAGCACCAAGTAACCCCGAGATAAATGGCCCTAAAGTCGGGTCACAAAATATTTTCGAATGCGGTTGAAATAATGTCGAATCATGTTGAAATCATTTCAAATGCAGTTGAAATAATGTCGAATCATGTTGAAATAATTTTGAATGCGGTTGAAATAATTTCGAATCATGTCGAATTCATTCGAATTCATTCGTTATATTTCTTTCGTATTCGTTGTAATTTTTTTTTTTTTATTCGGACATTCGGATGCATCCGAATGTACGAAAGATGCAAAATTCGTCCGAATTTCGGTTCGTTACGAAACGAATTGCACAAGCCTACTCAGGGCTAATACATCTTGAAGGTGGAGTATTAGACCCTGAAATATCACCTTCACCTTCTCGTCTTCTCCTTTCTGTGTTGCTTCATGTCGGTGCTTCCTCTCGTTCGGTCTCAGCACATCTGGATTTCGGAGCCGCTGCCAATTTCATGGATTGGGAAACTGCATCCTCCATGAGACTTACCCTTTTGTCCCTTACAACGCCATTGGTGGTCTTGGCGATTGATGGCACTGTTCTCCCAGGGGGCCCTATCCGCTTCCAGACTCTTCCTGTTAATATGTCAGTAGGGACACTCCACCGGGAGTGGCTATCCTTCCTTGTCTTACCTAAGGCATCATCTCCTATCATATTAGGTCTTCCTTGGTTATGGCTCCATTCTCCACATGTTGACTGGTCTGCTGGACAGATCCTGGCTTGGGGTCCCTCCTGTTCCTCTTCCTGCCTACTCAAGGGTACCCCAAAAGAGAAACTTCCTGTTGCCACCATCCCAGTATCTTCTGCTCTTCCCGCTGTATATAGCGATCTCTGGGATGCGTCCTGCAATAGTTGGACTGATGCACTCTCTAGGTCATGTGGTAATCTGGATGAGGGGCCCACCTATGAACCTGAGTCAATCATTCACTCCAGTTTGCATAACCATTTACCTTTGCCTGTCCCTAATCTCCCTTGGACGCACAGCCAGGCTAACTTGTCTGCAAGTTCCACAGTTGCTATGCCCTGTGATGCGATTGAGATGGTCGCTACACCTGACAATACTAGTCAGTCGGCCTCTGCACCAGTTACGCCAGTCCAGCCCATGCTCAATGAGCTTCCTGCTTCTTGTTCAGGACCTTCGGTGACCCGGCACCACCCTACTGCTACTATGTCCGTTCAAACCCGTTTAAGCCCCTGTACACACGGTCGGAGATTTCCACAACCAAATCCGTCGGATTTTGCCCGTCGGATTTTGTCCATCGGATCTTGTCCGAAACTGTTGCATACACACGGTCGGACAAAGTTGGCGAAAAAATCCGATCTTTCAGAACGTGATGACATAATTTCGTTACGATGGGACTACATTCAGGCTAGTAGCCAATAGCTTTGATGTAGGAATTTTATCTGAGCATGCGTGGCACTTGGTCCGATCAAAATTCTCTACACATGATCGGAGTATGTCCGATCAGCCCAGTTGGTCGGGAAATATTTCCAACATGTTGGAAAATTGGGTCCGACGGATATTCCGACGGAATCAGTCCGATGCATACCACACACAGTCGGATTATCCGACGACATGGTCCGATAGGACACATTCCGACGGATTCTCTGACCATGTGTACAAGGGCTAAGAGGCTCAATCCATCCTTTGGATAGACTGCCTCATTCGGCCAGGTTGGGTTTTCAATCTTTTTCTCAGGGTTCTCTGCATTCTGTTTGTGTTTCAGCTATCCAGCTTAACTCTTGTGACATGTCACCTTCTAACCAACCTGACCTCTGGGATCCACTGACCTCTGCCCAGTCTGGTGGTCCTGTTCTAGATGCCCAGCTCATCTTTAAGGGTCTGGGGGACGCTGCTCAGGCTCCTGATCTTCTCATGCCCTTACCCATTCCTAAAAAGCCTTTAGTCCTCAAGTCCTCTCGTCCTCTCCCCACCTCGGTTCCAGTCTCTGAGGATAATCTAAAATACGAGGTTAGTCAAGTTTTGGATTCCCGGCTCCGTAAAGGCATTCTTCAGTACCTCGTACATTGGAAAGGGTTTGGCTCTGAGGAGAGGTCCTGGATCACTGCATCTGAGGTCTTTGCTCCTAGTATGTTGAGGAGGTTCCATCTGGAGATTCCCTTTAAGCCTGGACCCAGGCGGGGGAGGGGGAGGCCTCGTAAGAGGGAGGGTACTGTCATGGTTATGCAATAGAGTTTGTCTGCTTACCTGTTTCCATGTGTTCATCTCTAGAGACCAGCCGATCCTCACCTGACTGCTTTTGTAATCCATCCTCTGGCATGACTCCACCCTAGCTCCTATCAGATAACTCTATATTAACCTGTGCACTGCAGGCCAACCCTGCTGATCAACTATTGTGTATTCCTTTGTGTGTTTAGCTTCCTGTTACCTGCCGTGTGCTCTTCTGTTGTTTCGTTACCGACTTTGGCATGTCCTTGACTATCCCTGTTTGCCTGTGATCCTGACCTATTGGCATGTCCCTGACTATTCCTGTCTGCTTGTGGCCCCGACCTTGGCTTTATCTCTCACTATCTCTATCCTCCTGTTGCCTACTGTGGGTGCGAGCTGGGGGACCCTGGGGGTCGTGACCTGGAGCCAGCTGCAGCCAAGTCGATCCTCACCACTAGAGGCTCTGGTGAACACCTGCTGGCTCTTAGACTCCGCGCCCCAGGGAATCTTACGCACTAACCTCGGTGGGATCTGTCTCCCGTCCGCAGCAGTCAGCCTTAGGGTTCACAACCTTGCGGTGCACTCCTGAACCCTTTGGTGTGCATCTGTCACCTCGCCTCAAGGTGACCTGACACCCACGTTTAGCAGTGGACTGTTCCTGACGTCCTCACATCCATAGCTCCCAACTGTCCTTGATTTGGAGGGACTGTCCCTGATTTGGAGCAATGTCCCTCTGTCCCTCTCTCCTCCTCATTTGTCCCTCATTTTGCTCTGATCTATATAGTTGTATATAAAATGCACCTTTTTTATCTTTAAAATAGTGTTTCCCAGTGCTAAACCTTTCATCCAATTTCTAAATTGCTGCATTTGTAAATTTTAAAAGTCAATATAAAGAAATAGTAGTGGTAAAAAAAAGCCCTCCCCGTTCTTCCTCCCCGTGAGGCATTCGCGGGTATCACCACGGCGATCGAGTCCACGGGACCCACGACCCGACTCACGGAGCTTGCTGCGGGTGCATGCGCGCCCGCTGGCTGCCTCTTAATGGGCAACGTACAGGTACGTGATTCTGCCTGTACGAGCCTCTCTGCTGACGTATATCAGCATGAGGCGGTCGGCAAGCTGTTAAGACCCAGGTCAGGCTTCCTGTTTTGAATTTTCTGCCTAGATAGCAAGGATAACTTGGCACAAGTTTGTGGAAGTGCTGAATTGTAAGCCTATTAACTTGCTGCACATTTTCACTGGCAAGTTGTACACTTGCAGAACACTTGAAGCACAAGTTCTAGTTGACACTTTTCCAATTTGTAGCACATTTGCAATGGCAAGTCTCTAGCAAGAGCAAAGTTGTAGTGGTGAGTCTACACAGCAGAACTCTGCGTGTCTACAGCATGAAAATTCAACCACAGTGACCCCCTGTGGTGGGATGACCATTGCACAACATACAGTATCTCACAAAAGTGAGTACACCCTTCACATTTTTGTAAATATTTTATTATATCTTTTCATGTGACAATACTGAAAAAAATTACACTTTGCTACAATGTAACGTATTGAGTGTACAGTTTGTATAACAGTTTAAATTTGCTGTCCCCTCAAAATAACACACAGACATTAATGTCTAAACTGCTGGCAACAAAAGTGAGTACACCCCTAAGTGAAAATGTCCAAATTGGGCCCAAAGTGTCAATATCTTGTGTGGCCACCATTATTTTCCAGCCCTGCCTTAACCCTCTTGCACATGGAGTTCACCAGCGCTTCACAGGTTGCCACTGGAGTCCTCTTCCACTCCTTCATGATGACATCACAGAGCTGATGGATGTTAGAGACCTTGCACTCCTCCACCTTCCATTTGAGTATGTCCCACAAATGCTCAATAGGGTTTAGGTCTGGAGACATGCTTGGTCAGTCCATCACCTTTACCCTCAGCTTCTTTAACAAGGAAGTGGTCATCTTGGAGGTGTGTTTTAGGTCGTTATGTTGGAATACTGCCCTGCGGCCCAGTCCCTGAAGCAAGAGGATCACGCTCTGCTTCAGTATGTCATAGTACATATTGGCATTCATGGTTCCCTCAATGAACTGTAGCTCCCCAGTGCCGGCTGCACTCATGCAGCCCCAGACCATGACACTCCCACCACCATGCTTGACTGTAGGCAAGAAAAACTTGGCTTTGTAGTCCTCACCTGGTTGCCGCCACACACGCTTGATACCATCTGAATCAAATACGTTTATCTCGGTCTCATCAGACCACGAGACATGGTTCCAGTAATCCATGTCCTTAGTCTGCTTATCTTCAGCAAACTGTTTGTGGGCTTTCTTGTGCATCATCTTTAGAAGAGGCTTCTTTCTGGGATGACAGCCATGCAGACCAATTTGATGCAGTGTGCGGCGTATGGCCTCAGCACTAACAGGCTGACCCCCGACCCCTTCAACCACTGCAGAGACCAACACATGGGTTACTCAGAGACTAACACATGGACTATTATTTGGTTATGGTTTACTGTGGTTTAATATCATTTTTACATATTTTCATTCATATTTTGAAGGATTTTTAATTTTAGTGATATTTCTATTATATGCACTACAGAATTTGTATTAATTCATTCATATATTTTCATATGTGCTTTTTACTTATGCGTGCTCTCTTCCTTTTTTCCATTTATGCATTGACACATCTCCTAAAATCCTGTCTGTCCAGATTGTATGGTCATCTGCTGCCTTGGCACCATCCACAGGCAGCTTAACTCTTCAATATGACACAGAAGTTTATTTCAATACACTTTAATTTTGGCTAACCTAACCCCCACGGCACTGGAAGATTATGGCTGCGAGGCATGGTAGGGGAGCAAAGGACTGAAGATTTCCATGATGATAGCCAGCATCAACAAAAGACACTTCATATTAAAGTGGAACTTCAGTTAAAAGTGAATGTTACGCTCAACATCCTCCTCCTCCTCCCTACTTTTTTTTTTCTGGGAGCGGGTACTTTTTTCTGACAGGTATTTGCTCCAACTTCTAAAATTCTTGGCTAATTCTTGGCCCACTCCCCAGCTGTCCACAGCCTTCCTGAACACATCACACATCCCAGGAGGCTGCAGGACCAGTCTGGAAGGCTGTGTATCTATTAGTATCTGAGTATCTATTATGATTTCAAATAAAGTACAGTGGAATTACACAGACTCCCGGATAGACATAAAAGGAAGGTATTTATTCCTTAAAGGAACAATTAGCGGGATTGCAGTAACTTTGGCTTCTTATTATGCTCCAAATATACAACAGGACCGTTTAAAAAAAAATATACTAGATAAACTCACGGAGTTCAAAGGACAGCTGATTATGGGAGGAGATCTTAATGTTCCTTTGATACCTAAGGAAGATACCTCATCAGTAACGCCAAGGACAAGGAAGAGGATCTCCCAGACAATGGTAGAAGCGAGAATAGTGGATATATGGCACCTTTTCCATCCAGGGGAAAAAGACAATTCCTTCTTCTCCAACCCACAAAAAGTATACTCATGCATTGATTTTATTTCTTTTTTTGTATAAACAATTGCACTCAGTCGTGGAGGTCTCTGTTGGGTCAATCACTTGGTCGGACTACACACCAATTTTTTTTAAATATAATCTTGTGGATAGGTGTTGTTCAGGTCTTACAAGGTAGAAACGTTAATAAAAGCCTCCTACAGGACCCATCGGTAATAGAGGATGTCCAGAGGGAGCAAAATAGTTTTTTTCAAATGAATGATAACCCAGAATGTGCTCCTGGAGTAATCTGGGAATCTCACAAAGCAGGAATACGAGGAGTACTGATTAAGCACTGAGCAAGAATTAAGAAGAAAAGGGAAGCAAAAGTAACAATGATGTTATTAAACATCCATTGTTTAGAGGCGCGACATAAACATGTCCTGACTACAGTAGAACAAGAACTCTTAGACAAGTAGACAAGTGACTGATTTACTCCAGTACAGAACTGAAATGGCACTACAAGTAGGATGTAAATGTAGTTATGAGTCCGGTAATAAATGCGGTAGTCAACTTGCCAGAGCTTTGCGTGAATGGCATTCAACGACGTATGTTTATTCAATTTTAAATGTTGAGGGAGATGAAGTTAAATTACCTAAACAAATTGCTGATGTGTTTGGTGATTTCTACTCATCACTTTATAATCTGAATCTGGCTGTACCAGATCAGTTGATTGTGGAGGATTATTTGGCATCATGTGGAATGCCGAGTCTGACAGCTATTACACAGCAGGAGTTGGAATCACCGATTACGACAGAAGAATTACAAACGGTAATAAATGAATAATAACAGAAAAGATGAGAAAGGCACCAGGACCAGACGGCTTTACAGTCCAGTATTATAAGCTTTTATTACCCATTTTGGGGCCTTATCTGGTCAAGATGCTTAATGGGTTGGGTGACACAACATCCTTCCATCTAGAGTCTGTGAAAGCCACAATCTCGGTGATACAAAAAGAAGCCAAAGACCCGAAACAATGTGGAAGCTACAGGCCAATCTCTGTTAAATGTTGACCTGAAATTCTTCAGTAAGATTATAGCTGTAAGGTTACAACAACAATTGCCTTCCTTGATCCATTAGGATCAAGTAGGATTTGTACCAACAAGAGAAGCCAGAGATAATACTATCAAAGCTTTGAATTGAATGCACATAGCCAACTCAACCCTATGTGTGTTCCTCGGAACAGACGCAGAGAAGGCTTTTAATCGGGTTGGCTGGGGGTTCATGTTTGCTGTCCTGCAACATATAGGATTAGGAGAAAAAAAATCTCAAATGGATCGTTAGTATCTATAAGTGGCCTACAGCCCACATCAAGGTAAATAGAGTTATATCCCCTCCTTTCGCGATCACTAATGGGACAAGGCAGGGTTGCTCACTGTCCCCTCTACTGTTCGCTTTGTCTCTTGAGCCTCTTTTGTGTAGCATTTGGCTGAATGCGGATATTTGAGAGATAATGGTGGAAAGAATACAATACAAAATATCAGCATAAGCAGATGATATGCTTTTTTCAATGACTAACCCAATAATCTCTCAAATCTTTTTAGGGAAATAGAAGTTTACTAATCAGAAACCTTGGCGGTAGCAGTCTCGAATGAAATGATAAATTTAATGAAGTTAAAGCACATATTTAAATGGACGGATCGGTCCTGGAGGTACTTGGGGAACTGCATTTCCGCAGACTCCTCACGTATATATATGAGTTTAACTTCTTTCCATTGCTATGCAGGGTTTGGAATCTGTTGGAGAGATGGAATAAGGGACTACATTCCTGGTTCAGAAGGAGTAATATAATAAAAATGAACATCTTACCAAAGTTCCTATACCTTTTTAAGGCTACACCCATTGCTATCCCCAGGATATTTTTTAGGACTATCCACACATTATCCACAAAATGTATCTGTGCACATAGGCACCCAAGGATTAGAAGGACACTCTTGACGCTGCCAAAACAATATGGGGGGCTAGCGGTCCCTGATATGCATAAATACTATCAGGCATCTCATGTAGGCCATATGATAGACTGGTGCCGACATGGTGATCTAAAGATCTGGCCAAGATTGGAGCAAGCACAGGGTAGAGAGTTAATGCACAGAGTACCATGGTTCTTTAGGGACCTCCCACCTACGACCAAGTCACATACAACTATAGGACCAACACTACGCAAGTGCTATAATCTCTTTTCCAAGGGTAAATTATCCTCAAGGGATTCACCCCTGGTCCCTAATTTGGGGAAACCATGATTCATATTAGGTCTGCAGAAGGGATCCTTTGACATATTAATTAAGCGGGGATTATATCAGGCCTCGCACCTCTTGAGATCAGGTTGTTGGAATTGACAGATAGAAATGGCTCTTTTTCAGTTAGACTTCTGGTGGGCAGCACAATTAAGACACTTTTTACATACTATGGGCCCCCCTGAGTCCTTGGATCACAGCTTGCTGCCATTTGAGAAATACTGTATGGAAAATGGACCACTTTCGCATACGATCTCAAAGATGTATGCGCTATTGATCAAACCACCGGAGAACTACCAATTGCCTTTTTTGTGAAAGTGGGAACTGAATCTGGGCAGAACCTTTTCGGAAGGCCCAAGTACTAATATAATACAATCCATATTTAAAACAGCGACCTGTACGAAAATGCAGGAAACAAATTAAGATAAGATCATTTCCCAATGGTACAGAACCCCAGTTATACTCCAAATATGTTTTCTGAAGATACCAGGTGGAACAGGGGACTCTATTACATATTTTTTTTGGTCTTGCCCTAGAATTAGAACATTTTGGAGAGACGTCCGGGAGATCATACAAAAATTCTGTGATACTGAAGTTCGGGATTGCCCAGCCTCCTTCCTACTGCATCTATCGGAAATCCTGGCTAAAATCTACAGGAAGTCCTTTTTGTGTCATTAATTGAATGCAGCTAAAGCCTTTATCCCCCTCATGTGGAAACAGGCACAGCCTCCTAAAGTTGGAATGTGGCTTAACAAGGTAGAGGATGTAAACTGAATGGAAGACATCCCGACAAAAACAAGGATTTTATATGAAAACATGGTCGTCATGGAATCTTTCTGTTTCCTCAGAGGGAGAAAACGTATTGATGCAACCCCCAGGAGATGAGGTCCTTTTCGAGGGGGGTATAAAGAGAATGTTTTTTTGGGGGGGGTGGAATTGTGAGGGAGGGCCCCCCTTTCCTCTGTTTCCCTTTGCTGGATTTGGGGGGGGGTTCTTTCTCTTAATTAGGTGGGGGGAGGGGGGTAGTAAAGAAAAGGAAGGGAATGGTCTGATATTAGCTGCCATGGCCGGAATATTAGGAGGGGTAGTTGTTGCGCCGGATCCTGAATCAGAGGTAGCGTCAGCCCCGATCGGGTTTAGGGTAGCAATTTGGAAAATAGAACTTAGATGGAGATACTTTTCACTTGATATCCCCCTAGAGACAACTGCAAGATTAAATTAGTATTGAACTTAATGATATGTTCTTGGCTGCATGTATGCATATGTTGTATGTTAATCATGGAAGAGGCTGTTCATTTTCCTTTGTTAAAATATAATAAAGAAATAAAAAATAAAAAAAAACTCAATTAAATTTAATACAAATTCACGTAACATGTTATTTTCCCAGAAAGCTGTCATTGTTCACAGAATTAATATCATTGTATAATAGACCCAATGGAGTCACAATCATCTCAATCATCCCTAATGTTTTGCTGTTTCTGTACTGTTTTATGGTACTTCTTCCTATGAGATAGTCGATTCTTTAATAAAATGCTTTGTTATTAAAATGTGTAATTAATATAGATAAATGAGCTGGAATTAATTAAGTTGTAACTACTTGACATTTCTAGCGAATTAGTAAGAGCTGCCATAAATGTAATATAATACCTTTTATATCTGCCTGTTTTATGAACCATACAGGAATAGAGCAGAGGTTTAGAGGCAGGATTATCAACAAAGTGCTAAATGGCAAATCATATCTGCCACTGATGATGAAGGGATATGCATTCACAATATATTTTAATTAAGGGTATTAGAAATGGATATGAATGGCAGATTCAGCTTAAGGCTTCTAGTCCTACAGCCCACGTTGGGACTCATATTTCTTAGCTTGCATCTAAGTAAACTGGG